>NC_137779.1:13151666-13815220 GCF_963455305.1 Plecotus auritus
TGGGGGCAATGCAATTCCCGTGTCCGTGTCCGGGGCTGCGTTCTCCTGATAGGCCTGGTCCCATCCTGGCCCGGCGCTCCGGGGGAAGGAAGCGAGGCGGGAGGATGCGGCCCTGCCTATCTCCCCAGCCCAGGGCCTCGGGGTGCTGCCAGATCCACAACTGCCCACAGACCAGTGTAGTTGGTGTTTCAAGCACAGGCTTTGAGGACCTACTGGGTGTTTGAAGGGGGACACGAGGCTGGGGGGAGAATGAAAGAGGGCACGCCAGAGTCCTGGGACAGATGCCAGTTCCAGCCACCGAGGGACCGAGTCCAGCACCCTCGCCCACCACCACGCAGGCCACAGCTCCAGAGTTCCTGGTCAGAGTCCCAGCTGCGAAAGGAGAAAGTTCTAGGTCATCCAAAGAGTCTTGCCACAGGCTCTAGACCAGGGGTGGGCAAACTTTTTGACTAGAGGGCCACAATGGGTTCTTAAACTGGACCGGAGGGCCGGAACAAAAGCATGGATGGAGTGTTTGTGTGAACTAATATAAGTTCAAAGTAAAGGAGCGGAGGGGAGAGCAAGAGAACCCTCCGCTCTTTCGGCTCCGCGGGCCGGATAGAACAGCCGAACGGGCCGGATTCGGCCCGCGGGCCATAGTTTGCCCACGGCTGCTCTAGACACAACTCCAAGTGCCCTTTGTGAGCTGGGGGTGGGCAGGATCCCGGGGAGTAGACAGGCCCGGGCCCTGTCAGTCCTGTTCTGAGGGCTGAGGGCCCACCTGGGGGTCAGAGCAGCAGGCACCACCGGGGCTGTTCCTGCCGCTGCGCTTTCTTCAGGGCGCTGAGGGCCACCTTGGCGGCCTCTCGGAAGACGTCCTCCACGTTCTCCCGAAACTTGGCGGAACATTCCAGGTAGAGGGCGGCTTGCATTTGCTGGCAGGTGTTCAGGCCCTGGGGGAGGAGGAACAGCATTAGATGCAGGGCCTGGAGCATGGGGCACCTCCTGACACCCCCAGGTGGGCTTGGGGCTGGCTTCTGGGGCTGCGGGGCCTTGGTGTGGGGCCCCTCTTGCTCCCTCCCAGCCTCCTCCCCAACTCAGGCAGAAACTGGGGGTGAATCCTGAGAACAGGCTTGTCTGTTGGGTCTGCCAGGCCTGTGAGGAGAGGTGGGCTTCCTCCCTAGACCTCTTTCCCTTTGGAAAGCACCATTTAGGCAATGGAGCTTGTCATCAGAATAAAAAATTCCGATTTCTAAAACAAATTTACTTTTATTCATGCTTATTCCCTTTTATTAAACCTTATTAGATTTGCTTCATGTTCCCTTTATCCTCCCATGCCTCAGGAAGCCACGGGACTCTCACGAGTTAGGGGAAGGCTGCTTTTGAACAAGGGCCCGTCCCTGGGGTCCCCTCAGTAGACAGGACAGGATGATGGCTAAGGACCCAGACTCTGGAGCCATAGTGACTGGGACGGCATCCTAGCTTCACTTCAGGTTAGCTGTGTGACCCTGGGCAAGCTACTTAACCTCTCTGGGCCTCAATTTATCTCCCCCATAAAATGGGGAACACTAACAGTATCTGCCTCAGGGTTATAGGATTAAATAAAGTGCTCAGATATGTGGGCTATCAATATTTTACAGCTATTATTCTTACAATCCTGTTTGCTTCCACTGTGCAAAAGGCCACTGAGGTACCCTGTTGCAGAGGCCAAAGGCCTGGGTGTCGTTTTAGCCACAGCTGTGCCGGGGGACCTGGGCTCCTGGTGGGGTAGGGGAGGGAGGGGCCCCGAGCTCACCTGCATGTAGGTGATGGGCTCCAGCTGGGCTGCCCGCAGCTTCCGCAGCTGCTCCTTGTCCTTCCTCAGGTCCGTCTTGCAGCCAATGAGCACCATGGGGGTCCCACGGCAGAAATGCGTGACCTCGGGGAGCCACTGTGGGGGAGAGGCTGGGCATCAGGGCTGGGGCTGGGGTTGGATCCGAGGCCCCCCATCCCGGGAGGCAGGCCTCACCTTGATGAGGACGTTGTCATAGCTGGTGGGGTTCATGACGTCATAGCAGATGAGTACCAGGTGGGTGTTCTGGTAGGATAGGGGCCGCAGCCGGTCGTAGTCTTCCTGCCCTGAAACCAACCGGAGAGCAGGTGGGGGTCAGGGAGGCGCCCCCTCCTTGTCCACCTGAGTCCCTGGTCTGGGCTCAGAAGGGCCAGGGGTCTGGCGGTGTGCCGGACAAGTGACACCTGCTTGGGCTTCAGTTTTGTTCTGTGGAACAGGTGGCCGCCCGCTGTCCTGGACGGCAGCAGGGATGACATGAGAGAAAACCCAGCAGTGCTCAGAGCTGGGCCTGATCGAGGTAAGTGCTGAAAAGTTGTGAGCAATTACTCTGGAGACAGTCACCCCACCCCCCAGCCCCCTTACCCCCCTGCCCTGTGCTCAGGCTGAAGTCGCATCACCCTCCCCGAAAATAAAGTTAGAGGAGGGTGCCCCCGCAAGCCCAGAGGTGCGTGGCCTCAGGTGAAATTCATCCTGCTATTCTGGCCACCGCTAGGAAGAGTGGGGGACGGCTGGAGATAACAGCAAGTTTCTCACCTGGACACCTCCACGCCCGCGCCCGCCCCACCCCCACCCCACCCCCTGCCGCCGGGCACATCAGACTCACCCCAAGGCTGGGCTGAGGAACAGTGGTGGTTTTTTTTTGTTTGTTTGTTTTAACATATTTTTATTTATTTAATAGAGGAAGGGAGAGGGAGAGAGAAACATCAATGATGAGCGTCATTGATCAGCTGCCTCCTGCATACCCCACACTGGGCATGTGCCCCAACCAGAATTGAACTGTGACCTCCTGGTCAACCACGCCAGTTGGGCGGGTTTGGTTTTTCTTATTTTAATTTATATTTAAAACTTACAGGAAAATTGCAAAAAACAGCACAAGAAGGCCCTTACTCAGATGCACTGTTTATGTTTGGCCCCACTTCGTCATCTACATGGAAACACCTTGACCCCCATGAGGGGCAGGTGCACACATTGGGCTCCTGCGCCCGGGAGTAGCTGGTTCCCTGCGGATTGTCTGAGGACACTCGAACAGGACGCGCTCTCACCGACCACAGTGCGTCTACCAAACTTGGGAAAGCGGCAGTGAAGCTGTGCTCCAGCCGATCCACTGGCCATGCTCCCTTTTACCAAATGTCCTCCAGTACTTTCTCCCTAGTCCAGAGGCAGGTCTGCCTGTACGTCCTGCACCTAGCTGTTACACCCGGCTTCTTGGGAAAACTCCCACAGTGAGGGCTGAGAGCCTTTCAGACTCATTGGCAGTCCCCCCAGCCACCTCTGCAGAAAGGCAAGGTGACTTCCTTCCATTGACCAGGACACGGAGGCCTGGCCAGGGGATCCCCCGCCGGCCCCTCCCTCCAGCCGGCGGGTGACCCCAGCTCCCTCCTTGCCAAAGGCCTCTCAATACAAGTGGCTTCTCCACTGAGCACAGGCCACGTCCTGCTTTTGGCCTCCTACTGATGACAGGGCACAGCCACCCTCTTCCCACCGACTCGCTCCACTGTGCAGTGAATGGTTGCCACAGTTATGACGATGGCTGGGCCAGGAGCACTGTCCGTGCTGTCGCTCAGCCGAAATCCCCCAACACTGGAGAAGTGGCGAGCGCACTCAGACCCCCCCCATGCTCACCGCCACAAAGCTGGATAAATCTGCGGAAGACGATAGAGAACTGGCCCAGCATGCTATCCAGCCCATGCCTGCCCCTTTCTGTCCAAACTGTCCCCACTCCTAACCTTTGTGCATGTCTTACTAGACCTCTGCTGTCCAATAGGGTAGCCTCTCCCCAGGTGGCTATTTAAATTAACATTAAAAATGCAGGTTCTCCATTACACTAGCTACATTTCAAGTGATTAATTGCCACTGGGGGCCAGTGGCTTCTGTAACAGACAGCGTAGGTACAGAACATTTCCATCACCACAGAACGTTCTATTGCACAGCACGGCACCGTCCTCATCCAGGCCACCTCCCCCTGCTCCCCTGCTGCCCCTCAATGAATCCCATTCTCCACGCAGCAGCTAGGTCGATCTTAAAACACAAAGACCTGCCTTCTCCCAACTGAAACACCTTCAGTGGCTCCCTATTGTCCTTTAATAAAACCCAAACATCTCCTGTGGTCCACGTGACCTGGGCCCACTAGCCCTGACCGCATCTCCCTCCTCCACACCCCTCACTCACTGAGGTCCACCCAAGGTGGCCTCCTCTAAAACCCACCAAGCTCTCGGGCCTCAGAGCCTCTGCATTTGCTGTTCCCCATACCTGGAATGCTTTTCCCTCGTTTCCTCCCCATCTTCTTTCTAGCGTTTTATTTTCAAGCATTCCAAGTGACCGTCCACATTATTTCCTTTTGCCTTCTCTCTACTTCCATGTAATACCACCCCCCCATACCTTATGTACTTTTCAGGGTGCTTCTGCCTGTAAATGATTAAGACACCCTGACAGCAACCATCTGGCGAGCTAGTCAGGGAACTGAGGAACATTCCCACTGATACGGAAAGAAGCTGAGTTTCAGGGAAGTGAAGTAACCTACCCCTGGTCACTGCATCAGTGACCGAGCCAGGACTCCGCCCCAGCTCCTTAAATTCCAAGTCCAGTGTTCCTTCTGCAAAAACGCAGCGACACGCTTTCTTGCTTCTGTGCAAACGTAGGTCCTGGGCCTCTACGACGCACGAGACGGTTCACAATTGTGGTGTAGCACATACACTCTCCTTCCCTTTCAGACACCTGGCTGGAATGGCCAAGTTGTAAAACGGGGCCTACTGTTCCCACGTCTCTCTTCATCTTGCCTGGTGCCAAGTCCACCCGCCCTGTGTGTCCACAACCTGTCCCCCTATGTGTGCTGTGGACTGCCCGTCTCCCGGTGGACTGGAGGCACCCTGAGGCAGGGCCCACGTCTGTCCTTGAATATTAACTCCTGGTGCCCGGTAAGTGTCCAGTCAGTATTGGCTGGTTGAAGCTGTTCACCTCTTGTCACGCCATGGAGACCAGGGCTGAGGTGTGCCGGAAGGTTTGCCAAGTATGGTTCCAGCAGTTGATGAGGGCAGAAGTCAGACGGCCCTGGGTTGGAGGAGGAAGTCAGGCCAAGCTGGCTCCCCCCGAGACGCTGCCATCGTCGTCACCTCCCCTAGAGGCTCTTCCCCAGGGAGCAGCATGGCGAGGTCCCTCCTTTCCGCCAGGTCTCTGCAGAAGAGCCACCTTCTCCAGGAGAACTGCTCTGAAACAGCCTCCTTCCCAGTGGGTCCCACGGCCAGCTGTGGCTTTATTTTTCTTCTGGGTTTTTGTTTGTTTGTTTTGTCTCCCCCTGAGGACAGGGGCCATCTCTGCCTGTGCTACACTGGTGAGCTCAGTCCCTTGGCGAATGAATGAACAAACGGACGAGTGAGTGAGTGAAGTGCAATGATGATCCCTGAGGCTTTAGGCGTTTGCCGGGGCACCGCACTGTCATCACCTCTGCTCATTTAAGCAGCCACCCCGGGAAGTGAGCCTGGCGGGAGGGTTCTTCCTGTTAGGAGACCACGTGGCTGAGGGGGCATTTTTCAAGGTCAGAGACAGGCTCCCTGGGAGCTGGAGCACCAACTTAGTCCCCAAGCACAAGGTCAGCTGCCTGCCAAGCCACTCTAAAGGCACCAATTCTCCCAGGAAGCCTTCTCCAGCCTTCCCAATTGGGAACTAACCTCTGGACCTCAGTTTCCTCATCTGTGAAATGGATATGCGAGAAGCAAGTGAGCCTTGTTGACAATAATAATAAAAATGGTGCCGAAACCGGTTTGGCTCAGTGGATAGAGCGTCGGCCTGTGGACTGAAGGGTCCCGGGTTCGATTCCGGTCAAGGGCATGTACCTTGGCTGCGGGCACATCCCCAGTGGGGGGTGTGCAGGAGGCAGCTGATCGATGTTTCTCTCTCATCGATGTTTCTAGCTTTCTATCCCTCTCCCTTCCTCTCTGTAAAAATATCAATAAAATATATTTTAAAAAAAAATGGTCATCTATGCCAGAGCCCTTTACCTGCATTGACTCATCATGCCTCACCATGATCCTATAAGACCTGGCTCGGTCACTAATTGCTACCACATTTCACAGACACAGAAACTGAAACGCAGAAGACCATGGGGAGTACTATCGGGGCACCTCCCGCTCACTCCATCCCAAAGGATAGGGAGCTGGCCTCACCCGACAAACTCCAGCCCTGACCAGGTGAGGTGAAAGCTCCCAATACAGGAATCTCAAGAAGAGAGGGATTCTGGGAGGGGATGGGCAGCCAGCCCAGATCCCAGCTCCTCCTCCGGGCTGCCTTCCTGGCTTAACTGTGCCTGGCTCGGCTTTCCCCAGGACTCGGAGTGGGCCTCCACTCTGCAGGTGATAGACTTCTGGGTGCTGCTGACCTCATGTCTCCTTGGGTGGGGCAGAGTGTCCTCGACACCTCCCATATGAGTCAGGAGGGCCAGGCTGCCCACAGTCTCATGTTCCATGACTTTGGCACCTTTCCTCTCTGGGCGAAAAGGGGGTGATAACCCTGCCCCTGGTATTGTAAGTAAAGGACTTGTAGGCAGTGCTGGGCAAAGGTGAGGAACTGCTACTGTGGTTACTCCTGAAATAGAAACAGGGTCCTGGGGGCGGGGGGGTGGGGTGGGGAGTGGGTTCTAACCCTGGCTCTTTAGACCCACAAGCTTTATGGGGCTCTCCACCCACAACACGGTACTACCCTCCCCATTTACCCCCGGTAATGCCAAGGCTTAAAGGGGCCAAGTCACCTGTCTACAGGCATACAGGTGTCCCACTCTGGCCTTCGCAGATGGGCCTCAGATGCAAAAAAAAAAAAAAGCCCTGAGTTTTGTGCAAAAGGAGACGGTTGTTTCAGGCGAGCAAAGGTCTGTGGGGCAGGCAGGAAGTGAGGCTCTCGCCTCATGAGAGGGTGTTTTCTTTGTGGGAGGGAGTTTGGCTGTGGCTGTCATCTTTCTGGGCAGGGGTCTCTAGGGCGTGACGCTGGATTGAGGGGAGAGGGAGTCATCAGGCCATGGTGGTCCCCAAATCAGCTGGAGGACATACACGGGGCAGGTGGGTCCCAGCTCTGGCCAGGGCGTTGGTCAGAGGGTGGCTGCAGGCAGCACGAGAAGGGGAAGCTGCCAGAAAAGGAACCCACTCTTACTAGTGCTCCGGTGCCTGCTACCTGCATGTCCTCCCCAGAGACTGGAGCAGCTGGGGCCCCCGGCAGCACCAGCCCGCGGCCGAGAAATGGGTTTGAGGACCCTCCGCTGCGGCTCCCCTAGCCTCCGTGCTCCAGGCTCCTAGACAGCCCTCTGTCCGATTCCCGGTCCGCCCCACACCTTTCCTCGTGTTCCATCTCAGGCTACGAAGGAAGCCACGGCTCCCCACCTCCTGGGCAATCCCCCCCAACCCATCTCGTGACGCCCCAGCCCTGAGCCCCACCCTGAGGCCCAGGCAGCTCCGTTTCTGGTTGGTGTCTTAACCTCCCACCTCGCCCCCGCTTCCCCGCCCCTGCCCAGGAAACTTCAGACCTCACCGCAGCTTCCTGTCTCTGAGGGTGTCGGGGCTGCAGGCGAGGCTCGCAGCAAAGGTCAGGCTACCCAGCCATTCTGAGAACTCGGACGCCGCTTCCCCCATCCCTTCTGAAGTAGCTTAGAGCAAATCCTTTCTTAAAGAAACTAGAAGCTTCCCAGAGCCTTCACACCGACAACCTACCCTGACATGTGCCTTGAGCATCCTTCTCTGGCCAAGGCCAGAAAGACCAGCAGTGGTCCCTGCGAAGGCATGGGAAGGGATGGGAAGGCAGTGGGAACGTGAACTGGGGAAGCAGAGAGGAGACGCCCTGAGGGCAGAGGCAGGAGGAGAGACACACGACTCCCCTGGACTCTGCCTGTCCCACTAGCCCTCCACCTACCACGTGGGGTTAAGGAACCCGCCCCTCCCTGGGTCCCAGACGGGGAAACTGTGAAACGAAAAGTGTCCCAGTGTGATCTTTACTGCTCTTTGCGGCCACACCCTTGGGAATTCCTCTGAAGCCTTTAGCAGCAGAGGCACGTCCCTGTTCTGGGGGCAGCCCCTCGGGGCCCTCATGCAACAAGAGGGGGAGGTCCTCAGAGGCCACTGCGGGGGGGGGGGGGGCGGGGTACCAGAAGTCAGGAACCCAGGAGAGGTCTGGGGCTGGGACAGCCGGCCCTATCCTGCCACGGTCCAGGTAGAATGAGAGATGCTACTGGCAGTCCCTTTCCTGCCACGGTCCAGGTAGAATGAGAGATGCTACTGGCAGCTTGGCAAGGGAGGCAGGGTCTGGATTTTGGCTCCATCCAAGGCCAGCCAGAGACGTCACCTCACACATACCAGGCTTCCTTGGGGAGGGGGCACCTGATGACAGGGTTCCCCGCAGCTCACTAGACACTGACTCACAGAGGCTGGGTATCCTGACCTTTGCTCCCCAATGTTTATTCAGTCCAGAGGCAAAGAGGGAAACTCCCTGAGGGAGGGCAGCCCCCCTCCCCAACCAGTGCCACTCAAGTCCTCTCAGTGGCTGTGCTCCTCCCACCCATCCCCCAGCAACAGGCCTCCGATGGGGATGCAGGCAGCACAAACCCACTAGGAGCTGCAGGTGACAGAACCTCATCCTGACATTCCCTAGAGCTCGGTTCTCTCATCAGCGCCTGGTTTCTCCCAGGGAACCAGGAAGGCACAGAATCCTAGAAGGCTCAACAAAGGAGACCACAGAATCCCAGAAGCAGAGCGTGGGAGACAAAACGTGGGTCCATAGGACCCTGGAGCCTCAGGGCTGTGGGCCAAGGATCTTGGGAGTCACAGGCTCTCATCTGTAGCCCAGAGTATTCTGGAAGCATAGGACCCGGAGATGCAGCCCAGGGCACCCTAATGTGCAGCTCACAGAGCCTTAGGAGACACAGCGGGTAACACCCGTGATTTTCTAGAAACAGGAGAGGAACGAAGCCGTGGGCTCTCAATGCATCAGTGCTGGGTGGTGGCCAGGAGCTCATCTCGCCCAAATACCCTTCTTTTACATACAGACGGGGCGATTGGGGTCCTCTATGCCACCAGGCCACCCCCCCCCCCGCCACCCCCCAGCCAGGCGGTGGTCACCCGGCTCGGGCCAGCACCGCTCCGCGGCCTCCAGGAGTGATGGGCTGTCAGGGCCTCGCGGAGGCTGGCGACGGGGATGCGGCGGGGATGCCCGGGCGGGGAACCCTCGGGCCGACCCGGACCCTCGGCGCGCAGGCGCACTCACCGGCGGTGTCGTAGAGGTTCAGGATCACCTCCTTGTTGCCCACCGTGACGCGGGCCGTGTACTTCTCGAACACGGATGGGGCGTAGTGCTGTCGGAGAAGGGGTAGGGTTGGTCCTTAACGAGTGCGGCGGGGTCCCGGGGTCCGGCTGGACTCCCCACCTTCCACCTTCACCCCATCCGGCTCAACCCCCCCACACACACACACATAACCCTAGGCGCTGGAATTCCCGAGGGGGCGCCCCGGGGTGGCAGCCGCCTCTCGGCGCGCAGGACGCCAGGGACCTAGGGCCCAGGCTCGGGTGCAGGCTGAGGGCCGTCCCTCGCCCCCAGGGGACCCTCGCGCGTCCCCCCTTCCCCATCCTACGCGCCTCCAGCCCCCCACCGTCCGCGGGCCTCACCTCGGGGAAGGAGCCTTGGCTGTACACCATGAGCAGCGAAGTCTTGCCGCAGCCGCCGTCGCCCACGATCACGATCTTCAGCTCCTTCCTACCCGGGCCCGAGGCGGCGGTCGGGGCCGGGGTCGCCGGGGCGTCCATAGCCGGGAGCCGGCAGTACTGGCAGGAGCGCGCGGGGCTGAGCGCAGGGGCTAAGCTCGCGGCGGGGGCGGGGCCAGGGTAAGTCCCGCCCCCGAGGCGGCACTGCCTCCGTCAGGCAGCCGCCCGGGCCGACCCTCCAGCCTCAGTTTCCTTCCGGCTAGGGTACCAGCCCGGGGCATTCACCCTCCATTCGCAGGGAAACGGAGAAGCGGGATGCTCAGCCGCAAGCGCAGCTCCTACCCGCTCCCCAGCTCATCACGGCGCGCCCCCCACCGTCAAGATCCCATCGTTTCCGCCGCTTCTGGTGGGGCACCCCTAATTGGCAGGCTCCGCCTTCTGTCAGGGGCTCTTTGATTGGGCGGCTTGGACAGGGTCTCTTTGATTGGCGGCCCAGCACCCTGGTTTGTGGAGCCTCGGTTTCAAGCTTTGGGAGAAGCCCCCTAACTTTGCCCCGCTCCAGCTGTGTGGCCTGGGGCAAGTCCGCCTCAGACTGTTTCCCCACAGGAGGTAGGTTGGTGGTGCCAGGGAAGATGCTGGCACGGGAGTTGTGTGCCCACCTGGTATGGGTCTCCGGTGTGGACGCGGGATGGGGGTGGGGAATAGTGGTTCCGCTTACCTACCCCCCACCTTCCTAGGGGCGCGAAGTAGACTTCTGGCGCCCTCTGCCGGGCGACCGCCTGAGCATGGGCGACAGGTGCCCCAATCACGTGGGGAGGGAACCTCTTTCTAGCAGGGGCTGGAGGCATTAACCAAACCGGACACTGTCGAGGAAGGCCAGGATCATTTGAGACTGATAACCCCTACCTTCACCCAGAAATTTGTTTTACAGCCAGCAGTCACGGGTCTTTCATCCCGAGGATTCTTCCCAATCCTCCCACCCCCCTGGCCAAAACAGCTATTTATTGAGCACTCCCCATGCGCAGGTACTATCGGGCGAGTGGCTGCTACCACCTGTCCTCCATCCCTTCCCTCCCTGCGACCCTGGGCTTTCTTTTTACAAGCCAGGCCACTGGTAGGAGTGGCAGGGGACCCCTGGAGCAGTTGAGTGGCAGGCAGGTTAGGGGCATGGCCAAGTGAGCAAGCAGGGCCTTCCCAGGTGGGGTAGGACCTCTGGGAGTTTACTCCAAGAGGGGCTGGCAGGACTCAGGATCTTCTTGCCCTTACCCCACCCTGAAGATTACCAATTTTCAAGGTCTGAGCAAAGATGAGGTAAACTTTACTTCAGGCAGGAAATTGCCAACCTGGCAGTTCCATAAATGCAGGGTCGGTTTTAGCAGATGCAAGGCAGGGTATGACCACCAGAGGGCAGCAGCGACCGCCCGTGGAAACCCCAAAAGAGCCAGAGCTGGGAAGAGGAGGGAAGTTAAAGCCCAGTTTCAGCTTGTTGGGTGGCATCAGTTGGGTCAAGCACCCTCAGAAAAATTTACAGCAACTCATTCATTCTTTTTTGCAACACAAGTTTATTGAGAGGAAATTGTGTTCCCACCTGTAAGGAGCTCAGAGGAGGTTGAGAGCTGGCTGGTACGTGAACTAAGCTTGGCAGTGTTGGGAGGGCAGGCCAGATGGGAACGCAGCCTGGGCAAATGCATGATGGCTGGAAAACCCCAGCAGGTTTGGCAGTGGCTGGGGAGTGAGGATGGAGGCCAGATGCTGTTGTCAAGGTAACCAGGGTTAGCCCACAGAGGGCCTAGCTGTCAGGCTCAAGCAGGGGGCGCTGGACAGAAGGCTCCTGAACTGGCCCAGCCAAAGCTGGACCCTCAAGCTCTCTTCAGAGGAACTATGATTGGCTGGTGAGGCAGCCTGAGGTTGGCAGAAGAGACCAGGTCCAGACACATGTCAGAAATGACCCCAGGCCCACAGGAGGAGGGGGAGGATGGAAGAGGGTTTTGAAGGAAGGGAGTTGGACCACTTATCTTTGCAACCTTCTCATCTCAGGCCTGCTGCAGCAGTGACCCTAAAGCAGGGACCCTAAGCGTAGGGAGGGTCTGGGAGAGTAAGAGGGGGAGGAATGCTGCCTCATCTGGGAGGGGCCTGGGGAGCATTCACTTAAAAAGGTCACCCCACTCTTAGCAAAGTATGCCACGGGAAACTGGATTAACTGCACAGGCCTGTGGGAGGGCTCCTGACTATCCTCAAAATCCTCACTCCTCAGCTTCCACTTTCCATCTGAAAAACGGGGCTGCAATTTTAACTTATGACAGAACACACCACTTACACAAGGCTGAGAGGAAGGGGAGAGGAAGGGTGAGTCCATCCAGCCCCGTCTGGGTCCAGGCAGAACAGCGGACACTGGCCCCAGCCCACCCACCCACCCACCTCTGCCTGGCCAAGAGGCTGGCAGAACCCAGCCCTAGCCAGCATGGAGCGTGTTTGATTTGGACCCAGCTCCAGTGTGGTGTAGGGGCTGGATCTGTAGCTAAAAATACCCAGCAGCCAGGCCAGCTGCTCAGCGCTTCCTCAGAGGTGGCAGGGCCAGGGCAGGCCAGCTGAGGAGCTGGGTACTCCCACAAGCGGGGGGTGGGTGGGGGGAGACTGCTTCCTTACCTGTGAGATGTTCTGGGGACCCATGTCATTCTTCTTTTATTCACCAAGAATTCCTGGAGAGGTTTAGGAAGACAAGAAAGATACTTTAAACTGCTCCTTGCCACAGACTCCAAGGGGAGCTGGCCAGGTGGTACTTGTGGGGCTAACTCACTTGGCCAGCCCAGGTTAGGATGGTTAGTGACATGCCTATGGGGCCTACTTCCCTGGTGCCTCAGAACATCCTGAGGGGCCACGACACACCTGAGGGGTCATCCACTCCACGTGAGGCTGAAGACACTGAGCCTTCACAGACTAAACTATTCTCTGAGGTCCCAGAGATGGGCGGTGGCCCGGGGTGCCCTGGGGAGTCACTGCCATACCAAATGTTTCCCCAAAAAACATTTTGAGACTCAGAAGCGGCTCAAAAGGTTATCCGCCCATTTCCTCCTCCCGGTTCACTCGGGGAGACCACTGATCCCAGCGGAGCAGGGACCTGCCAAGGTCACAGGCCAGTTGGAGACAGCAGTGGACCCAGATGGCCTTGAGATGGCGGAGTGCCTCTCTCCACAGTCCACGCAGTCCTCTCCACCCAGAGGGTCCAAAAGGTCATAGTCCACGCTGGGCTCTCGGTAGCTGGGCCGGAAGAGGCAGGACCCTGGAGTCCGTAGTAAGGTAGTCTGGCTGCCTCCCGGCCTCCGTCGCGCCAGCGGCACGCCCTTCCGCCCGGCCGGGCCGGCGTGGCCCTCCCTCTCCAGGCAGCCCCAAGGGCTTGACGCCAGGAGCGGCCCCGCCCATCGCCCCCTGGGTGACCGGTGGGCGGGGCCGCCCTCTGGGCAAGAAGGAATGACAGCCCGCCCCGCCCCAGGAGGTAATGGGGGTGGGGAGGGCGGGTAACACAAAAATGTAGAAGGGGTGGAGGAGAAAAGGAAGCAGGGAGAAGGTATCCTGAAGAGGATCCTTCCAGGTCATGGGGACACCTCTCCCTTCCAAGAATCACACCCAGACCACAGTTTAGCACCTAATTGCTCCCTAATTGGTCCCAGGGCGGGAGTGGAAGAACTGGCTGTGGCCCTCCAGGCTGCTGCCGTAAAGGGAGGGTTTAAACCCATTATTAACAATCCGAGGCCACAGCAGGTAGACCCCTGGCCCGAAAGCCCCGGGGCTCTATCCCCAGGGACACAGGCCACCCTCAGGCGGCTGAACTGCAGGTGAGGATTGAGAGCCTGAGTGGACTCATCAGTGAGGAGCTGAACTTAATTTAAACCAGAGGTCTGAGGGAAGAGGTTCGTCCACTTTTACAGAGCTTTTCCCGTCTCCCCTCATGCCAGGTAAGAGACGGGTGCAGGTGCGGTGGGGTGCACCCATCCCCAGCAAAGGACAAGAAGGACCTAGCCCGGCTTATCTGGGACTGGAGAGGCATGGTAGCCAGAAGGAGCCAAGTGCACCGCACAGATTACTTTCCACCAGACTGCTCTCCCGGCTCCCAGCAGTGATGCCAGCAGACAGCTGGCACAGGAGGGAGCCCAAAATAACCCAGACAGCTGGGGCAAGGGGGTGCCATGAACACAGGCGCTGGCTGTTAGTCAAGACACCTGGAACCCCGTCCTGGCTGCCTGTGGTGACCTCCTGACCTTGGGTAATTTATACTCCAGTAGGGGGTTGTGACACCCCACCCCCCAAATCATGACTGGTCATGGAGCAGGGGGGCAGGCCACCATCCTGACTCAAACTACACAGGAGGAAGAATGACGCTGCCTCCCAGCCTTCCCCACAGGAGCCTTCCCCTTTGCCGGGAGGCTCAGCCACGTGCTTGGGGTGGGCCGGTGGGGGAGGAGCTGGAAGGCAGCCCAGCCTCCACTCCCTCCAGCCACATCGGAATGGAGGCCGACCAGTGTGAAGCCTCAAAGCGAGGCCAGCCCCCTAAATCGTACTTAATCCTCCCAACACCCTTTTCGGCATGCATCGTTATCATTTTACACAGGAGACGCACCCAAGGTCACCAGCTCGGTGGAGAGTCAAGCCCACAGCTGCCTGACTTAGAGCCTCCCTGGATTAAGCACCGAGTTGCGCACAACAAAACCTCAGGTCAAGCCCTGCAGGCTCCCCCAGACCTCAGACTAGCCCTCACACTGAGGGGTGGTGTGAAAGTGGGCAGGGCTGATCTGATCCAGAGGCCAAGCTGGGAGCCAAACGGGGGAGGGGCAGGCAGTTCAATCCGAGGCACCTGGGCCCAAATGGTTCATCAAAGTCATCACCTTCTAGAGACCACATGGGGGAGGGGGCCGAGATCAAGGGCCACATCGTCTCCAGCTGTGGAGCTTCCCGGAGACAAAGCAAGTGGGAAACGGCGTGCACAAAGCTTGTGTTGGGAGAATTAGGAAGAGCTGCCATTGTTACGAGGACAACGACTCTGTGCCAAGCACCGAGTTCTCCTCCTCACAACACCCCAGGTGTTACCTAGTCCCTAAAGTTCTCAAAATGTGTTCCCACATGGTAGAAGCAGCACCAGCCCGGGACTTGTTAGAAATGCAAGTTTGGGGCCCCACCTACTGAATCGGAAACTCGAGGACAGGCCCAGAATCAGTTCCACTGTGTGACTGGGCTGTGAACTAGTTCGAGAATCGCCGACCTACCCCCACTTTGCACATGGGCCCAGAGACTGTGCAGCCTGAGCTAGGCAATAGTAGGTAAATAGCTAGCCGGCTGGTGGGACGCTAGAAACAGGGCTGGTTTGGGTGTGGGGTTGCAAAGGAGATCGTGGGAATTCCCAGGAAGCAGAAGAGGCAAGAAATCTCTTACAGGAAGCTGTCCAGGCCTCAGGTCTTGTGCTTCACCTCCCTGGCAGCCAGACATGGCAGGAGAAGAGGCCAGCTCAGAGTCACCCCACTCGCCCCGACTGGGGGCAGGAAGGAAGGGACCGGGCAGGGCGGGGCTTCCTGGCAGCCGAGGAGTCTTTCAGAGGCATCCAGGGCCCTCCCCCCACCACAAAACACCGCAGGGAAACCCTGGCCCGGGCCGCCTCTCCTGTGCTACTAAATACGGCAGAGAATTGCAAGCCCCAAACTCCTGACAACAGAAGCTTGACAGGCGGGGATGGATGGGCCCAGCAGGCCGCCGATTTCACACACACAGTCCTACACATCTGTGTGGGGGAGGGGCTGCGGAACCAGCCTAGCCGGTTTGAGGTGTCCGCCCTCCCAGGGCTCCAGGCCAAAGACCCCCAAATCTCCCTTGCAGGTTGGGAAAGGGCTCACACCTACCTTAGTAGTATTGTCAGAGTCAAACTAGGCCTGCTCCTGCTGTCCAGAGGAGGACGGTCCATTCTGGGGGTACCGCGTCTCTGGCCAAGAGCCTGGGGGGTGGAAGGGAGAAGCCAGAGGGTTTGTTAGGGAATTGACGGCCACAAACCATACAGGACCTCCTGGACGACAGGGGATCCTTACAAATGTGCCCCCCGCCCCCTTCCTAGCTGCCAAGGCAGCCTTACTCTGGAATGGTTAAGGGTGTATGTGTGTGTGGGGGGGGTGAGTGTGTGGCTGAGTCACCAAGGTTCAGCTCGGGCGACAAGCAGCAGGAGGCGACTCATCTGCATTTCCAAAGGCCCGCCCCGTCCACATCCCCTCCCCCAGCCAGGGCCAGAGATGTTTACCCAGGAGTCCTCCGCCTGGGGGGGACCCCGGGGAAAGCCAGCTCAGCTTTCCCAGGCCTCCCCCTCCCCCCTCCTCAGCCTCTAGAGCGCCGGGTTGGAGGGCGTGCCCTGTACGACCAGATCCAGCGTCGGTGGCTTCCATGAGGGCCTCACGCCAAAGGGGGCCCCCTGCGCCTCGGGCTCGATTATCAAAGGGCGCTTGCGAGCCAGACCTGGGCGCCGAGGCCCTGGTGTGCAACCTGGGGTCAGGGGGCGGCCTCGAGGCCCCGATCGGCCCCCGTGGCCCTTTGCTACTGGCTCCTGCGCGGGAGGGAAGCCAGGCCTCCTGGTGCCCGCGGGGGCTCTCCGACCCGGGTGCAGGGTTCGAGCCAGCTGCGCAACCCGAGCTCGACGTCGAGGCCTCCCGGCCAGGGGCGTCCACCCAGGCGGAGGCCTGGAGCGTGGGCGACGGTGCGCCGGCCTCCCCTCCCCCTCCCCCCTCCCGCCTGGCGCGCAGCAGCCGCCACCGCCCGAGCCGCGGGCGGCGCGCGAAATGGCGCCGGTCTGTGCGCCTCGCCCCGCGGAGGCGAGTGCCGAAGCCCCAGCGCGCGACGCCCCCAAGCCCGGGGGTCCCCGAAACGGTCTCCGCTACTAGCCACCGGCTCGGGGCTCTGTGTCCTGCGGACTCTCGGGGTCTGTCCCTGCCGAAGGACCCCCACCTGCCCTGGGCGCGCAACGACTACGGGAGGAAGGACGAGGAGAGCAGAGCGGCCGCCATGAGCTGCCCGGCCCGCCTCGGCTCAGAACCTGAAAATAAAACTTGTGTTGGGAGGAAGGGAGGGGCGAGCGCGGCCGGGAGAAGCGGCGGCGCCAGGGCTGCAGGCGGCGAGGTGCTGCGTCATGGTGCCAACATGGACGCCGGCCCTTTGTCCTTTGTGGCTTAGGGAGCGCAGGCGCGCCCGAGAGCCCGAGAGCCGGATTCGGGGTGCCAGACCCCCCAGCCCAAAGGGAAAGGGTCCCTAGGCCTGGCGGGGACATTTCATCGTCTTCTGAGTACCCCCAACTCCAAAGCACTTCAATTTCTTCTCCCCACCAAGGCTCAGATCTAGAAAAACGAGGGGCGAGCGTAGGCAACTGCATGGATGCCCGAAGTCGCTGGGGAGCCTCCTCTCGCCTCCCGGGCAGAAGGGGCACAGGGTCCGAAGAGCCCTCCTCGGCCCCCAACCCCTCCCGGACCCGGCTGTCAAACATAAAAAGCGCCACACACCCTCTCCCCTCAGCTCCCACACATTTGCAGCCTTTGGCCTGCTCGAAAAACAGATTTCCTCGAAGGGGCAAAAGGCACTTTTTTTTTTCTTTTAACTTACCCGTTCAGCCCGGTGCCATGGAATCTGAAAATCAAGCTGGGCGGAGGGTTGGGAGATTGTTATTGGAAAAAAATATCTTTGTGGGAGACTGTTTAGTTGGGAATATTTGGGGAAATGGTGGTGCCTTTTTTGTTGTTGTTACCTTTTTGTAAGTTACACTCTCATGGCATTTTCTGCTCCTTCCACTTCTGTAAACTTTCCAGGGTTGGGTTGGCAAAAGGCGGCTTCGCTGAGGACTGTTTACTGCTCTGGATATAGCAATGGTGTGACCGTCATTAAGAGACAAAAGGCGAAAACACACAATCAAATCAAACAAAAGGCAAAGAGACACGCGGCCATCCCAACCACCATAGAAAATACCCACGAGTTAACGTTGGTGTTTGGCTCGCACCAGCCAGGACTTGTTTTCCAGTTTTAATCTAGTTTCCTGTGACGGCTTTTCGTCTCCACACAAAGAGGTCTTCCTTTCTCTCACCCACCCCTCCACCCAGACCAGAAAAACAGAGCTGTTTTCCTCCAAACAGATCGATTTTCAAAGAAAGTGTACATGTTACTGGGAAGAAAGCTGACTGGCATTTATTGCTGTAAACATTTCCAAAAGCTTCAAGCTAAAGCCTTAGCTTTATAAAAGCAAAATCGTCTAAAAGCATTCTTAACTGGCTTATATTAGACAAGAGCGACAAAGACAGACATGCAGATGAAGGTTCAGAAAATTAAGGACATCTCAGCAACATTAACATGAAAACTGTACTGCGTAAGGACAGAATGGATTGGGTACTTACAACGTAAAAGATTTTTAAAAACTTAAAAAGAGTAACAACTGCTTACAGTTATTTTGTTGCTGCCATTTCGCTAGTCCTAAAACTATTACATTTAAAACATTACCTTGTTAAAAAAGAGAGGAGTTAATAAGATGGCCAGGTTTAAGTGTTTAATAGAGGAAACTATATATATTTAAAAATTTATTGTTCAGTTAAGAGAATACAGATTAAGACAGCTCCAAGCTCCCCCCACCACCCACCCAAGAAAAAAAGAGGAAAAAAATTAAATATGTCATTTACTTAGTTTTTTGGAATTCAAAATTGTTAACTGCTGACATTAATGGTGTGCTATGACCTAGTTATACAAGACAAAGATGGATTCCAAGTCATAAGGAAAAATCCAGATCTTTTTAAAAAGTCTTCTTCATTCTTCCAATTGTGAGTCCTTTAGCCTGTTGACAAATGTTAAACACAACACTGAGGCGTCCTGAACTGGATGGTGGAGTCAAAGGAAAAGCATTCCCCATTTGCAACAAAGGAAAAACCCACTTGGCCATTTAATTCCATTGCAGAAAAATGGCTCCCCTCATCTGTTGGCCTCTCCTTGGTGTCTGATGAAGGATGTTTTGAGATCAGCGTCTAATAACTCAAGCCCTATAGAAGCCGCGCGCCGATTGGCTGTCGCGCCCTGCCGCCCTGCTCCAGCCAATTACCTACCCACGGCCAAATTACGAACCCCGAAAAGAGCCCCAATATGAAATACACCACTACGAAGCCCCAGCGAGGCGGCTCCTCGCCTCGGCCGCCCGACACGGGAGGCAGAGAGGGCTGCAAATGCGTCCTCGCGAAGCCCGGGAGCCTCGGCGTTGAACTCACAAGATGGAAGCCGCGCGCTGATTGGCCGCCGCCTCTCCCGGACCTTTAATAAAGAAAGGGGAAGGAAAAGATAAATGCAAAAAAGGGGGACTCTCTCCTCTGCTGGTGGCTGGAGGAAGAAGGGGGTGGGGGGGAAGAGAAGCATGTCTTCTGGACAATTACAGGGCTCTGCTCTCCAAAAATAAAAACAGAGCAAAAAGCTTGTATCAGCCAGGTCCAGGAGAGGGCTGCATCCTCCCAGGAATGTGAATGCTAATTTGGTTAAAATCCTGGTTTCCCCTCCCTAGCTCTGCTCCGGGAGGGGGGAGGGGGTCGCCGGGCAGAAGAGGAAGCCGGAGCGGAGATACCTCGATTGCAACTCTTGAGTCGTCTTGCCTCCCCCACCCCCCGCCGCAGCTCGAGCGTCCAGACACAATTACACCCCAAAATCCCAGCCCTGTCCCCCGAGCCCCCACGCGCCCATTCCCGGCCTTGGCAGTTTGGAAACAGTTGTGGAGGCCCGAGGCGCACGCCGCGGCTCGAAGGGCAGCCTCAGCCGCGGGAGGTAGAGCCCGGGGAGACCCCCTCCCCCGCCCGCCAAGACCCCCACCTAGGTCCCAGCAGAATAAATAAATTAAAAGGCCTTCCCCTGGGGAGGGGGGAGGCAGTGTGGGAGCGCGCGAGTGAGGGGTGGGGGGCCGCTGGGGCCCAGGCTTTGGCGGCGCAGCTGCCGCTGCCGGGAGAGTGCCTGGGGAAGCGGCGAGGAAGGCGAGGGGAGGAGGAAGAGGAGGAGGAAGAGGAGGAGGGTGAGCGCTCGGGTCGGGCTCCTTAGCGGTGTATTGTGGGATGTGCGGCTACTGGGAGCCGAGCCTCCGCCGCCAGCCGCCTCCGGGGCAGCAGCAGCAGCAGCGGCGGCGGCAGCAGCAGCTCCGGGCCCGGCAGCAGCGGCGGCGGCTCCCCCCTCTCCCGGCCCCCCGTCCGGCAGCCCCGGTCTCGGCTCCCGCGGGGGACACCATGTACTGGCTGGCGGCGCAGGGAGGCCGGCGCCCGGCGGGGATGTAAGCGCGGCTCGGGGAGGGAGAGGCCGCGGCCGGGCAGCCGGGCGGCCCAAGCCCCCAGCCTCGGCCCCGGGCCCCGGCCGAGCGAGCGGGCGGGCGGGCGGGCGGGCGGAGCCAGGCCTGCCACGAGCCCCGCGCCCGAGCCGGGCCGAGCGAGCGAGTGCGCGCCACGCCGGGCGGCCGGGCGGCACCATGGGCCGGAGCCCGCGTCCTCCCGGCGCCCGGGGCCCCGCCAGCCTGCACCGGGGGTCCCCGGGAGCCCCTCGCTGTCTCCTCGAGACGGTGGCCGAGCGGGCGGGCTTCTAATTCTCCCGAAAGGGTTATTCTCTCGCTCTATTCTTATTTTGGGGGGAGCCAGCGAGACAGCGCCTTTTGGGGCGCGCTGGTAAGGTGGGAGGGGGTGGGGGCTGGACGATTTGATTCTTTAGCGAGTGTGTAGAAGCGGCCGCCGCCGCCGCGGCGGAGACGACAACAACTTGCTCGTTTTCAGGTTGGGTTAACGGCATGGAGAACAGTCACCCCCACCACCACCACCAGCAGCCCCCGCCGCAGCCCGGCCCTTCGGGCGAGAGGAGGAACCACCATTGGAGAAGTTACAAGTTGATGATTGACCCGGCTCTGAAAAAGGGACACCATAAACTGTACCGCTACGATGGGCAGCATTTCAGCCTGGCGGTGAGTAGCCGGCGCGCCTCCCCGCCGCCCCTACCCACCCCCAGTCGTGCCCCGGGAGAGGGGTCGAGCGGCCCGGAGACCCCCGTCCCGACCACCCGGCCAACTGTCAGCCCGGTCCCCAGCCCTAGAGTTTGACAAGTGCCTGGAGAAGGGGGTCTGCCCCTGACCCTGGGGAGTGAGACCAACCCTCGCACCCCGCCCCCCCTCCCTATAGATGTCCAGCAACCGCCCGGTGGAAATTGTCGAAGATCCCCGGGTGGTCGGGATCTGGACCAAAAACAAGGAGCTGGAGCTGTCGGTGCCCAAATTCAAGGTAGGACCCCTCCCCCTGCCCCGCGGTCCCTCCTCCCCCTCCCCGAGTTCGAAAATAACGCCAGTCCTGACGGAGCCCAGCCGGATTCTGAGTTCCCGCCGTCCCAGACAGGGAAGTTTTGGCGGGGAGGGGGAGATTGCTGCGAGAGGGGCGTCCCCTCTGAGCTACTGTAAACAGAATAACCCTGCGGTGAAACTGTAATCAAGGTGCTGATACAATGTCCTGCCCGCCCAGCTGGGGGCTGCGGGTCCCCACCTGGCTCCTGCCAGTACGGGGGCTTGGCTCCAGGACCCGCCCCCCTTCCCAGCCTTGTGGCTTTAGAGGGACAACTTCCTAGCCCAAGGGGTCGCTCCTGACTCAGCAGCAGGGAGAGGAGGCCAGAGTGGAGGGTAGGGGGGAAAGAGAAACTGTTTCTTTTTCCCCTTTCCTTTCGAACCCGGAGGACTTCCACGTTCCAAACGATTTAATCCTCTGCTTCCCGGGCCCGCCCGCGTGCATTTTTTCCCCCAAAATTTTTTTTATTTTTTTTACCCTTCATTGTTTTCAAAGGGCAGGCCAGTGGGGAATGTTGTGTTTTCCCTTCAATTTCAATGCTCTCCAAACTCCCTTCCTCCTCATCTCCTGCCAGATCGATGAGTTCTACGTGGGCCCGGTGCCTCCGAAGCAGGTGACATTTGCCAAACTGAACGATAACATCCGTGAAAACTTCCTGAGGGACATGTGCAAGAAGTATGGGGAAGTGGAGGAAGTGGAGATTTTGTACAACCCCAAGACCAAGAAGCACTTGGGCATTGCCAAGGTGGTCTTTGCCACGGTCCGGGGAGCCAAGGAGGCGGTTCAGCACTTGCATAGCACTTCGGTCATGGGCAATATCATCCACGTGGAGCTGGACACCAAAGGTGAGTGGAGGCGGGCTCAAGAGCCGCCCCCCAGGAGCTCAAGACCTGTCAGTGTGGCCCCTCCCCCTCCCAGAGCCCCTCCTGCATTGTTTGGGACCCCTCACTCTTCCTTCAATGCCTCTCTACAATCTTTAAAAAAATTTTTGCCCCCCTCCCCCTGAGGATAGAGTCACGTGGAGCTAAATGTGTTGTCTGTTGCTAGGAGACAAGCTATAATTTACCAAATGTGCGGGTCCTTGGCCACTGTGCCTCTAGGGACCATCCGGAGGCTTCCCCACCGAGGACACCCAGGAGGGCCCCTCTAGAGCCCAGGTGGCCTGGGCTCAGACAGTCAGTCCCCAGTGTTGCCCTCTGTGAGGGGAGGAGTCTGGGTTTGTTTATTTGTGGGGGGCGGGGGAGGAGGGAGAGCCACCAGGATGCCTTTAAATGCATAAGGAGTATGTCCCCCAGCTAAAAGGAGAGCCCTCCAAGGATCCGTGCCACCCCTTCCCCCTGGAAGTGGGAACCAATCTGGGCCCAGAGTGTGGTTTCATTGATCATGTTCCAGATAGTGCGGGGCGGGCTGCTCTGGGTGCTCTAGGGTTGACACTGTGTCGTCCCTCCTCTCTCTTAAAGAGACAGCAGCACCTCCCCTGCACTGTGTTCACTCCCTGCTGGCTGCTGGGAGCGGCCAGCTGGGGAGGCCACACCTCCCACCCTGTGGGTACCGGGAGACTCCTACTGAATGCTGGCTTGGAGGGGTGAGCAAGGACTCCAGTTCCCACCAAGACAGAAGGAGCTGGGATCGGAGCCGGGCACTCCGAGGACCAGCCGGCCCTGTGACTGGGCAGATACTGTCACTGGGTCCAGAGCCCCTCGAGGTCTCTGGGTGGGCTCTGTTGTCCCCTAAACTCTGCTGAGCTGTACACAAGTCCAGGATCCTCTCTGAGCCACAGCCCCCCACACCCCCAGGTCCAGTTTCTCAATCTCTGTGAGGGGAGTACAGACCCTTTCAAACCTACATCCCCTTGGGTGGCTGCAGGCCTGAGAATTGAATGTGGAGCCCCCTCCCCATTCGAAGGAGCAGCCAGCTCTCACCAAAATTTCATTTCTGCAAAGAAGAGAAAAAAAAAAAAAAAGGTGGGGGCCCTCAGAGCTGCCAGCTAAGTTTGTATTTCAAGAAAGAGACCAGTAAAGTGTAAAGTGAAGCTCAAGGAATGCGTCTCCTTTGCATATGTAAGCAGCTGCCTCACGGGGCTCTATAAATATCAGAGATCTGGGGCCCCTGGCCTATAGAGGCCTCTCTCTGCTGGGAGGGGTAGAAGGTCACCAGGCGGGGCTCAGTGGGACCAGCCCCGGAGCTGGGGAGTCTGTTCGGAGGGAGAGGCCTGTGGTGTTCACAGGAACCTGGTATTGTAAACTGCTGGTCACCTGGCCCCCAATAGTTACCCACAAACTGTCCCCTCTCCTCACCACGCGCCGCCAGGCCCTGGCTGTTCAGTGGGAAAGGGAAAGGATAGGACTGGGAAGACCTGGCTCTTTTCTCTGGGTGTCCAGGTGCAGGAAGAGGCTTTGTGTTGGGGGTGGCATTTCTGTATTTGGAGGAATCCCAGCCCCACCAGGCATTAACTTCTGAGTCTCAGGATGAGAAAAATCATACAACTTAGCAGCTTCGTTGAGCAGAAAGGGCTCCTGAGAAGGGTGCAGAGAGAGGTGGGAACTTGGTTATACTCACACAGCTCGTCCAGGCTTGGGGTCTCAGGCACAGGGACCCACAAAGAAGCCAGCCTGTGGGGGCTGCCCCGTCGGGGAACCTGGCTGAATCCCGCCTCCCTTGTCCTTCCACAGGGGAAACCCGAATGCGGTTTTACGAGCTGCTGGTCACGGGCCGGTACACACCCCAGACCCTCCCGGTGGGTGAGCTGGATGCTGTCTCTCCCATCGTGAATGAGGCCCTGCAGGTGGGTTTATCACATCAGTGCCCCCTCTCCCCATCACCAGCTCCCTCGTGTGGCCCCCAGGGCCTAGGAGGGAACCGAGCCTGGCCACCTACAGGCTGGGGTTCCCACGGCCCCAGAGCCCGCTCTCGTCGTCGTCGATGCTGCGTCCTGTGCACCCCTCTACGCCTGCTCCCAGAAAGCAGAGTTTAGGTCCCTCTTTCCAGAGCAAGACTGACTCCTCCCCCAGCCCCCGCCTCCCAGGATGCTCACCTGGACCACCCGCACCTGGGGAGATTCCCATCCCAGCCCTTCCCCAGCTTCTGCCCGGCCACCCTCCGGAGTAGCTTTACCTGAATGAAGACACCGTTCCCTTGCTGGTCAGCTGGGTTCCTTAGGCACGTTTACCAGGTCATATTATTTCAACCAAAGCTCTGGGAGGCCACCCTCTCACTCCCAAGACCATAGTCCTTGCTGCTACCCCTGCCTGGAAGGTGTTTGATTTCTGCCAGCCTGAGACAGGAAGGAGATCCCAGTTGTAGCCAAGATGTCAGGATCTTCTCTTTTCTCTGCCTCAGGGATTAGGAAAAGCCCTCCAGAGTCCCTGAGAGTAGAGAAAGGTTAGGACTATCCAGTCACTCCTCTTCAACCTCCCACGCCCCTAACTTTTACACGTTGCAGTTCTAAAGCAACCAGTTTGGCTCTGAACTCCTGGCCGCCAGAGTGAGAAGGGGACGGATCCCCGTCCCTCCCCAGTGATCTCACCTCTCTCTCTCTCCCTCTCTCTCCCTCTCTCTCTCTCTCCCTAGTTGTCTGATGCCCTGAAGCGCCTCAAGGATGGTGGCCTCTCTACAGGCTGTGGCTCTGGCTCATCCTCTGTCACCCCAAATAGTGGTGGGACACCCTTCTCCCAGGACACTGCGTACTCCAGCTGTCGCCTGGACACACCCAACTCCTATGGACAGGGCACACCGCTCACGCCGCGCCTGGGCACCCCCTTCTCGCAGGATTCCAGCTACTCCAGCCGCCAGCCCACACCCTCTTACCTCTTCAGCCAGGACCCCACAGTGACCTTCAAGACCCGGCGCCACGAGAGCAAGTTTACGGATGCTTACAACCGCCGCCACGAGCATCATTATGTCCACAACTCTTCCGCGGTCCCTGTGGTGGCCGGGGCCACAGCCACCTTCAGGGGCTCCGTGGACCTCCCATTTGGGGCCGTTAGCAGTGGGGCCGGCGGTGGCCCTCCGTTCAAGGCCCAGCCGCAGGATTCAGCCACATTTGCCCACACTCCACCACCCGCCCAAGCGGCCCCCGCTCCTGGAGTCACATTCAAGTCTGCTTTCTCTCCCTATCAGACTCCTGTGCCCCCTTTCCCCCCGCCCCCCGAGGAGCCCGCCGCCGCCACCACCGCCTTTGGGGCCCGGGACAGTGGGGAGTTCCGGAGAGCCCCCCCGCCCCCGCCCCTGCCGCCCACTGAGCCCCGGACCAAGGAGAAGCCGGGCACGCCGCCCGGCCCCCCGCCCCCCGATGCCAACAGCATGGAGCTGGGTGGCCGGCCAACCTTCGGCTGGAGTCCGGAGCCCTGCGACAGCCCGGGCACGCCCACGCTGGAGTCGTCGCCTGCGGGGCTGGAGAAGCCCCACGACAGCCTGGACTCGCGCATCGAGATGCTGCTGAAGGAGCAGCGAACCAAGCTACCCTTCCTCCCGGAGCAGGACTCGGACACGGAGCTGCAGATGGAGGGCAGCCCCATCTCCTCCTCCTCCTCCCAGCTTTCCCCACTGGCACCCTTCGGCACTAACTCCCAGCCAGGCTTTCGAGGCCCCACGCCACCTTCCTCACGCCCCTCCAGCACCGGCCTGGAGGATATTAGCCCCACACCCCTGCCAGACTCGGATGAGGACGATGAGCTTGACCTGGGGCTGGGACCCCGACCTCCACCCGAGCCAGGCCCCCCAGACCCCATCGGTCTTCTGGGCCAAACAACTGAGGTGACCTTGGACCTGGCTGGAGACAGGACCCCAACCTCAGAGAAGATGGATGAGGTACCACCATGTCTGTCCATCTCATGTCTGGGATTAGTTTTGTCTGTCTTGTGTCTCCCTCACCCCTTTGAAACATCATCTCCTTGGACAGCTAGCTAAGACACAGAAGCAACAGGGCCAGAGCAGCCAGAATAACAGGTAGAGAATGAAAAAAAGATGCAAGAAGCATGAGGCTGTGATTGAGCCGCTGGTTTGGCTCTTGGGTTCCCTAGTAGCCGTGGAGAGAAGGGAAGCGTGACCTAGTTCTGTCCCTCTCCCGGTCAGGAATGGGAAGTCAAGACTTCCTTGGGATCAATCCTGATTGGATCTTCTTTGGTAGGAGTTTCTCAGGTCCCAGGGAGCATGGACTGTGGTGATGGTGTGGGCGCCCTTCTCTCTCGGGTGGCTTAGGGATGATTAGGGCTGGTCCTGAGGCTCAGGAAGGTTGGGGAGAAGGTGGGAGCCCTGGAGCCCTGTCTCCTGCACCCTGGTGCCTCCGGAAAGAAGGGGAGCCATGGCGGGCAGGCAGAGAGGGCATTGAAATGTCCCTTCTCCCACTTTCCCTGGCTCCAGTAGTGAAGGAGTTAAGGGTTAGCCCAGGGGGAGGGCCACAGCCAGGAGCAGGCCACGTTGTCCTCACCCTTAGATCCTCTCCTGGGGTCTCATTGCCCGAACCTCCAGCTTCAGGATTGGGGGTGGTGGGTGCCGCATGCCACATTTCCCTGGAGGCAGGTACTAGATCATCTTCCTTGACCACTCCTCCCCCTCCTGGAGACCTGCGTTGAACCTGTGGGCCCGACGGGCATGAGCAGCCAGGGGCTTAGACAGAGCACAGTGCCCCTGTGGGTGGCGGGAGGAGGGTCCCCCGCCCAGGCCCTTTGATTAAGCTGGTTTGCCTGCCTCAGGGAGGAACAGAGAAGAACATGGCCTGCCCAGGAGGGACCACAGGTGGTTGGGGCTCCAGGGGGCCTTCAGGCAGTTCTGGGGAAGTGGTTTCAGGTGCCGAGGAGTCCAAGCCTAGGGAGTTGACAGGTGTGCAGAGGTGGGGGTTGCCAGCCCAGTGGTCCTCCCTTCTTCCCTCCGTTGACAAGCTGGGCAAGAAGCCCAGAGTAGTCGGAGGGTGGGCTTTCCCACCGAGTCACTGTAGAGAAGTGGGGGGAGGCTGAGGCCCAGAGAGATGGGGTCCTGGATGCCTCAGGACCTTAGCCCAGGGAAGCCTGGGAGCACTGATAACCTCCAGGCTGGCCTCGGGCGCCCCCTGCTGGCAGCCGGGAGAGCAGCATCCCGGCTCCTAGGGTCTGACCAGGGAGTTGCAACCCTGGCTGCTGGAGAGCTGCCCAGGGAGGCCCGCTTTGCTGGGCGGGGTGGGGGGTGGGCAGTAAAGGGGGGAGATTCCCTTTCTTCACAGACTGGTGGTTAAAACTGCAGGCGCCAGGCCTTGAGCCCCAGCTCTGGCACTCACTGGTTATGTGACCTTAGGGAAGGCACTTTCCCTCTCTGAGTCTCAGTTTCGGTGTCAGTGAAATGGGATGGTGAGAGCACCTGCCTCACACTGTCTGGGCCCGAGTGAGGTGCCGCAAGGCAAGCTCCAGGCACAGCCTGGGTTGGTGCCCGTTGGTGCTGGGCGCTCGGGCTGTTTCCACCGGTTCTGGTTCTCACCCCAGGCGAGGAAGGGCGGAGGGAGGGGCTGACCGAGGGCTGAAGCGCAGTTCCCCGTCTCCTTGTGATTGGCCGGCTGGGTTAACCCTCTGCTTGCGGCGCCCGTCTTGCTGGGCGCTGTCCAGGGCTGATCTTCTGGGCGCTGTCCCTGAGTACCAGGCTGAGTCTGCCAGTCGCTCTCGCTCTCGCAGCATTTGCGTGGGGACTCTGGGAGGTAGGGAAAGAGAGAAGGAGAATAGAGAGAACATAGCAAAAGACAGAGCTTTTTGCTGCTGCAGCCATAGATTTGCTATTCCTCTCCACTCCCCCCCATTTTCCTTTGAGGCCTTCCTCACCTATAGGCTGACCTTACAGTCTGCACACACCCCGTCCCCTCAGCCTTCAAATGCACTCCCAGGCTTGCAACTTACAAAAGGCTCCGTCTCAGCCAGGTTCATCCAGGGCAGCTTCTCGCCTCTTGTCCTGACTCAAGAGCCTGGGGGTGGCCCGGCCCTTTTCTCCCCACCCCTGCTTGCCTTCTTGCTCCACCCCCGCCGTGCAACCCCAGGCCTCCCCCTGCATCCCAATGTAAACTGGCCCTTGCCCCTTTTAGAGCTGGGGTCATCCTCGACTCCCCTGTTCACCAGGAGGGGCTACCAGGTCCCTGGACTCCAGCAACAGCCCCCGCTCTGGGCAGCATCCTGGCTTGAGCCCTGGCCTGTTGACGACTGGCTCTGCCTCTTGGGCCAGTGGCTTTCAACGCTCTTGCATGTTTCCTCACCTGTCAGGAGGGAGGGGAGGAGAGCCCCGCATCTCGAGGTCACAGCGCAGATGAGAAATGGGGTGCGTGTGCTCGCTGCAGCGTTACTTACAGTAGCCAGGGTTTGGAAGCAGCCCGCGTGGCCCTCAGTCGCTGAGTGGAGGAAAAAGCTGTGGTGCGTGTACACTACTTGCCTGTAAAAAAAAAAAAAAGGAAATCTCACCTTTTGCAACAGCATGGGTGGACCTGGAGAGCATTATGCGAAGTGACATAAGCCAGTCAGGGAAAGACAAGCACCATGTGATTCACTTATATGTGGAATCTAATGAGTAAAATTAACAAACAAAATAGAAACAGACTCATGGATACAGAGAACAGACTGACCGCTGTCAGAGGGGTGGGGAGTTGGGGGGCTGTGTGACACAGGTGAAGGGATTAAGCAAAAAAACAAAAACAAAAAAAAAAAAAAAACCCAAAATGCAGACAGACACAGACAATAGTATGGTGATTACCAGAGGGAAAGAGGGTGGGACCACTTGGGGTGGTGAAAACAATATAGCATACAGATGATGATTTTTAAAATAAAGTGAGAAAAGAAATGAGATTCAGCCTCACACTGGCCCCTACTAAGTGGCCCATACATCATGAGACTAGATGAAAAGAGTATTTAAGGAAAAATAAAGACATACCTCCTATTTATGTACCCTTAGTACTGTTAACCCCCCCGGGTCACATGTCACCTTCTCCGCAGGCTTCTCTGCCACAGTTGAGGACAGCAGGCTGACCCGCAGGTTGAGAACCGCTAGCAGGGTCGCCTAAGACCATCGGAAAACACAGATATTTACATTACGATTCATAACAGTAGCAAAATTACAGTTATGAAGTAGCAACGAAAATAATTGTATGGTTGGGGGTCACCACAACATGAGGAACTGTATTAAAGGGTCGCGGCGTTAGAAAGGTTGAGAACCACTGCTCTAGAAGTCCAGCTCTGGGGGAGCAAGGATTTTGTCTGTCTTGTTCACCGCTGTGTTGCCAGCACCTAGGACAATGCTGAGGAACTGTTTGTAAAATGACTGAGTCCTCATGATAGGCCCATGAGGCAGGTACTATGATGCCCATTATGCAGATGGGGACACTGAGGCTTAGAGAGCTGAAGTGCGTTGCTAAGGCCACATGGCTGGAGGCCTCTCCTCCAACTTGCCGGTGTTCGGAGGGGGCTCCGGGGGCTGGTTGGCCTTCCAGGCTGACTCACTGCTGTCTCCCTTTTCTCCGCAGGGCCAGCAGTCCTCGGGTGAGGACATGGAGATATCAGATGACGAGATGCCCTCAGCCCCTATCACCAGTGCCGACTGTCCCAAGCCCATGGTGGTGACCCCAGGGTCGGCGGCTGTGGGAGGCCCCTCTGTGCTGGCCCCGAACTTGCCGCTGCCCCCACCCCCTGGCTTCCCACCACTGCCCCCTCCCCCACCACCACCTCCACCACAGCCTGGCTTCCCCATGCCTCCACCTCTGCCGCCACCGCCGCCCCCACCACCCCCGGCCCACCCAGCTGTGTCGGTGCCCCCGCCACCTCTGCCAGCGCCACCCGGTGTCCCACCCCCACCCATCCTGCCACCTCTGCCACCCTTCCCGCCCGGGCTGTTCCCCGTGATGCAGGTGGACATGAGCCATGTGCTGGGCAGCCAGTGGGGCGGCATGCCCATGTCCTTCCAGATGCAAACACAGATGCTGAGCCGTCTGATGACTGGCCATGGCGCTTGCCCTTACCCCCCCTTCATGGCTGCTGCGGCCGGGCTGCAGTTTGTCAACCTGCCCCCCTACCGGAGCCCCTTCTCCCTGGGCAACACGGGCCCAGGGCGTGGGCAGCCCTGGCCACCCCTGCCCAAGTTCGACCCGTCAGTGCCGCCACCAGGCTACATGCCACGCCAGGAGGACCCCCACAAGGCCACCGTGGATGGCGTCCTGCTGGTGGTGCTCAAGGAGCTGAAGGCCATCATGAAGCGCGACCTGAACCGCAAGATGGTGGAGGTGGTCGCCTTCCGGGCCTTCGACGAGTGGTGGGACAAGAAGGAGCGGATGGCGAAGGTGGGTGGGCAGTTCAGGGCCCCAGGGTCGTGAGCGGGCAGGCCTAGCCAGCACCCTCTCTTCTCCCAAGACACACGACTGGGAACACTGCTGTACCCTCAAAATAGGCCAGCACGGATGTCGTTTGTGAAACGTGTGTGTCAGTAACACCGATGTTTTCGGTGAATTGAAATCTCCGGGGTGTCCCCAGTGGTGGCACGGAGGCAGGGAGCGGCCGATTACCCTGCGGCTGTCAACACTGGAAGAAGGCAGGCTGCTTGGAGGGCCACCCAGGGGAGTCGCCAGCAGCACCCTAATCACGGTGACTGTCCCCTCTCTCGCACCGCAGGCCTCGCTGACCCCGGTGAAGTCGGGCGAGCACAAGGACGAGGACCGGCCAAAGCCCAAGGACCGCATCACCTCGGGCCTGCTGGAGTCGTGGAGCAAGGGCGAGGGCCTGGGCTACGAGGGCCTGGGCCTGGGCATCGGGCTGCGCGGGGCCATCCGCCTGCCCTCCTTCAAGGTCAAGAGGAAGGAGCCGCCGGACACGGCCACATCCGGAGACCAGAAGCGGCTGCGGCCCTCGACCTCTGTGGACGAGGAAGACGAAGGTCTGTGTCCCCCCGTCTCCCAGCAGGTCCTGGGGTCTCCTCCGTCCCGGTCCTCCTCGCCCACCGACACCCTCCCTCCCCACAGAGTCGGAGCGCGAGCGGGACCGGGACATGGTAGACGCCCCCTGCGAGCTCGCCAAGCGGGACCCCAAGGGCGTGGGGGTGCGGCGACGGCCCGCCCGGCCCCTGGAGCTGGACAGCGGCGGGGAGGAGGACGAGAAGGAGTCGCTGTCCGTGTCCTCATCCTCATCGGCGTCCTCCTCCTCGGGGTCCTCGACGACCTCACCCTCATCCTCGGCCTCCGACAAGGAGGAGCAGGACAGCACGGAGGAGGAGGAGGAGGAGGGGGAGGAGGAGGAGGAAGCCCCTGGAAGTCAGATCTCCTCCTCCTCCACCTCCTCCACGTCAGATAAGGTGCCATTCAGGGTGGGGAGGCCTGGGGTGCCAGGCTGGGCGAGGGGGCCCTGCGCTCACCCCTCCACCTCTCTCCCCCAGGATGACGACAATGACGACAGCGACGGCCAGGAAGACTCTAAGAACGATGACGGAGACTTGGCCCTGTCGGAGGCGAGTGACAAGGAGGAAGGCGACTCGGACGGAGGTGAGCGGGGCAGGCTGTGGCCCCAGGCCCGGCCCAGGGTCCCTCTGCAGGGGCAGAGCCTGAGCATGAGTCACCAACCCTTTCTGGGCACAGTGTCTCGCCTTTGCAATGTGATCTCATTCAAGCGCACTCTTCACCTGTGGTCCTGTTTCTATGAAATGTCCTGAAAGGGCAGTCCCTGGGGCTGGGATGTAGACCAGTGGTTGCTGGGGCAACAGGTGGGGGACAGGGTAAGAGCTAAAGGAGGAGGAGGTAACTGCTCCGGCCCCTGGGTTTCTCCTCGAGCTCATGACAAGGTTTTGGAACTAAGGCGGTGGTTGCACACATTGTAAATGTGCCCGGTACCACGGAAGCCACTGCTTTGAAATGGTCACTCTTCTGTTATGTGGCTCTTACCTCAGTTTAAACAAATGATGACTAGTTCACACCCATTGCCCCCATGTTTCTGAGGGTCCCCCATTGGAGCCCTCTGCTGACGCCTGGCTGGGGCGCAGCAGGAATGACAGGCTCCCTGCCCGTGTCCCCTGCCCAGAGGAGACGGCGAGCATCGCCACCCGCAAGGCTGGAGCTGGATCCTCCAGCGAGAGTTCTGAGTCTTCGGAGTTTGAATCGAGTTCTGAGTCTTCGTCGTCATCCTCGGAGGATGAAGAAGAACTGGAGGCCGGGGAGGAGGAGGAGGAGGAGGAAGAGGAGGAGGAAGAGGAAGAGGAGGCAACCACAGATGAGAGCATGGCTCCCGCCATTCCCGATGAGAACTTTGAGGAGGATGTGGCCACGAGGGCCCTCGTGGTGGAGCCCCTGACGGAAGAGGAAGTGGACATCGAGGCTGAGGACGAAGTCCCTGAGGAGCGGACCCCCACGTTGGAAGAGCCGCCCCTGCCTGTGGGTGTGAAAGAGCCCCCCAAGGAGCCAGGTCTGAACCAGGAAGTGGCCAGGCCACTGTCTCCGGAACCTCCTGCAAAAGACATGGAGGTCCACCTCCCACCATCCCCGGAGCCCCCCCGAGGTAACTGTTCCGGCCCCAGGGGGGACTGTGGAGACGGAGGCAGGATGAGCCCAGACTCCTCTGGGTAAATCACAGAACTTTCCCCAGCCTCAGGTTCCTCATCTGCAAAATGGGATCGATGGATGATGCCCCCGCCAGGGGGTGGTGTGGGAGGGGAGAATGGGAGGGTGTGTAAGGTGCCGGCATAGAGTCTGGCACCTGCTAGCTCCTCAGAGGGGACAGTTGCTGTCACCATGCCTCAGTGCCAGTGTTTCCCACAGGTTAGCCCTTGGTCCGGTAGTCCCATGAGATGCTCCCCCAAAGAGGGCCAGGCGTGCATGGTTGCTTAGTGACAGGCAGGTCGGGGAGGCTTTGGGGCGCTGGGCCGGGTGAGAGTGCAGGGACACTGTGCTGACAGAGCTGCGCAGAGTGTGTTAACGCTGGCAGTGTGCTCCACCAGAACTTCCCACAGCAACAGAAATGTTTGCTCTCTGCCCTGTGCAATCCGGTAGCCACTCGACACAGTGTTATAAGAGCACTTAAAGTGTGGTGAGTAGCGCAGTGGAACTGAGTTTGTGCTGTTACTTAGTTTTAATTGATTTAAACTTAGCCGGTGGTTGGTGGTTAGTTCGTACCTCTAGTAAGTCCTTAGAGAAGAAGCCCGTTATATTGTGTTTGATTCTCTTATTTGGCTACAGAACCACAGGTCTTTATTGTCACAAGTATTTTATTAAGACTTTGTTGCGTCCCCAGTACTGTTCTAGGTGTTAACAGTGCAACAGTGGACCAGACAGACAAAAATACTTGCCCTCGTAGAGCTTTGATGCTAGGGCAAGGTGAAAGATATCAGCTGATACGTTAGAAAAGACTGTATATGAGAATGGAGATAAATGCTTGGAGAAAAGCTTAAAGGCTCTGACAGGTCCTGCACAAGAGAAACTTGACTTTTATTCGCTAGCAGAGCCCATTTTCTTGGTTCACAGGACATTCCCTGTTCACAGAACACTGTTCTAAAGACAGTGTCAAAGGCTTCCAACCATGTCTCCGCCTTTGATTTACTTTTAACACTTATCAAGCACCTACTGTGTACCTGACACTGGGCTGCAGGCTGAGAGTCCTTCAGGGTTTAGCTGGGGGCACAGTCTTTATCCTCAGGAGAGTCTTGGGGGACTCGGAGCTATGCGTTGGTCAGGTATCAAGTGCATAGTAGGGCAGAAGAAGCAGGGCACTCAGAGGTGTTTGAATCAACTAACAATGGCCTGGTTTTCACCCATCTCTGCAGGGGAGGACCTGGAAGCGAAGCCCGAGCCCCCTATGCTGCTCTCCTTACCTCTGCAGCCACCATTGCCACCCCCTCGACCGCCCCGGCCACCTAGCCCACCGCCTGAGCCCGAGACCCCAGAACCCCCACACCCACCCGTCCCTCTGGAGCCTCCCCCTGAAGACCAGCCCCCACGTACGCCAGGCATTTGTGGCGGCCTGGCCAAGTCGCAGAGCACAGAGACAGTGCCGGCCACCCCAAGCGGGGAGCCCCCGCTGTCAGGGGGCAGCAGCAACCTGTCCCTGAGCTCCCCGCAGGTGCCCGGCAGCCCCTTTTCCTACCCATCCCAGTCCCCCAGCTTGGGCAGCGGTGGCCTCCCGAGGACACCTGGCCGGGACTTTAGCTTCACGCCCACCTTCCCCGAGCCCGGTGGGCCCCTGCTCCTGCCCATCTGCCCCCTCCCCACCGGCCGACGCGATGACCGGCCTGGCCCTCTGCCGTCCCAGGTGCTCCTGGAGACGGGCCTGCCGCTCCCTCTGCCCCTGCCCCTGCCCCTGCCCTTGGCTTTGCCTGTACCTGTCCTGCGGCCCCAAACTCGGGCCCCTCCCCAACTGCCACCCCTGCTACCCACCCCTCTGGCCTCCTGCCCGCCCCCCATCAAGAGGAAGCCAGGCCGGCCCCGACGATCCCCACCGGCCTTGCTCTCCTTGGATGGGTCCTTGGTCCGGCCACCAGGGGCAGCTGCCCTGGGCAGGGACCTTCTGCTCTTGCCAGGCCAGCCACAGACCCCGGTCTTCCCCAGCACCCACGACCCCCGGGCTGTGACCCTGGACTTCCGGAACACGGGGATCCCAGCCCCCCCACCACCCCTACCTCCCCAGCCTCCCCCACCCCCACCCCCACCCCCGGTTGAGCCCACCAAGCTGCCCTTTAAGGAGCTAGAGAACCAGTGGCTCTCTGAGGCCATCCCTCCGGGGCCCCGCGGGCGTGACGATGTCACCGAGGAGTTCATGGACCTGGCCAAGGTGCGAGGCTCCTGGCGCCGGCCGCCCAAGAAGCGCCACGAGGACCTGGTGCCCTCGGCCTCGCCCGAGCTCTCCCCGCCGCAGCCCCTCTTCCGGCCCCGGACGGAGTTTGAGGAGATGACCATCCTGTATGACATCTGGAACGGTGGCATCGACGAGGAGGACATCCGCTTCTTGTGTGTCACCTACGAGCGGCTGCTGCAGCAGGACAACGGCATGGACTGGCTCAACGACACCCTCTGGGTCTACCATCCTTATATCCTGCCAGACGGGGCGGGGGGCCGGCCGCCCAGCGCCCGGGGTCCTCACCCACCTCCGAGGCGTCTCCCACGATACCCGTGAGGGCGGGAGCACAGCCACCGTCACCCGTGAGGCAGTGTCTGTGCCCATATGGAGTCGGCACTGGCGCCTTTAAACGCCCTCAGGCCAGGCCCAGCTCACCCCAGAGACGGCAGGTCTCACAGCCAACCAAATGGAGCAACGTGGCTGTACCACGTGACAGTGGCAGAAACGCACTGGGGCTCCCACCACCTAGTTTAATCGGGCAGCCCAGTGAGGTGGGGCTGTCAATCCCGTTATGTCTGTGTGGGAGCCGAGGCTCAGGAAGGTTACGCGACCTGCCCAAAGTCACGCAGCTACAAAGCGGCAGAGCTGGCTCCGGAACGTGGGCCGTCAGCCACACCGCTCCCCTGATAGTCGATGGTTACAACCGGGTCTTGAGGTTGGAACTCATCCCCCCAGTTCTAAACTGACTTACTGAGCATTTTCTTTGTGTCAGGAACTCTGCTAGGCACCTAAACCTCAGTCGTTCCCCAGAGAGGCACCGTTATGAACCCAATTTACAGATGGGGAAACTGAGGCAGAAAGTGGATAATTATAAAACACACCCAGGGCTATGCAACTAGGTACCCCTGGCAAGAGCTCTGGCCATCCGTGGCGTTGGCCGGCGGGCCGGGTGGTGTGGTGGGCAGTGAGGCTGGCTTCTGTAGCCTCCTGGAGGTTGGTCTGAGGGTGGAGCGGCTGGGCTGGTGGGGTAAGTTGCAGGAGGGGTTTGCCATCGGTGTCCACGTGGCCCTTGACCCACACCCACCCACCAGCCTCTCTTCAGCCAAGAAAAAGAAACGGGACGACGACATCCCCGAGCACGTGACAGGCTGTGCCCGCAGCGAGGGCTTCTACACCATCGACAAGAAGGACAAGATCAGATACCTCAACAACACCCGCGCCAGCACAGACGAGCCCCCCACAGACACCCAGGTACTGCCATCAGGTGCCCAGACACTCGAGCCTTCTGGCCTGGGCAGGGGTCCTCCTGGATGGGGTGCAGGCAGGTTGAGGGGTTGTGGCGCACGGAGGGTGTCACCTGGTGGCTCAGGTGTGAGTGGTGAGGTGAGGGTGGGCAGTGGAGAGCCTCTGAGAGCTTTAGTTAGGGATGTGAGCAGAGTTCAGTTGCATTTCCAGAAGGCTCACTCATTCCTTTTTTATTTTTTTTATTTTACTTTTTTATTTTTTAAATATATTTTTATTAATTTTCAGAAAGGAAGGGAGAGGGGGAGAGATAGAAACATCATTGATGAGAGAGAATCATCGATGGGCTGCCTCTTGCACGCCCCACAATGGGGACTGAGTCCGCAATCTGGGCATGTGCCCTGACCGGGAATCGAACCATGACCTCCTGGTTCATAGGTCGACGCTCAACCACTGAGCCACACCGGCCAGGCCATTCCTTTTTTAAATGAAGCAAATACCTGTGGAGCACTTGCTGTGTTCCAGGCACTGTCCTGGGCTACAGAACAGTGAACAAAACAAAATGCTCTTCCTCGTGGACCTTACATCCTAAGGGGGGATAGGAAATAAGTGACAGATGGGATGCCAGGTGGAGACCACAGGAGAGGAGGTTGGGGATTGGTGAGTCGGGGCTGGAGAAGGTGCCATTTGAGCCAGACCTGAATGAAGTAAAGAAACAAGCCGTGTGGGGAACTGGGAGACCACCGAGAGGCAGAGAAAAGCTTCCGTAAGGAGTTGAGCAGAGAGGTCCCCTGGGCCCGGCAGTGCCCCGTGGAGAGAACTGGCTGCGGCAGGGAGGAACTCGGCGGGAAGGAAAGGCCAGGCCAGGTGTCGCCAAAGAGACAGGGCCGCGGAGGCTGCGGGGACGAGGTTGGATTTGCATTCCGTATACGACAAGGCACAGGATGGGTTTGAGAGAGCGGGTCGGAGGAGACGGTTCAGCCTGTGATTTCCAAGCTCACACTGGCTGCTGGGGAGAGACTGATGCAGGTGCTGCCGTCTCCATTCCAGATGTGCGGGTAGTCGGGCTCGGGTGGCTGTGAGGGAACAAGTGGCTACCTGTTAAGGAATAGCAGGAATATTAGGATATTGGAAGTTGAATGGACAGGACGGGGCTGGATTGGGCATAAGAGACAAGGACATGGGGTGGGTCTGGCCTGCAGGCCTGGGGAGCTGGATGCCAAGCACTGAGGTGGGGAGGGAGGTGGCACCTGCACTTTGGGCATCACCACCGTGGAGATGCTAATCGCAGGGACCAGCGCACGCGTGTGGGGAGGGGTGCGGCTCCACGCGCTAAAAGGAGAAGGAAGGGATTCGAGGGTGTGGCGGCAGGAGCTATGATTTCCAGTTTTGGGGGAGCTGTGAGGGGCCGTGGTGAGGGCCACGGGGGTTGGAGGAAACGCACCCACCATCTTCCAGCGGAGAAGCGGGCATGTTCCCGGTCTCCCCGCTAAGCCAGGAAGGACAGAGGAGTGAAGGGAAAGCATGTCGTCATCTTGACTGGAGGGGCTTGAGCGTGCTCAGATTCTGTCAGGAAGGAGAGGGTCAGGACAGGCACAGAGAAGCCAGAGCAAGGAAGTTGGAGTGACAGGGACCCAGAATTAGGGTGGGGTCGTCAAGGACGTGATGGGGACACGGGTACCATGGTCAGTGGGGCCATGTTCCTGGGGTGTCGGCGCCCCTTTCCTGACCTGCCGCCCGCCTCTGACTCCTCGCAGGGCATGAGCATCCCGGCGCAGCCGCACGCCTCCACCCGGGCCGGCTCCGAGCGGCGTTCGGAGCAGCGCCGCCTGCTGTCCTCCTTCACTGGCAGCTGTGACAGCGACCTGCTCAAGTTTAACCAGCTCAAGGTGAGGCCCGGCGATCAGGGCAGCTGGGGTGGCACGGGACCTGAGACCAGAACTCTCACCCTCTCCTTCCCTCCCTCAGTTCCGGAAGAAAAAGCTCAAATTCTGCAAGAGCCACATTCACGACTGGGGCCTGTTCGCCATGGAGCCCATCGCGGCCGACGAGATGGTCATCGAGTACGTGGGCCAGAACATCCGCCAGGTAGGCGCTGCCCTGTGGCCTGGTGTCGGGGTGGGGACGGGAGCAGCCCAGCCCTACTGAGGCCATTTCCCTGCCAGGTGATCGCAGACATGCGGGAGAAACGCTACGAAGACGAGGGCATCGGGAGCAGCTACATGTTCCGGGTGGACCACGACACCATCATCGATGCCACCAAGTGCGGCAACTTTGCTCGCTTCATTAACCACAGCTGCAACGTGAGTGCCGCCAGGGCGGGGGCGGAGGGAGGCCTCAAGCAGGGAGCCTTTCTCCTCTGAGCTTCAGTCTTCCCATCTGTGCAATGGGTACAGGGTGCTGTGGGGCACGGTCTGGGCGGTGCTGGGAAAGCTCTGGGTCCATGCTGTCCACAGACACGGGCCCGCCCTGTGTCGTGTGGAGCACTGAACCGTGGTTGGAGTGACTGAGGAGCTGAGTTTTTAACTTCATTTTTACAAGTTCAGACTGAAACACCTCACCTGTGGCTGGTGACAACCCGGGTGGATCTCGCAGGTCTGGAGTGGGCAGGTGTCCTTGATAGCAAAGTGTTTCTCATTCTGAAAACAGGCACAGGCAGCCTGACTGGTGTGGGTCAGTGGTTGAGCGCCGACCTCTGAACCAGGAGGTCACTGTTTGATTCCCAGTCAGGGCACATGGCCTAGTTGCGGGCTCGATCCCCAGTGAGGGGTGTGCAGGAGGCAGCTGATCCATGATTCTCTCTCTCCCTCCCTCCCTCCCCCTTCCGCTCTGAAATCAATAAAAATAAGCGAATAAATAAATAAAAGCAAGCACAGGGAGCTTGGGACGGGAGGCAGGCCTGTTCCCGGAGAACACCCCTGACTCTGGTTTCAAGTCTTGATGTCACTGCTTAGCCAGTGACCATAAGCTACGTACTGAATGTCTCAGGGCCTTAGCTTCCTAACCTGTGAAACGGGAATGGGGCAGTTCCTCCGGTAGGTTGTTGGGAGGACCAAGTGTGTCCTGCTTGCAGGCCTTCTGAGTGTGCTGACACAGCGACTTCTCAGCCCTGCTGCCCTCAGGTTGTGACTTGAGCATTATCTGGGCTGGTAGGGACTTTCCTGTGATTCTCCTGTGAGGGCTGAGGGACAGGAGGGAATCACCCAGGTGAGGTAGTGCCTGGGGCAAGCGTTCCGTTCAAAGGCCCTGGGGCAGGGAGGGCGAACACCTGTGTGAGCGTCAGCTGCGGGGCAGGGGGGGTTGAGTAGGGTGAGAGCTAGGCTGGCGAGAGGGCAGGGTGAGAGCTGAGGTTGGCAGGTTGGGGTGGCTGTCACAGCCTCACAGGCAGAGCTGACGGGTGTCTCTCAAAGCTGAGGCAGGCCGCTGGAAGGTTTGGAGACACAGGGTGGAAGTATGTGCTGCCCTTTGGGAAGGTGTCCCTGGCTGCTGGCTCAGAGTAGACTTTCTCAGAGCCGAGAGGCAGTGGCAGTCCAGGGAGTGGTGATGGGCCCTGGACGGGGCTCCTGGCAGTGGGTGGAAAGCAGTCAACAGGAAGAGGCGGGCTTTTGGAGACAGAACCCAGCCAGGTGTGGGCCAGATCTGGCCTTGGTGGGGGGAATGCAGGAGGTGGAGGCTTGGGGGACCTGCGTGCATGGTGCAGCGCTCCCCAGAGATGTCTCCTGGAGCTGCCACAGGCAGACACCGGGCACTATTAGGGCTCTGGGTCTGGTGCAGGGGCCAGCAAACTTTTGCTGTCATTGGTAAATATATATATATATTTTAATATATTTTTTATTGATTTCAGAGAGGAAGGGAGAGGGAGAGATCAAAACATCAGTGATGAGAGAGAATCATTGATCAGCTGCCTCCTGCACGCCCCATGCTGGCGATTGAGCCCACAACCCGGGCATGTGCCCAGACTGGGAATTGAACTGTGACCTCCTGGTTCATAGGTTGACACTCAACCACTGAGCCAGGCCGGCCTGGCCGTAAATATTTTTGGCTTGGTGGCTCAGACCATTTCTTAGCAACTGCTTAACTGCCATTGTAACAAAAGGAGCTCAGACAGTATGTAAACGATGGGTGTGACTGTGTGCCAATAAAACTTTATTTGCTGAAATAGGCAGCTGGGGGCCGGAGTTTGCTGACCCCTTCTCTGGAGCACAGAAGTGAGGCCTGGGCTACAAATGCAAATTGGGAGTCACCTGCGTTGCAAATAGAAATGGAAGCCCTGGGGAATAACTGATGATTATTGCCATTGTTGTCATTATTTAGTAACAGAGGCAAGGGGGAGAGCTGAGGCCCAGAACAGGTGGCAGTGGGCATGGGGGCATAGGGCAAGCACGGGGCTCCGAGTGGGCCCCTGGTGGTAGAGGGCTACCCTGGGGGTCCTCTGCTCACTGTCCCCTCCCACCCGGCCCACAGCCCAACTGCTACGCCAAGGTGATCACGGTGGAGTCGCAGAAGAAGATCGTCATCTACTCCAAGCAGCACATCAACGTCAACGAGGAGATCACCTACGACTACAAGTTCCCCATCGAGGACGTCAAGATCCCCTGCCTCTGCAACTCCGAGAACTGCCGGGGGACCCTCAACTAGGCCCGGCGCCCAGCGAGGACCCGGGGCCCCGGGCCCGGCCCCACCTCCCCCCCATTTCAGGTGCTGTCCTCTACCCAGCGGCCACATCAGGGCCTGGCGCCCCAACACTACCCCCAGGACCCCGGCTCCAGCCCTCAGTGGGAAAGGGCTTCTCTGTCCGTCAGCCTGTGTCTTGTCCCTCGAGGATTTGTGTTCGACTCCACGTGAACTCCTCTGTTCCTGTGTCGCTTTCCCTGGCTCTCCATCTCTCTCTCTCTCCTGTCCCCTTCCCGTTTTTGTCATCAGCCTCTTTCCGTGAATGCTGCTACGTTGTTTTGTCTTCCCTTTATTTTCTTTCTTGTCAAAAGAAAAGACATTTTAACCATTGAAATGTGAAGGCAGAATCGGAGAGCGGGGACCCGGCAGGGGCTGCAGAGGCCTCTGTTGACGGTGTGTTGACCCACGTGCTGGAGACCCCGGTCCAGGGTGCTGCGCCAGGTGCTGCACAGAGGAGGGGGTCTACCGCGTGGCTTTGACCTCAGAACACTATGGAAGGCCCGCCCTCTCTACTAGTGGACTCATTGAGAAGAACCTTACAGGCCCCCACCCCCCGTCTGTCCTTCCCCCAGCAGCCTGGGGGGCCACGTCCCCTTGAAGACCCTGGTGGAGCCAAGCTGGTCCCAGGCAGGAATTTCCCCCCTAGGCTCTCTGCCACCCCCCAAATCTGGGTTCAATGTTTACTTTCTCATTCGAATGCCAGCAACAAGGGACCCTGCAGGAGACCCCGGTGTGGGCAGGTGGGGCACTGGGAAGGGTCTTGTCGACTCTCCCCTGTCCTCCCCTTCATGTGCGAGCGGAGGGCCTCCCAGGGCAGGCGGGGCCCCGGTCTCGCCACGACGGGTGTCTGACGGAGGATGCATGTGGACTTTTTCGTTTATAAGCGTCACCTGCTCGCTCCCAGCCCAACTCACCCTAAGACATCAAGCGCATATTTATTTTCAGAGTGAGACGATTTCTCCCAGAGAAAGGAAAATCTTGGAAAAGATTTCAAAATTCAGATCTAAACCTGACAAGGTTTTTTTTTTTTTTTAGCCCCTCCTTCCCCCCACCCCCATCATCCTCTTCAGGGTTCACGTCCATGGACTTTGTTCTCGTGCGTGTGTAAAATCCAGCAAAAGGGGAAGGAGGTGTTCGAAGTTCAGATCCCACTTCTGTATATAGGCTGCCGTAAAGGACTTTTTCTCGGGAACATTGTTTCTTGTAGAAACACGTGGGAAGACTTTTTTGCTCATTTCTTTGTACTTCCAAAAAAAAAAAAAAAAACCAACAAAAAAATCACACAAGTCCCCCCCGCACCCCAGGACGCAGAGCGTGTACATAATTTATGGAAAGTGACCAGGACTCAGCCTCACCGCGCCGGTGAGGCCGCCCACCTGCGAGGGGCCTCTGGTATCTCAGCTTGTGTCAAGCTTGTTATCATGTAAATTCTGTACAAAGAATTGTTATTTTTCTCTCTTTTTTTTTTGTCGTTGGTGATTTTGTTGTGTTCCTTTTTTCTTTCTTTCAATTTCTTCACCCCAAGCCCTCTCTGTTTGAGACTGTGCCCACCACTTCATCGAGGCCGATGAAATCGGGGGCGCTAAGACACAGAGGGGGAACCTGGGCATAGCGGCGACCTTCTCTCCCATTTGCGGTTTTCTGCCTAATTGTGCAACCGAGGAAATATTTATTTTTCACATGAGGAAATGTGTAGTTTGTAGAGACGGCTGATTTCAGTTACTTGTGCAGCCCCCAAGGGGCTGTCTTTGTTCTCCCCGCCCCCCCCCCCCATAAAGGAAGTGGAGGGGAATGTGGGGAGACTTGGCCTCACCGTGCCGTCCCCATGTCCCCAGGAACCCCTGCCCCAACCCTGGAGTGGTTTGTCATTTCCAGAAATGGATTGGCTCATTTTTTTTTCAATGCCTTCCTTCTCATTGAACAAATCTTTGCTTTGGAAGCGTTGGGGGTTTCTGATTTTCCCGCCCTCGCCCCTTCCAACCTACTTCCCTCCTCCTCCCCTTCCCCCTCCCGCAGAGAAAAGAACCCTCACCTTTTAGGGGTGTTTGTGCTTCTAGGCTCTATCATCCGTATGGAACTTGTTTTGAAGAGAAGTGTTTCCGTTGTGGGTGTGTCTTGCTGTAAATATTTGTTCATATTTTTGTGAATTCAATACTATGTACCATTGTATTATAGTAACTTTTATAAAGCAAACCATAAATATACTGACTTTTCTTACAGATACGCCATCTCTCTTGCTCTCCTCTCCCTCCTTTCTCTCCTTTCTGTTGGGGGCACACCCCGCTCCCATGGAGGGTGGGCTGGCTGTGCTGGGGGCAGAAGGAGGTCGGTGTGGTGTGGTCCACCCAGGCCAGCGGGTTTTAAACTGAGTCACAGCTTTTTAAAATTATATATGTGTGTGTATATATATATATATATATATATATATATATATATATGTTTATTGATTTCAGAGAGAAAAGAAGAGGGAAAGAGAGGAACATCAATGATGAGAATCATTGATCAGCTGCCTTCTGCATGCCCCATGCTGGAGATCGAGCCCACAACCCAGGCATGTGCCCCGACCAGGAATCGAACTGTGACCTGGTTCATAGGTCAACACTCAACCACTGAGTTATGCTAGCCGGGCAAGTCACAGCTTTTTATAGTTTTCCATCCAGAACCTTAAAACTTTGGGAATCTAACACTGCTGATAGTCTGCAATTAAGGAAACTAGATCCAATATCCTACTGCCATCACTAGAACTCAAAAATGTTGGACATTGAAGGAGTCAGTGCTCTTGTCTGCATTTGAGGAGGGAGGGCACTGATAAAACAGGTGGAGAAGAGTGAAATATATGTAGTGTTTGTGGTATTCCAGATAGGTCTCAACTCTGCCCGATCCAGTGGTGTGGTGACAGAGGGACCCACGGGATTTTTTTTTTTCTCCATTTAAATTATTGTTGAGCCCTGGCCAATTTGGCTCAGTGGATAGAGTGTCGGCCTGCGGACTGGAGGGTCCCGGGTTCGATTCCGGCCAAGGGCACATGCCTAGGTTGCAGGCTCGATCCCCAGTAGGGGTTGTGCAGGAGGCAGCCAATCAGTGATTCTCATCATTGATGTTTCTGTCTATTTCCCTTCCTCTCTAAAATCAATAAAAATATATTTTAAAAAATTATTGTTGAAAGTATTATATATATCTTCTTTCCCCCCCCCCCATTGACCTCTCCCTGGCTACTCACCTCCCACCCATTTTTTAAAAATTTACTTTAGAGCCTGGTCATTGTGGCTCAACGGGTTGAGTGTCTGATTTTGAAGAAAAATGTCCTTCCAAGAGTTTTAGGACTAGTAGCTCCTCTTCCAACTGCGTCATTCTTTTGCAAGGGTCCTTCACACTTGAGTGTGAACTAGCGAGGCTGTGGGTCTGGAGCTGCACTGAGTGAAGGGGCTCAAATCCCTCCCTGCCCGTTCTACCTCTCAGACCAGAAATCCCTCCCTGCCCGTTCTACCTCTCAGACCAGAAATCCCTCCCTGCCCATTCTACCTCCCAGACCAGAACCATGTCCCATGGTTGCAGAGCAAGAATGCTCCCCCAGCCCTGACCGGTTTGGCTCAGTGGATAGAGCGTCGGCCTGCGGACTCAAGGGTCCCAGGTTCGATTCCAGTCAAGGGCATGTACCTTGGTTGCGGGCACATCCCCAGTAGGGAATGTGCAGGAGGCAGCTGATCGATGTTTCTCTCTCATCGATGTTTCCATCTCTCTATCCCTCTCCCTTCCTCTCTGTAAAAAATCAATAAAATATATTTAAAAAAAAAAAAGGATGCTCCCCCCAAAGTCCCTTTGCTAACACCCTCCCCTCTCTGTGCCCAGAAGTTTGGGCTCATCTTTAGAGATCAGAAGCTGCCAGACAGGAGAAGGCTGCCAAGTGCGGTCCACCTTCAGACCTTTACTCTTCCTGGGATGCTGTTTTTCCAAATTTTCCCACGCTGGCCCCCAAATGTCACCCTTGATAGAAATTCATCCCCCCCTCCAGCTTCACCTCCTCACCTCCACACAGTCGCACCACCTGCTTTCTTTTTCTTTTTTAATATATTTTTATTGATTTCAGAGAGGAAGGGAGAGGGAGAGTTAGAAGCATCAATGATGATAATTATTGATCGGCTGCCTCCTGCACACCCCACACAGGGAATAGAACCCTCACCTCCTGGTTCATAAGTCAACATTCAACTACTGAGCCACGCCGGCCGGGCCCTGCTTTATTTATTTTTAAATATATTTTATTGATTTTCTACAGAGAGGAAGGGAGAGGGATAGAGAGAAACATCGATGAGAGAGAAACATTGATCAGCTGCCTCCTGCACACCTCCCACTGGGGACGTGTCCGCAACTAAGGTACATGCCCTTGACGGGAATCGAACCTGGGACCCTTCAGTCTGCAGGCCGACGCTCTATCCACTGAGCCAAACCGGTTAGGGCCTGCTTTATTTTCTTGATAGCATTTACCACTTCACAAAACGATACTGTCTTCCCTTCTAGAGTGTAAGCCCTCTGCTCCCCCGGGTTCCAGAATTACCCACGACTGCGCGGTCCTGTTAGCAAAGCGCTAGCACCTGGCGCCTCCGCTCCCGCGGGGCACCCTACCCCTAACACGGACGCCTCCTGCAGCGCTGCTGCCCCCTGGCGGCCAAACGGCGTCACTGCTCTAGCCTCCCACACAGACACCAAGACACCGCATTGGATCCCTGTCCGCTTTATTACCCTGGGCCGCAGACGAGGGCGTGGTCAGGAGGTGGGCGGAACGTTGGGGGGGGGTCCCAACGAGCTGGTGGGCGGGATCTAGAGGGAATGGCCAGTAAGAGAAGGGCTTGCTGTTCAGAGACTGGGGTGGGCGCGTTCCAGAGCTAGGGGGCGTGGCCCCCCGTGCGCTGGCCGGTGGGCGGGGCCTCGGCGGGTCAGGCGGCACTCGCGGGGTCTACATGCCCCGGACCACTCCGTTGGTCTCCAGGTCTGTGAGGTTGCCCCGCAAGTTCTGCTCCTCCTCGAAAGCCTTGAACAGTGCATTGAAGTTGCCGGCTCCAAAACCCTGCAGCAGGAGAGAGGAGGTGAGTTGCGAGTCCAGAAAGCCAACCAGGCTAACCTGCATGCCCCTCGGGCTTGCTGGGAACAGGCGCCACCTACCTGGTGGTTGTGGCGCTGAATGACTTCCAGGAAGAGTGTGGGCCGGTCCTGCATGGGCTTGGTGAAGATCTGTAAGAGGTAGCCGTTCTCGTCGTAGTCCACCAGGATTTTCAGCTCCTAAATTGGAGATAGAGGGCGGGATTACGGGGAGGCCCACCTGCTCCTCTAGCCTGGCATCCTGGAAATTCCTTAGAAAGTCCATATAGGAAGGGGCTCCTGCACCCCCTAAGCCAAGAAAAGACCTGTGTCTCCAACAGTTCCAGACAGCTCAAAATAGATCCTCTCAAAATAAATAAATAAGTAAAAGCTAAAGAGATCCCCAATTGCATCCTGGCTGGCCTGGACCACCTAGTAGCCTCCACAGAGTTCTCCCTGCTTCTGCTTTTGCCTCTGTACAATCCATCTTCCACACAGACAGGGAGTTAGACGTGCACTGACCACCAGGGGGCGGGGCAGAACATGGCCAGCGTCGGAGAGTGGCACTGGCAATGGGCGTTGCCGGCCGGGTGGGCCCCAACCAGAGAGGACCAACCAGAGCGGGACCGTGGCGGGATGGTGGAGCAGGTGAGCTGGCGGTACCAGGCCAAGGCGGGTGCGAAGGGAGGCCCCGGCCAGCAGCTGGCAGCTGCTAGGGATCCTACCCGTGCATGAATTTTGTGCACTGGGCCTCTAGTATATTACTAAAATGATTAGAAACCCCCCCAAAAAGCTACTATGATTTTAGGCCACAGAAGGACAAAATCCAAAGTCCTAAATAGCCTGCCCCTCTGACCTAGGCCGTTCGTCCTTTCATCACTCTAGTCTGTCTGTTCCTCAGGCACTCGGAGCTAGCTCCTGCCTCAGGACCTTTGCACTGCTGTTCCCTCTGCCAGGATGGCTCTCGCCCCGCCTTTCACATGGCCAACCCCTTCTCAGCACCTAGATTTCACGGAGATGGCACGTCCTCAGAGAAGCTTTCCCTGACTACCTCCTGACGTGGCCCCAGGTCACGCTCTGTCATAGGCTATTCTAACTTTCTGTACAGTCCCGACTCTCTCGCTCTCTGATGGTGTTCGTGCTATGTACTTGTCACCTGTTTCCCCACCAGAATGCGAGTCCCATGACAGCAGGGGCCTGGTCTGGCTTCCCCCTGTGTCTGGGTGCCTGGGGCAGGGGAGGGCTTTGGACAATATTTGTGAGGTGGGATGGAACTCGACGCGCTCTCCCAGCTGACGACTCCAGCCTCACCTCCAGGGCATCCAGGCTCTCCTTCACCCGGATCTTGGCCGACTTGAGCTTCTCCCGCAGTTGTTTGTAATACGTGGACGGAACATCCAGGAACTCCATGCCTCTCTCTCTCAAGTGGCGAATCTGTTTCGGAACAGGGTCAAGGTCAGCCTCCTCTGCCATGCTCAACATCCCTAGCCAGGTGGAGGTGCTGGCCAGGAGGAGGCAGGGTCCCTGTCCTAGCTCCCCCAAACGGCCCGGATGTGCTGTGACCCCGTCCCCTTCCTCCTCGGGGGCGTGTGGCTCCCCTTCGAAGAGCAGCAATCACGGTGTGCCAGCTCCAGCACTTCCTAAGCACTGCCTCGTTACGTCCTTACATGGTCTCCTGAGGCACTTGGAGGATATTGTCCCCATTTCATAGCTGGGGAAACCAAGGCATTGAGAGACTAAGTATCTATTCTCAACATCATCACCAGAGTGCCTTTATTAAAATGCCGGCCATGTCACTGCTCTGCGTACCCCACGGGGGTGTCCCATCTCAGAGTGGAAGTCCTCACCATCCGCCCCCCCTCCAGCGTGCTAACCTTGGCTCCTGCCCCTCTCTCCTTTGCTCATTCTGTTCCATCCACAGGATCTTGCTGTTCCTCCAGCCTTCCTCTGCCCTGGCTGTCCCTTCTGCCCGGGGTGCTTTCCCCCAGATAGTCACGTGCTTCTTCCCAATCTGGCCCTTCCAACTCTGCATTCTCAAATGTCTCCTTCTCAGGGAGGCCTTTCGTGACCACCCTGTTTAAATGGTGGTGCCCTACACCCTCCCTCTCCCACTGCCTTGCTGTATTTTCCTCCAGAGCGCTCACTGCCTTCTAACGCGTGCATTTGACTTGTTTTGTTTTCTGCCTCCATAGATGGGTCCCAAGTACCTAAAACAGCACCCGGCACATAGTCAGCCCTCAATAAACATTGAGTAAGTGAATGAATGAATGAATGAAGTTGCCAGGGTCACGCAGTGAATTCTTGGTTGGGCTGGGATTGAATGGGATGGGCCAGGCTCTTGACCACTCTGCCACATACAGCCATAGAAGGAATAGGGATAGAGACCAACCAAAGGACTTGTCTGCATGCATATAAGCCTAACCAGTGGACACAGACAACAGGTGGGTGAGGGCATGAGTGGGGAGGTGGGGGGGCAATGGGGGGATAAGGACACATATGTAACACCTTAATCAATAAAGAAATTTTTAAAAATAAAATAAAATAAAAAGAAGGAATAGGGAGGGCCCAGTCTCCCCAGCGGCTGGAGCCATAGACTCAGGACATTTAATTTGGCTCAAAGGACCTAATCCATCTGGACCTGATATCCTCATTTCCAAGGTGAGACAACGAAAGCTCAGAGAGGGAGGTTGAATCCCGCAGAGAAACACAGCAAGTCCCTGGCAGAACTGGGAAGAGAACGCAGGCTTCCTGTTAACTCCGGCACCTGCTGTTCCTGAAGCCCAGAATGTGGTTCTGAAGAGAGATGAACTCTGCGGATTGAGAATGTGCCTGCACACGAGGGGCAGGGACCAGCAGGGGCCCCGTCAGCCCTCGTGGCCGGTGAATTGGGGGCTGCACTGCCCGCCCCCCCACCCCGCTTTTCCTTTTTGCAGGGATTGGCCCTGGAGCTGAGTCGGAGGTGGATCAGGGCCAGGGATGGGCCTCTCACCGCTGTGATGATGTCTTGGGTCTTGAGAGCGATGTGCTGGACCCCCGCGCCCCCGTTGTAGTCCACGTATTCCTGCGGGAGGGCAACAAGGACACCCCTGTCATTGGCCCCGTCACCACCAGGGCCCTCACACCTCTCCCCTGCGTTCTTCTCCCCCAGTCTGGCCCCACCTGGATCTGGGACTTCTTCCTGCCCGGCGCTGGCTCGTTAATGGGCATCTTGATGGATTCCTCGTAATTGGCCACCACGATGGAGCGCAGAGAGCTGTACTCCGTGTGCACCTGCGTGTCGTCCACAGACCAGAAGCGGTGGAACTGCAGGTTATTCAGGTACCTGCGGGTGGCCGGGAGGGCACGTCGGCTCTGGGACGGGCCCCGGGCCCCTATCCCCGCTTCCAGAATCTGTTCCCTGAGCACACTCTGAGAAGGAGCGCCGTTCCCGTCACACACATCACAGATTTGCACCTTTATCCTGACCGTTTCCCGTCGGGCGGGAGTACAGTCTTGTAACCAGATCCTTATGGTAAAGCAGTGCCTCCACAGCAAGTGCTTTGAGCAGGGGCCCTTGCTCCTAATTTGCACAAGGGTGCTGCTTGGGTGGAGGCAGGCTTCCTCCCAGCCTCCACTTTGGGCCTTAAATCCTCTGGTCTCCATGGGACGGTTTTACAGGGAACAAGCCTCAAGCGAACTTCCTACCCCCTGGTGCTCTGGGGCCCACGCTGGTGTCCTGGGACAAGGACATGGGGGCATGGGTCTTTGTGGGGAGGGCCTGGGCCAGGGACTCACCAATCTGAGGCGGACAGCATCTCCTGATCGGGCTGGTTCCCTACGATGTGGTCGATGACCTGGAGGTTGCTCTGGGGCCTGGGAGAGGGACTTGGTTAAGGGCTGAAAGTCACTCCCTAAATCTGCTCTCTTTCCCTCTGGCTCCTCAGCGACTATAACAGCTCCCTGTTGCATGGCACCTACTACAGGCATCTTATTTGTGTCGGTTCACACGCCCTTACTAGCCCCATTTTACAGGTGAAGAAACTGAGGTGCAGAGAAGTAAAGTGACTTGCCAAAGTTAAGTAGCTGTGAAGTGACAGAGCTGGGATTTGAACCCAGGCAGGCTGGTTCCAGAGCCTGTGTTCTTAGGCTCTGTGCTGCCTCTCCAAGCCACACATGGGGGCCCTCAGGAGCTCCCCAGCGGGCTCGCAACGCTCCACCTCTGCAGAGAAGCCCAGAGGAGGGGAGCATTGTCTCTCTCCCCACCCCCTACCCCCCCCCCCCGCGCTGCGCCCCGCCCCACCCCAGGAGCACTCACAGCTTGGAGAGTGTGGGGTCCCTGTTTGTCGTGGGCTCGAACCCAGGCAGGAAGAAGCCGGTGTAGTTCATCTTCTCCACCAGGGTGTGTGTCGTGTCCCCATACTACGGGCGGAAAACAGGCTGGCTGGGCCCCTGCGCTCCCTTCCCCGCTGGGGCCAGGCCGAGTTTCATGGCGCCAACACAGCCCTGGGTCCCAGCCGGGACGGATCCTAACCTGCTGTGTGATCTTGGGCAAGTCAGGTCCCCTTTCTGAAATGACTTGCCATCTGTCATTTGGGAATTTCTTTGACTCTGTGTGTCCCACAGACCAGAGGTTCTGCGAGGGCAGGGACCCTTGCTCAACGCCGTGTCGTCAGCACCTAGGTCAGTGCCTGGTGCCATAAAAAGATGTGACTAAGTGAAGAATGACGAGGGCGTTGGATCAGACCACACCTAAGGCGCTGTCGATCGGAACCATCTTTAAGGTGTATTTAATCTTGAGAAGGTAGGGCTGTGGTTGTCTGTGTGACGATAACACAGGTGCGAAACACACTTGGTGATCTTTGCTTGAGTGTCTGTGCGAGCCACCGTTGTGCTAAGTGCTGTACACGTGTGACCTCATTTGACCTTGACCCTAGGAGGCTTACAGGTGAAGAAACTGAGGCACACACAGGTTAAGTAGTGCGTCTCAGATCACACAGAGTCCAACTCCAGTCCTTGCTCGTTTAAATGTGGTCACAGAGAGGTGAAGTGATTTGCCCAAAGTCACACAGCTAGCGCAGGGGTGTGGCTTCCCAGACCCTACCTGAAGCTCCCATCCCCATGATGTCACCCCCTGGAGAGGAAGGGAAGTGTGTGGGGGGATGGGGGAGGCAGGTAGCGCTCATCGGCCTCTGCACCTGGGCAGGCATTACAGGTGATCAGACTCCGGGGAGAAGGCTGTGCTTTGAAACGCTGGGGGCATGAGGAGTCTGGGCGGGGGCGGGGCATCCCGGCATCTTAGTGGGTGCGGATGGCCGGAGGGGGGCACCGAAGTTTACTCACCGTCTGCAGCACAGCAAACTTCACCTTCCCAAACTTGTCTTGCTCCACCCAGGGCTCCCGGATGATTTTGGCGCCCCGTTGCCGGGCTTTCTGCAGGGGAGATGGGCCGGGGGAGGTGGTGAGGGCTGGACCCTCCGGGAGCCCTTGCAGGCTGCTCCTGCTGGATTACCTCTGCGGGGTCCAGCCCCGGGCAAGAACCCTGGCCAGCTTCTGCACTTGGCCCTGGTACCCATGCCTCATGCCCATTTGGCAGATTGGGAAACAGAGGCCCAGGCCCAGAGTTGATTCTATGGGAGACAAACCCATTTGGGGGTGGGGGTCTGTCTGCCTCTCCTAACTCACTCGGTGGCCCTTTCCCCTCTCCAGTCCTCCCTTTCCCCATCTGTAAAAAGGGGGGTTCCATAAGAAGAATTTGAGCTGGCATTAACTGAGCACCGATGATGTGTCAGACCTCTGCCTTACACACATAATTCATATATGTATGTAGCAAAACCTACCTTACTACGTGTCTATGCTTGTCACATGTGAGGCACTGCTGTAGGTATTAACCCAGGGGTGGGCAAACTTTTTGACTCGAGGGCCACAATGGGTTCTTAAACTGGACCGGAGGGCCGAAACAAAAGCATGGATGGAGTGTTTGTGTGAACTAATAGAAATTCAAAGTAAAGGAGCGGAGGGGAGAGCAAGAGAACCCTCTGCTCTTTTGGCTCCGCGGGCCGGATAGAACAGCCGAACGGGCCGGATCCGGCCTGCGGGCCGTAGTTTGCCCACGGCTGTACTAACCTCTTTCATCCTCACAGTGACATTATATGAAAGATACTCTTATTGTCTCCATTTTATAGGTGAGGAAATTGAGGCACAGAGAAGTTAAGCCACTTGCCCGAGCTCACACAGCAAGTAAGATTCAGGCCCAGGCAGTCTGCCTCTGCGATCTGGGATCTGAACCTCTAAACTGTCTCTCGAGTGAAGGGTTTGGTCTAGAGTCGTACTCAAGAAATGGCCACTGTGCCTGGCCGGTGTGGCTCGACCTATGAACCAGAGGTCACGGTTCGATTCCCGGTCAGGCCACATGCCCAGGTTGCAGGCTCAGTCCTCAGTGTGGGGCGTGCAGGAGGCAGCCAATCAATGATTCTCTCTCATCATTGATGTTTCTATCTCTCTCCCTCTCCCTTCCTCTCTGGAATCGATTAAAAAAAAAGAAAGAAGGAAATGGTCACTGTGATCTCATTGCCCCTTTGAGAGCTCAGTGAGGTAGGGGTGCTGTGGTTACCCTCATTTTATGGTTGTGGAAACTGAGGCTCAGAGAGAGGACACGCGGTTGGGTCAGAGCGTCACTGGAAGTCAAGCGTGTGTCCCTCAACACAGCAGTGTCCTTCAGCCCTGACTGACCCTGACGGACGGGGTCCCTGTGGGGACAGCGGGCAGGCGAGCCTGATTGCTCCGTCTCCACACCAGCGGCCTGGCCTCACCTGCACTATGTAGTCACAGTCTTCCACCTCGAATGCGATGTCCTTCACTCCGTCCCCGTGTTTCACCAGGTGATCGCCCATCTCTGTGGCCGGCAGGGGTGGAGGTGGTGTTGGAGTCACGGCCCCCTCACCGGTACTCCCAGCCTGCTGGGCTCCATCTCCTTCTAGGCTGAGGCCCCCTCCCTGAACCCTGACCCCACCCATGATACCAGGTCTCCAGCCCCTGGCACCTCGAACCCCGGGGGTCCCCTCACCTTTGTTCCAGGGGTTGAGAGCGGAGGAGAAAACAAACACAATCTAGGACACAGAGGAGCAGGCGGGTGAGCTGTGGCCCTGGGGACCCCCACCCCTCCTCCCTGCTCGCCACTGACACCCTGGTGGGGGCAAAAGGAACCAGAGTGAGTAGCCCCCCAGCCAGGGCCCGGCCCTGGTTGCAGTCCCTGCTGCCTTAGTGTGTCCCTTGGTCCTGAAGGACTGGGGGCTTCCCGTGTGCCAGCCACCCCTGGGACAGCTGCTGAGGCCTCGTGGGCTCAGTCTTCTCGCTCTGATGCCTGAGGCCTCTGCCAGTTTTTCCTGAACATCCGTGAGGCCCGCATCGGAGAAGGAGGTGAAACTAAGAAGGTCCCTGTTGCGTGTGGTACCGAGGTGCCTGGTGGAGGGGTCAGGGCGGGGTGGGGGTGGGAGGCTGCACGCAGCTCATGCTCCCCTCGCCATGCCAGGCACCCAGGAAGAGGCCTGGGTCTGCTTGGAGAAAGGGCCTCGGTCTACCTCACCCAAAGGCGCGCGAGTCTCGGGGAGCTCAGAGAGCAGCAGGAAGAGGGGGTGGGTCTCCTGGTGAGTGGTGGTCCTGCGGGGGGACTCACCTGCCCTTGTTTGACCACGTGGCTGACCACCTCCCTGGACCCGGTCTCCAGGCCCTTGTAGGCGAGCGGCTTAAAGCCCATCTTGCTGCAGTAGAAGGACGCAGCCTGCATCACAGAGCAACTGTGAGGGCCCAGGGGCCACCTTGGGGGCCCACGAGAGCTCCATTCCCCTCCGCTGCTCGGCCCCCTGGCCCCAGGGCAGAGGCCCTCCTGGGGAGAAAGGCTGCCCTCTGACCCCTCCTGACCTCAGATAAGATTCCTGCTGGGGTCCGGCCCTGAACCCTGACTGTGTAAATAGGACCCAGAGTATCTGTCCTTCCAGCCAGTCCCAGCACTGGCCCTGATCCTCCCCTCCCGGGGCCAATCACAGGCTCAGCTGGAGTCCCCCCGGGTCCCCGAGGCCCTCCCGCCCGCCCTCTGCCCACTCCGGTACCTCGCCCAGGCCTCTACCTGCTTGGCATTGCCAACCCAGAAGGTCACAGAGTGGAAGTGGAGGAATCGGCCTCTCTCGGGCTGAGAAGGAGAGAGGGGGTGAGACTGAATGCCTGGAGGTGGGTCACCTCCCTGGTCCGACCCCTTGACCCCCACCCTTGCCAAGATGCAAAGCAGGTTTCTCATGCAGAACTTGGGCTCCTGGGGGGCCAGGATTGGGAAGCCCCTCAGGAGGCCTGCCCAGCTTTCACAGAGGGAAACAGCTGGATGCTACAGCAGCACAGATTTCAGTTGGACCTTAGGAAGAACTTCCAGGCAGGATTAAGAGATTGACAGGAACTTAAGAAGAGGCAGACATTTTTCTTAGGAAGAGTCTGTGGTTGAGTCCAGCACAGTCTGAGGGCCAGAGGTGACCTTGAGTGTGCATCCTGGGCATCACAAACCCGTCTACTTATTCCTCTTCTTTTTTTCAACCCTCACCCGAGGATATTTTTTCCATTGATTTTTATTTTTGTTATTTTTTTAAATATATTTTTTATTGATTTCAGAGAGAAAGGGAGAGGAATAGAGAGATAGAAACATCAGTGATAAGAGAGAATCATTGATTGGCTGCCTCCTGCACACCCCACACTGGGGATCGAGCCCGCAACCTGGGCATGTGCCCTGACCAGGAATCAAATCGTGACCCCCTGGTTCATAGGTCGATGCTCAATCACTGAGCCACGCCGGCCCTGGGCTCCATTGAGTTTTAGAGAAAGGGAGGGAAGAAGGTTGGTGGGGGAGAGAGAAAGAGAGAGAGAGAGAGAGAAGAACATCAATGTGTGAGAAACACATTGATTGGTTGCCTCCGCAAGCACCCTGACGGGGGCTGGGGATCTAACCTGCAACCCTTAGGTGCCTGGGCGGGTGCTCTAACCACTGAGCAACTAGCCAGGGCCTTATTCCTCTTCTGAGGTTTGCTGACACCCCAGTCTCCCCGGGCCCCGGTCCACATTTCCCCTTCTGCTTACCTTCTCTCCTTTGTTGGTGTAAGATGTCTAAGGAGAAAGAAAAGGACAGTAAGGCTCGGAAATTCAGCCACACAGTGTTTCTGGAAGTCTCCCTGCTGGTCGCGCCACCTGGGGAGGCTGCCATGGCCCTGGGCAGGCACTTACCATGATGGATCTTGGTCACGGCTTCCTGCTGGGAAGACTGGGACGAGAGGCCGGGAGGAGTGCTGGGCAGAGGTATTTAACACCCAGCAGGTCCCGCCTCTGGCCTCTTGGTCTTCCTGGGGGGCGAAGGGGAGGAGCTGATCCCAACCCTGGAAGCTCGTAGGCCTGGGAGCCTGCGATCCAGTGGCCTCCCTGGACAGGGCAGTGCAGTCAGGTCTGGAGAGGGGGAGTGACTGGCCCAGGGCCACTAGGCAGTGGCCAGGCAAGAAGCCAAGGGCACATTCTTTCTAGGACCACGGGCTTGGACTGTGATCTCTGCCCTCCAGAACCTAACGCTCAGAAGCCAAGGCCAGCTGGAGTGCAGTGCTGGCCCCAGAATTCTTGTTCAGGGAGAGTGGGAGGGGGGACCAGGAACTAGTCTTGAAGCCCCATTTGCATGACAAACGTGGGGTTCATATTCGGGTAAAAGGGTTACATCTATTGGATTCCATAGTGGTTAGAGGCCCGGGTGTGGGGTTCAAACCCTGGAGCTGCTGCATCCTGTGTGACTGACGGAAGACACCAAGCCCCCCTGAGCCTCAGTCTCCCCATCTGTAAAAGGAGAGCATTAACGGTGTGGTGGGGATGAAGTGCGATAGAGCCCACGTCTTTGGCAGGAGAACCTGGTGCACAGTAGGGGCTTTGTTAATGGTGGTTATGATTAGTTATGTTTCTTTGGAGTTTGGGGGCTGATGGAGAATGGGGTGGGGCCTTGGTGTGGCCACAGCCTGAGTCTGCGGATAGAGGTTATGGCTCTGCCCCTGGCGCAGGTTCTCAGTATCTCCAGGTGGTGGGGAGGCCTCGCTTTCCCGGAGGATGGAGTGTGAGTGGCTGAGCCCTCTCTGCAGGGAACCGACTTTATGAACTCTCTGGGGGACGTTTCCAAGGCGTTGCCTGGAAACGCTTTTTCCAGCCCTGACACCGACCGACTTTGTCCATGACTGGGCTACGACTCTTGCCTTTTGGCTTCCAAAAGGTCCTACATCAGTCTTCACAAAAACACTCAGAGAAACAGATCATCCTGGCTGGTAATGACCTCAAGGATCACCTGGCACAACGTTCCGATGTTCCAGATGAGAAAAACCGACAAATAGCGAGCAAGTGCTGGGCTCCTCCCCCGAGCTCCGGGCCTGGTGAGAACAGAGGTCCAAGGTCCAGCCTGTGTGCTCCTGATGTGGGAGCCCATCCCACCGCCAGACACCTCCTCCCTTCCTTTCTCGGTTTTCTTCTGTTGTTGTTATTTTTAAAATCTTCAGCCAAGGATATTTTTTTCCCCATCGATTTCTTTTTAGGGAGAGTGAAAGGGAAGGGGAGAGACAGAGAGAGAAACCTCAATGTGAGAGAGACACATCCATGGGTTGCCTCCCGCACGTTCCCAACTGATCAGCCCAATCGACCAGGGCCAGGGATTGAGCCTGCAACTGAGGAACGTGCCCTTGACCGGAATCGAACCCAAGACCCTTCAGTCCGTAGGCAGAAGCTCCAACCACTGAGCCAAATCGGCTAAGGCCCTTTCTCTGTTTGCTGGGCAGAGCTGGAAGCAGGCAAGGTGGTCCCTCCTCCTTACTCTGCCCCTCCTGGGGGACCTCACCAGCCTGCCCTCGGTCCATCTCACCCCCCTGCCCCGGGTCTAGGTTTGCAGCTGAGAAACCCAGAGAGAAAGGAGCCAGAGTGGAGCTCACAGGCCAGCAGTCTCCACCGAGGCGGCGGGCATCCCTGGGCCCAGGCCACTTGGACAAGCGGTGCGCTTTATGCTGAGCACCTGCGCCCCGCTGGGAGTCTGGGACTTGAGTACATGCTGTGCAGCGGGTGCCATGAGACCTGCATCCAGTGAGAACCCTGAGCTCTGGGGCTCAGGCACGGGTCCCTGGCAGAGGGCGTTTCACAAGCCCTTGCTGGAGGAATGCCGTGCATCCCGTGTGACCGCCTGGGAGGAGACCCTCGGCACTGGCCCCCGGTTTCCTCTGGACGTGCCCCCCTGCGCCTGTTGCCTGGGCCAGCTTTACTGGTTTTTATTTGTGTGTGTGTGTGTTTAAAATACATTTTTATTGATTTCAGAGAGGACGGGAGAGGGAGAAAGAGAGAGAAACATCAGTGATGAGAGAGAATCATTGATCGGCTGCCTCCTGCACGCCCCACACTGGGGATTAAGCCCTCAACCCAGGCATGTGCCCTGACCGGGAATCGAACCCTGACCTCCTGGTTCATAGGTCGAGGCTCAGGCGCTGAGCAATGCCGGCCAGGCGCTGTGGTGGTTTTTGTGTTTTGTCCTGTTCTGTTGTTGCTGTAATACACCTTAGCTAGAGGAGGACTGATGCTGGCTCCCTAGCACACCATCAAACCCGGGCCGTGCTCGGGAAGCCCGCGTGGTGGTAGCAGCAGTGGAATTGGGCCCTGGGCCCTGGGCCCTGGCTCCCTGAAAGATGGCAGGAGCACTGTTTGGGGAAGGAAAGGATGAAGGGGCAAGAGATGTCCTCCCGGAGGCATGGAGGCGCTATTCCCAGCTCTGTAAACACTGGCCTCTCTTCCTCAGACCTTGGCCCGGGTGGCCGGGGCCCTGAGCTCCGTTCTGAAGACCTTGCTGCGTGCTCGGCACCTGCCCAGGGGCCTTGGGGCGGCGTGCAGAGCCTCCTCGAATGGATGACACACCGCTGATGCCTGCGTGGCTGCAGAGTGACCGTGGGGAGACGGCAGCCTGAGCTGCGGCTAAATCTGTTGTGAGAGGTGAAAACTGCCTCTGGGTGTGACGATAGAGGGGGCCTCAGCCGAGTCCGCTAGCCAGGTCCCCTGGCCTATTCTGGCTAAGACCGGGGGAGCCAGTGTCCTGGTGCCTTTGCGTGTGGTTCTCTCCCCTGGGTGGGACGAGAAAGGGCCCAAACGTTCCCAAAGGTGGGCTTTGGGGGACCCAAATGTCAAAAGTTTGCATTATTCTCTCCTTCCAGTGCGAGGGGAAAAGGTTAAAGCCGTTTTCAGAGCTGGAGCAAGGCTTAGGAGAAATCAGAGGGGGCAAGAGGCAGCGGGGAAGGGTGGGTCCAGTTGTTGCGGCCCCCTCCCCCCATAAATGCTGAATTCACGGCTAGGGGTTCAAGTACATTTGCAATGAAAATAAAGGGGGTGCCCTGACCGGTTTGGCTCAGTGGATAGAGCGTCGGCCTGCGGACTGAGGGGTTCCGGGTTCGATTCCGGTCAAGGGCATGTACCTGGGTTGCGGGCACATCCCCAGTGGGAGGTGTGCAGGAGGCAGCTGATCGATGTTTCTCTCTCATCCATGTTTCTAACTCTCTATCCCTCTCCCTTCCTCTCTGTAAAAAAATCAATAAAAAAAAGGGGGGGGGGAGGGATTTGTTACAAAATGGCTTTGTGTTTTATAGCTACCACATCTGGGCACATGGTTAGAATTGACGTCAAATGTCATGGGCTTGTTATCTCATAAGTGCTAGAGGGCTCCTCACAGTCGGGAGCGCTGGAGGGAAAAATGTCACAGACACAACCCCCTGCATTTCGCCACGTGGGCATCTCGGAATTGACGCGTTCATGTCCTTCCAGGCTTTATCTTTGCAGCGATGGGGAGCTGTTGAGGCGTTTATAACAGAGTTGCAATATCATCAGGACTTTAAAAGCTTCTCCGATTAAGGTCAGTGTAGGGAGGAGAGCTGAGCAGGAAACCCAGCTGTGGGTGGTGCTGTGCTTGGACGGAGTGGCCCCGTGGCCTGCTTGTGATTCATATTCTGTTCGGGGGCCATAAATAAACCAAGAGGCTTCACTTCATCTGAAAATTGGACCTAAAAACAGTCCAACAGCCCTGGGCTCTGCTTCCCAGAATCTGTAACTACAGAACCTCCCCTCTCCCCCTTCCCCCACCCCCGCCCCCGCCCCCGAGACAGAACTAAGGAGGGTTCAGAGGCACAAGCCTATGACTAGAATGTCCCTGTCCCCTGCCAGGCCCCACAGCCCTCACACCCAGGACTGAGAAATTAGTTGGGGACCTGGAGGGGTGAGGGCTGGTCCGGGTGCCCAGCTGTTATCAGGGCTCATGCAGCGGGGCAGGGCCAGCTGGGTGAAGCTGAACTTTATCTCCCGGGGCACAGTGCCCAGGTGCCCGAGCTGGGGGGTGACAGGCAGCTGTATCAACAGACACAAGGGTCCAGAGAGTCGATGGCTCTTTCTCTCCCATCTGGCTTCCTCCTTCCTTTCATCGATGTGAATCCCTAAAAACATCTTGCACCCCAAGCTCTGTCCCAGCCTCTGCTTCCGGAGAACCCATTCCGTGACAACCCCTCATTACCTGGGGTGGACAGCCTCTCTCCCGCCCTGGCATGCCATTGCCCACTAGTAACTTTTATACTCTCAACTTACTGTCATTTCTCCAGTTTATAGATGAGGAAACTGAGACTGTGGTTAGAAAACGCTGAGCCAGCCCTGACCGGTTTGGCTCAGTGGATAGAGCCTCGGCCTGCGGACTGAAGGGTCCCAGGTTCGATTCCGGTCAAGGGCATGTACCTTGGTTATGGGCACATCCCCAGTGGGGGGTGTGCAGGAGGCAGCCGATCGATGTTTCTCTCTCATTGATGTTTCTAACTCTCTATCCCTCTCTCTTCCTCTCTGTAAAAAATCAATAAAATATATTTAAAAAAAAGAAAAGCAAATGCTGAGCCAGAACCTGGATCCAGACCATCTGTGTCACTGTTGGCGGCTGTCCCAACAGACCCGGCCCCATGGGGGAACATGTATATGAAGGTGTGATCCGAACTTTATCACCTTTTAAAGTCTAAAACAGGTAGTCATGGAGACGTCAAGTACAGCACAGGAAATATAGTCAGCAATATTGTAAAAACTACGTACGGTGCCAGGTGGGTGCTAGGATTATCACTTTGTAAAGTATATAAGTGTCTAACCACTGCTGTACACCTGAAACTAATCTATAACATAAAACCCTAATAGGCAAATAGACTGAACGGTGGAACAACTGAACAACCGGTCGCTATGACGTGCGCTGACCACCAGGGGGTGCGTGCAGAACATGGCAGGCAGCAGCAGGTGGTAGAGCACAGAACATGGCAGGCAGCAGCAGGTGGTAGAGTGCAGAACATGGCAGGCGTTGGCCGTGACGGGATGGTGGAGCAGGTGAGCGGGGGTGCCAGACCAAGGAGGGGTGCAGTCACTGTCATCGGGGTGAGCCTCTGGTGGTTACTCCCATGTGCCTGGTCCCGCCCAGCGCTTGCACCTGCTGCCAGCGCAGGCCCCGCTCACACCCGCTGCCAGCGCCGGCCCCAGTCACTCCACGCCATTAGTGGGTGTGAGCGGGGCTGGCACCACCAGCGTGTGGGAGCAGCAGCGGCGGGAGCAAGGCTGCCATCAGACAGGGGACGGGGGTCCGCGTCAGGAGGGGCCAGGTGGGGGTGCGGAGGATGGGCTGAGACCCACCCCTGTGCCCACCGTAATCTCGCGGCCCACAGTTCCTTTCAAGGTGCACGAATTCGTGCACTGGGCCCCTAGTATCAACTAATATTGAATGTCAATTGTAATTGAAAAATAAAAAGGATGGAGCAATTGGCTGTGGAAGTTGGTTTACCTGCCTGCTTTAAAAATAAAAAGTCTAGCCCTAGCCATTTTGGCTCAGTGGATAGCGTGTTGGCCTGCGGACCAAAGGGCCCTGGGTTCGAATCTAGTCAAGGGCACGGACCTCAATTGCAGGCTTGATCTCTGGCCCCAGTCAGGATGCATGTGGGAGGCAACCAATCCATGTGTCTCTTTCATGTCGATGTTTCTCTCTCTCTCTCCCCCTCCCTTACACTCTCTAAAAAAAAAAAAAAAAAAAAAATCAATGGAAAAAAGGTCCTTGGGTGAGGACTAACAAAAATAAAGTAAAAATAAAAAGTCTAGGACAGGTCCTGGCAAGCATTTTCTATAGCACAAAATAGCAAATACTTCAGGCTTTGAGGTCCATTCAGCCTCTACTGCTACTAACTATTCAACCCTGCTGTTGTTGTATGAAAATGAATTGGCATGTCTGTGAGCCAGTAAAACTTTATTTACCAAAACAGGGGGTGAAAAAAAGAGACAGTAGTCCACATTTGAACCAAAGGCCAATAGTCTGCCCACCCCTGCATAGACAAACAGTAAAACAAATGAACAAATGAAGCCTTGATTTGTAGCATTTGAATTCTGTGGTGTAAATACTCCCTATAGCCAAGTTCAGGCTACCAAGGTGAGGTCACTGAACTTGGGTTTGAGAATGGCATGTGCAGTAACATGGAACACCGATGGAAGACACAAGAGCACAGGTAATAGTAAACTGTAGTAAAACAACGAGGAAGGGAGGTGATTTGAGCACTTATTCCTTTGTTTTCAATACAGTTTAATTGTAAGCTTATATTATTTAATTTTTGTTTCTTTTTCATTTAATCTTTACTATTATTTAATTTTAAGTAATGCTAGTGTTTTTAAAAATATGGTTCTCCGACTTCCCGGGGAGGGAATTAATAATGGGCTCTTCTGAGCCAGTAGGAGGGGCTCCACTCTCTGGTTGCCTGAGGTTTAGGGGGTGGGAAGCCTCCATGATTGCTGTGGAGGCTGAGCAACTGCTATGACATCAAGGTCCAGAGCACATCAAAGGGTTTTTTTTCTGTCCTCCCGGCCCAACTACCATCACGTCAGTACCGTTATCACTTGCATAAGCCAGAGATGGAATTACTCAAGGTCAAGCATTGATCCCTTCCAGAAAGAACTTGTGTCCTCCCCACCCAAAGTCCCCAAGCTTTCAAACGTCTCCCACCCTTCACTGCGGAGCACTGACTTCCACTCGTCACAGGGTAACAGGGCAATTAGCTTTGGCCTCCGGTTTGCTGAGTTGCCTTCAATATATTGCTAACCTCTCTGAGCCTCCCTTCCCCACTTCTGAATATTAGGAGAGCTGTGGTAGCAGCGTCTGTCGTCTACAGGGATAGGAATGACTGTATCCAATGCTTTGCATTTAACATAACCCCAGGAGGTAGGTATTATTATGACGCCCATTTTACAGTTCAGAAAACTGAGGCTCAGAGAAGCGAGGTGGTTCATACCGGTAAGTGGTGGAATTGAGATTCATTCCCTCTTATTCCCCGTCCAAGTTTCTCTTATTTTTTCCTGGTGTGTCTCATGCCTCTGGAGACCCTCAGGATTTTAACAAATGAAAAGGGTCTGAGAGGCCCTTATCCAGGGACTTGAATCCCAAATGCTCCAGGAGCCCGGAGAGTGACATAGAAGAGCTAGAGCCAGGTGGGGTTGTGGAGTTTAGACTCACGCTTTGTCAATTAGGCCAGCGATGACTCAGCTTCAGCCAGTTGTTGTCTGTGGGGATATGGGCCAAGTTTGGTCAGATATTGATCAAAAGAAGCTGGAGCTTTGAATTTTTATATGAAATCCATTGACTGAAAAATTGTATTGTTTTAAATTCTGTTTATATGAAATATCCAGGATAGTCAAATCCATAGAGACAAAAATGTCGATTGGTGGTGGCCAGGGGCTGGGGGTGGGGGTGGGGATGGGGGAGGAATGGGGAGTGACTGCTCACTGGGCACAGGGTTCCTTTTTGGGGTGACGAAAATGTTTTGGAACTAGATAAAGGTGGTGGTTGCACAACATTGTAAATAAATTAAATGCCACTGAATTGTTCACTTTAAATAAATGGTTAATTTTATGTTGCCTGAATCTCATCTCCGTTTTAAAAGCTGGACTGGCTTTAAAATATTCTTGATGATTTTGTGTGTATTTTGAAGTTGGGTAGCAGTATTTCTACTCAAGATTAATATACACGAAAAAGTGCAGAAAGTACACAACTATGAGTTTTTCACAAAATGAACAAACCTTGTTTAACTAGCTCAGATTGGTGTTTTATTTTATTCTTTTTAAAAACATATTTTATTGATTTTTTTACAGAGAGGAAGGGAGAGGGATAGAGAGTTAGAAACATCGATGAGAGAGAAACATCAATCAGCTGCCTCCTGCACACCTCCTACTGGGGATGTGCCCGCAACCAAGGTACATGCTCTTGACTGGAATCGAACCTGGGACCTTTCAGTCCACAGGCCAAGGCTCTATCCATTGAGCTAAACTGGTCAGGGCTTATTTTATTCTTTATAACAGAATTAATACAAGTTAAGTTAGGGAGAAAAGAGAAAATACACATAATTTTAAAAAAATAGAGAGAGAGAAAGGGAAAAAGAAAATGCAGAAAACAAATCCACCCATAATCCTTCATTTGTCGGCAACCACCATGGACAGTTTGGCCATATCCACCCAGACTACCTTCTTTTTTAAAAGTTATTTATTCAATTTATTGGAGAGACATTGGTTAATAAAATTATATAGGTTTCAGGTGTACAATTCTGCAGACCACCTTCTAAAAACATATAAACATGTACAGATATGATACTTTTCGGCAACATGTTGTCATCACATATACTTGTAAGCACTTTCCACGGTGAGAAATACTACGTCCATCGTGTTTGCGCGTGTGTATCTCCTTGAAAGTACCGGCCACTGTGCTGGGTGTCCTGTTTGTCCCTCCATGTCCCTCCCCCCTGCCCCACTCTGTGCCCAAGCCCCTTTGCCCTCAGCCAGCCGGAGGCTCAGGCAGGAGTGAGAGGAGGTGAGAGGAGGGAGAAGAGGGCTATTCCCTGCCCAGCTCCCTCTCTGCCAGATGTTTGGGCCACAGTGTCCCTCTACTGAAGGCCACACTCCTGCTGGGTGGCTATACCCTCTCTAGGTTCTGACACTACTCCTGCCCCGGGGGTGGGGTCTGACCCCTAGGGTTGCCAGTCCCAGGTGGTTTTATATCCCTTATTTGCTCCCTTAAGCTTGCCCGTGACTGTGTAAATAGCCCTTACATTACCTGGCTGGTTTGATTCCAGGGCTCCATCCCCTGGTGGAGGCCATGCAGGAGGCAGCCGATCAATGTTTTGCGCTCACGTAGATGTTTCTCTCTCTCTCCCCGACCTTCCTTTCTCTCTTAAAAAAAAAATTAATAAAAAACATTTTTAAATAGCCTTCTGAGTGTGTCAGCTATTTTGTGATGGGCCCTTGAACTGATTCAGTAACTAATTTAAAATTCTAAAACAATTCTTAGTGAACCAACTGCCACAAACCTACCATCAATTTGGACCTTGAAGTCCAGCCCATTGAGTTATAGATGCAGGAACAGAGGATAATTGCCTTGCCAGTCTGCTGGCTCTGAGGCCAGGGTGGAGAGGGAATATGGAAAGTGTGCTGAGTCCTGAAGGCAGGCAGTATGAATTATGACTGACCAGGTCTCCCTGGGGTGGCTCTAGCTTCCTGACTCTATTTCCCAATTCTGGGTCTCTTAGCCTCTGTCTAGCTCTGAAATGGAAATGAGCAAGATATGGGTGTTTGGAAGAGGCAAACATCAGTTCTTTGAGATCTTGGCAGCTTAATGAAACAAAGGCTTGGTGGGTGGTCTGTACCCCACCCCCACGTCCCCACCCCCACAGGTAAGATGAACCCCAGAACACCTGGATTGTGGAAAGAGCAAGGATTGTTCTCTTAGCTTGTCCCTTAGAATCCTGTTAAACGCGGGCTCAGTCCAACATTTAAAAATAAGCCTCAGGGAGAAACCAAGATGGCGGCATAGGTAAGCACCTAAACTGCTGCCTTGCACAACAATTTCAAAACTACAACTAAAAGACAGAACGGACACCATCCAGAACCACAGGAAAGCTGGCTGAGTGAAAATTCTACAACTAGAAGGAAAGAGAAAAGCTCACAGAGAATTGGAGGTACGGCAAAGGGTCTTTGTGCGCGCAGAGAGGAAGGGCGGCTGAGAGCCTGGCTGACTTTCTCTGGCGGAAGGGGGAAGGAAGCCCCCGACCGCACTGAACCCCAGTTCTGACTGCACTGAACCCCAGTTCCGGGCGAGCCCCTGGGGACCCACGCTCTTACGGGGGGAGTCTGGACTCTCGGGCGGAGACTCGGGAGCCGGGGAAGGTGGAGGACTGAAAGCACGCATGTGTGCGCAAGGGTAAGGCTGACGGGAAGCCAAGACTGAGACTCCACCCCATCCAAGCTGAGCACAGAGGCTATTGCAATTTGGCAAGTCTAATCCTATAAGGCTGTCTCCAGCACCGAACTTCTCCCAGCATAGACACAGCTGATCCTTACAGCCAACTGGCCTGGAGGTAAATTCTTCCCAGTGATACCAACAACAATCAAGACTTAATTACAACAAGGCTGTACACACAGTCCACAAAGGGGTGCACCAAGAGTGTCCACCTCAGGTTAACTGGGGAGGCAGACCCACTGGGCCATATTGGAAACCTAGCACACAAATCTACCCTACCAACTCAGGGAAGCAGTGAAAATGCGGCGTCAAAGAATCAGATCACAAACAAAAGAAATGGAGGAAAACAAACGACTGGATATAGAATTCAAAACCACGGTTATAAGGCTTTTTAAGAATATCCTAGAAAAGGCCGATAAATATAACGAGACCCTCGAAGATATGAAAAAGGACCAACTAGAAATTAAACATACACTGACTGAAATAAAAAATATTATACAGAGACCCAAAAACAGACAAGAGGAACACAAAAATCAAGTCAAAGAATTGAAATACAAAGAAGCAAAAAACACTCAACCGAAAAAGCAAAAAGCAAAAAAAAAAAAAAAAAAATCCAAAAAGTTGAAGATAGTGTAAGAAGACTCTGGGACAACTTCAAGCGTACCAACATCAGAATTATGGGGGTGCCAGAAGAAGAGAGAGAGCAAGATACTGAAAACCTATTTGAAGAAATAATGACCGAAAACTTCCCCCAGCTGGTGAAAGAAATAGACTTACAAGTCCAGGAAGCGCACAGAACCCCAAACAAAAGGAATCCAAAGAGGACCACACCAAGACACATCATAATTAAAATGCCAAGAGCAAAAGACAAAGAGAGAATATTAAAAGCAGCAAGAGAAAAACAGTTAATTACCTACAAGGGAGCACCCATACGACTGTCAGCTGATTTCTCAACAGAAACTATGCAGGCCAGACGGGAGTGGCAAGAAATTTTCAATGTGATGAATAGCAAGAACCTACAACCAAGGTTACTCTACCCAGCAAAGCTATCATTCAGAATTGAAGGTCAGATAAAGAGCTTCACAGATAAGAAAAAGCTGAAGGAGTTCATCACCACCAAACCAGTATTATATGAAATGCTGAAAGGTATTCTTAAAGAAGAGGAAGAAGAAAAAAGTAAAGAGAAAAATTATGAACAACAAATATATATCTATCAACAAGTGAACCTAAAAATCAAGTGAATTAAAAACCTGAGGAACAGAATAATCTGGTGAATATAATAGAATCAGGGGCTTAGAAAGGGAGTGGACTGATAATTCTCAGGGGGAAAGGGGTGTGGGGGGTTCATGAAGTGACTGGACAAAAATCATACACCTATGGATGAGGACAGTGGGGGGAGGTAAGGGCAGAAGGTGGGGTGGGAACTGGGTGGAGGGGAGCTATGGGGGGAAAAGGAGAAATAATTGTAATAATCTGAATAAAGATTTATTAAAAAATAAAAAAAAAATAAGCCTCAGCCCTAACTGGTTTGGCTCAGTGGATAGAGCATCGGCCTGGAGACTCAAGGGTCCCAGGTTCGATTCCGGTCAAGGGCATGTATCTTGGTTGCGGGCACATCCTCAGTAGGGGGTGTGCAGGAGCAGCTGATTGATGTTTCTCTCTCATCGATGTTTCTGACTCTCTTTCCCTCTCCCTTCCTCTCTGTAAAAAAATCAATAAAATATATTAAAAATAAATAAATAAAGATAAGTGTCAGCCAGCATCCTTTGAGTCCTCCATGGGTAGACACACAGATAAACACATGCATTTACAATACCAGGTGGAAAGTGCAGCAGACAGCCCAGCTTTGGGCGGGTTGGGGAACGATTCCCAGGGAAGGTCATGTTCGTGCTGGATCTTGAAGGAGGAGCTGACATCAGCCCGGCCTGAGATGAGGCCCTAGAGAAGGGAGGAACAGGTGCTAAGACCCGGTGCTGAAAGAGACGAAGCAATAAATGTGCCTTCTAGTTGCTTCTAGAAACTTCTAGAAGCTCAGTGTGACTGGAACCTAAGTTGTGTGTATGTTGAAGGTGGTGTGTGGGTGGGTCCAAAAGGCAAGCAGGCATCAGGAAGGTCTTGGAAGACAGAAGGAGGGCGCTGGAAAGGCCTGGGAAGCGTTCACCCAGCAGAGTGACCATGTCTCTGTTTGGGTGGGTTATTCTGGCTGCTGTGTGGAGAATGGGTGAAAGGGGCTACCTAGAAGCTGAGCTCGCTGCAATCTGGGAGGTATTGGGGTGGTGGGATGAGAGGAGGGCTGGAGGCGATGGGTGGCTTTGAGAGCTGTAAAGGCAGGAGAAGGGACAGGATTAGGCTTATTATAATCTATACATATAAAAGGCTAATATGCAAAGTGTCCCCTCGGAAGTTCGATTGCACGCTATGACATGCACTGACCACCAGGGGGCGACATGGAATGAAGGAAGGCCCCCGACCAGCAGCCAGAACGCCCCGATCGGCCCTGATCGCCTGCCAGGCCTAGGGACCCTACCCATGCACAAATTTCATGCACCGGGCCTCTAGTCTAATACAAAGTCCATATTCAAATTTCCCCAATTGTCCCAAGAACATCCTTTATAGCTTCCATTATTGAGAAGAACAGGATCCAATCAAGTAATACAGGTTGCATTTCACTGTTGCATCTCTTTCATCTAGCAGATTGCCCAGCACACTGGTGTATTTCACAAGGCTGACCTTTTGGGAGAGTTCAGGCCGGTTGTTCTGAAGAATGTCCCTCGGTTAGGATTTGAGTGTTTGTTTGCCGTGACTGAATTTGGAGTAAACATGCTTGAATACTACATACGTGATGGTGTGTCCTTTTCAGTGTGGATGGGCTGTCCGGGGCTATGCTCCACCTTTCAGGACGAGGCTGGGCTCTTCACGACTGGCTTTGGCTATCGGGAAGTAGGTTGGGGTCTTAGGGGCCAGTCTCCGGTTTTAGGGACTAGTCTTGGCTCTTCATAACTACTGTCAACCCTAAGGGATTAGATTTAGCTCTTAGTTCTTGGCTGGGCTATTTGGGGTTAGGCTACACCTTTCAGGGCAAAACATTAGGGGGCACATGTTACGAAACTGAGTTCCGTCAGTTTGCTTGAGGCTGGGTTGAAATTTGGCCCAGCAAGTTGGTAATTGAGATGGTGTTGTCGGCTGTCAAGTGAGGGTGATAACAATCCTGGTTTCAAGAGGTTGTTTATATGTAAGGCACTTAAAACAGTGTCTGGCACATTGTAACTATTTGATAAATTATTAGTATTAATTTATTATCATCAATACTATAAAAATAGTAAAGCCCAAAATTTATAGAGATCTACTATCTGACAGGCACTGAGCCCAGCACTCAATTCTTTACCCACCCAGCACCCAGGACAAAGTATGACACAAAGGAGGCATTCAATAAATATTTGTTGGCAAAATGTCAGCTCTATGAGATGGATTTCTATTGATTCACAGATGAGAAAACTGAGGCTCAGAGAAGTGAAGTAATTTATTCAAGATCACTACCTTGCAGTAAGTAGCAAGAGCCCTGTGAACACAACCTTGTAGGCTTTGTAAAAAAAAATGAGGGATAGGAATAAGAATATGTTTTGTAAACCCTCCAGCACGCGTAGATGTGAAGAGCTGGATTTGAGCACCACGCACAGTGCTCTCACAATGCACACAGTAGGCGCTCAATAAATGTTAGTTGAATGAATGAGGACAGAAAATGAGTCAGCTAGCCCGGCAGGTGTGGCTCCTGGTTGAGTGTGGACCCAGGAACTAAGAGATCACGGTTGGATTCCTGGTCAGGGCACAAACCTGGGTGTGGGCTCGAACCCCAGTAGGGGGCGTCCAGGAGGCAACAGATTGATGATGTTTCTCTCTTATTGATGTTTCTATCTCTCTATTTGTCTCCCTTCCTCTCTCTCAAAAAATCAATTTTTAAAAAAGTCAGCTAGAGAGAGAGAGATAAACTAACTGGCCTTGTCCCTAGCTGTGGGGTACAGGGAACCATTCCTCCGCACAGTGCGCCAGGTGCAGGCACCACAAAACCGCTGGTTCCAGCAGGGTGTGGCTTCAGGTGACCTCGCCCACCGACGAAACCACGTCCCTTGCTCCTCCCATCGCTCGCGGACGGACCGACTGCGGTGTTTTGGCCCGCGGGCGGAGCCGTAGCCAAAGTCTTCTCGGGGGTCCGCAACCGGAAACCGGGTTTCCAGAATCCTGGCTGGAGGTCCAAGATGTCGGAGAAGGAAGGCGGGTCGAGCGGGGGCTCCACGCAGACCAGGGCGGTGACGGCCAGCGATGTCCAGGAGCTGATACGGCGCAAGGAGGAGATTGAAGCGCAGATCAAGGCCAATTATGGCGTACTGGAGAGCGTGAGTGTGGGCTCGGGGCTCCCGGGCGGCGTGGGGGCGCCCCGACGCCTCCGGACTCGGCCCCACCACCCGACCCGGGGGACTGGGAGGCCCTAGGCGCCGCAACTGCGGCCTCTGTCGGTGGCAGAGAGGCTCCTAACGTTGAGAACTAAACAGTGTGGGTATCCTAGCAAGCGTTTATGGAGCCCTTACTCTGTGCTGGGCGTGGTTTTACGTGCTTTCTTTCCACCGGTGAGCTCATTTCATCCTCGCAGCAACCCTTTGAGATGAGCTCTGTTATTTCGCCCATTTTAGGGATGAGGAAACTGAGGCGTTGCTTAACTTAGACCTGCCTCCCGTCACAGAGCTAATAAGTTTGCAGAGGCCGGGTGATTGACAGTCACCAGCATCACCAGGCTGTGTTGAACGTTTACCAGATGTTCCGGGTTTTGCTAACTCATCCTGATGGGGGGCAGAGCGCGCCGGAGCAGATGCTGCATTTCTGGCAAGTTATTAGCGATGCTGATGCTACTGGTCAAAGGACTGAACTTGGAGTGACAGTTAAGGCTCATTGTCCTTATTGCATAAAGAGGAAACTGAGGCCCAGAGTGGGGTGCACCCTTGCCTAGGATCTTGTAACTAAAAAGTGGCAGTGGTAGAGCTCGATCCTAGGTCTCTCTGGCTCCAAAACTGATAGTTTCCCTTAAGCCATCTGATAGTTTTTCTTTTTTTTTTAAAATATATTTTATTGATTTTTTACAGAGAGGAAGAGAGAGGGATAGAGAGTTAGAAACATCCATGAGAGAGAAACATCGATCAGCTGCCTCCTGCACACCCCCCACTGGGGATGTGCCCGCAACCAAGGTACATGCCCTTCACCGGAATGGAACCTGGGACCCTTCAGTCCGCAGGCCAACGCTCTATCCACTGAGCCAAACCGATTTCGGCTGATAGTTTTTCTTAAAACCACAAAGCAATTTATAGAGAAAGTAAGTTAATTACATCCTGCATAGGGCGGATGGGATGCATTTTAGGTAATGGGAGTAAGATGAAGTACTGGATGGAGGCCAGGGTACCATTTTACTGGGTGCTGACTGTATATGCCCGAAGGGTGGTGGATTATGAAGGGGAAGTCACTTGCTCAAAGTCACAAAGTGGGGTTTGGGCCTCAGGCCTGTTGAATCCAGAACCTGTGCTTTCAGGTGTTATGCCAGCAATTTCTTAAACTTAAATTACTGTCTACCATAAGCACGATCTGTATCCACATACTTCTTGTAGTGTTATCCCCTTGATGTTCTTTATTTTCATCCTCACCCGAGGACATGTTTTCACTGGTTTTTAGAGGGAGGAAGGGAGAGAAAAAGAGAAACATTGATGTGAGAGAGAACATTGATCGGCTGCCTCCCGCATTACCACGTGTGTCTGGACAAGGGTTGGAACCTGAAACCCAGGCATGTGCCCCGAATGGGAACTGAACTAGCAGCCTTTTGGTGTATGGGATGATGCTCCAACCAACTGAGCCACCCAGCCAGGGGCTCCTTGTATGTTTTACTTTAAGTTGACCCACTTTTTTTACTTAAATAAATTTATTTTAAAAGGAAATTTTACTATAGTTCTATAGCGTGTGAAAAAAATGAGAATCTCTTCCCTTAAATATAAGGTAAAAATGTACACATCAAGATGATCCATACAAATCTCCATTAACTGATGAGTGGATAATAAAATGTGGTCTCCATACAACAGATGTTATTTAATAAAAAGGGACAAAGCACTAACACACACCACAATGTGCATGAGCCTTGAAAGCAGGATGCTAAGTGAAAGAAGTTCATCAAAAAGGCCACATATCTTATAATTCTGTTTATACGAAATGTCTAGAATAGGCAACTCCGTAGAGACAGGAAGTAGCTTCGTGGTTGCTAGAGGCTGAGGGGAGGAGAGAATGGGAATGACTACTATTCGGTCCGGGATTTCTTTTTGGAGGGCGATGAAAATGTCCTAAAATTGATTGTGGCGATGATTGCACAACCCTGCAAATATTCTAAAAACCATTGAATTATACACTTTAAATGGATGGATTGTATGGTTTGTGAATTCTATCTCAGTAAAGCAGCTGTTAAAAACAAACTTGAGGCCCAGAGATAGCAGGTGATCTGTGGGTGATGTCACCAAATGGAGACTTTTTTCTTGACTATTGGAGGATCGGAGATCATTGGAAAGGGAGTTATTGAATGCCCTGTGTGTGAGGCGCCAGTGGTGTGGGTCCCCACTTTGGAAATCAGTATCTTATGTGGTATTGCTTCGGGAATGCCAGTCAACTCAGTCATTGTGGAAAGGCAGGCGGCTGATACAGGTGTGTAGCCGTGGGACATTCATGCAGCATCTGTAGAGAGTCCTGTCTTAAGGGACTATAGGGAACCCCCACCCCCCCGACTCCCTTGCCAACAGGAAACAGTCTGTGTAACCCAGTGGCTCCCAGAGAGAAAGGGAGAGAAGCAAATGCAATCCCTCCACCCGGTACCTGTGTGCGCTGGGCGCTGTCTCTGTGCTCTCTAGTAATTACCAGTACAGCCATTATTTACTACTGTGTGTATTCATTTCCTAGGGCCGCCACAACAAATGACCACAAACTGGGTGGCTTAAAACAAGATAAATTTACTCTCTCACAGTTGTGGAGGTTAGAAATGAAGTCCGAAGTCAAGGTGAAGGCAGGGTCTGAAGGGCAGTCCATTCGATGCCTCTCTCCTAGTTCCTGGTGGCTATCAGCCATCCTTGGATTGTAGCTGTTTTACTCCCATCTCTGCCCTCTACCTTCACATGGCCTTCTCTCTGTGTCCCAGATGTCTCTTTCCTTTCTCTTATACGGATACCCAGTACTGGATTTAGGGCCCACCCCAAATCTAGGGTGACCTCAGAGACCCTGAACTTAATTACATCTGCAAAGATCTTTTTTTCCAAATAAGGTCACATCCCCAGGTTCTGGGGTTAGGATTTGGACATATCTTTTGGGGGCCGCTGTTCAACCCACTTTGCATGTTCCTGACACTGTGCTAAGCACTCTACATAGGTCAACTCATCAATTCTTATCGTAAGTGGGCGGGGTGAGTACCTTTGTTCCCCTTTAATAACCGAGGAAGCTGAGGCTGAGGAGGGAAAGGTCTTAGCCAAGGCACCCAGATTGTTTGAGGCAGAATTGAGATCACATCAAAGGCTGTCCGACTGCAGAATCCCTCCCCTACGTCATCATCGGTGTATAACATGTTTCACTGCTTTTGTACATCATGCTCTGACTTACGTAGGAGAACACTAAAATGTTGAAAGAGATGTGTTGTTTCAAATAGGGAATACAGTCCCATGGTCAAAATTCAAAGGCTACTAAAGGAGGTAAAATGAAAAGTCTCTCTCCCTCGCCTGTCCCCCAGCCTCCCAGTTCCTGTTCCTCATGGGCCCTTGGTGATATCAGTGTGTCCTTCCAGGGGCGGGAGCCTCTTTGAAGGCCCCCTTAGGCCATCTTTTTTACATTCAGCAGAACCCAAGTTCGGCCACAGCTGGATGCGTTTGGGGCTTTCACTCCCTTCCAGCTTCCAAGGCTGTTGGCCAGATGTCAGCTGCCTGGAGGAGGAGGGTTTGGAGGAGCCAGAGGAGGCTGGCCTTGGGGCTCATGCTCAAAGGAGTCATTAGTTTTATCTGCACAGTTCTAACTTCAAAAAGGGAGAATGATTCACACAGTACTTGTATTTTTCAAAAAGTAATTAAAAAAACAGGGCCCACCGTAGAGGGTACTTGTGAGAGGATGTGGGTAACATACCGAGTCTGTGACACGTGGTCCACAGGTGGTCGCCTTCATTATGACTGCGAAGGAAAAGAGTCTGGGAAAGAGGACTTGAGGACTTCAGACCTGTGCGACTTTAAATTTTTTTTTTAATGTTTTTGTTGATTTTTCAGAGAGAGGAAGGGAGAGGGAGAGAGAGAGATACAAACATTAATGATGAGAGAGAATCACTGGTCAGCTGCCTTCTGCACATCCCCCACTGGGGATTGAGCTCCAAACCTGGGCATGTGCCCTGACCGGGAATGGAACCATGATCTTCCTGGTTCATGGGTCAGTGTTCAATCACTGAGCCACACCGGGCGGGCCTGTGCGATTTTTAAAAATCCACATTTCTTTCCTCCAGCTAAAAGGCGTTGGGATGAATGAGCCGCTGGTGGACTGCGAGGGCTACCCCCGCTCAGACGTGGACCTGTACCAAGTTCGAACTGCCAGGCACAACATCGTCTGTGAGTGACCCGTGGGGCCCCACCTTGCAGAGGGGGACATTAAAGGCACACAAATGAAATCACCAGTATCCCATGTTATCTGCTTCCCTCTCTTTTGCCGCGACAGGGTTATCTCATTGTCTCCACGGAGGAATGAGAGCTCAGGGAATGGGTTAAACTCAGGGTTCGGTATTTATAGCTTCCTTTTGTTTTTAAGAGCTTTACTTCATTCTGGAAACTTTATTGAAATAACAATAGAAACCCAGGTCAGATATTGCTGACGATCCTAATCACATCAATTATGTGTTAGGAATTATGTTTCGCTGTTGATGATAGTGACCCAGGAACAGGGAGAACAGAGGTGGGGCAGTGCATTAGTTTTCTGTTTCTCATATAACACATCACCTCATACTTAGTGGCCTAAAACATCACTGACTTGTTATCTCACAGCTCTGGAGGTGAGACCTTCAATGGGTCTCACTGGGCTAAGATCAAGGTGTTGGGCAGGGCGTGTTCCTTCCAGAGGGTCCGGGGCGAGCCCGGTTCCTTGTCTTTTCCAGCTCCTGGAGGCCGCCCCATCCCTTGTTTCGTGGCTCCTTCCATCTTCAAAGCTGACAGTTAAATCCCTCCAACTCCGAATCTGTCACATTGCTTTCTTTCATTTTGCCTCCCTCCTTCACTTAAAAAGACCCACGATGGCATCGGGCCAGTGATTCCCAGCCTTTTTTTGGCCATGCCCCACCTAAGTATCTCTAAAATCCTGATGCCCCCCTATGACATATAATTCTTCTTATTAAAAAAGTGAACTCCTATTCACATGAAGGAAGCCTAAAAGGCCATTAACTTGGTCTAAACAAGTTTCCAAAGAACATGGCATCCATGAAAGAGAAAAATGAAAGAAGAAAAGGACAGTTGAAGTACTGAGGAAGAAATTACTAAGAAATTGTTAAAAAATAATAATATGAAGTGGTATGAAAAAATAGCAAATAAAGTTTGAAAACATATAATAGAGAACTGAAATGCATAAATGTCACCATCATATGCATACATACTGTATCTGAAGCTCCTAGAACCATAATAAATGCAAAAATTCACTGTTAATAACTCATTCTCGAATTGCCCCCCTTAAAAATCAAATTGCCCCCCTGTGGGACGTGTGCCCCACATTGGGAACTACTGCATTGGGCCCACCCCCTCGATAATCCAGGATAACCTCATTCTCGGGGTCATAAACTTAATCACATCGACAAAGTCCCTGTTGCCATGTTTGTTTTTTGTTGTTTTTGGGGTTTTTTTGGATGCCCCCTGTTGCCATGTAAAGCAGCACAGTCACAGGTCCCGGGGGTTAGGACGTGGACATCTTTGCGGGGCCCTGTTCACACTGCCACAGGTGGGCAGCCAGTGGTCTACCACCAAGTCATATTAGAAGGGAATTATCTCCCTGACTGGTGTGGCTCGGTTGGCTGGGCATCATCCCTTGAACCGAGAGGTCGCCAGTTCGATTCCCGGTCAGGATGCATTTCCAGGTTGTGGGTTTGGTCCCTGGTTTTAGTGTGTACCTGAGGCACCTGATCGATGTTTCTCTCTCACATCAATGTTTCTCTCTCTCTCTCAAATTAATAAACAGCATTTTTTAAAAAGGAAGGGAATTATCGTCTACATTTTCTGCTTCCTGACTTCTGTTAACCTGTTTGAATCATGACTCCATTGAGTGTGTTTCAGTATAAGGCCGAGCATGTAGGAAGTGCTCATTGAATATTCAGTGAATGAATGAGGGAGTCTTGTGTCCTCGGCTGTCGTCCTTGGCCCCTGATCCGGTTTCCTCCTCCCAGGCTTGCAGAACGATCACAAGGCGGTGATGAAGCAGGTGGAGGAGGCCCTGCACCAGCTGCATGCTCGGGACAAGGAGAAGCAGGCCCGGGACATGGCCGAGGCCCAGGAAGAGGCCATGAGCCAAAGCCTGGGCCAGAGCGAGGGCCTCAGCCCCCCTCAGGCCTTTGCCAAAGTGAACAGCATCAGCCCCGGCTCCCCCGCGAGCATCGCGGTAAGCCAGGGTCTGTTACACAGCGGCTCTGTTCTGTTCACCACTGTATCCACGCATTCAGCTCAGGGCTGTCGTTGGCCCGTAGCAAACATATATTTTTAGAATATATTTTTATTCATTTCAGAGAGGAAGGGAGAGGGAGAGAGAGATAGAAACAATGATGAGAGAGAATCATTGATCGGCTGCCTCCTGCATGCCCCCCACTGGGGACCAGGCCTGCATCCCAGGCATATGCCCTTGACCGGACTTGAACCCAGGACCCTTCAGTCTGCAGGCCAGCACTCTAGCCACTGAGCCAAACTGGCTAGGACAACACAGCAAATACTTGTTGAAGGGATGAGTGCATCATCATCTGTATTCTTAGAATGAAAAGGTCACACTAGTGCCTGTGGTCAGCCTTGTGCCTATGGCTGCTCATTGGAGGGCAAACTTATTTAAGTTCTGACCCCTGAACAAAAGAGGTCCAGCCTGTCCTGTGTCTGTCTGCCCCTGAACCTGGGTCAGGACCCCAGAGAGCAGCAGTTGGCTTTCCCCCACATATCTCAAGGCCTCCACAACCACAGCTTTTATCAGACATTGGGCAGACCTGGCCACCTTCTACTAGATCTGCCCTAGAAGCAGCCCCCCCCCCCCCCCGGAGGAGGTGCCCAATTATCTGCCTTCTGCTTGACCTCTTCGCTTTGGGCCTGTCCTTATCCCTGTAGAAAACATGCTCTTGGCCTTGACATTCAGTTAGGTATGGAAGGGTAAAGAACACCAGAAGCACATCTAACCTCTAGCCTGGTTTTCCATCTCTTCTTTCTTTAGGGTCTGCAAGTGGATGATGAGATTGTGGAGTTCGGCTCCGTAAACACCCAAAACTTCCAGTCACTGCAAAACATTGGCACCGTGGTGCAGCACAGTGAGGGGGTGAGTTGGGGGTTACGTGGCATTTGGTCAGTAACCCTAGAATTGCCGGAATCATATAATATTTGTGCTTTTGTGACTGGTGTATTGCACTTAGCATAATGTCTTCGTGGTCCTTCAATGTTGTTATATATGTCAGAATTTTCTTCCTTTTTAAGAGTTGCTTTTTTCACTCTTTATTGATAGTATCCTTTGATGCACAAAAATTTTAAATTTTGATGCATCTTGTTTTAATTTTTATTAAAGTAGTACATACAGCCTGGCTGGTGTGTTTTATTAAAGTAGTACATACAGCCTGGCTGGTGTGTTTTATTAAAGTAGTACATACAGCCTGGCTGGTGTGGCTCAGTTGGTTGAGTGTTGTCACATGCACCAAGGGGCCGCCGGTTCAATTCCTGGTCAGGGCACATTCCTGGGTTATGGGCTCCATCCCTGATCAGGGGCATGTGGGAGGCAGCTGGTTGATGTTTCTCTCTCACATTGATGTTTCTCCCTCACATTGGTGTTTCTCTCTCCTCCTTTCCTCTCTTTCTAAAATTAATAAAAGCATATTTTAAAAAATACTAATACATACACATCGTTAAAAAGTGAATGGTATAGAAAGATATGGAAGTAAAGGTTGTTTTCTCTGACTCCTTTCTCCCTGGGAAGTAACCACTGTTCACAGTGTTTTGGTATACCTTCCAGACAACTCTGTGCACCAAGCAGTACATATGCTCTTTAGAAAATATATTCAAATGGGTTCATACTTAGTTGGTTTTGTTTTGTGTTCTAAAACTGCCTCATTCACTGTACTATATTTGAATCATACATGACTAAGGGATAGTTTGGGTGTTTCCAGTTTTTGAATTTATAAACAGTCCTGGGATGAACACTTGGTTCATATATCTTTCTGTATTTTTGCAAAATGTATTTTGTATGCACATTTTAATTTTAATATTTGTTAATCCTCACCTGATGCTCTTATCCACTGAGCCAAACCGGCTAGGGCTGTATGCACTTCTTAAAGAGTTTTTTTGGGGGGAGGGCGGGGAGATGTGTTTCTGCAAGAGGATGGTACCGATTTGCAGCCCCACTGACTGCTCTGAGAGTGCCACGTCACCCACCCACCAACTGCAGGCTAATGCTTAAAGTAAGCATCCTTGCTAACCTGATGGGCGAAAAGCCCGAATCGAACCTGGGACCCTTCAGTCTGCAGGCAGACACTCTGTTCACTGATGGAGCATCTCAGCATTTTAACCTGGATTTCTTTGAGTGCTAAGGAGGTTGAACATAAAACGAGCTCATTTTCCTTGCAGAAGCCCCTGAATGTGACAGTGATCCGCAGAGGGGAGAAACACCGGCTTAGACTTGTCCCAACACGCTGGGCGGGGAAAGGACTGCTGGGGTAAAGTACCTGTTTTGGTTCATTCACACGGCAGTGTCCATTGCATGTTTGTTAGACATAAAGCTGGGGGCGGGGTGGGGTTGGGAAATGATGGGAATCCCCAGGTGACCTGTAGAACTGATGATGAATACTTGTGGCAGGAATGAGACTATAGGTGCAGAGGTGGAGGGAGCCCTGGTCTCTTCGGGCATTTGCTCTACGGGACTAAAGAATGTAATTGAAAAGCTCAGGAGGGCTCACCTCCTGATCTCTCTGAATGGAGCCGTCTAACTTACGCTGTTTCTTTTCTTTTTTTCTTCCAGCTGCAACATTATTCCTTTGCAAAGTTGATTGTTCCTGAGAAACAGTATCAGGAAAGCATCTTCTGTGGCCCTAGACTTGTGTCTAGGGGGGATTTCTCCCTTCTCTTCTCTCCCTGGAGTTCTAGGATCTGGAAGCCTGAACTTCCTGGTGGTAGAAACGCCATGGCCTCCGAGTGCAATCTCTTGGGATTAAGGCATTGTTCAGAACTTGACATGTGCTTAGCATCTTTTCTGAATTAGACCATGGCCCCAAATGGGAATCTCTGATGGCAAGAGGGTGGGAGTTATTCCAACAGGTGCTGTCATGATTTATTCTTTTAGGAATTATTTTCTCCAAATAAACAGTTTTATAGTACTGATATGAGCATGTTGTCACCCCAGCTAAACTCCTTGTGGCCCTCTCAGACCAAAGCTTAGAACATCCTCACAGAAAGTTGGGCCCTGGCCGGTGGCTCAGTTGATTGGAGCGTTGAACTGATGTGCCAGCGTTGTGGGCTCGGTCCCCAGTCAGGGCCCATGCAGGGGTCATCCGATGAGTGCATGAATAAGTGGAACAACGGAACGATATTTCTCTCTCTCCTCTCTCTAAAATAATAAAAAAGAAAGAAAGAAAGAAAGTGGGATAGAATAGTAATTGTACCAAAGTCAAATTTGACCACAGTATTTCAGGAACATCCTTCTTTATGGCATGGGGTTTCCAGACACAGGCTGCCCTAGATACAGAAATCTTGTCTTCAGCACTTGGACCTCCAGAGCCACAGCTGCTCCCTTTAAGAATGTGACATGCAAATTCGTGAAGCATTTTATATTTTTATAACTTAAAAAAAAAAAAAGGGAAAAGAATAGATAAGCCAGGAGGCTCCCCAGGCAGCCCCGCAGGTGTCAGCTTTCTCATCCATAATCCACCAGAGGGCAGCAAGCTCCCTTCATTTCTAGAATAAAAATGTCTGCAGATTAGCTTCTAATTTGGCTTTTTATCGTTGAACCTCCTTGTCACGCCCTCAGCTCAGCACTATTTTATAAACTGCTAAAGTGGGCTTGACGCTGATGGGAACAGCAGTGTGTACGGATCTGACCGCTTGAAAATGCCGAGTCCTCCTTTTGTGTTCTCTCTAACACGGAAAAATGGATTTCAGGGATTCCTAGGGACTCTAGTCTTTCTCTCTTCACTGTATTCATTCCCACAGTTTGTGTAGACCCCTCTCTTTCAGAGATCTGGCACATTCTGCCAGGGCATCTGTGTCTCGAGACTGGATTTGCTTGGGTTGGATAAAGGTACCAGCTTGCCCTGATGGGAGTCAGTATTGGCCTGTGCTTCCTGCCATGGGTTCTCATGCTCAACTGGAAAGCCTTCCTGTGGAGGGTCTTCCCCAAACTGTTAACTCCAGCCCTACCTCCACGTGTATTCCCCTCCCATAGCCACAGTGTTGACCGAGCTTTGCTGTTTCAATTGGGTGTTCTAGTTCCAAGTGTTTTTCAATCTTTTTTTTTTATAAGCCCTAGACCAGTGGTCAGCAAACTCATTAGTCAACAGAGCCGCAGTTTGCCGACCACTGTCCTAAAATGGTAGCAGCAGTCTTCTGCATCGTGCCTTTGGCTGGTTTCCTGCAGGTCTTTGGGAACCTCGGGATGGCCAGGTGTGCCCTCTTCCATGAGATTCTAGGGGAGGGTCACTGGGAGGTAGAATGATCCTAATTTTTTAAAAATATATTTTTTATTAATTTGAGAGAGGGAGAGAGAGAGAAACATCAATGATGAGAGATAATCATTGCCTGCCTCCTGCATGCCCCACACTGGGGATCAAGCCTGCAACCCAGGCATGTGCCCTGACCCAGAATCCAACCGTGACCTGGTTCATAGGTCCAGGTTCAACCACTGAGCCACATTGGCCAGGCTATCCTAATAGATTTAACCAAACTGGATTTGCAGAAACGTTTTGTGATAAGAACAGCAAGATAATGTAACCTCTACTAAAATCTCCCGGCTAGCTAAAACGCGCTGAACACTTTGCTCCGGTGAGAAGGTGTGGAAGACATCTAGGTGCAGCATCCGCGAGACCGGGAAATTTAGTCTGCTTTTGGAAAAGAGAATTTTCTCAAAACATTTCATACTTCACTTAATCTTGTTAAACCTTCAGGAAGTCAAAACTGCTAGTGTTTGCCGCTGCAGTTTCTCAGGGGATGGCGCCATGGGAAAAGTGGATGGAAAGAAAGACCAGAAAAGCCAATTTCGCCGCCCCACTCGCGGTGGCGCCTCTCCGGGGAGACCGGCAGGGGGCGCGCGGGCCGGCTCGCGGCTGCTTTCTGGGCACGTGACCACCGTACAGCCCTTTCGCTTTACGGCACGTCGCCTGCCGCTGCGGCGATTACCATGGGGATGGGGCTTGGGTGGCAACCGTAACTAGGGAGCCGGTGTTGGAGAAAGTGGCTGCTGGGAAGTGGCTGAGGAGTCCAAGCGGCAGGACGACCCTGGCCTTTTGAGCACCTGGCTGGGCGCGCTCTGTGAGTCAGGGTCGCAGGCCACGCGGTCCGCGCAGGGGGTGCCCAGCAAAGCAGGACTTGGTGCCTCGCGGGGTGCTCACCCGAGTCGGGCAGGGCCGGGCCGGGGCGGCCCACAGATCACACACCTGCGCTTCACACTCCCCTCCTTTCTCTCCCCCTCGCCCTGGCATCCAGATTCACCCGCCAAGTTTGGCATTCGGAAGAGGCTCTGTGCCAAGGGCCCGAGACTTGACATCAGTAATTTTTCAGGTGGAGGAGCAGAGCGGGAGGAGGGTCTGCTGCTTACCAGCTGTGTGATCTTGAGTAAGTCACTTCAACTCCCAGAGCCGCAAATTCTCAAGTTTGTTGTAAGGAATAAATGAGAGGAAAAAAGGCTTTTAAACAGCTGCTACCATTTCTCAAGCACTGTGGGCCACAACTGTGTTGAGCATTTTATCTATATCATATAATCTTCACAATAACCCCAGAATCAGGAGTTATTATTATTATTTCTTTTAAATATATTTTATTGATTTTTTACAGAGAGGAAGGGAGAGGGATAGAGAGTTAGAAACATCGATGAGAGAGAAACATTGATCAGCTGCCTCCTGCACACCTCCCACTGGGGATGTGCCCGCAACCAAGGTACATGCCCTTGACCGTAATCGAACCTGGGACCTCTCAGTCCACAGGCTGACGCTCTATCCACTGAGCCAAACCGGTTTCGGCAGGAGTTATTATTTTTTTAAAATATATTTTTTTATTTATTTCAGAGAGGCGGGGAGAGGGAGAGACAAATATCAATGATCAGAAAGAATCATTGATCAGCTGCCTCCTGCACTCCCCCTACTGGGGATCGAGCCCACAACCTGGATATGTGTCCTTGACTGGAATTGAACCAGGGACCCTTCAGTCCGCATGCCGAGGCTCTATCCACTGAGCCAAACCGGCTAGGGCAGGAGTTATTTTTATTTTGCCTGTGAGCAAATGTAGGCCCTGAGGCATAAATTGACTTGCCCCAGGTCACAGAGCAAGTGAGCGGGCCTGGAGGAGGGAAGGGAACTGGGGTGCCAAGAGAGGCTGGCTGCAGAGCCTGTGCTATACATACATATTTCAGAGAGGAAGGAAGAAGGAGAGAGAGAAACATCAATGACGAGGGAGCATCATTGATTAGCTGCCTCTTGCACGCCCCACACTGGGGATAAAGCCCGCCACCCAGGCATGTGCCCTGACTGAAATTAAATCGTGACCTCCTGGTTCATAGGTCAACACTCAACCACTGAGCCATACAGGCTGGGCACAGAGCCTGTGCTTGCTTGCTTATTTATTTATTTATTTATTTATTTATTTATTTTTGAGCGAAAATGAAGGTTTATTACAGAAAAGCTCCCTGCTAAAGGGAGGAGGCCCAAGCGGGTTGCCCGAGCCTGTGCTTTTAACCACAAAGCTACACTGCTTCTTAGTCATTATTGGAATTGACAGCAATGCCTGGGTTACGCATGTTGCTGCCTGTTGGAATACGAATATCTTTAACATGAGTTAGAGAGCTCTGAAGTTATGCCTAGAAAGATGAGAGGCCCTGGAATCAATATTGTCAAGATTTGGGACAGGCTTTCCCAGGAATCTGACATTCTTTTTATTCCCGTGGGAAAGAGCCAGAGCTGGCATTGCACATTTTAACGGTAGATGAGGTCACCAAGGAATGAAAATGGGAAACAGGGGTCTTGCTGATTATTATGGTCAAATTTCTCTAGAGGAAACGCCAGAGAGAAGAATGTCCGATGCAGAGAGAAACCCACTACAAGAAGCGGAAGATGGAGAAGAAGAAATGAAAGAAGAAGAACATCCAGATTATTCTGAAGAGGAAGAAAATGTGCCACAGGAATCAGAAGATGACCTATTACCATGGAGAGACTCTCAGGAGGAGAAAGAGGCGGAGGATGAGGAAGGGGAAGGACAGCTGAAGGAGGAGGAAGGGGAAGGACAGCTGAAGGAAGAGGAAGGGGAAGGACAGCTGGAGGAAGAGGAAGGGGAAGGACAGCTGGAGGAGGAGGAAGAGAAAGGACAGCTGGAGGAAGAGGAAGGGGAAGGACAGCTGGAGGAGCAGGAAGAGGAAGGACAGCTGGAGGAGGAGGAAGAGAAAGGACAGCTGGAGGAAGAGGAAGGGGAAGGACAGCTGGAGGAGCAGGAAGAGGAAGGACAGCTGGAGGAGGAGGAAGGAGAAGAAACAGAGGAAAAGGCTGAAGCAGCACTGGACGAGGTGGTTGCACGATTCCAGGAAGAACTCACAGAGGAGCCCCAAGAAACGTCCATGATCAGTTTGGAGGGACGCCCATTGACTGATTCCCATTCAGTCATGTCAGAAAATTCTCCAGTAAGTAGTAATCGTCATCCATCCATCCATCCATCCATTCATTCATTCATTCATAACCATTCATTGAATGCTTACGATATACCAGGCTATGGGGATACAAAAACAAGTAAGACACAGTCCATTTCCCATTCTCTTGAGTTGTAGGGTGTGTAGGGAGGCAGACCCACAACCAAACATTATAAAACAGTATGCTAAGTGCCAAGATTGCGAGGTGTATAGGAGATATTTTTCAAACAAGGACAAATTAACACAGTTTGGAGGGTGGTCTGGGAGAGCTTCCTGGACAGGAGCTGACTTTAAAGGGCTGGTCGGGGTTAGCCGGTCGGTGTGCTGTCAGTGTGATAATAGTAACATAAACTTCCCAGAGACCCTCCCTGTAGGAGAAACTCGGCTCTGGTCCAGGGAGAACCGACTCTCTGACTAGTTGGCCATTTGGAGACCACCAGGAGAATGACTGTGCTGTTGTGGTCTGCTGGAAGGCCAGGGATAAACCAGTCGCACCCACGATCCATGTTATTTGAATACCAAGATGTCCAGGCTCCTTTTAAAAACACTTCCTAGTTCCAGTGCGAGGCTAACACTGAGCCTGGCTGACTTAGGAAAAGAAAGGGAAATAAGTGAGGATGTATCGTATTTGGAATCACAATCTCCTTTTATTTCTTTTTAAAGACAACGCGCAGGGAGTCAGAGCATTCATTGCAAGTGGGGAGTTCGAGCACCCTGAGCTCATCATACGACTATGACTTGGAGCTCACCAGTTCTGAGGAAAAACTGGTAACTTCCCTTCAAAAGAAAACGGTCCAAATGCCCCCGGAGGAACCGGGTCAAGGGAGAGTTTCAGAACCCGTAAAGGGGGCAAGGAAACAAGAAAAAAGAGTATCCTACTTCGACATGAGAAAAGAGAAAGAGGCGCAGCCCAAAGGCCACACCCCCACGGACTCACTGGTGTCCACCAGCAGTAAGGACATTTTGTTTCAAAAGGATGACAGGGCCAAGGTGTATCCCTTGGTAAGTGTAACGCGCTTCTGTGTCCCGGTACTTTGAGAGTATTGTGAAAGGGGCGGGGGGGGGGGACATATGCATGTGGAAAGAAATACCACCAGAAAGATCCTTTTAAAACTAATCACAGACTGTATTTTAAAGTCCAGTTCAGAGCTCTGGCTGGAGATGGGTGACAGCATGCGGACAGGAAGGAGCGCTGCATCTGGGGAACTGCCCGTGTCGCCTGTCTTTGCACAGGATGCTGTTTGTTTGTTTTTTGTGTGTGGGGAGGGAATTCAAAATCCATCTCTCCCTCTCCCCTCTCCTCCCCACTCCTTTCCTCCCTTTCTTCTTCCCCTCCCTCTCCCTCTCCCCTCCCTCTTCTCTTTATCTTTCTTCCTCCCTCCCTCCATCCCTCCCTCATGACACAACTCCTCCATTCCATCGATTCCTTCTTGTAAAATTTTTATTGATTTTCAGAGAGAGAGGAAGGGAGAGGGAGAGAGAAACATTGAATGTGAGAGTGAGATATTTATTGGCTGCCTCCTGCACACCCCTACTGAGGATCGAGCCTGAAACGCTGGCATGTGCCCTGGCCAGCAGTCTAACCAGCAACCTTCCGGTGTATGGGATGACGCCCAACCAGCCCAGCCACACCAGCCAGGGCATCGGTGCCTTCTTTTCCCTCCTCTCCTCGCCCCTCCTGCCTTCATTGGTTCCTGAAACGATCCGTTTGCAGACAGATCATCAAGTAAAAGGTATGGGGAACTAAAAGCCAGTGGGAAGGCACCAGGCAGCCCAGAGCGACCTGCCTTCGCGGCCGCTGACAGTGTTCCAGGAGGCGCCATCTGCCAGGAGTAAAAATGTTATCATTTACCAAGGGAAGGAAGAGAAGGGCTTTTTCCCCTTCTTTCTCCATCTGCTGTTTTCTGAAAATTGTTTCCTAGGATTCATCCCCCACCCCCCTTTCTCCTTTTCCCCTGTAGATTCATGGCTGTGGAAGATTTGTAAGTGATTGAGTGTATATGAAGTACTTAATGTCGTTCCTAACACACAGCAAGCACTTGACAGGTGTTAACAAGGAGAGGAGGAGGAGGGGGGGGGAGGAGGAGGAGGAGGGGGAAGGGGAGGGGAAGGAGGAGGAGGGGGAGGAGGGGGAGGAGGAGGAGGAGGAGATGCCTAGTGGGAAATGCAGACAACAGACAGCCTCCTTTCTGTTGGTTTGGCTACTCTGAGCAGTGGAGTTCAAGGTTAAACTTGCAGTTGCTCAGCCTGGAAGAAAGAATCCTTGGGTTTTAGAGCCAGTGAAGACTTTTGCCCTGATCAGCCAGCTACCAGGAAATCAGGGACCGTCACTCATGAGAGCAAGTGGTCTCTGCGTCGGGGCCTGTTCTCCGGACCTGACCAAAGCCGCTGCCCAGGTGTGGGTCCCCTGTCAGCCTCGGGCTCACTGCAGAACCAGAACTTTCCTGGACCCTTTTGCTTTGCAGATTTGCTTAGCGCTTTTTCCTTTTATCTTTCCCCTTTCCTTTTGCCTTTGTTGTTTCTTCTTTCTGTTAAATGAATAGATGCTCTTTATTGATTTATTTTTTTAAAGGCAGGATTCCACTTCTTGCACCCTCCCTGCCCCAGTCCCTTCTGCCTAAGGTGACTACTGTTACAGTTTGGTATAACTGTAACCATCTCCTGTCCCCTCTGTGCTGGTGGCATCCAGACCAGCTGTGGCTTTCCCCAGCTGCACCTCCTATGCATCACTTGATGCATTTCAACATTTATTTGGTTCCTACTGTTTACCTAGTGCTGGTCATGCTAGGAATAAAGGAGAAAGCCTTGCCCTAACCGGTTTGGCTCAGTGGATAGAGCGTCAGCCTGCGGACTGAAAGGTCGCAGGTTCGATTCCAGTCAAGGGCATGTACCTTGGTTGTGGGCACATCCCCAGTAGGGGGTGTGCAGGAGGCAGCTGATCGATGTTTCAAACTCTCTATCCCTCTCCCTTCCTCTCTGTAAAAAAAAATCAATAAAATATATTAAAAAAAAAAAAAAAAAGGAGAAAGCCTTGTTCCTCACGATAACCCTCGAGGGATCGACAGGCCATTGTCTGGATACCTGACTTACGTCCAGAACTATGATGAGGCTGCAAGGAGAAGAAGGGATGAGGGAAGTGCCTGGAGTCAAGGCCCGGGGCTGGGCACATCTAGCGTCTTGCCTTTGTCTTCCAGACCATGACCTGGAAGTTCGGATGGAACAGTTCTCTGCCCGTGTACTACATCCGAGACGAGAAGCAGAGGGTGCTCCTGTACGCCAGCGCCCACACCGCGGTCATCTTCAACGTTCTCAAGAACGATCAGCATCACCTTATGGTAGGCGGCTGTTCTGACTGCAGGCCCCAGAGGCCATCTTCAGCTGGGACGCCGCAGCTTTCGTTTTTTATCCCGAGGGCGGACTTCACTCTCTATCACCCTCATGCTTCCCCACCTCTCTTCTGAACTGTAGCAAACCGTGTTTAGGAACACAGTTTATGGTTCGTTGTCTCTCTGATTCTAATCAGAATCAGTTTACAAACAGCAACGGATTTTAATTTTAGAGTAACACGAATTTAAGATGTCTGCGTGTTTCACGTTTCTGTAAAAACATGGCCAGAATAGATTGTGTTGTCTCCGCCGAACTACGCGCAAAGGGCTTAACCGTATTCACACTTGGCTTCCCGTCCAGCTTTCAGAGGGCGCTGGGCCGCTTGCTCATGCTGAGAGGTGGGCATTAATCTCCCCATTTCAGGAGAAACCGAGGCTCAGAGTGATTTAACTAACTTGCTCAGGACGGCACTGGTACCTGGGGAAGCGGGTTGGAAACCGAGGTCTTCTGACTTGACAGTGTTCCGTAGATCAGTTTGTCCTGTCCCTCCCTCCCTCCACATCTTTCTTCATGTTCACCCTGCTCCATGCCTTCCCGAGTAACCTCCCTGCCTGCCCTCCCCCACCACTCTGATTCCTCTGCTCTGACATTTGTGGCCCGTTTCATAGCCATCATTTACCTGTCCAAGTGCCACGTTTCCTTGGTGTCTAACTTCCTAATAGTTAACCTGATAGACAGTTCTCTGTTCCCCTTTCTATGAACATGTATTTTAAATTTTTTATTTTGATTTTTAAGTATTTTTTATTGATTTCAGAGAGGAAGGGGGAGGGGGGAGAGAAAGAGAGAGAGAAAGAGAGAGAGAGAGAAACAGAAACATCAATGATGAGTGAGAATCATTGATCGGCAGCTTCCTGCACGCCCCCGACTGGGGATGGAGCCTCTAACCTGAGCTCGTGCCCTGGACTAGGAATCGAATTGTGATCTCTCGGTGCATGGCACAAAGCTCAACCAATTGAGCCACACCAGCCAGAGCAATTAGCATATATTTAAATAAGGACTTCCTTAGTCAATGCCTAGAACAAAACACCACGAAGTATTTTCCAAGAGGTCAGTTAATACTCGGCATTGTGCCAGGGGTCCCAGACATGTGGCTGCAACTTAAGGCATCTGCCTCCTAGAAGTAGAATTTCCAGCCCCATGCGCCCGGGAAGGGGCTCAGTTCTCTGTGGGGCCCCAGTCTTTCCTGATACCAGGGCTGGGCTGCATCCTCGATGTTTCAAAGCTTCTTCTCTCCGTTTCCGTTTCCGTAGGGTCACCCTAATGTGATCTCCTGCATGTGCGTCAGCGAGGACAGGCGGTGGATCGCCACGGCCGACAAAGGGCCCAACTGCCTGTTAATTATATGGGACTCCTTCACAGGGTAGGCTTGGCACAGTCTCTACCCCCCCGCCCACCGCCCCCCAATTTTCGTAGAATATCTGCCACTGTGACCAGCAAGCAATGAACAGAGCTGGTGTGGGGAGGCTGAAGCCAGGGATGGGGCACAGGTGAGTGAGAGGTTGCCAGGGAAGCCTGGCTGTCTTGTCGCCTCGAGGCCTGATGGACATCACCTTGGCGAATTTCCCATTTACGATTCTTGGTTCTTTCAGCCTGAAACTCAGTTTGTTTGTGCCCCAGAGTGGACTAGGCTGAGGGGAGCCAGGTCACACTAACCGGCTTGGAGGCCCAGAGAAGCGAGGACTGCACCCATCGAGTTATACCTGTCTTTTTCCTTTCCTGTGGCTGCTGCGAGAAAGGACCACCAACCGGGTGGCTTAAAATAACAGAGATTTCTCCGTTCATGAGTCCAGCAGTCGGAAGCCGGGTTGGTTCCGACTCTCCTGAGAGCACCTGTCCCATGTCCTCTCCCGGCTGCTGCTGGCGGCCGGCGAGCCCTAGTGCTCCCGGCTAGTAGACCAGTCCTCCAGGCTGTTTCCGTCTTCACACAGCATTTCCCCTACGCATCTCTCTGCCTTCTCTTCTGTGGGGACACCAGTCATTGGATTCAGGGCCCACCCTGTCCAGTGTCACCTCATCTTAACCGAATTAATTACATCTGCAAAGACCCTGTTTCTAAAGGAGATCACATTCCGAGGTTCTGGGTGGACAGGAGTTCCACTATCCAGACCACTGCACAACCTGCCAGGCTTGTTGGGGAGAGCGGCAGGCACCGTACCTGGCACCTCTTCTCGGAAGCTCCTCCTCCCCAGGCCTCGCGGCCCCTTGCAGTGGGTTATCCTTTGATTTTTTTCTTGTTTATAAAGCTGTCTCCTCCCCCACTAGATTGGGAGCAACGAGAGACAGTGATTTTTTTTTTAAATTACAAAGTAAAGCATATCTACCCCAGCCGGGTGGCTCAGTTGGAGCATCATCCTGAACACCAAAAAGTTTGCAGGTTTGATTCCTGGTCAGGGCACATACCTAGGTTGCAGTTCAATCCCCAGTCAGGCGCTTGTGGGAGCAACCGATGTTTCTCTCTCACATCAATGTCTCTCTCTCTCTCTCTCTCTCTCTCTCTCTCTCTCTCTCTCTCTTTCTCTCTCAAAAACATTACAATGTAAAGCTTATCTGTGGCTAACAATTCAAGCAATAGGTCGCTATGAGTTTTATGATTTGCAAATGACTTGGGGACGCAGAAAAGATTATTTGGTTTTGGAATTAATATTCATTTATTAAAGTGACAAATTGAAAACTATAGTTCTTCTTTAAGCTTTTTCTTCAACTTATAAATCTTATTTTATTTATGAACTTAGCATATTTTTGCAACCTCCTTTAAGGGGACTTTGATTAATGTTTGGCTCCACTTACAAATTTGATTATTTACTCCTTTTAAACATTTTAAACTGCATTTAAAAATTGAATATACTTGGTTTCATCTTTAGGTTCTGTAGTAGTCTCATTAACAACTAAATCCTTCACCCATGCTTAAGTGATTCTTGTAAATCTAACAAATTAGACATAAATATGGCAAATCGTAATTCTCTTAAGTGTCCTAATATTGTTTATAAACCTAATACGATTTGAATTTAAAATTATAAGTCAAAGTCAACTATGTACTTTGAATTAGAATCACAAATATAATGTTAGAGACTCTGATATGTTAAATTCTCTTAAACATCACCCATTCCTAATAAGAAGCAACTGATTCTCTGATCACAGATATGTTAAGAGTGTAGGTCTGGCCCTAGCTGGTTGGGCTCAGCGGATAGAGTGTCAACCTGCAGACCAAAGGGTCCTGGGTTCAATTCTGGTCAAGGGCATGTACCTTGGGTGCAGGCTCCTCCCTGGCCTGAGCCCTGGTCAGGGTGTGTACAGGAGGCAACCAATTGATGTGTTTCTCTTACATCGATGTTTCTCTCTAGCTCTCCCTCTCTTTTCCACTTTCTCTAAAATCAATGGAAAAATATCCTTGGGTGAGGATAAAAAAAAAAAGTGTAGGTCTCACTGATTTCATCTTCTCTATATTGAATTCTAAATCTCCCCGGGGGTAAGATATATCCTCCAACTAAGGACATCATTGTGCTATTCCCAACAATGTGAGGACCACCTTTCCACGTGAATGTTTGGGGCGGCTACACAGTGGGATGGAGTTTCCCAGAAGACAGAGAACCAGGCTGGCCCTCAGCCAGCACACAGACCTGGTTCTGGCCAAGCGGGACTCTGATCATATTCTCTGTACCAATGGCTCCATAATGAAAAAATAAATAAAAATGGGGGAGCCACTAGCCAGGTTCCTGGATCGAATCTTCTTACCACCACCCGCTCTTCATTTCTGACGGAAGTTGGGGACCCCAACGTGACAGCTTACTTCCATCATGGCTTCTGTTGTCCTTTGCATTCCTTTGGTTCTCGTAGATGTTTAAATGTCCTGATTAATCTCTGCATGTGTCGAGGCTCTGTCTGTATCTTACAGTTCTAAAATCTTGCCAGGTGACAGTACAGAAGTTTATAAAAAAGAAAGAAAGAAAGAAAGTCCTTCACACTCAAACCCCTTCCCCAAGTCACCATTGTTTAGTTGGGAATCTATTCTCATAAACACACACACACGCACACACGCACATATGATCAGGACATGCTGTGTATGCTGCTTTGCAATTTTTTTTTCCACAAAATTGTGGTGACTCCCCAATCTATCTTACTCTTTTTTAAAAATATCTTTTTATTAGCTGTGGTACATTTATGCCATGGAATACTATGCAGTGGTAAAAAAGAAGAATCTCTTACCCTTTGAGACAGCATGGAGGGACCTGGAGAGCATCATGCTAAGTGAAATAAGTCATTCAGAGAAAGACAAGAATCACCTGATCTCACTCATATGTGGAATCTAAGTAACAAAATAAACTGATGAATGGAGTGGATCCAGAGACAGGGAAGCATGGAACAGAGTGCAGAATATCAGAGGGAAGGTGGGGGAGGGGGGTAGGTGGGAGGTAATCAACTAAAGACCTTGTGTACATATATGCATGGCCCATGGACTCAGACAATGGGGTGGTGAGGGCCTGAGGCAGGGCGCGGGGGCGGGCTGAAGGGGGTCAATGGGGGGAAAAGAAGACATATGTAGTGCTTTCAACAATAAAGAATTATTTTAAAAATATCTTTTTATTGATTTCATAGAGAGGAAGGGAGAGGGATAGAAAGAAACATCAATGAGAGAGAATCATCGATTGGCTGCCCCTTACACGCCCCCTACTGGGGATTAAGCCTTCAAGCCAGGCATGTGCCCTGACCAGGAATCGAGCTGGTCAACACTCAACCATTGAGCCATGCCGGCCAGGCTCTGCATGACGTTTTCAAGGTTCATCCACGTTGCCGTGTGTGTCGGCGCTTCATTCCTTTCCATGGCTGAGTAATATTCCGCTGTGTGGAAATACCACATTTGTTTATCCACAGTGGTTATGCTTTTGAAGTGGGTCCCTGTGGGAACCAGGGCAGGCCCAGCAAATGCTTGTTCCCCCGTCCTGTCTTGCAGGATTCCCGTGCACACTGTATTCGACAGCTGCCCGGAAGGTGACGGCATCAGGGCCATAGCCATCACCCGCGATGCCAAGTATCTGGCAACCATCTCAGATGCTGAAATCCAGGTACAGGGACCTTCAGGGTGGCCTCCGTGGGCTGGCCGACGCATCCAGAGCGTCCCCAGGAGCCGCTCTGTTCAGGCCGCGTGGCATCTGCGATGCTCTTGCGAAGACTGAACTCCACGTTGTCAGGAGCTCTGTGCCTCGTGGCTTAGCTCGAGGGGCTGTGCTTAGTTAACAAGTTACAGGGTTAACCAGCGGTGTGGTGACTCCAGAGGCCCCCGGAAACCCCGTCCTGTCTGCTCTCACTTACAGAGAGTTTGCATCTGGAGGTGGACTTTAGCGGCTGAAACACCGGCATGCACGCTGGACCTTCCCAAAGAGTACGGTTTTCAGGTGAGTCCAGTCTGAGCCTGGAAGGATCTACCTAAAGTCACACTCAGGCCAGGCCAAAGCGACTTCTTGTTTTAGTGGAGTTTTGGTGCAGGAGATTTTAAAAACGTTTTCATAACCGAGATCTCATTTGATTTCTGGTAAGAAGTAACTTTTTTGAGTACTTCTTATGTGCCAGATTCTGCTATATTCTTTTTTTTAAAAAAATATATTGTTATTGATTTCAGAGAGGAAGGGAGAGGGAGAGAGCGATAGATTGATGGGCTGTATCCTGCTCACCCTTCACTGGGGGTTGAGCCTGAAACTCCAGGCATGTGCCCTGCCCGGGAATCAAGCTGTAACTTCCTGGTTCATAGGTTGACACTCAATTACTGAGCCATACCAGCCGGACTCCAACCTGCTGCTGCTGCCTTTTTTTTTTTTTTTTTAATAATGCTTTATTATTGAAAGTATTACATATGTCCCCTTTTTTCCTCCATTGACCCCCTCCAGCCCGCCCCCACCCTCCCTCCCCTCCCTAGGCCTCCCGCACCCTATTGTCGGTGCCCATGGGCTGTGTGTATGTGCATTCACCGTCTTCGTCCACCTTGCTTCTTGATGCCACATCTGTAACCCTGCACCTGGGGCTGTACCCATGCCGTCTTATGACGTACGTGGAAAGTCTCCCGGGATTTCTCGCTTTTTGTTGTGGGATTGTTTAATTTCTGCATTGCACGTTTCCCTCACTTCTGTAGTATCTGCGGGGTTGATTTTGGGGAAGGGAGCCAAGTACCCCTGCTATTCAGCATTTTTGGCAGGAAGCAGAATCCCCTTCCAATATTTTGTATTCATTCCAAGCTACCTGTGGCCCTGTCAGGTTCAGAAATGTGTACGCAGCGGCCTTTCTCCTAAAGAACACAGGATAAAGGTTGTTGGTGAATACTGGCTTACTTTTGCTTGTTCTAATTCCTAGATGATGAGTTATAATAAATAAGACTAAGAAAGGGAATACACTGAGACCATTAACTTTAATGACCGGTATTTAAATTATATTCCTAGTGCTTATAAAATGCCATGTCTGCTCTGTTTTATATTCCTATTCAGTTATGTATTTTAATAAAAATCTCACTTAATTTTAACATTTAGCTTAACCAGAGAGAAACAGAAAATTTATTGTTTATTGTAATACGTCTCCATACTTTATATTTCAGAACTATGTTATTTTTAATCCAACAAATAATAAAGAATTGGTGAGCAATAGTAAAATACAGGCCATATATTATTTGTGGGTAAGTACAAATATTTCGATTTGTTTTAAATGTATTAACAAACACATGTTCATCCTTTGAGGACAGATGTTTTGGTAATGTAACAATATTGTATCTACTTAGGAAGCAATAAATATATTGAAATGTTTTGATTTAATTACAGTATTTTAGTCACATTGGAAATTAGCATATCAATCTGAAGTAGATCATTTAAATTTTATTTAATTTTTAAGTAAAAAGGCAAATATATATATATGAATATATTTAACAGGTCTAAAGTATAGGGTGGTGTTTATTGTTTTGTTTTTGTTTTAGATCTTGGGCCTTTTAGAAAGGATTAGAAAACAGATCAGCAATATATATACTGACACAGGGCAAAATTATGACATTAAAACAAGATCAAAAGTCAAACATAGCCCAGCCGGTGTGGCTCAGTGGATTGAGCATCATCCCATGTACCAAGAGGTTGCTGGTTCGATTTCCCATCAGGGCATATGTTGGGGTTTCAGGCTCGATTCCCAGTAGGGGGTGTGCAGGAGGCAGCTCATCAATGTTTCTCTATCATGGATGTTTCTATCTTTTATCCCTCTCCCTCCCTCTCTCTCTCTCTCAAAAACCAGTAACAACGTATTTTTTTAAGAAGTTAAATGTAAAATTACCATATGAGTCAGCAATTCCTAGGTATAGCCTCAAAAGAATTGAAAACAGACAAAAAAATACACAGGTGTTCCAGCAGCAGCGGCATTTGCAATAACCAAACCGAATGTCCATCAACACATGAATGGATAAACAAAAGATGGTCCATCTATACGATGGAATATTAGTTAGCCATTAAAAGGAATGGAGAGCTGATTTCATCCTACAACATGGATGAACCTTGAAAATGTGACGCTGAGGGAGAGAAGCCAGACACAAAAAGTCACGTAGTGTAAATGGAATAATACTCCATTTATGTGAAATGTCCAGAATAGGTAAACCCACCTAGACAGGATCCAGAATAGTGGCTGTCGGGGGCGGGAGGAGGGGCTGGGGCAGGACCACTTAATGGGTAGGGGCTTCCCTTTGGGGAGAGGAATGATGGTTACACAGCATTGTTAACATACTAAGTATCTCTGAATTGTACACTTTAAAATGGCCGATGGCTAGTTTTATGTTTTGTCCCTTTCACCCCAATAAAATATGCCAGTGCATAACAAAAACATTGCTTGGCTGCTTTTCGGTGATAACCCTTACTTCCGGTGTTTGTGAGAGCTTGGAAGCCTCATACATGCAGAATCCACTCGCACCGGCCACCATTTCAGGCCACAGTCACTTGTGGTGACTGTTCACGTATTTGCTCTCCTGGCTGAATGTTTCTGGCCGTCCCTGGAGGCAGCAGGTCCTCTTACCTGGAGAAGCTGCGAAGCTCTGAGCCTGTTTAGACGAGCGTGTTTCGATTTTGTTGTTACGTGGTTAGTTCTTCTTTGGGAAACCAGGTCTTTGTTTTAGTAGTGATGGTTTGTTTTTTTCTGTGCTTACCAGAATGAAGAGAGAGAGATACTTATTCACAGTGCCCCACTTTTAACAGACAAGGTGAGTATGTCCGTCGCTTTTTTATTTATTTATATATTTTTTTTCCCATCGCTTTTTTATACATCTGACTTTGTGTAGAATAAACATGTATGTGTGAGCTTAGTCTTTTGGGGCTGCTCTTTGCATGTCTTAATATAGGGAAATAGGATATAAAAATACTTTTAGTTGGGTCCTTTACCATATTGAATTTGTCAGTTGAAAATAACAGATGTGCTGTTAAAAATAAAATGTTAGCCAAAACCGGTTTGGCTCAGTGGATAGAGCGTCAGCCTGCGGACTGAAAGGTCCCGGGTTCGATTCCGGTCAAGGGCATGTAACTTGGTTGCGGGCACATCCCCAGTAGGAGGTGTGCAAGAGGCAGCTGATCGATGTTTCTCTCTCATAGATGTTTCTGACTATCTATCCCTCTTCCTTCCTCTCTGTAAAAAATCAATAAAATATATTTAAAAAAATAAAAAATAAATAAAGCATTATAGAAAAGGAAGTTTACTTCCATGAGAAAATATCCCCCCCCCCCAGAAAGTGATGGCTTCAGTAGGCTATGTGTGCATATATGACAAAGGAGGGACGTTAATATGGAATCACATAAGTAGAGTGGTTGAACGTAGAGTAGCTAGCTGCTCAGTGTTCAGAGTAATAAAGATACTGAGCCTGGCTGGTGTGGCTCAGTGGTCGAGCATGGACCTATGAACCAGGAGGTCACAGTTCTATTCCTGGTCAGGTCACATGCCCATGTTGTGGGCTTGATCCCCAGTGTGGGGCATGCAGGAAGCAGCCGATCGATCATTCTCTCTCATCACTGATGTTTCTGTCTCTCCCTCTCCCTTCCTCTCTCTGAAATCTATAAAAGCACATTTTAAAAAAGATAGTGGGCATTTAGATTTTTAAGAGCCAGTAGAAGAGCGGTGAGCCAGGCCTTGGAGGAAGCACTGTCCTTGCCCGGTCACCCGAAGCGATCGCCTGTGCGCGGACTGAGTCCGGTCTCCTGCGCGTTTCCTGACCTGAGGCCCACGTAGTCTGTGCTCAGCGGGAACCACAGGATCGTTTTTCTGCTTTCCGTCTTCACTCCTGGTGTGACTCACAGAAATTCCATTTTGAAGAGGGCATGCCAAGAGGAAAGAAGAAGATGAGACGGATGGACATGGGAGAGATGATTCTGTCTGCAAACTCTTGTTTTTTGTAGATCAAATTATCAACAAATAAATACAGCCAGTTCCAGTTATTCGTGGCAGTTATGTTCCACGGAGTCTCTGCAGTTTGAAATAATAAAAATGCTTTGTATTAAAACGGGGCTGCTCTTAGAAAAAGCCCGGTGCCCTTGCTTGCTTAACCAGTTTTGTTTTGTTTTGACTGATTCTGTTGTGTTCCGGCCAGACGAGGTAAACCGTAGGATCTTAGACAATTGGGCAGCACACGTACTGCGTTGTATGCCAGACAGACTGCGAGTTTCTTTCATTTATTTCATTTGCTGATCCCTCACGGAGGGGCTTCACTCACTGCTTGGGTTCTCTCTACACTTCCCCTCTAAGACGTTGTCTAAGGCCACCTCGTGCCTTATTTTACGCAGCACAAACTTCACAGGGAGTCTGAGGGACACTTCCATGGACAGTGCTTCACTTCCCCTGAAGAGAAAATAATTGATGATCACAGGGAGCCTGGGAGGATTGTGCAGGGTGTCTCACGGCTGGGGCGTGCCTTTGCCCACCACAGACCTTGGTTTCTTTATCCGTCTCTGAAACCTCAGTGGGAAAAGTGGAACAGGTGGAAGCAGAGGTTGGCCACTCTGGCATTTGCTCTAAGCAAACAGTTTAATGGACAGAGTACACAACCCTTCACTCAGTCTTAGCACGTGAACTTCAGAGCTGCCTGGAGCAGGGCAATCCACAGGGGAGCCTTTTTTTTAAGGGATTGATTTGTGCTTTTTTAACTTTTGTATCTCTTTCTACTATATTTCAGGGCAGTATTATAAAACGCCGTGTGTTGGTAAACAGTTTGTTTTATACGTATCACCAACGATAACTCATAATCTGCCTTTTGAAATGCAGACATTCAACAAGCACGTGGGGAAGTTCAGCCAGTCCATCTTTCATCTGAATCTAACACAAGTCCTCTCGGCGACCCTGGAAGGGAAGCTGGTGGTCTGGGATGTGTACCGTCCGCCGCTATCTGCCTCCGCCTCTCCGGCCCTTCCCTACATCAAGCCTTGTAAACTGGTTCATTTGCAGAAAGAGGGTATCACTGTGCTTACTACAGTTGACAGGTAATTAACGGAACTAAAAAGTAGCTGTAGATGATTATAGAAATACTAGAGGCCCAGTGCATGGATTCGTGCACATTGAAAGGAAATTAATCAGAAGGTGGCCAGCGGGTGAGACTGGGCGAGGTGGGCTGGCCACACCCTGGAGCCAACCTCCCGAGTCCCTCCCCTACTGGCCATACCTGGGGTGGCGCCGGGGCTCAAAGGGCATCTGCGGAGTGAGCGGGGTCCCTCCGGCAGGTGGGGTCCCTCAGCTTGGCCTGCAGGGATTGGGCTGAAACTGGCAGTCCAACATCCCCCGAGGGGTCCCAGAGTGCGAGAGGGCACTCTGCAGAGTTGCTGTCACTTGGCAGCTTCTGCGTTGAGCGTCTGCCCCTTGGTGGTCAGTGTACATCGTACCTACTGGCCGGTTGGCCGGTTGGCTGGTTGGCCGGTCACTTAGCCTTTTATATATATAGATTTCATTTCTTAAAAAGACCATCGAAGTCTTTTATAAAATTTTATTTTATAGATTTTTAGAGAGAGAGGAAGGGAGGGAGAGAGAGAAACGTTGATTTGTTATCCCACTTATTCATGCATTCATTGGTTGATTCTTTTTTTTTTTTTAAATATATTTTATTGATTTTTTACAGAGAGGAAGGAAGAGGGATAGAGAGTTAGAAACATCGATGAGAGAGAAACATCGATCAGCTGCCTCTTGCACACCTCCTACTGGGGATGTGCCCGCAACCAAGTTACGTGCCCTTGACCGGAATCGAACCTGGGACCTTTCAGTCCGCAGGCTGACACTCTATCCACTGAGCCAAACCGGTTTTGGCCATTGGTTGATTCTTGTATGTGCCCTGACTGGGGATTGAACCCACAATCTTGGCATATTGGATTGATGCTCTAACCAACAGAGCTACCTGGCTAGGGCCTATAAAGGTATTAAAAACCCCTTTGAATGTATACCTGTATTTTGAATATGCATAGAATATATCCAGGGAAATTAGTTGGGCTCAGTGGATAGAGTGTTGGCCTGGGGACTGAAGGGTCCCAGGTTCGATTCCGGTCAAGGGCACATGCCTGGGTTGCAGGCTCGATCCGCAGTAGGAGGCGTGCAGGAGGCAGCCAATCAATGATTCTATCATTGATGTTTCTATCTATCTCTCCCTCTCCCTTCCTCTCTGAAATCACTAAAAATATATATTTTTTAAAAAGCCTTCACCTCATAGAGAGAGGGGTTCCCATTCCAGACACATCCCTATCTTGCTGAGTGGGCAAAGAACTGAACTTTGTCAAGCTTCCATTTTTCCATCTGTAAGATGGACACAACAACAGTATCCAACTCCGAGTGATTTCATGAGGATTTAGGGAGACAAGGCATGGAAACCTCTTAGCTCACTGTCTGGCACAGGGGAGCTCTAAGCCAAATAGTCCTCATTAGTGTGATAGAGAAGTTCCCAAAAGGATGGAGAAAATTCCCTAAAGACCAGAACCCTGCCCGTATGGTCGGAGTCCCCGTGCCACCGGCTTTCTGAAAGCTGCTTTGCCTTCCCTTTCCTTTCCTTTTTTTAAAAATCCTCATCGGAGGATATTCTTTCCATTGATTTTTAGAGAGTGGAAGGGAGGGGGAGAGACAGAGAGAGAGAGAAACACCGATGTGAGAGACACATCGATTGCTTGCCTCCTGCACACGCCCCAACCAGCGCTGGGGATCGACCCTGCAACCCAGTGACGGGCCCTTGAGCAGAGATTCACTGAGCCAAACCGGCCAGGGCCCTTTCCTTTCTTTTGTACAGCAGACACTGAGGTGCAGGTTTACAGAGAAATGCAAATTGTCATCCTCACTCAGCGGTGCGAAGAGATCAGTAGTGGAAATGCAGTTCACGATGCCATCAACCTTGAATTAGTCGGGGGTTAGGGCCCAGGAAAGACCAGGCCTTGCTTCCCCCCATGTTAAATGAAACCCAGCCAGGAAAGCTCTCTGAAAACGCGTGGCCTGTTTTGCCGTTTCTGTCCAGCAGAGGGCAGAGAAAGACGTTTTCGCCAATTACACAGCCCACCTGCCTTGCTTATTAATCAGAAACCTCACTTAATCACTTTGGGTATGTAAGAGGAAACAACCCCCACACACACACTTCCCCCGTGATTAGAATTATGTCAGAGGCTTAACAAAAGCAAGTCCTTGCCCTTGCTGGTTTGGCTCAGTGGATGGAGCGTCGGCCTGCAGACTGAAGGGTCCCAGGTTTGATTCCAGTCAAGGACACATACCTGGGTTGCAGGCTCGATCCCCAGTAGGAGGCGTGCAGGAGAATCAATGATTCTCTTGCATCATTGATGTTTCTATCTCTCCCTTTCCCTTCTTCTCTGAAATGAATTAAAAATATAGAGAGAGCAAGCCCATTTGGGATGGATCTGAGGACTGGAAATAAAAGCATCTTTGCCTTTGGCTGTGGTGATTGGACAGGGTTTTACAATTCCTCTAAGAGCAGTGCCTTCTCGTTTTTAAAAAATATGTTTTAATTGTATTTTAGATAGAGAAAAGGAGAGGGATATAGAGAGAGAAACATCGACGAGAGAAACATCATTGATCGGCTGCCTCCTGCATGCCCCCTACTGGGAATGGAGCCCGAAACTCAGCCATGTGCCCTGACCGGGAATCGAACCGTGATCTCTTGGTACCTGGGTCGACGATGCACCACTGAGCCACACTGGCCGGGCAGCAGTGCCTTCTTATAAAGTGGCTGGTATCCCATTTGCAGCTTGTGAGATTTTGCAAGGCCGGTAGATAGACTCTGTTGTCATCTGCAGTTGCAAGGCGGAGAATGTAAGTCACTGTGGCAGGTCTTGGAGAGCAGGGGATCATAGAGCAGAGAGCAGCGACTTTGTGTTGGACACACCTGGACCCCTGCATGGTCTTACCCCATGAGCCTGAAAGGGTTGCCAGGCATAAGTATGTCCCATACAATATTGGGGACGAACTTACACTCAAAAATTACTCATTGTTTGTCTGAAATTCACATTTAACTGGGCTTCCTGCATTTTTATTTGCTAAATCTGGCAACCCAGGCCTTGAGCAGGTTTTTTTCTTTTTTTTTTTAAGGAGCAAATTTTTTCTTTTTCTTTTTTTAAATATAGAGAGGAAGGGAGAGTGATAGAGAGCTAGAAACATCGATGAGAGAGAAACATCGATCAGCTGCCTCCTGCACACCTCTCACTGGGGATGTGCCCGCAACCAAGGTACATGCCCTTGACCGGAATCGAACCCGGGACCCTTCAGTCCGCAGGCCGACGCTCTATCCACTGAGCCAAACTGGTTTCGGCATTGAGCAGGTTTCTTAACTTCTCTGAGCCTTAGTGCCATAGATGTAAAGGCAATAAGAGCAAAACCAGCCTCACAGGGAAGAGCATTAAGGGAAGTTTTTACAATGCCCAGAAGGAATCCAGAGCCTGACATACAATTAAGTGCTCAATACATGGTACTGAGGCCCTGGCTGGGTAGCTCAGTCGGCTGGAGCATCATTCCGATATGCCAAGGTTGCAGGTTCAATCCCTAGTCAGGGGACATGCAGGAAGCAACCAGTAAATGCATAAATAAGTGAAACAAATCAACATCTCTCTCTCCAACCAACAACAAAATTTTTTTTTTAATTTGAAAAAATGTTTAAAAATATAGACGATACTTATTCTTTAACAAACTGATGTTATTCTCCATTTCAGCTATATTGTCACAGGTGACGTTAAGGGTAACATTAAGTTCTACGATTGCACCCTGTCCATCATTAACTGGTTCAGCAACTTCAAACTGAGCTCCATAAGAACGCTGTCCTTTTCAAAGACCCCGGCAACGCCTCCCACCGAGAAATCAAACTACCCTTCAGACTGCACTTTAAAAGGTGACCTTTTTGTCGTAAGGTACGTTGTTTATGAATCTAGTCATTTGAATGGTCAGAAAGGATTGGCCTGGAGTGTCCACCTCGTTCCTGGGATGGGAAGTGAGGGAACCAGCCATCCTGGTCAGTCCTGGACCTGGCTGGTAGATGGGTCTCTCTGGCTGATTATAATCCCTACTCATTTTTTTAAAAAAATGTATTTTATTGATTTTTTACAGAGAGGAGGGAGAGGGATAGAGTGTTAGAAACATGGATGAGAGAGAAACATTGATCAGCTGCCTCCTGCACACCCCCTACTGGGGATGTGCCGCAACCAAAGTACATGCCCTTAACTGGAATCGAACCTGGGACCCTTCAGTCCACAGGCCGACGTTCTATCCACTGAGCCAAACCGGTTAGGGCCCTACTCATTTTTAGAAATGAAACATGAATTTCATTTGAAGAATTTTTCGTGACTGGAAGCTGAAAGGGCTTATCCCTGAGCTCTGGTCTCTGCTCCGCCTGGAGTCCTTTGCTTGCAGGCTGGTCTCTTCTGGAAGCCGAGTTTGTCCTCGCGGCGCAGTTAAAGGCCTTTGATAATTAATAGCCATAACATTTCAAGACGGAATTATCTGTGAGCCTGCTCAATTACCCTGGCGGTATCTGCAGGCGCGGCTGTATGTGTGCGCCCAGCTCCATATTTGCATACACAAATGAATATTTGCATGTGCAGATTAGCTAATTGTACAACCGACTGTCCATCTGCATGCCTAATGACTCAATTTCCATGGAGAAATGTGGGCTTTTTTACTTGCAAATGGAGGCTGTTGGGGGTGCGTGGTATATTTTTGGAGGCGTTGGGTTAATAATGTCACTAAATTACAGACGACAGAGGCGTTTCATGGGCAATTAGAAGCAGCGTGGCTGGCGCACCCGCTCCCTGCAAACGCTGATGCTGTTCGGTCTCTGCTTGGCGAACAGGAATTTTATTATCGGAACATCTGATGCGATCGTGTACCACTTAAAGGCAGATGAGACCAAGCTGGAGAAGTTACTCATAGAGCCCAAGGAAGCCATTTGTGCTATCGCCTGCCACCCCTATCAGCCTCTCATCGCCATCGGGAGTTTCTGTGGGATGATCAAAGTGTGGGATTACAGGAAGAAAAAATACCTTTTCAGCAGAGTCTTCGAGAAGGGGCTTGGAATCCAGAGTCTGACCTACAACCCCGAAGGTATTTTCATTTTATCAGTCTCTTGGGTTCCAGAGCGAAGCAGACACAAATGGCTGCGGCCTTGGCCGTCACGGCTGCTGGAAGTTCGCCTTGACCCGACTCCCTCCGCCTGGCCGGACAAGACACCTTCCCCTCTGTGCTTGGGGGTCTCTGAGCGTTCATCCCAGGCTGTCATGCTTTTCAGGGTTTTTTTCTCCTACAAGGGACCTTGTCTGTCACAGACAAGAACTGGCACAGAGTCTGTGTTTCTTAAAAAATTTAAAAATTTTTATTGATTTCAGAGAGGAAGGGAGAGGGAGAGAGAGATAAACATCAATGATGAGAGAGAATCATTGACCGGTTGCCTCCTGCACGCCCCACACTGGGGATCAAGCCTGCAATATCTGGGCATGTACCCTGTACTGGAATTGAACTGTGACCTCCTGGTTCATAGGTTGACGCTCAACATTGAGCCACACCAGCCAGGCAAAAATCCCTTTTCGACCACTGTTCTCTGGCTTGTGATTTCAGGAGACCTTCTTGGAGCTGGCTTCACAGAGGGGACAGTTTACATTCTTGATGCAATGTCCTTGGAAAATGGAATTCCAGAGCCTTTCAAATATTCCAGGACCAGTGTGACTCACATAAGCTTCTCCCATAACTCCCAGTACATGGCAACCGCGGTGAGTGTTTTCGCTGAGAACTGTCCTGTGTGGTTCAGCAACCTTATTTAAAACCAAAGGAGGCACTGGACCCAGTAGCTCAGTTGGTTAGACCAGTGGTCGGCAAACTCATTAGTCAACAGAGCCAAGTATCAACAGTACAACAATTGAAATTTCTTTTGAGAGCCCATTTTTTTAAACTTAAACTTCTTCTAACGCCACTTCTTCAAAATAGACTCGCCCAGGCCGTGGTATTTTGTGGAAGAGCCACACTCAAGGGGTCAAAGAGCCGCATGTGGCTCGCGAGCCGCGGTTTGCCGACCACTGGGTTAGAGTGTCATCCTGATTCACAGAGATTGTGGGTTTGATCTCTGGTCACTCTGGTCAGGGCACATACAAGAATCAACCCATAAATGCATAAATAAGTGGGACAACAAATCAGTCGCTCTCTCTCTCTCTTCCCCCCTTCTTCCCCCCTTCCTCTCTCTCTAAAAAAAATTTTTTTAAAAGAGAGGGGGGCCTGGCTAGTGTAGCTCAGTGGTTGAGCATTGACCCATGAACCAGGAGGTCAGGGTTTGATTCCTGGTCAGGGTTCATGCCTGGGTTTAGGGCTCAGTCCCCAGTAGGGGGCATGCGGGAGGCAGCCATTTGAAAATTCTCATCATTGATGTTTCTCTCTCTCTCTCTCCCCCCCTTCTTCTCTGAAATAAATTAAAAAACATTAAAAAATTGGGGGATTGGGAGGGATGGAGAATAGCTGCTAAAGGATACAGGGGTTCTTTTGGGGGTGCTGAAAATGCTCTAAAATTTTGATGATGGATGTACAGCTCGGAATATACTAAAACCCATTGAACCATACACTTTAAATGAAGTGTAACTGTATGTAAACTATAGCTCAATAAAGCTGTTATCAAAAGAGAAAGGGGTGGGGTGAGGAGACTTTTGCCTGAAAATAAGCCAGGGCCTCAGAACTTCCAAGCTTGGACCCTGACACCCTGACAACTCACTGTGGTTTGTTAGTTTTGGGGGCCCTTCTCTGCATCCATCCTCTCATCTGTCCCTTTCATTTTTGTGACAAGATGACATTCTCCTTTATCTCAAAGCCAAGTCTTCCACCCGTGCTTTGGATTCTGTCCTCCCCTCTATGAATAGGGTTCCTAAATCCAGTGAAGACTTCCTCCGACCTCCGCCCTCTCCCTTCCTGCCAGTTCACTTAGTCGGCACTGTTCTCATCCCGCCTGGATGTTTGTGGGAAGAGACAAAGCAACAGTCTTCACTCGACAAAACTGCTGTCCATCCCTTCCGGTGCTTCCCCATCGCCTCCGGCCTCGGCCTGACCTGCCTTCCGGTCCGATCACAGCACTGCCGAAGGCCAGAAGCCACCCCTCTCGCCTCCCGCCACACACCCACTGAGTGTCCCTTCAGGCCACTCTCACCCACTCTCTGACTGTGTCACTCTCAGCCATGATACTTTAAAAAAAATATTTTTTTGTAGTGAGCATGTGTCATTTTAGGAGAACAATAAAGTCATTTTTTTGTTTTGTTAATCCTCACACAAGGATATTTTTTCAATTTATTTTTTAGAGAGAGTAGAAGGGAGGGAAGGAGAGGGAGAGAAAGAGAGAAACATCAATGTGAAAGAGACACATCGATTGGTTGCCTCCCAAATGCACCCCTGACCGGGGCTAGGGATTGAGCCTGCAACCCAGGTACATGCCCTTGACTAGGAATCGAACCCACCACCCTTTGGTTCAAGGGATGAAACTCTACCCACTTAACCACACTGGCCAGGGCTCAGCCATCATACTTTTTAGAAAAAAAGTCTACCTTTTCATTTGTGTAGCTGGATATAGAGATGGGAGACAAAGGCAAAATGAGTCCAGGCTTCCACAGAGAATGAGGTGGGGACGAGGTGGTGTCATAGACACACCTGCTCCCCCACTACCTTTGTGAGTTACCTACTTTCAACCTCAATTTTCTCATCTGTAAAATGGGCATCATTTTACCACTTGCTCCGATAGACAAAGATTTATTTTCAGACAAAATATCCTAACAGCAAAATTGGTACGAAAAACATAATGATGACTTTTTAAATTGCTTTTTAGAGAGAGAGAGAGAGATTGATTTGTTGTTCCACTTGTTTATGCATTCATTGGTTGCTTCCTGTATGTGCCCTCACCGAGATCGAACCCATAACCGTGGCATATTAGGACAACGCTCTAACCAACTGAGCTATCCAGCCAGGGCAATAAGGATGATTTTTAAGTTAAAAACTGTAAAATGGAATAACTTCTGTTCTTTTGCTCTTAGGATGCAAATTTTACTGTGGCCGTTTACATGGTCAAGGTGAGAAATAGTCAGAGGGTCTGGGAATACCTGGCAAGACTGCGTTCCCATCGCCAGAGCATCCGAAGTCTCCTGTTCGGCGTTCACCTGGATAGCAATGAGCCTAGACTGCTGAGCCTCGGGAGAGACAGGCTCCTGGTGAGCTGGGTCGTTTCTTTCACCGGGCCACCAGTGTGTCTCATTGGTGTTCCATCCCTGGTGTCCGGCTCAGACCCGGGCCCACATGTCTGTGTCTCTTGGAGACAATGAATGTACCAAGAAGTAGTGTAAACCTCTTCGAGTTGGTACTTGGTCTTAACACGGTTCCGACTCGTGTCCGGAGTGAGGAGGCTTCTGGGAAGCAGCGCGGCGGGCGGCAGGGAGATGGTATTCCCACAGCGTAGAAAACCTAGCCGCCCTCACCTCTCAGTGTAATTTGGAAAGCCGACACTCACTGACACTTCTTCGTATCCAGGGGTTGGGGGCAGGCTGTTACCTAAATGTGACAACTAACAGAGAATGTGAGATAAGAGGGAAAGGCAGGGGTAGCGTCAAATGTAATGTTACATGATCAAGCCAAAAGCATTTGAAATCAATCAGTCTATCTGTCCATCATCTTAATTTCCCTCCCCTCCCTTCTTTTATTCTCCCTTCACCCATCCACCCATCCATTCATCCACCCATCCATCCATCCATCCATCCTTCCATCCTGGTTTGGCCACCAAAACCTACCTGTGGGTGAAATTCAGCAGGCCGCTAATTTATGACTATCAAGTGCTGAGACTTAGGTATGAATGAGTTCCTACCCCCAAAATAATGGGAAAGGAAGCAGTATAACATAACTGTAAGAGTTCAGGTTTTAGAGTCAGTTGGACCTAAATTTGAATCCTCACCCTACCACTTCTTAACCGTGTGACCTTGGACAAGCCCCTGAACCTCTCTGAACATCGGTTTTCTCATCTGTAAAATGGGCACAGCAGTACTACTCGGCCGGGGAGTGGTGAGCATTAAATGGCATCATGCTTCAGAGCGCTTACTCCTCATTTTGCTCGTAATGAATACTCCCTCATGGTAGCTTTTTAGGTTAAGGGTCTAGTCCAGTCTTCTCTTAGAATAGGACTTTGGGCTGACTTCATCCAGCTCAGTCTTCATGTTTGTCCGTCTGGGCTCCTCTGCAGATCGAGTATAATCTTCTCCAGAGCTACAAAAACCACCTGGAAGTGCTGGACATTCACCAAACTGACCAGGGCAACTACCCCACCTGTATGATCTGGTACCCACCACTCACCAAGGAACTCTTCCTGCTCATCTCCAACAGCGGCTACAAAGTGAAACTTTTCAATTCTACCACCAAAATGTGCAGGTACGCCCGGGGGTTCCCACTGACATGGCACGTATTCAATTTCTCAGCCCGGGCCCATTTCAAGTCCCAGCTTAAGGACCTGTGAGCAGCATGGCTATCACTGGTTTTGCAGAGGAGGAAACTGAGGCACACATAAGATCACAGGGCTGGGAAGTGCCAGAGGCAAGATTCCAGCCCAGAGCCCTTGCTTCTGAGCCCCGCCCTGCACAGAGATAAGGCACCCAGAACTCAGTGCCTGAGGCGCAATGAAGGAGCCAGAAAAGTCACCGAAGCTCAAAAAAACCTTCCATTCTGCTCTGGCCAGTGTTACTCAGTCCTTAGAGTGTTGGCCCACAAACCAAATGGTCACAGGTTCAATTCCTGGTCAAGGGCACATACCTCGGTTGCAGGATTGATCCCCGGCCCAGGGTGCATGTGGGAGGCAACTAATGGATGTCTCTCTCATATCAATGCTTCTCTCTCCCTCTGTCTCTCTCTCTCTATCTCTCTCTCCTTCTACTCCTTCCTCCCTCCCTTCCACTTTCTCTAAAAAAATCAATGGAAAAAATATCCTGGAGTCAGGATTTAAAAAAAAAACTCCCACTATTCCCTAGTGGAGGAAAACAGATATAGCCAACCCAATACCACCAGATGTTTGATTGTTCTTACTCTTGGTTTGCAAGGAGTTTTTCAGGTCATGGGAGTGCCTTGCTGTGTTTACCCAGTACTTCCTGAGCCCCTACCTGAGCCAGGTGCTGTTCTAGGTGCTGAAGGTGAGGACGCAAACAAAACCGTCTTTCATCGTGGAGTTTGCATTTTAATGGGAGGAGTGGAGTTCATGGGCAAGGCTGGGTTGGAGATCCGAGGGCAAGAGCACATGGTGCTTTAAAGCCATGAGCCAAGAGAAGGTTCCAGAAGGGAAGGGTGGCTGGAGAAGAGGTCCACGGACCAAGCCCAGTGCACCTGAAGCTTGGCATCTGAGAGCAGCAGCTCCTCTGCCCCGAAGCAGCTCTGCGTTTGTGGCCGGCCTCTGGTGCTGCCTCCGGTGCTGCCTCTGGTGCTGCTTGCCCTGGGCGTCCGGGGTCAGCTCCTCGTGAAAATACTGACTGCTGTGCACCATCCCTGCGGGGGCCCTGGCTCTGGCCTTGTCATCTCATTTCATCCAAACCGCCCTGCAGAGTATGATCCCACCCAGGACCAGAGAGGCGACCAAGCAAGGCCAAGCAGCAGGGCTGGGCCCTTGAGCCTGGCTCTGGCTCTGTTGTCCGCTTGGCACAAGTGGGCCCCGATGCAGGCCTGGCTTTGGGATCCTACCTACTCAGCCCTGCGGGGCAGCCTCTTTCTGCCTGCGGCCTGGCTGCTGCGTGGGCGTGGCTGGGGAGAGCAGGGGCACTGAGGCAGGAGAGACAGAGTGAGAATGCTCTCATGACCCTGCCCAGAGAAGGGGGTCAGGAAAGTGGTCAACAGCAGCTGACCCCAGGCTTGAGAAGGTCATTTAAAAAAATGTATCTCAATGAGATGGGTCCCCCAAAGGCCACAATCACCCGAACGGCACAAGGAGAAATGACTGAGAAGTGCCCTGTCGTGTGGCGGAACCAGAGAGAAATCCAGCACAATTAAAAGAAAAAAACCAACAACTATGAAAACACGGGGAGGAGGCATTTGAAGGAAATGTGTAAAAAGGAGTTTTAGGAAGATTGCAGAGTCTTCGTACGTCACCGTTAATGGACACAAACTTATTGGACAGAGAATATCCTGTAGACGTGCCCAGTCCTGAGAAGATGGAGCTTGCTGAGCACGTGGACAGGGGAAGGCTCCAGGCCTGAAGCTCCGCCGGCAGTCACCGACCAGGACTTGGAGCCACACACTCAGGAGTTTCTTCCTTCCTCCCTCCCTCCCTTCCCTCCCTCCCTCTCTCCTCCCTCTCCCCTCCCTCCCTCTCCCCTCCCTCCCTCCCTCCCTCCCTCTCTCCTCCCTCTCCCCTCCCTCCCTCCCTCCCTCCCTCCCTCCTTTCTTTCTTCTTTCTTTCTTTCTTTTTTTCTTTCTTTCTTTCATTCTCACCAGACGATATTTTTTCCCATCGACTTTTTAGAGAGAGTGGAAGCGGCGGGGGGGGGGGGGGGAGAGAGAGAGAGAGAACATTGATGTGAGAGAGACACATTGACTGGTTGCCTCCCACAGGTGCCCTTGACCAGGAATCGAACCTGCAACCCTTAGATGCACAGGTCGACACTGTAACCACTGAGCACACTGGCCAGGGCAGTATCTTTCTTTCTTTTTTTTTTTTTTTAAATATATTTTATTGATATTTTTACAGAGAGGAAGGGAGAGGGATAGAGAGCTAGAAACATCGATGAGAGAGAAACATCGATCAGCTGCCTCCTGCACACCTCCCACTGGGGATGTGCCCGCAACCAAGGTACATGCCCTTGACCGGAATCGAACCCGGGACCCTTCAGTCTGCAGGCCGACGCTCTATCCACTGAGCCAAACCGGTTTCGGCAGGGCAGTATCTTTCTTAAGAAATAAATGTATTGAGATAAAACTAACCATTTTATAGGACAGGTCTGGGGCACTGAGTGTATTTATTCACAATGTTCAACCACCACCTCTGGTTCAAACATTTCATCCTTCCAAGTAAAACCCCTCACGAAAAGCCTGGAAGTGGCAGGAATAATAAAGCCTTGTAACCACACCTTAGTTGGGAAGGAACTGTCTTTTCATGATAAATCTGAAAACAGGTTTCAAATGCATTTAAAAATATTTGAAAGGACACGGAAAGGCAGTTCACAGGGAAAGGCCAATAAACCTGAGCAGATGCTCACTGGAATCGCAAAAATGCAAATGAGAGCAAGACACCGTTTCCACAAATCAGATTAGCAAAGATAAAAATGATCGATGGCGCCTGGTGTCGGCGAGGGGCCAAGGGGAAGGGCACTTCTCCCCAGCCGCTGCTGCGGGGCTGGAATCGGGCGACCTTTGGGAGCGCAATCCGTTACCCTCGATTAAATTTGATGGTATCTCTGACTTCCAGGAACTCGGCCCCAGAAGGGCTCACAGTATGCCAAGACATAAGTCAAAGGGTGTCTTGTTTGAAAATATTTTTAAAAATGGAAACAATCCAAATGTCTATTAATAGGGGATTAGTTAGATGGTTGCTTGTCAGTGCACTGAAACATGATGCTTTTATTTTTCAAGTTTTATTTTTTTAATTGAGAGAGAGAGAGAGAGAGAGAGAGAGAGAGAGAGAGAGAGAGAGAGAGAGAGATCTGTTTGTTGTTTCACTTATTTATGCATTCTGGGTATTTCTTATAAATGCCCTCACTGGGATTGAACCTGCAACCTTGGCGTATCCGGATGGTGCTCCAACCAATTGAGCTCCCTTGGCCTGGGCCAACATGATGCTGTTTTTAGAAAAGAAAAAAGAAGCCCCAAGTGGTTTGGCTCAGTGGATAAGCCTGCAGTCCCGGGTTCGACTCCTGGTCAAGGGCACATGCCCAGGTTTTGGGCTCTATCCCCAGTAGTGGGCGTGCAGGAGGCAGCCAATCCATGATTCTCTCTTATTATAGATGTTTCTCTCTCTCCCTTCTCCCTTCCTCCCTGAAAACAATAAAAATATATTTTAAAAAAAGAAAAGAAAAAGATAAGCTGTCTGCAGAGAATCATGGAAAAATCTCCCAAGATATAACATGAGATGAAGCAAATTGCCAAATAAGCATGAATATATTTTCATACAAAATCGTACTTATTTAATTTATAGATTTTCATATAAAATTATAATTATGTAGGTTAGAATATATATAAAACAACTACCGAGTTATACATACCAAACTATTCCCATGATTCTCTTGGGATAAAGGTTACAGCAATGTACTTATGGCTAGATTTTCTGCTTTACGCCAACATGTTTGAAAATTTTCACAATCAATATGTGATACTTTTTTTAATCAGAAGAAAAATGTTAATTTTATGAACTTGTTAGATTTTTTAAAAAATTTAATTGATTTTTAGAGAAAGAGGAAGGGAGAAAGAGAAACATTGATGTGAGAGTGAAACATGGATCAGCTATCTCCTGCATGCCTCCTACTAGGGGTTGAGCTCACAACCCAGGCATGTGCTCTGACCAAAAATCAAACTGGCAACCTTTCATTGCACGGGACAACGCCCAACCAGCTGAGCCACACTGGCCAGGGCTAGGTATTTTAACAATACCAGGTAATAGTTATACAGCTCCTACTATGTGCTTTATATATATTAACTTATTTAATGCTCACCACAGTCTCAGGGTGTAAATACTATCATTTTCTCTATCTGATATAATAAAAGGCTAATATGCAAATCGACCGAACGGAGGAACTACCAGTTGCTATGATGCGCACTGACCACCAGGGTGGCAGACACTCAATGCAGGAGCTGCCCCCTGGTGGTCAGTGCATTCCCACAGGGGGAGCGCTGCTCTGTCAGAAGCCCTGAGCCGGGCTCATGGCTGGTGAGCACAGCGGTGGTGGCGGGAGCCTTTTCCACCTCCTGGCGGCAGCACTAAGGATGTCTGGGGAGTGGGCCTAAGCGGTCAGTCAGACATCCCCTGAGGGCTCCTGGACTGCGAGAGGGCGCAGGCTGGGCTTAGGAATGCCTCCAAGTGCACAAATGTCATGCACCGGGCCTGTAGTTTTACCAGAAGAGCATGAGGCACAGGTTGAATCTCTTGGCCTTAATGTTCATTTGTTTATAATTTAAATTTACATATAATTCACATGCCATAAAATTTACTTTTTCCCCCAGTAGTTTTTACTGTATTCACCAAGTTGTGCAACCATCACCACCATGTAATTCAACCAACTCTCACTCATTTCTGTGTCCTAAGCACCTAACATGGTGCTAAAATGGTTGTCGAATGGATTTGCTCTTCATTCATTCAGCACATATACCTGGAGAGTGTCTGCTGTGCCCGCCAGACACAGGAACAAAACACCTGAACAGTGAGGGGCTCGTAGTACAATAAGATGAGATAGCCACCAGCCTTACACAGCACACATCCCGGTGTAGTGGGGTGTGAAGTGTATTAGATTTTGTGGAGCCTCTTTTTTTAAAAAGGTACATAATTAAGAATAAAATATGGCTAGATCCCTGGCCAGTATGGCTCAGTTGATTGAAGCATCATCCCGTGCAGTGAAGGGTCGCAGGTTCGGTTCTGGTCAGGGCACATACCTGGGTGGTGGGTGCAGTCCACGGGCAGGACACATACAGGAGGCAACTGATCCATGTTTCTCTCTCTCTCTCTCTCTCCCTTCCTCTCTCTCTAAAATCACTGAGGGCATGTCCTCAGGTGAGGATCTATAATAATAAAAGTGTAATATGCTAATTAGACCAAACATCCTTCCAGATGACCTTCTGGATGAAGCTGGGGCTGCCCGGGTCCCGGGTGCCTGCTGGTGGCCAGAGGGAAGCCCAGGTCACAGATGCCGGAGGGAAGCCCGGGTCCTGGGTGCCAGAGGGAAGCCAGTGACGGCTGCTGGGGGAAGGAAGACCTACATTTGCACGAATTTCATGCATCAGGACTCTAATTAAAACATCTTACCTAATAATAGACAAACGTGTAAATTGACCATACCTCCGCTACACCCACAGCCAATCAGGAATGATTATGCAAATTAACCTGACAAAGATGGCAGATCGGCTGGGAGGGGCGGGATGCCTGCTATGAGGTGGGGGGCAGTGGAGGGAGCTACAGGAGCGGTGTTCCAGCTGGGAGCAAGGACTTGCAGGCTCCTGGGAGGCCGGGAGTGAGGACTTGCAGGCCCCTGGGCGGCCAGAAGCGAAGCCAGGGGAAGGAAGGCCTATTCTTGCATGAATATTGTGCAACAGGCCTCTAGTAAATAAATAAAGGCTAGGGCCTTCCAGAGCCTCAGAAGGCGTGAGCAAGGGGTCCCGAGTCTCAGGTTTTGCTAGCTCAGGGGAAATCCAGCGCTGGGCTTAAGGTCCTGTCTGGGAACCTCACCTCAGATCCAGTTAGTGTAAGAATCTGAATTAAAGAAGCCTGCCCGCTGTGGGGGACGATTCATTATCACTTGATTCGCAGCTAGGTGTTTTGGAAATCTGTGTGATGTGCCGAGGCCGGGTGTCAGGTGCCTGGAACAACCGGCACATCTCCCTCTAATCTCCTGGCCTGCCACCGGGAAGGGGCGCTGCACGCCTCCTGCCAGCGTGTGTCACTTCCTCGCCGCGGCCTTTTTCCCATCCCTTGTCCCTCGTTCATGTACACGTTCTCAAGGCATAATGTTCCCTTCACTCAGCTGTCAGGAGGCCAGTCAGAGGCTCCCCGCTAAAAGCGCCTTCACAGTCAGCTCCCCCGGAGCCCTCGCTGTTTGGAGCTGTTGCCCTTATTTACAGCAGCTGGAGCAGCAGGGAGAGCGTGTCTTATGGACGGGCTCTGCTGAGTGACAAGGCAGGAAACACACAGGGGGAAATGTGCAGGGGATCACGAAAGGCAGCTAGTCATAAAGCCCGTGTTCCGATTTGTGTGATTGGAAACGGCTCTCTTCCTCCTGCAGAAAGACACTTCTGGGGCCGGTCTACGGGTCTCCCATGGAGCAGATTCAGGTCCTCCCCGTGAAAACCGCCATCGAGCTGCAGAGGCGCTACTTGGTGTTCATCAACAGAGACAAGGTACGCTCTGCTCTGCCTGCCTCTGGGAGGCAACTGTGTGTTTTGAGTGGCGGTCGGTCCCAAGGATTCTATCAAGGATGCTTGGTTTCCTAGCCAAGTCCAACTCCCTCCACCAGGGTCCACGGTGATACTGACAACTGCCACGGACAAGTGAGGGTGACTCTGAGAAGGCATTTCCAAGCAAACACATGGTCCCCCAAAGGATTTTATTCTTCCCAACTTATTTACATGGGGAAAAAAATCTTGCTCACCCAGTGTGACTCATGGTTGAGCATCAACCTGTGAACCAGGAGGTCACAGTTTGATTCCCTGATAGGGCACATGCCTGGGTTGCAGGCTAGGGGGTGTGCAGGAGGCGGCCGGTCAGTGATTCTCTCTCATCATTGATGTTTCTATCTCTCTCTCCCTCTCCCTTCCTCTCTCTGAAATCAATCTATCTATATACATAAAGTCTAAGTGACCGAACGACTGGTCCACTGGTCACTATGATGCGCACTGACCACCAGGGGGCAGACGCTCCTAACACCAACCTTCCACAGCCAGCCGGCCCCGATTGGCCCCACCAACCTCCTGTGCCCCCTCACCCCAGCCAGCCAGCCCTGATTGGCCCTGAGCCCCAATCAGGGCAGGAGACAGCCCCAATCAGCTGTGGGACAGCCCGAATCCGTGCACTGGGCCTCTAGTGTATATATAAAAGGCTAATATGCTAAGTGTCCGACCATCTGATCAGTCACTATGATGCACACTGACCACCAGGGGGCAGACGCTCAATGCAGGAGCTGCTGTGATGCACACTGGCCATTTACAGAGAAATAGCACTGTGGACCTGGTGCCCACAAAGCAACACTCGGCTTCCCCCAAGTGGGACACAGGCCCCGCCACCAGCCTGGAGCGACAGCCCACCAAATTGCAGCTGATGCTGCTGGGACCCCATGGTGCAAAATGCGGACCACAGCCCAGCCCAGCCCAGAAACAGTGGCTGTGGGCACCGGGTAATGACGTCAGGTAGCAATGTCAGGCTTCCTCCCCCTAGCAACTAGCCTCCTTAGAGTTTCTTCAGCCCAGGAACATGACTTGCTTTATAGCCAGGTGGAAACATTTTACACTTTAACCAAATGTCTGAAAAGCGTTTTCCCGTGCCTCATCTCATTTGATCCTCACAGAAGTCCTAGAGTAGGAGACTCGGTGGAATCCTATTTTCTTTTCATTAGCCAGGAAACGGAGATTTAAAAAGCTTAGAAACTTGACCTGACTGAAAAGTAAGAAATGGTGGACCTAGAAAATGACTTCAGGTTTTCTCACTGCGCAGAATATAGTCAAAACTCTGCTGCAGTTAAATATTTTACCCTTTGCTCTCCCTGCGTGATCTACAATAATAATCTGCTTCATGTTGATATTTACTGCTGTGTTGCTGACAATTACCTGAAAGAGAAGGTGGGGTGCTTCCCTCGGCTGTTAAAAGTTTAGCTAAATCAGAAAGCAGGTCTAATTAAGCAAGTTTATTTTATATATAGAAAAGGCTAAGTTGATTTGCACATGTGTGATACATATAAAACTCTCGCTGGTGCCAATTGCACGTGTGTGTTTTGATCTGTCATTGTCGATCGTGAATTTGGTTGACACTTTATTATAGAGAAAGGGCGAATAGCGATATTAAAATATTTCTTCTAATTAATTTTCTTTCAATGTGCACAAATTTGTGCACCGGGCCACTAGTAAACATATTTTTAAAAATCTTATAAAAGCATACAAATTAGTTACACTTAGTTGTGCATTTAATGAATGACCTATACGGGAAAGCATAACATCGTAGAACGTTTATTCTGGAAAACTTGGACATCCGCCTATGAAGATGGGAGGAAAGCTCCCCTCTGTGTCCTTGCTAGAACCTGGCGTCTCTCTCCTAAGGGGCCACCCTGCAGGGGTCCATGCATGCGAACCCTCTGCCACCTGAAACGCGGCTCACACACCCTGAGCCGGTTCCTGACACAGGGGTCTTCCCAGGACAGACCTGAAGGTCACTGTGAAGGTGCCGGGCCCAGCCTGAGACCTGCTCATCCGAGCCTGAGTATCCGATTGCCTATTCCTTTCCAGGTCGGACTCCAGATCTTACCGATAGATGGCAATCCCCATAAGACCTGTGCTATCGTCTGCCACCCAAACGGGACGGCCGGGATGGCCCTCTCCCATAATGGCCACTACATCTTCACGGCCGGAGGACAGGACCTATCTGTGGTGCAGTGGGAGGTCAACCTCAGGTACGTGTTGGGTGAGCAGCTTGTCCCTGAGAGGAAGGGGTCCAGTGCAGAACCCCTTCTTAATACTCAGCAACAGCAGACAGGTGTTACACCCGACCAATGCCGGGCACTGTGCCAGGGCCGTGGTTACAAAGGTGACCAAGGACTCAGGCATTGCCAGGCCGGTGTGGCTCAGCGGTTGAGCGTGGAACTATGAACCAGGAGGTCACGGTTCTATTCCCGGTCAGGGTATGTGCTCAGGTTGTGGGCTCGGTCCCCGATGGGGGTATGTGCAGGAGTCAGCCAATTGGTGATTCTCTCTCATCATTGATGATTCTGTCTCTCCTTCTCCCTTCCTCTCTGAAATCAATAAAACTATTTTTTTTAAGAATGTAAAAACAAAAGGACTCAGGCCTTGCCCTAGGTCGCCCCTGTGGTGACGAAAGCTTGCTACTCTGCCTGCTGGGGACATGGTATAATTGGGACCACCCGAGGCTGCTCACAGAGGACGAGGCTCCTGTGAGCCTGTCCCCTTGGGCATTCCTGGTGTTGGCAGGCTCCTCTGTGTTACTTCTGGCCTTTACCCGGCGCTCCTCCAGAGCCACATGGCCAAAGTGGCCTCCCTGCCCACAGAGCCTGTTGGGACTGGGCTTGGGCCCAGCCTGGAGGCCACAGCGACGGAGCCCTCCCAGCTGGGCACCTGCCTCGATGGCTAACATCAGAGCCAAGAGCTGCGTGAAGACTGGCTAGGAACCCAGGTCCACCTGGCGAACACGCCGGCTCCACAGACCTTGTGCAGGGCCCGTGCAGAGCCCCAGCGAGAGGTCTGGGGACAGTTTTGTGGGAGGTGGAGGTGCATGTCCGTTCCCAGTCAACGGCAGTAGTAATTTTAACTACTCGTACCAAGTCTGTTCCGGGCCAGGCCCTGTCCAGGTGCTTTCCATATACTGTCCGATTCCATCTTCACAGCTGCCCGGGAGGGAGGCGCTGTTGCTGTCCCCACTGTACAGGCCTGGAAACTAGCTCCCAGGGGTTACGTGACCTGCATAGCGGTGATGGAGTAGTGGTGGGGTGGGGGTTCTCACCGTCTTTCTGATTCAAGCCCACACCTCATCATAGCACAAAAATTTCTTGCCCTGGCCAGTTTGGCTCACTGGATAGAGCGTCAGCTTGTGGACTGAAGGGTCCCAGGTTCGATTCCTGGTTGAGGGCACATGCCCAGGTTGCGGACTCATCCCCACTGGGGGGGCGTGCGGGAGGTGGCCAATCAGTGATTCTCATCATTGATGTTTCTATCTCTCTCTCCCCCTCCCTTCCTCTCTGAAATCAATAAAAATATATTAAAAAAATAAAGGACTTCTTGTCACATCCTTTATTGCATCCATTTAATTCTCACAACAACCTGTGAGGCAGACCCTGCACTTATCCCCACTTTACAGAAGAGGAAACTGAGGCCCAGGAAGGTGAAGTTACCTGCAAGGGCAGAACCGGGAGCCCAGAGTCTCTAGATACTAAACCACTTCCCTGCTGTGGTCTACACAGCAGTGTGTTGTGGTTTTTTAAAAAATATATTTTTATTGATTTCAGAGAGGAAGGAAGAGGGAGAGAGAGAGAAACATCAATGATGAGAGAGAATCATGGATTGGCTCCTGCACACCCCACACTGGTGATCAAGCCCGCAACCTGGGCATGTGCCCCGACCGGGAATGGAACCCTGACCTCCTGGTTCATAGGTCGATGCTCAACCACCGAGCCACACTGGCCGGCTGCAGTGTGTTTTAATAACCCACAAGGAGGCTAATGGCCTGGTTAGCAGAGATCCAGTTAGTGGGTTATTATAATGATTTCATATTATTATTAGCATTCTATGTGAGGCAAAGGCGGTCTCATACAAAAGTAGGTTTTCTTACGTTACGGGCCTATTTTTGGAAAACCTGACCCGGTGTTAGAGAGCAGAGGGTTATTTTTATCCGACTGGCACGGGTCCCCTGTGGCCTCCCGAGTTTTCATGGAAGCAATTAGCGTTGGCAATTCACCTCTTCCACCCGGTGCTGCCACCCGGTGCCCTCGGCCCTGGCCGCGAGCAGGTCCCCAGTCACGGGCAGAGGTGCCGTGCAGGGAGGACGGCGGCTTCCACACGCAGGAGCCCTCCCTCTGGAGAGGCGTGGTCCCCGAAGATCGCAGACACCTTGCCAAGCGCCTGCTCTGCCATCTGCGAGCGGGGATCACCATCATTGAGGCGTTTGACCTGTACCACTGGGTGCTGCGCTTGGAATTGTATTTTTCATTTTTGGCTTCATCATGGAGGGCGTTTTCTTAACAGGTTTACAGAGACCCTAACTGTAGCTGCGCCCCGAAATAGCCTTCGGAGGCCCGCAGTGCCCGGCGGCCCCGGCCCAGGCTGCTGGCGCTCCAGAGCTTCCTAACAGTCCGTTTCTGCTCCCGTTCTAGCGCCCTGGAGGCAGCAGTTTCTCTTGGGGGCGAAGACTTGATCCCGTTCTATGGCCTGGTGTCTGGTGGCAGGGAAGGAAAATTCTACAGGGTAATCGTCCTCCGAGTAAACACTGCCTGGTAACATCTAGTTAGGAGTTTGCAAACACACGTGTCCGGGGGTTAGCCCTCTTGCTTTCCCACCCCCCCAAAGCTCTTTTTCTCTCCCCCCTCCGCCCCCCCCCCCACTGAGCTCAAAATGTACTTTCTAGAAAATGTCCTTGAAGTCTTAATGGATGCTTCCCACTTAAGCCACAATGCACGCTGTGTTTCCATTTTATCTCCACGCAGGAGCTGGAAGACTATTTTTACTACTCTCAGCTCCGTAGTCAAGGTATCGACACAATGGAGGCCAGGAAGGTGTCGGAACACATTTGTCTGTCGGAGGTGCCTTTTGTCATGAGAGCGATCGGCTTTTACCCATCGGAAGAGAAGGTAGGCAGAAGGAGAGCAAGGACAGCGGTGGGATGTGCTCTTAGGAAGATGGTCCCGGAGAACAGCGAGCTCGGGTCAGCGTGAAGCACTGAATACTGTTCTTGCGTAAGTGGCTCAGGAGGAAGGTTCTGGGACGAGCAGACGAGCTCCTTGGGAACAGACTCCCTGCGGATATTCCTAAGAGACAGGTTCCTCACCAAGGGCGGACGTTGGTCAGAGCGTGGTCTGGGAGCTAGCGGGACAGGCCCGGGCTGGGGGGACCCAGGGAGGCGATGCCTGAGAAGCACTCGGCGCAGCAAGAGCTTAGTGACCGTTATTCCCTTTCTGGTTGCTGCTAACCTGGCCCGTGGGGATGGGGTGCCTCTGGGGGATGGGGCTCAGACAATGTCATCTCTGCATGACCTCACTGAGCACCCCCAGCTGTGGGGTGGCGGTGGGGTCCACAGGGGCACCAGCGACACTCCCAGGAGAATGTTCCACAGAGAAACTGTGGTTTCAAATGCAATTGAGCCCAGCCGGTGTGGCTCAGTGGTTGAGCATTGACCTGTGAACCAGGAGGTCACTGTTTGATTCCCGGTCAGGGCCAGGCCCGGGTTGCCGTCCCAATCCCCAGTGGGGGGCGTGCAGGAGGCAGAACATCGATGATTCTCTCTCATCATGGATGTTTCTCTCCCTCTCTCCCTTTCCCTTCCTCTCTGAAATCAATAAGAACATGTTTTTTAAAAATGCAATTGATGGGGTTTCTTCCTGACTTTAAATGCTAACACATCGGAAAAGATTTATAAGTGGAATAAAGAAAACAATTATAGTCCCTCTGCACAGGCTTAATGGTTATTAGTATTTTAAATCACACACACACATATTTATTTTAATTTTTTAAATCCTTACCCCAAGATATGTTTTTATTGATTTTTAGAGAGAGGAAGGGGGGAGGGGAGAGAGAGAGAGAGAGAGAGAGAGAGAGAGAGAAACATTGATTGTTTGCCTTTCATATGCTCACTGCGGATCAAACCTTCAATCTAGGTGTGTGCCCTGACTGGGAATCGAACCCACAACCTTTTGGTATACAGAATGACGTTCCAACCAACTGAACCGCCCGGCCAGGGCTTCTCACTGTGTTTTCAAGGTGCCCCCACTTGTAGCGTGAATCAGTCCTGCATTCCTTTTTGTGGCTGAATCTTATTCTACTCATTCACATGGGCAGGGCACATCTTACTTCTTTCCCTTCATCAACTGGTGGACACCTGGGTGTTCCCACCTTTTGGCTGTTAGGAGTAATACTGTCTTGAGTATTTGCCTACACATCTTTGTGTACTAGTAGAGGCGCGTTTTGACTTCTCTTGCATGCCTACCTGGGAGGGATTTGGCTGTGTCAATGGTGACTCCATGGTGAACTGTTTGAGGAACTGCCAGTGTTTGTTTATCTATCTATCTATCTATCTATCTATCTATCTATCTATCATCTATCTATCACCTATCTCTCTATTTATTTAAATTGATTGGGATGACCTTGGTTAATAGGATCATACAGGTTTCAGGTGTGGATTTCTGTGTTATAAGATCTGAATGCCAGTGTCCTTTTTCCACACTATTTCTGGGTGCAGCTGGAAGGCAGGATCGAGTTTTCAGAGCTGTGGGCCGTTCGCTGACCCTTGATTGTGGGTTTGGAACAAGATGAAGGACTCGTCATTCTGATTTGGAAACCTTAAAAACCTTCATGTGAGGCAGGGAAGCGTCCCGGAGGTGTTTGAGACCCTGGCTCTGATGAGCAGCTGGGAGAAGGTCACCAGGAAGGGTCCTGTGATTGGGTGGTGGCCTCATTTCTGAGTCACCCACCACAGATGACAGGGAGACACCACTCTGGCCGGGCACTAAAGGTGACTGCGTCCAGTGGGCAGGACTTGGCGCTCCATGGCCTGTCCCTGGACAGAGAGGCAGCTGTCATCCAGATGTGGTTACTGGCGGAAGCAGAGGGCAGCTGTGAGTCACACAATGATGCAGAAATGGCAGAGGTGTCTCCAGATGTGACTGTGTCATGCCCCTGCCCAGCCCTGACACCTGCCCCTCAGCCCCTCCTCGCCTGCCCCAGGTCAGCGCAGAAGCGCTGGGGCGGCAACACGAAGGTGATACTGTGACAAAAGACTGTCTCCTTGTTGCGGAGCACGTCCCAGAGAGCTCTGTGCGCCGGAAGTGGGCGGAAGGAGGAGGAGAGCCCTCCCAGAGTCTATGGAACTGTCACAGAAGAACCCGGCTCACACCAGGCGCCATTACAAAGGCGAGAGATGGCCTCCATTCAGATGCATGGTGTTCCCCTCCTGTTAACAGGGAGGCTATAAAGCTTAATTGGGAAACATAATTCTGAGGACGTCAATGGCTTCCTGCGGTCGATGGCAGGATCACCAGCCCGAAGGCCTGTGGGGTGGATGTCAGAGGCGGCCGTGAATCATCCTGGGCCTGGGGCTCCGGCCACCAGGCTCAGGCTGCCCTCGTGTCCCGGGCCAAGCAGCAGTGCCCCGGAGGGCCAGGTGCTGTGTGTCTAAAGGTTTAAAAGCTGTTGAATAAAATGCCTGCCCTGACTGTTCTCCCCTTTAGCACGGGCTGGTTCTAATGGAGGGTTCTGAACTTCTCAGAGTTTCCCACTTGGGTAGGCAGCATGGGGGGAGCCAGCCAGCAACCTGCTTGCCTTTTCACCCCTGGCACCTTCCTTGGCCACCCTTCAAGCCCTTCCCTGCCCTCCCTTGCTTCCACTCTCTAAAAATCAAGGAGTCTGGCCCCTGTGGCTCAGTGGTTGAGTGTCGACCTATGAACCAGGAGGTCACAGTTCAATTCCCAGTCAGGACACATGCCCTGGTTTCGGGCTCAATCCCCAGTAGGGAGTGTGCAGGAGGAAGGCAGTCAATGATTCTCTTTCATCATTGATGTTTCTTTCTCTCTTTCTCTCTCTCTCTCTCTCTCTCTTCCTCTCTGAAATTAATAAAATCAATGGAAAATCTCTCTATATAAAAGGCTAATATGCTATGTGTCTGTCCGGGTAATGATGTCACATAGTAACACCCGGCTTCCTCTCCCTAGCAACTAGCCTCTTTGGAGTTTCTTCAGCCCAGGAACACGATTTGCTTTATAGCCAGGTGGAAACATTTTGTACTTTAACCAAATGTCTGTGAAGCATTTTCCCATGCCTCATCTCATTTGATCCTCACAGAAGTCCTGGAGTAGGTAGATAGGAGACTCAGTGGAATCCTATTTTCTTTTCATTAGCCAGGAAACGGAGATTTAGAAAGCTTAGAAACTTGACCCAACTGAAAAGTAAGAAATGGTGGACCTTGAAAATGACTTCAGGTTTTCTCACTGTGCAGAATATAATCAAACACTGCTGCAGTGAAATATTTTACCCTTTGCTCTCCCTGCATGATCTACAATAATCTGGTTTGTGTTAAATTTACTGCTGTGTTGCTGACAGTTACCTGAAAGAGAAGTTGGGGTGCTTCCCTGGGCTGGAAAAAGTTTAGCTAAATCAGAAAGCAGGTCTAATTAAGCAAGTTTATTCTATATATAGAAAAGGCTAAGTTGACTCGCATGTGTGATACATATAAAAGCTCTCACTGGTGCCAATTGCATGCATGTTTTTTGATCTGTCATTGTCGATTGTGAATTTGGTTGATGCTTCTATTATAGAGAAAGGGCGAATAGCGATATTAAAATATTTCTTCTAATTAATTTCCTTTCAATGTGCATGAATTTGTGCACCGGGCCACTGGTAAATAAATAAAAATGAATGGAAAGAATATCCTCGGTGAGGATTAACAACAACAACAAAATACAAATTAAAAATAAAATAAAACCATAACACCACCCCATGCCCATTAAATCAGCATCTCTGGGGATGGGACTTGGGCATCAGGACGTTTTAGCTTTCTGGGTGAATCAGAGGAACCACTGCCTTAGCAGAGGGTGGCCTGTGAGAGAATGCCAGCACAACCAGCCGAGTGCCCGGGCCAGGCAGCGTCACGCTGGGGCATCGGGAAGGCACTCGGTTTCGTCTCTGAGGTTCCTCTCCAAGCATGAACTCTGTTTCGACACACAGCAGAACCTGCCTTCTCACCTACCACTTGCAGAGTAGGCTCGGGAAAGAGATGTCAGTGGCGCCAAAACTGCCAGCTCTGCCCACTGAGCAGTGGTTCTTGATCAGTCACACAGGGAGGAGTAAGAGGTGAATCCCCATGCAGTGGATCGCTGAGGACACACGCCGGGATCTATGCACTGCTCTGGGCACGAGTGACTTCAGGCACCTTTAGGTTCCTTTGGGTTATCTTTGGGTTAGACTCCTACTTCTGAATTGAGTCAGATCATATATCACATTTATACTTTACATGTATCACTTATATTATTTATGTACTTACAAAGTGTAATTTATATTATACGTATTCATGCACCAGTGGAGTCCCTTGGCGTGGTCTGCACCCTCTCGCAATCCAGGACCCCTCGGGGGATGTCAGACTGCTGGTTTCGGCCTGGTCCACACAGGCCAGGCCGAGGGACCCCACCAGTGCACGGGCCTCTAGTATGCATATAAGATCTTTGGTTAATCTCTTCCCACCCTCCCTCCTCCCCATTCCCTCTGAGATTCATCAGTCTGTTCCATGTTTCCATGCCTGTGCATTGAGCATCTGCCCCCCTGGTGGTCAGTACGTGTCATAGCTACCTGTTGAACGGTCAAATGGTTGAACGGTCACTTAGGCTTTTATATATATAGATTATAATTACATATAAGTGGCAAGGACATACAAAGCATAACCACAGGCCCTAGCTGGTTCGACTCAGTGGAAAGAGCATCGGCCTACAGACCTAAGGATCCCAGATTCGATTCCAGTCAAGGGCACATACCTCTGTTGCAGACTCCTCCCCGTCCTGGGCCCTGGTCGGGCTTATGCAGGAGGCAACTAATCGATGTGTTTCTCTCACATCGATATTTCTCTCTGTCTTTCCTTCTCTCTTCCACTCTCTCTAAAAATCAGTGGAGCCCTAACTGGTTTGGCTCAGTGGATAGAGCATTGGCCTGCGGACTGAAAGGTCCCAGGATCGATTCCGGTCAAGGGCATGTACCTTGGTTGTGGGCACATCCCCAGTAGGAGGTGTGCAAGAGGCAGCTGATTGATGTTTCTCTCCCATCAATGTTTCTAACTCTCTATCCCTCTCCCTTCCTCTCTGTAAAAAAAATCAATAAAAAATATATATATATTTTTAAATATATTTTATTGATATTTTACAGAGAGGAAGGGAGAGGGATAGAGAGTTAGAAACATCGATGAGAGAGAAACATCGATCAGCTGCCTCCTGCACACCTCCCAAGGGGGATGTGCCCGCAACCAAGGTACATGCCCTTGACCGGAATCGAACCCTGGACCCTTCAGTCCGCAGGCCGACACTCTATCCACTGAGCCAAACCGGTTTCGGCAATAAAATATATTTAAAAAAAATAAAAATAAAAATCAGTGGAAAAATATCCTTGGGTGATGATTAACAACAAAAACAAAGCATAACCACAGGAGTAGTTACTGCTTGCTGAGTACTTGTTATGTGCTAGGCATTACGTTTAGCACTTTACACACATGGTCGCAGTTAGGTTTAAAACAGTCCAAAGCAAGTGTTTTACCATATTACACCCTTTTTCAAGATGAGAAAACCAAGGATGAGGAATGTTAAGTTACTCCCCCAGGTCACGTAGAAAGTGGCAGACCCAAGGTTTGAACCTAGGTCTGTCATCAAAGATCATACTTACAGCCCCAGTCTCCACTGCCTCAGTGAGTATAAGCATCTACACTAATAAAAGAGAAGCATGCAAATTGACCATACCTCTGCAACGCCCACTAGCCAACCAGGAGTGAGTATGCAAATTAACCCAACAAAGATGGAAGGTTAATTTGCATACGCAGGCGCAGAGCAGCCGGGTGGGGCAGGAAGCCTGCTATAAGGGAGAGGGCGGGGGGCAGAGGGAGCTACAGGAGCGGCGCTCTGGCCGGAGCGGAGAAGACTAAAGGCTCAGGCTGGAGTGAAGATGGAAGGTGGCAGTCAGAGCAAAGGCCTGGGTCCTGGGTGCAGGAGGAAAACCGGTGCAGGCAGCCAGGGGAAGGAAGGCCTATTGCACAAATCTTCGTGCAATGGGCCTCTACTGTGTATATAATAACACTTAAAATTACATAGTACAATATGTAAAGAATGTGCTCCAGGATAGTGTTTTATTTATAGATAAAATTATACGTAATCTAACATGCAAATCTAACATGCAATTGTGTATAATATAAGCTCACTAAATGCTATATATAAAAGTGTTACCATTTAAAGCTACTTTTATACTATCAATTATAGTTCATTGGTATCCTAACCAATGATGTAACATTTTTAAAAGATCATTCACAAAATGTTGTATTGAGAATATGTGGTTTCTTTGAAAATATTGGGTACCAAGACAGTGTTAAAGGAAGAAAGGGTATATATATATATATATATATATATATAGTATCAAATTTGCAAAAAATCAACCCCATAACAGACATGTTCTAAACTAACTGTAAACATTTGTCTGTTGTCAACCAGTGTCACCTCAATAAATTGAATAAAAAATGAAAAGTAAAACCCCCCACAAAACACACATTTGTCTGTTACCCTCCGATTTTTAGAATATATCAAAAGTGCCAGCCCGGCCAGCATGGTTCAGTAGTTGAGCGTCGACCTATGAACCAGGAGGTCACGGTTCAGTTCCCAGTCAGGGCACATGTCAGGGTTGCAGGCTTGATTCCCAATGTGGGGTGTGCAAGAGGCAGCTGATCAATGATTCTCTTTCATCATTGATGTTTGTATCTCTCTCTCCCTCTCCCTTCCTCTCTGAAATCAATATATATATATATGTGTGTGTGTGTATATATATATATATATATTTTTTTTTTTTAAAGGTGCCTTTCTGCTTACCATAGTTTTTTTCTGTTTTGTTTACCTCTTCCCTAGATCGATGATATGTTTAATGAAATCAAATTTAGTGAGTATGTGGACACTGGAGAGGTAATTGACAAAATCACCTTACCGGATTTCCTGAAAGTTTACCTCAACCACCGGCCACCTTTTGGTAACACCATGAGTGCCATCCAGGAGAGCTTTGACATTCTGGGCTATACCAACTCGGAAGGAAAGAAAGCTATTCGAAGAGAGGATTTCCTGAAACTGCTTCTAACTAAAGGTGAACACACAAATCGGGTTATCTCACTAGGTCCTTGGGCCGTTCCTCCTGGAGAGAGGTGAGCTGGGGAGACAGGACTCCCCGCCCCCCCCCCCCGCCCCTCCAGCTTCTTTAATTTGACAGGATGTGCTTAGTGACCCACATGGCCAGCAAACGTGAGGTAGCGGGAAGGATGCTGACCTGGAGGCCAGAAGAATGCCAGTCATGCCCCCACTTCCTGGCACCTCGAGGCTCCCTGTCCCCACTTGTCAAGTGGGAATAAAAGTGCCAGCCATCAATCCCACGGGACGATGATGAGGCGCAGTTGTGAAATAAATGTTTTTCCTTTTCCCCTGCTATTTTCCTCGTTATTTTATGTGAGGAAGTCAAGTGAGCTCTCTCTGTGGGTGGTCCTTTTATCTTAGTCAAACCTGGGGATCGAGGGTTGTGAGGGAGTTTGAAGTAAAGCCGAGGTCAGTCTTGATCAGAAAGTTGTCTAATGTCTCCATATCAGCCCCAAAGAATGTCCCCTGTGGGAGTCCCATTTTTAACCCCATATAAGGACTTATATGTGACAACAACATGGGACTCTCTAGATATATTTTTAAAAGATTTTAAAATTGATTTTTAGAGACAGAGGGAGAGAGAAACATCAGTGTGAGAGTGTAACATTGATCGGTTGCCTCCTGCACGCCCCCTACTAGGGACAGAGCCCAAAACCTGGGCATGTGCCTTGACTGGGAATGGAACTAGCAACTTTCAATGCACGGGACGATGCCCAGCCAACTGAGCCAGGGCTCTAGAAAAGGAAATCATGCCTGGCCGTTGTGGCTCAGTGGTTGAGCATCGACCTATGAACCAGGAGGTCATGGTTTGATTCCGGGTCAAGGCACATTCCCAGATTGTGGGCTCAGTCCCCAGTGGGGGTGGGGGGTTGCAGGAAGCAGCCAATCAATGATTTTCTCTCATCATTGATGTTTCTATCTCTCCCTTCCTCTCTGAAATCAATATATATATATATATATATATATATATATATATATATATATATTTTTTTTTTTTTTTTCTTTTCTTTTTTAAAAGAGAAGGAAATCATGGAGTAATTCTCTTTCAGACCTCACGGTGTTGATGCTAAGCTCTGACAGCTGGCTTAGTCCCGGGAGCTGACCAGCCACCTTTTTCCTTCCCGATGCCCAGGGGAGCACATGACAGAGGAGGAGCTGTCCGACTGCTTTGCCACGCTGCTGGGCCTGAATCCCGAGGGCTGGAAATCCGAGCCGGCCGCCTCCTCCCTCAAAGGTACTGGGCCGCTCTGTGCTGTTCTGTCCGGGCAGGCCGCTGCGCTCACTCTTCCCTGTACCTGTGCGAGCCGCCCTCCTTCATACCCTGCCCACGACACAGCAAGTCTACGGGAACCCACCGTGAACACTTCTGTGGGTGTTCCTGCGAGGGCCAGGGAGCGGCGGCCATGTCTGGGCCCTGGTCCCGGTGTCTGTCCCTCCTCTGTGCCGCTGGCCGGGCGGCTTCCTTTACACCACCGCCCCCTCTTCACCTTCCCGGCTCGGGTGGGTGATGATGGGCCGCAGGGGGAGAATACAGTTGGGAAGCTGTTTGAGAAGAGGAGGAATTGTCCAGAGGGACTTGATTAGAAGGACAAGGACTTGGTAGGCGGCCCAAGCCCAACTTCAAGCTGCCAGACTTGAAAGGTTTCTTTGTTGTTGATCCTCACTGAGGCTTTCTCCATTGGTTTTTGGAGAGAGTGGAAGGGAGAGGCAGAGTCAGAGAGAAACATCGATGTGTGAGAGAATCATCCATTGGTCGCCTCCCGCATGCACCCCCCACCCACACCCCAACTGGGCCGGGGATCAAGCCTGCAACCTAGGTATGTGCCCTTGACCTGAATCAAACCGGGACCCTTCAGTCCGAGGACCAATGCTCTATCCACTGAGCCAAGCTGGCTAGGGCGACTTCAAAGTTTTTAATGATCATCCCTCTCTCCTTTCCTGAGGATTTCCTGCCTCCCTCTACTCCACCGGAGGGAGGAAAATGGCCCTGAAGTTTGGGTTGCAAAGTTAAGCTCAGGAGGAACCCATCCAGACCCCTCTCCTGGGCCTGCCTGTGTGCACATGACTCCCGTGAAGCCCCGGACGCTGGGCCGGTGACCCCGCCATGGTCAGAGCCACCCCTGTTACTGCGACTGGAGTCAGGAGCAAGGATTTCTCACCAGCCTGCCTTCTCCCTCTTGTATTGTCTGTACCCAATATCATTTTATTTTATTTTATTAAGTTTCTATTGATTTCAGAGAGGAAGGGAGAGGGAGAGAGAGAGAAACATCCATGATGAGAGAATCATTGATGGGCTGCCTCCTGCACGCCCCCTACTGGGGATCAAGCCTGCAACCCAGGCATGTGCCCTGACCAGGAATCAAACTGTGACCTCCTGGTTGGTCGACACTCAACCACTGAGCCACACAATTTCAAGTGAGACAGCGCTCCTGAACTTAGTTTTAGACCCCAGGATCTGATGGGTCACCACCAACCTGCACCCCGTCCCACCCCGTTCCTTGTGATCTTGGCAGCGGGGGGAGGTTTCAGAATGTAACTTTCCCAATTGTTATGTATTTAGTGTTCCTAAGAGTCTCGAAACAGTGAAATCGGCAATGCCACGTGGTTAAGGCTTTCCAGTGAGGTTTGCAGAGATTCAGGACACCAGTGGCCCAAACCATAAAGGAAGGCTGTAACCAGTTCCCACCCACCCCCACCCCCACCCTCCGGGGGTTTTCAAGGAATCAAAGCCAAACCACAGCACAAAGCACCTCTCCCTTATGAGTATCGCTTCCTTGTGTTTCTGGGAAAACGTGTGTGTATTAGAAACCCAATCATTAGGAAGACATTTGCGTTCTCTTGTCTGTCAGGGTCCGAAGTGCGCTGGGAAGAGGAACTCCCAGACGAGATCACCGCGGAAATATTCGTCACAGACATTCTGGGCCTGACCATCTCACCCGGTTTCGGACAAGATGCTGAGGTCAGCGAGGGGGCAAGGGATGTCTAAAGGACAAAGGACTGTGTGTGTGTGTGTGGGGGGGGGGGGTTTCCCTCCAAGAGGCAGTACTTGCCCCGTGTTTCCCTACCCCCATGACAGCCTTTAAAACATGTAGGCATTAAAAGCAAATTGCTCTTAAGCAGTGGGATTCACCAAGTTGGACGTTCCACTGTTTCTGACACAGACAAGCAAGGCAAGGCTGCCGGAGAGGGTTCTGAGGGGGAGCGGGCGGTGGTGTGGTCCCCAGGAGCCTCAGCCCGCAGCAGGCCTTCCTAGGGACACGGGTGACCTATTCCCTTCCCTGAGAATGCCCCTGGGCCCTGGCCTACAGTGGCCCAGTGTGGATGGGACCGCCCCTGCCTGCTCTCAGGCTGGGGTGGGGGTGCTCCGGGCCCCTGGGAGCCTCTTGCTCATGGCTTCTCATCAGCAAAACACCCAAGCAGCTGTGCGTGGCGGTTATGAAGAGCACCACTGGCCATGCTTAACGCCGGTGACAACTGTCAGAGACAATGTAAAAGGCACCCTGTGTGCGCTGCACCTGGGCCCGCAACCACAGGCCACCCTGCCCCCCACACAGCAGACACCGGCCTGGTGGGTCCGCTGCCTCACCCTCCGTGGGCTTCAAAACATGCAGAAGGCAAGAAATGGGCCAGCCCCCCCAGCTCAGGGGATGTTTAGGGAACACACTATGGTGTTTCGACCTTAAAAAGGAGGTGCCATTGTTGCGTAAACAGGTGGAAGTTATGGTCTGATTTTAGTTCCGTCCTCAGTTACCAGGTCTCCTTTTTCAGGCAGATGTGCGCGACGTTATCCCCCACACATGCTCAGTCCAGCACGCCCCCCGCCCAAACCAGGTCCTTCCAGAGGAGCTAGCCTTCGGGCAGCGTTTCTGAGCCCTGCCACGGTGCTCTGTACGGAGGCGCCGGGCCTGTGAAGCAGCAGCCGGGTCCGGGCACAGAGCCTTCCCCGCTGCCTGGCGCCCACCTGGACCGCAGACTGGAACCGTTCGCCCCGGACCAGCTGGTGTCACTGCGACCTTGGGACAGACAGCGTCTCGTTGTGTCACCAGGGCTAGCTTACATTTTGTTCTTAAAACAAAAAACAAGCTCTGTGAATCAGTTTTGCAGCTGCTAAGGGCTTCAGAGACATATTACCAAACAGCAAGCCAGTTAGAACGTTCTCAGGGACATTTTAGGCAACAGGAAACCCCAAATGACTTGTTCTCTTAAAACAACAACTCAGAGTTGGATGCAGTCTAGACACCAGAGGCTTCTTTCTCTTTCTTTTTTTTTTTAATTTATTTCAGAGAGGAAGGGAGAGGGGGATAGAGAGGGAGAGAGAAACATCAATGATGAGAGAGAATCATGGATCGGCTGCCTCCTGCACACCCCCCACTGGGGATGGAGCCCGCAACCTGGCATGTGCCCTGACCGGGAACCGAACTGTGACCTCCTGACGCTCAACCACTGAGCCACATCAGACACGCCAGAGGCCTCTTTCATCGAGCCCGCACACTTTGATTTTGTTCTTATCGACTGCACATATTGGGGCAATTGTCTTCAGCAGAACTGACCAAAACCACTTGGACCCACTGTGGCTGGACCACTATCACACCCAGGCTGAGCCACGCCCCCTGCGCTGAGCCAGCTTCCTGTGTCTCAAAGTCAGCGTGCGGTCCTTGCCAAAATATCAAGGACAGCAAGATCCCTGCCGATGACTTCCCACTCCGCTCCCAGCCCAGCCCGGCCTGTGGGGCCCTTTCTCACCTTGGGACTCCTTTCTGCAGGCCCTTTGGTTCTGCTGTCTCTCAACTCATCTGACCAGCGCGGAGAGCAGCCCAGGAGGGCCTCTCCCCGTCCCGTGCCGGGCCGGGCCGCACAGGTAGTGGGGAGGAAGGACATCCATCCAAGGGCATCCTCCCTCCAAGTGAGCAGAGAGCTCAGACTCGCCAACGGTGTGGGTGGCAGAGCAGCGATGCCAGAAAGGGAGGAGGAGATTGGAGACAGGACTGTTGGGCTCGTACATCAAGCCTTAGGGACAAAACACTGAGCACCAGAAAGCACGTGGTGATGTCCCTTTGAAAACAGAATACTATTCAGATGGGGCCCCTGGCCACTGACCGACCATCCCGGTTAATCGCTGCAGAGTTCAGGGGCATGTAGAATAGCAGTGGTCTTCCCAGCACCACCATGAGCCGCCCCCACAGATCCCACCGCAGACGCCCAGCCCCCTCCCACGCAGGCTTCAGTGCTGGGGGTGGGTTTTCTGCTTCTCCTACGTCCTCGTTCCTGGGTACCCTTGGGTGCAGCTCATCTCTTAAACCTCAGTTTCCTCCCGGAACGCCGGACTCCCAGGGTGGTGGTGTGGATGAAAGGCGATAGTGCAATTGAAGAGCTGGCTACTGGCAGGAAGGAGGCAGAGCTTAAAATAGGACAGCAGCTATTATTATTACAGGCAGACACAGTGCCTGAGACTTGGGGGAGACTTGGAGAGAACGAACCTCTCCTAATCCCAGAGTTTTTGACGACAGGCCCTCAATAAACACTTGTGGGCTGACCAAATGAATGAACTTGAAGCTCCGGTGCCCTCCTAGGAGCAGACTTGGCTTTTCAACAGCAGCGCACGCCAGTCCTCACTGGCCCTCTCCATCGGGATCGGCAGACGGTCCTGCAAAGGGCGGGGAATACATGCTGCGGCTCTGTCAGCAGATGGGCTGCGTCTCAGCTCCTGAGCCGGGCCAGCGGCGAAGCAGCCACGGGCAATTCGGGAAAGAAGGACCGCGGCCTCGTTCCGATCAGATGGAGGTGTGGACCTGGACATGTGGATTTCATGAGAATTCCCACACAGCACAAAGCCATCTCCTTTTTATTATTTCAACCATTTAAAGGTGCAGAAACTGTATTTCTAGCTCATGGGCCACCCAGAAACAGCATCCCCCGATTGGCTCCACAGGCCGGGGCCTGCTGTGCCTCGCAGGCCAGGACCCACTCCTCCCACAGATGTTTGCAAACTCAGTGAATCTGCGTAGTCCTCGGCCGGTTCTCTTCAAAACGGTCTCGAGCAACAAGAAAAGACTGGGAAACGGTCACCGATGGGAGGAGACGGAGGGGACACAGCGGTGAAACGCCAAGTGGGAACAGGATTTGTGGAGAAACTGGTGACGTGACGTGAAGTCTGTAGTGTAGGGTGTAGTTCAGTTAATTTCTTAGTTTCCATCACTGTGTCCTGGTTACGTAAGACGTGCGCCCATGGGAAGCTAGGTGACAGGTCTGTAGGGACTCTCTCGGTTCTGCCTCTGCAGCTCTCCCGTAAATCTAAAATTATATCAAGATTTAAAAAAAGAAAGAAAAATCTGGCTCTGGCTAGGTAGCTCAGTTGGTTAGAGCATCATCTGGATACGCCAAGGTTGTGGATTCGATCCCCGGTCAGGGCACATACAAAAATCCACCAGTGAATGCATCAATACGTGGAAAAACAAATCAATGTTTCTCTCTCTGTCTCTCTAAAATCAATTTTAAAATATATATTTTTATTGATTTCAGAGAGGAAGGAAGAGGGAGAGAGAGATAGAAACATCAATGATGAGAAAGAATCTTTGATCAGCTGCCTCCTGCACACCCCCTACTGGGGATGGAGCCCGCAACCCAGGCTTGTGCCCTGACCAGGAATCAAACCCTGATGCTCAACGACTGAGCCACACTGGTCAGGCCAATAAATCAACTTTAAAAAGAACGAAATCTGTGCCCTAGCCGGTTTGGCTCAGTGGATAGAGTGTCGGCCTGCAGACCAAGGGGTTCCAGGGTCGATTCCAGTCAAGGGCATGTACCATGGTTGCAGGCTCCTCCCCAGCCTGGGCCCTGGTCGGGGCTCGTGCAGGAGGCAAAACCCATCGATGTGTTTCTCTCACATCGATCTTTCTCTCTCTCTTCCATGCTCCCTAAAAATCAATGGAAAAATATCCCCGGGTGAGGATTAACAACAACAACAGAAAGAACGCAACCTGTACCGCCTTTCTGACGCAGTGACCCCTGTATCATTTCCATGGTCTGCCCTACGTCAAGCAAATGCTCCTGGGGCCAGTCAGGCCACTGCTCCCAGGTCACCTCACTTGCTGTCTGTCCTCTGCAAACACCTCGAGGCAATGCAGGTGGGTCTTATTTTAAAGATCCGTGTCCTTAAGCCACGGCCACCCTAGACACTGGTGTTTTCAGCCTGAGCACGTTCTTCAGGGATTTGGCTGGCGTTTCCCTACAGGCAGCTGCTTCAAAACTGACAGTAATAAATAGATCCGGGCACTGGGGATCTGCAGCAAATTGCCACCCGACTCATAGGTATAACTACCCTCTGCTAGCTTAGCTTAAAGGAATATTACAAAAAAAAAAAGAAAAAAAGAAAAGAAAAAGAAAGAAAGAAAAGAAGAAAGGAAAAGAAAACAGCCCAGGGTGATGCAATGTTCTTTAACAGCAGTGCAATACGGAGTGTAGGGACCGACCTGAGGGGACAGTTACTAGAGGGGCCCCTGTACCCTTGAGCTTTGTTTTCCTGAGCTGCTGAAAGGCCTCCTGCCTTTCCAGGTCACAGCGGGTACTTATGCCCAGGTGAGAGGCATCAGGCCCAGGGAGATCGCTGCCCACCGGGGCTCCCCTGCCTCTCGAGAGCCTGAAGTCACTAATGCTGCAGTGGGGACCTTCAACACCCAAGTCGCCATGGAAAGGGCCTGGGCCAGCGTGTCCTGCCCGCGCCCTCCTGTTCTGTTGGACTGATTGGAAGTCACAGGCCACAGTGATAGTATTTACGTGTGGATCCCGTTCTCTTTAAAGCAAGCAGGGCTGCTTCCTTTGGGAGAGGGACGAGATTGGTTACAACTAGTACCTGCTCCTCACCAGCAGGTCAAACAATACAGAAGCGTGTGCTGTGGCGTGTCCCTGGGCCGGCGTGTCCCTGGGCCAGCGTGTCCGTCCTGGTGAAGGGAGCAGCGGGTGGGGTGGTGAACCTCGGGCCCCAAGTGCAGAGAAGCTGACAGCCACTTGTGGCAAGCGAGCGGGGAGAACATTGCAGACAGGGCACAGTGTGCATCAGAGCCAGAAGCCATACCCACGTCCCGTCAGATGTGGAGCCAGCCCTGAAGTGGCCACAGCACAAGGTGGAAACGCTCACTGCGGGTGTCAGCCCTGAGTCCACATGTCTTCTTAATTTTTAGGAATTCCAATGTTTTTTAAACATGTGAGCACAGTTTTCTCCATGATCTCGTAGTCCCTTCATGCACGATCACGTTTATGCATTTGCCCGTGTCCCCTGGTGATCACCAGAAGGCAGCCTTGCTGCAATAAAGCTCCAGCAAATGCTTGCCACCCACCCCTCCTCAGCACAGCCTACAGATCCTCTGATAGTGACCTCAGTGTCAACACAGTGTGCTAAGCTGAGACACAATGTGGCAGGAAGCATGGTTCTTGCACTTAAGGCTACATTGTAGCAAGGGAAGCGTCAATAATTATACATCTTGTGACATGATATAGGGGCATCCAGAGCAGATGGGTGGGAAGGAGGGGGAGATCAGAGAAGGCAGAGGAGAAATTACATAAGCGAGGCACTCTAAGCCAATCTGAGGGGTGCCTGGGGGCGATGGCCAGAGAAGGCAGTGGTCACATTATGGATGGCCTTGTGTGCTGAATCAAGGAGGTTAAACTTGACTATTTAAATGAAGGCGAAATGGAATAAATTTGTATCTTAGAGGCATAGAACTGGGTGATGGGCAGGAGGGTGTGTCTGGGGAAAGGGACAAGAGTGAGGAGACTTTTCTGGGAGAAGTGAAGGGTTACAGCAAGAGACAAGGCATTCAGGATGTATAATGACTAAGGGGCTTGAATATGATATCAGTCATGATCTCTGGTTTGTGGCCATAAGAATTGGTTCTGGTTAGCTTACGTGGAAAGGGACTTTATTTGAAGACTGTCGGGTAAGTCACAGAATCAATGAAGAGACCATGTATCCTCTGAGAATGAGCAGGGACCAAGGCAGCCGATGCCAGGGCACTGCCACCCATGGGAGCTCAGTGCTCCAGTCCTCTTAGGTGCTCCAAGGGCCACTCTGTTATGAGTCAGTTCTCTCCTGCCCCCCATCCTCTCCCCCGCCCCTCTCAAAATCAAAGCCACAATGAGATACCACTTCACTTCCACCAGGATGGCTGAAATAAAAAAGACAAATAATAACGTGTTGGCGAGGATGTGGAGAAGTTGGAAACTTCATTTGATGCTGGTGGAAATATACAATGGTGCAGCCACACTGGAAAACAGCCTGGCACTTCCTAAAAATATTAAACATAGTATTACCATGTGGCCCAGCAATTCCACTCCTAGGTATATAGGTAAGAGAAATGAAATACACATCTGAAATAAACAAATGGGACTACATCAAAATAAAAAGCTTTTGCACAGCAAAAGAAACTATCAACAAAACAAGAAAGCCCACTGTATGGGAGAACATATTTGCAAATGTTATCACTGATAAAGGTTTAATCTCCAACATCTACAGGCAGCTTATACAACTTAATAAAAGGAAGATAAATGATCCAATAAAAAAATGGGCAATGGACCTAAATAGAATCTTTTCGAAAGAAGACAGAAGGAAGGCCAAGAGACACATGAAAACATGCTCAAAGTCACTAATTATCCGAGAGATGCAAATCAAAACGACAATGTGATACCATCTCACTCCTGTCAGAATGGCTATCATCAACAAATCAACAAACAAGTGTTGGTGAGGAGCAGAGAAAAAGGAACCCTCGTGCACTGCTGGTGGGAATGCAGACTGGTGCAGCCACTATGGAGAACAGTATGGAGTTTCCTCAAAAAACTGAAAATGGAACTCCCATTTGACCCAGTAATCCCACTCCTAGGAATATATCCTAAGAAACTAGAAACGCCAATCAGAAAGGATATATGCACCCCTATGTTCATAGCAGCACAATTTACAATAGCTAAGATTTGGAAACAGCCTAGGTGCCCGTCAGCAGATGACTGGATCAGAAAACTATGGTACATCTACACAATGGAATACTATGCTGCCATACAAAAGAAGGAATTATTACCATTTGTAGGCACCTGGATGGAATTAGAGAACATTATGCTAAGTGAAATAAGCCAGTCAATGAAAGAAAAATACCACATGATCTCACTCATTTGTGGATAATAAAAAACATTATAAACTGATGAACAAAAAGATAGATACAGAGGCAGTAAAGCATCAAACAGACAGTCAAATTACAGTGGGAAGGTTAGGGAGAGGTGGGGGAAATAAGAGATCAACCGAAGGACTTATATGCATGCATATAAGAGTAACCAACGGATGCAAAACATTGGGGGGTGAGGGCATGTATGGGAGTGGGGTGGGGGGGGCAATGGTAAGATATGTACACATATAATACCTTAATAAAAATATACATAAAAGAAAAAAATAAATGAATAGGTCTCAAATAAATAAATAAAATACACATCTGCACGCACACCTGCATATTAATGTTCATAGCAACATTATTCATAATAGCCAAAAAGTGGAGACAACCCAATGTCCACCAATGGATGAATGGATAAACAAAATGTGAGAAATCCACACAGTGGAATCTCATTCAGTCATAAAAAGGAATGAAGTATTAATACATGCTACAACATGGATGAACCTTGTAAACACGCCAAGTAAAAAGAAGCCAGATGCAAAATGACACATATTATATAATTTCTTTTTTTTTTAATATATTTTATTGATATTTTACAGAGAGAGGAAGGGAGAGGGATAGAGAGCTAGAAACATCGATGAGAGAGAAACATCGATCAGCTGCCTCCTGCACACCTCCCACTGGGGATGTGCCCGCAACCAAGGTACATGCCCTTGACCGGAATCGAACCTGGGACCCTCCAGTCCGCAGGCCGACGCTCTATCCACTGAGCCAAACCGGTTTCGGCATATAATTTCTTTTATGTGAAATGTCCAGAACAGGCAAATCCATAGAGACAGAAAATAGATTCCTGGTGGCTAGGGCTGGGGGAGGGGAGAGGAAGACTGACTGCTAATGTAAGTGCTAGTAGAGGGTTTCTTTTTGGGGATGACAAAAATATTCTAAAATTGATTGTGGTGATGGTTTCACAACTCAATGAACATAGTAAAAACCACTTTAAAAGGGTGTGTTTTATGGTATGTTAATTATATTTCAACAATACTATTTATTATTTTAAATATATGTGTTTTTACTAATTTCAGAGAGGGTGGGAGAGGGAGAGAGGGAAACATCTATGATGAGAATCATTGATCAGCTGCCTCCTGCATGCCCCCTACTGGGGATTGAGTCCGAAATCCAGACATAAGCCCTGACTGGGAATTGAATGCTCAACCACTGAGCCGCACTGGCCAGGCAACAATGCTATTATTTTTTAAAAATCAGCTGGCTAGCCCTAGCTGGTTTGGCTCGGTGGATGGAGCGTCAGCCTGCAGACTGAAGGGTCCCAGGTTCGATTCCGGTCAAGGGCACATGCCTGGTTGCGGGCTCGATCCCCAGTGGGGTGCTTGCAGGAGGCAGCCGATCAATGATTCTCATCATTGAAGTTTCTCTCTCTCTTCTCCCTCTTCCTTCTTCTCTTGAAATCAATAAAAATATATTTTTTAAAATCAGCTGGCTAGACCATCCACCACCAACTGGCTAATCCCAGGACCTGATTCCCTGGGTGAAGAGAGAAACAGGCCCCCTTTAGCTTCTGTAGTGGGGTGGGGGGTGGGGGTGGGGGTGGAGTTCAGATGCCGGGCAGCCAAAACGACTGCACCCATGGGAGTGAAGCAGCTGACGCTCGGGCAGCCTTCTAGATGCCTGGCCTGAGAAGTCCCCAAGCCTGTTTGTGGACGGGTTCCCACTTTGCTCCGGGTCACTGGGTCATGACCCCACAGTCTGCGCTTAATCATTTATTGTTAGAGGAGTGTCGAGATTACCTTGTCTCACCTTTGAACACATCAGTCTTTCAAAACACTTCATGTGTACTGTCTTTTTATTTTCTTTTTATTTATTTTTGTTTTTGTTGTTAACCTTCACTCAAGGATATTTTTTCATTGATTTAAAAAATAGTTTATTGATTTTAGAGAGGAAGGGAGAGGGAGAGAGAGATAGAAACATCAGTGATGAGAGAGAATCATTGATCGACTGCCTCCTGCACGTCCCCTACCGGGGATTGAGCCCGCAACCCAAGCATGTGCCCTTGGCCGGAATCAAACCTGAGACCCTTCAGTCCACAGGCCAACGCTCTATCCATTGAGCCAAACCAGCTAGGGCTCCATTGATTTTTAGGGAGAGTGGAAGAGATAGGGAAAGACAGAGAGAAGCATTGATGTGAGAGAAACACAGATTGGTTGCCTCCCGCAGGAGCTCTGACCAGGGCCCGGGGTGGGGGAGGAGCCTGCAACCAAGGTACATGCCCTTGACCGGAATTGAACCCAGGATCTTTTGGTTGGCAAGCCGACACTCTGTCCACTGAGCCAAACTGGCCAGGGCTATCTTTTTATTTTCATATGACTTAAAGTGGCCCAACTTTCAGGCAAGCCAGTGGCTGTGTCAATGGATATGTGAGTTGCCAATCCACTAGTATCTGAGCTGTGAGTTTTTACAGTTGTGCTTATAGGCAAGAAAAAATACTGAGCGGCAGATTTCAGTGTTTGGTTTATCAAAAAAACATTCCCCCCCCCCCCCCCGCAAGGCTCCCCAGTCTTTTTGAAATTCATCATAAGATTCACTATTTGGGGGAGACCTTCCCCACAATATTTTTGGACCTCATTAAGCTCTACCACTGGTAAATGTTTACCAACCCGCTCTGGGTGGGGTTGGGGAAAGGGTCCTGATGTGTATGTAGCTTTTGCCAATTTCCATAATGCTCCGGCCATGCCCTTTTCAAATCATCAAGGGGAGGTCACTGAACACAGAATTGGGAAGTGTAGGCCTATCAGCCAGCTGCTCTGCATCAGGGACCTACCCCTCAGGGGCAAACTAGCCTCGCTCAATTGGGTAACCTATATTGGCATCACCTGGGTGGTCCAGGGACCCACAAGTCCTGAACTTGCATGTAGGCCATCCTGGACTAGCCATGTCCTTAGGAGCCTGGCAGAGCAAACGTAAAGCCTCTCTCAAGGAAGGTAACTTCACCCTGGGCCTCCAATGATCCCTATGAATACATTTTAAAATCCAGTGTTCAGCATGGTCAAGGAGAACCAGGCGGATCACAAGGAAATAGGACACCATGAGCAAGAACCAGACATTTCAAGTATTAGAATTATCAGACACAGACTATAAAACAACTGTGCTTTGATGAAAGAATGACGTCTTAAAGTCCCCTTGAAGAAGGGGCCAGGAAACTATAAAAAGGGACATACTGGATTTATAAAGAACGTTGTAGAAAGCTTTACAGTTTAATCAGAGATCAAAAACAAATTCCTTTAGGGGCCATCTGGTAATACAAATGAGTAAAGGGACGTGACACGCTGGTGACCGAGGGAGCTTTGAGGGCACAGGGCTCCTCAGCGGCAGCTGGTCATGGCCATGTGGACTGGGGCCCAGCTTGTACATCTTCTGCTATTTCTAGAAAAAGCTCCATATTAAAAAAATTATTTTTTCTTTTTTGTTAAATTTATTGGGATGACATTGGTTAATCAAATTATATCGGTTTTAGGTGGATATTTGGATTGCTTTTTGTTGTAATAAAATACAGACAACATAAAATTGACCGTCGCCGAAACTGGTTTGGCTCAGTGGATAGAGCGTCGGCCTGCGGACTGAAGGGTCCCAGGTTCGATTCCAGTCAAGGGCATGTACCTTGGTTGCGGGCACATCCCCAGTGGGAGGTGTGCAGGAGGCAGCTGATCGATGTTTCTTTCTCATCGATGTTTCTAGCTCTCTATCCCTCTCCCTTCCTCTCTGTAAAATATCAATAAAATATATTTTTTTAAAAAAATTGACCGTTGTAAGAGGTAAGCATTTTCAAGTGTACAGTTCAGTGGCGTTAGGTACATTCACAGTGTGTACAGCCACCACCGCTAGAACCTTTTCATCCAGAACTTTCTCATCACCCCCAAAGGAAACCCCGTATCCACTGGAAGTCACTCCCCATTCCCATGGCCCCTGGCAACCACCAATCTGTTTTCTGTCTCTGTGGCTTTGTCTAGTGGACATATCTCATGTGAATGGAAGCAGGCAATATTTGTCCTTTTGTGTCTGGCTTCTTTCACTTAGCATGTTCCCAAAGTTCATTCATGTTGGGGCATGTGCCAGTACTTCACTCCTCTTTCAACGGCTGAATAGATACATGCATCAATCAACTGGTACTTGGATTTCTGAGACGCTATCTTCCATATATATATGGCAGTTCTGTGTGGCCCTCAGCACATACCTGCTGACCTGACCTCTGCATGTGAGGGCAGGGCCGACAATATGAGACCTCTGCATGAGGACTTGCTGTTACGAATGTCCTCAGAACGAGTCTCTGAGGCTGGTGTTCTATTCATTTTTCACATTAGGAACTTGAGGTTCAGAATGGAAGAAAGACACGCCTAGAAAGAGGCCTGCACTGCAGCCCCCCGCTCCATCACCTGGTAGCTCATCTACCCCAAATCAAATCCTCAGGGCCAACTGATGGGTTCTACAGTGAGTGGGAGCCCGAGATCTAACGCATGGCTATGACCTTGAACTTCCCGGTGACTTAGTTTCCCCAGGTGTAAAATGGCTGGTGCTGGAATAGTTTATCTCCAAGACCCCGAGCTTGCTGACAGGGTCACTCCCACTCTCCCCAGCATCCATCTGGGCGTGAATTAGCTCTGGTCAAATCGGTTTAGCGGCACCTGAACAAAGATGTGGCACCTGGGTTGTCCTGGTAACTGCAGATTCCTCCCAGAACTGCCCTGGGGCAGGATGGGGGAGAAACAACCTCAAGCGCCTTCCAAAATGCTGATCAGCGTTGAACTTTCCCTGCTGGAAGCCGTTTAACAAGCAGGGGCGAGTGTCTGCCCCGCCCCAGGCACCTTTCCTCTGACCCCAGTTTTCCAAAAGGACGCAGGAAAGGGAAGCGACGTCCTAGCGCGCGTGTTTACGCGGGGCAGAGCGTTTCTCCACTCTTTCCAGGAGCACCTCGCGTCCCCGATCGCTGCCTTCAACTCCGATCGCTACCTTCAACTCCGCGAAGTCAAGAGCCCCGCAGGAAACTTGCGTTATTGCATCCGCTGCCGCAAACCCGCAAACCCCGGGCGGCGGACGGGCCGCCAGGCTGGCTCCCAAGGAACGCGCCCCCTCCGCGGCTGGCCCGCCCTCCCCCGGGGAACCCGCGGCTTCGGGGTGAGTGTCCGCGCTCCCGCCCCCAGCCCCGTCGGGTCGCCGGGCGCCCCTCACCGCCTCCCCGGGGTGGGTGGGAGGCTGGTGGCCCGGCGACGGCGGCGCCCGGAGGCCGCACTGCTGGCGGCCGTGGCGGCGCTGCTCCCCCTGCTTCGTGCAGCTGCCGCCCGGCGCTTGCGCACTGGGCCCGGGCGCGCGGTGGCCCCGGCTTTGTGTGTGTGTGTGTGTGTGTGTGTGTGTATGTGTGTGTGTGTGTATGTGTATATGTGTGTGTATGTGTGTGTGTGAGTGAGAGTGTGTATATGTGTGTGTGTGTGAGTGTGTGTGTGTGTGTGAGTGTGTGTGTGTGAGAGTGAGTGAGTGTGAGAGAGAGTCTGTGTGTGAGTGAGCGGCGGGCGGGCGGGCGGGCGCGAGTGTGGCCGCCGCGGAGCGCGAGCAGGACCGGGCGGCGCGCTCGCAGCCTCTCTCTCCCCGCCAGAACCATGTCGGGCAGGTCAGTTCGAGCCGAGACCAGGAGTCGGGCCAAAGATGATATCAAGAGGGTCATGGCGGCTATCGAGAAAGTGCGCAAATGGTAAGCGGAGGCGCCGCTGGGCGCCGCGGCCGCGCGACCCCAGACCACATACAAAAAGCCGGCGGGCGCAGCGCCCCGACCGCCCGCGGCCCGGGACTTGGAGAGGGCGGGCGGCGCGCGAGCCGGGTCACCTGCGCGAGGCGGAGGCCGCTGCCGCTGCCCAGGTGCGCTCGCGCCTGTCGCCCACCTGGCGCGGCGGTGGCGGCGGCCGCCTGGAGGCGGGGGCTCCCCGGGCCGGGCGGCCGAGCTGCGGGCAGTCCCCGCCGCGGCGCTCGGCTCCCGGGAGGAGAGCTCGGGGCCGGCCCCAGAAGCCATTTCGTTTTGTGCAAGTCACATGAAAGCGGCTTCCCGCGCGCCGGGGCCGCGATGCCGGCGGCGGAGGGGAGAGCGCGAGCTCCATTGTGCAGCGCCGAGCGGGCCGCCGCCGTCTCCGTCTCCTCCCCGCGCGCCCCGGGCGGCGCAGCGCCGGCCCCCGCGCCCTTGCCCGCGCCGGGCCTCCCTCCCTCGCTCCCTCTCCGGCTGGCTCGCTCGCTCGCCCGCTCCCCGCCTCCCAGGCCCGGCGCCCTCGAGTCTGCGGAGTTTGCAGAGCGCGAGCCGTTTAAATTTAGCGCTTTGGGCTGCCTGGAGCGAGGGCTCTTGGCGGGGAAGCAAGATGGGGGCGAGCGCGAGGAGGGGACGCCGCGGGGCCCGGAGCGCGGGGCACCCCCTACACCCTCTCCGCTCGGCACCCAGGCGCGGGGCTCGGGCGAGCGAATGTGTTTTTTGTTTGTTTGTTTTTTGTCAGAAACCGGTCCTGGGCCGCGTCTGCCTTTCCCAAACCAGCAGCTCGTGTTTGTTTTGCGGAGGGAGCCGTTGTTTTGTTCTCTGAGCGGGGGGACGGGGGGACTCGGCTGGCCGCGTGTTTGTGCAGCTCGCGAGCGAGTGTCCGGCTCAGCCTTGTGGTGAACAGGACCGAACGTTCGTTCGGCATCGGCGGGGTCTGACTCGGAATCGGCCCGAGGGCCGGGCCTGAGGCGCCGAGATCGCCAGGTCGAGGCGGACTTGTTGAAAACTCCCAGCTCCCGGATTTCAACTTCATTATTTTTTTCCCACGGCTTCACCAGGGTCAGGGAGGTAGAGCAGCAGCCGCGATGCTCTCACGTGTCAGCGCCGGCGGGCTTGTCGGGGACCCTTTATTTAAAGCATGAAAATTGGTCGCCCCACCCCCACACCCCCTTGGCGGGCTATGTTTATGTTTAGGGGTGTCATTTCTTGAGTAACGCCTCGGTCTCTAAAAACCACAGGGGGCGAGGATCCAGTCTAGCCGGGTCGCAAGTTAGCTGTCCTTCCCAGTCAACCCCAACAAAAAAGGCAAGAGGAAAATCAATAAAGCCCACGTGCTCGCGGCCTCCTATGGAAAGGGCTGTCTGCAGATGGCCGGATGCCCGGTGGAGGGCTGGGTTTGGCTCCAATGGGACAAAGAATTTTCAGAACCGTGAGAAGGGGAGGCTTTCCAAAGTTGAGATCCAAGTCCTCCGAGCCGTGGGAGCTCCCCTAGTGCGCAGGGCACCCCGAGGCCGACTGGAGCCATTTAAAAATGGCAGAAACAGCTGCAGGCCAAAACACACACAGGAAAGCAAGCCCACACAGCCCCTTCTTCTCCTGTGGGGTTCCCAGAGGGAAGGCTGGAGTTGTCCCCTTAGCGCCTGGGCAAAGAAAATGGGTGTCCGGGCCTGAGTCCCTACTGTCACCGGCCTGGAGCTGAGCAAGGGGCTGGGGGCAAGGTACCCCACCGTCCCTGTTCCAGGAGGCGTGGTGGGGCCTTCTGCCCCAGGTTCCCAGCGGGGCAGAGGCCCTGCACCCAGACAGCTGCTCCTGCAGGGCCCGCCTGCCAGCTGCTCTGCAGGGAGGGCAGATGGAAGGATGGGGTTTTCCACCCTGCTGGCCCCACTGCGGGCCAGGCCTGTGTTGGGGGGGAGGGGAGGAGAACGGATCTCCTCCCTACTTTTGGGAAACAACTTGTCATGTCCTCTAAAGACCTCAGGCTTTGGGATCCCAGGGTCGCCATCCAGTTCACTTCCTGTGTGTGACCTTGGACAAACCAGGTAACTTCACTAACGGTGGCCGCAGGGGGTCCAGTGCTCTCCCCCACACCAACTCCCACCCCCAAAATAAGATCATGTCTCTGCCAGCCCTCATCCCCATACACAGGAGCCACCATTAAATGTTGTCTTTACGGTAAGGTGGGCTCCACAGAAACTTACATTTTGCTGATTTTTTCTTTCTTTTTTTTTTTTCCTGCCCCTTCTAAGCAAAACAAATAAACAAACAACAAACAAATTTTGACTTATTTCTTGGGTTTCCCCTGCCTGGAGAAGCCAAATCTCACCTTCACTCTGCCTTTAGGATGGGCCTTCCAGTCTGTCCTGCAGACTTTGGGTTGTTTATTAACTGTGTGGCCACCTACCGTGCAGTCACTGCTGGCTGGGAGGCTGGGTTGCCAGATTTAGCAAATAAATTCATGGACACTGAGTTAAATTTGAATTTCAGGTAAACAACAAAATAATTTTTAAAGAAATTTCTCTACATCGTAAGTATTTCCCGTGCACTCTTTGGGACATACTTATACTAAAACAATTATTCATTGTTTATCTGAAATTCAGATTCGGTTCAGCAGTCTGTATTTTACCCAGAGGATAAAGGTGGTGTCTGGCATGCCATTCCGCGTGGAAGCCTAGGGTGGTGTTTCTCCCCAGCCCCAGGGACCCCACCCATGCCCCTCTGCCAGCCCTACCCTGCCCCTGCCCCTGGAAAAGCCAGCCACCAGCCGTGGCCAACCTGTCTGGAGCTGCTGATCCTCTCCTTTCTGTCTGGTGCCCCATCAGGGCAGGCGGGTAGCGTGTGAGGCAGCCAGAGATGGCTGAGGGAAGGACAATGTGGTGGGACCCTTTTCTGGAAAAACTGGGCCAGGTTAGGAGGTCTGGTGTGGGCGGAGAAGAGCAGGGCAGGTGGGGTTGTTGGGCAGGAGGCAAAGGCTTGAGCTGAGAGGAAGGCTTAGACTGGGGACCCCCTGGGCCTTTGGTCTGAAGGGTCCCTCAGAGTCTTGTGCTTGACGGAGACAGGCCTGTTCCCAAGGATTTCCCACTGTCCCTGGGGGAGGGGGAGGTTTGTGCCTAGGGCCTCACCTTGGAACCCCGAGGGTGCCCTCCTGCCAGACACAGGGCAGGTCAAGTGAGTCTCAGCCTAGTTCGGATAAGGGCAGCCGCCAGCCAGGCCTCCTGAGGCATCCAGTGCTAGCCCTGGGAAATGAATACAAAGTGAGGGATTTAGAGCTCTCGCTGAGGGAGCCAGGTGACCCCAAGATAGTCTTGCCCTTGGACCTGGACCTGGGAGGACGTTGGAAACTGGCCTTGGCCTGGAGATTCTGGATGGGTACTTGTAGTTTATATAGGAGCCCGTGCTGAGGAGGGGCTCTGTTTCTGTAGCTCGGACTGCACTTAGCCTTTTCACCTAGGAGCCGAAGTCTGACGTGGAAGACAGATCCTTAAGCATGGCTGGTTACTGGGGGCCATCAAGGCAGGAGGGCGCAGTGCGCTCAGGGGCGGCTTCATGGAAAGGTTGGGATGGGCCCAGTGTCTACAGGTGGGGAGAGCTGGGGCATCTGAAGGAGCCTCAGACCCTGGAGAGGAGGGTCTGTGGGCCCCTTGTGATCAGATCATGTTTTTGAGAGTAGCCGGGAGTCTGGATTTTTATGTTGTCTGACTTTTTTCTTTTTGTAAAGTTTGGCAAACTGATTCAAATTTTTAAAAGTGCTGTGCAGGCCAGACCAAACAGCCCGTTGGCCACTTATTTGCCACCTGAGCTGTAAGGTAGTAACTACAGCTTAGTACCCTCATCGGGGGTGGGGCCGTGTGCGGGGGGGCGATGGGTTTGGGGGTGGTAGTGGGAGTCCGCTGCTCCTCTGAGCCCATGTGGTATGTTTCCCAAGGCGCTGTCAAGCCACCCGCTAGATGAGACCCCCAGAGCTCACGCGACATGACTGCGACATCCCTTCTCATGGTCCCTGGTGCTCGCTCACCGGGCCCCATCTCTGCCTGGCTGGCTGCTGGCTGAACGGCAGGCCTGGGGTCGGGCTTTAACTCTCTACCCCGTGTCCCATAGCCCCTCAGTGTCCACACCTAGAAATGCAACTGAAGCACAGTGACCTGGGGACTCGGGCCAAGGGTTGCCGCTGGGTCATTGGGACAACCTGGTTGTGTTGAGCTCATAACCTGTAGGGCCTGTAACCTCTCTGAGAAGCACCTGCGATTGCAAAGATTCATCTTCACCGTTGTGTGGCCGGCAAACCCAGGTCTGGTCCAGGGTGGCCATGGCTGTTAGCTGGCTTTTCCCGGGGCCAGATCTGAAAGGTGTCTTGTGTATTACAAGTCAATTCCTTTAAAGAAAAAAAAATTTTTTTTTTTTTTTAGTGATTTGAGAGAGGAAGGGAGAGGGAGAGAGATAGAAACATCAATGATGAGAATCATTGATCAGCTGCCTCTTGCACGCCCCCTACTGGGAATGGAGTCTGTAACCCCGGGATGTGCCCTGACTGGGAATCAAACCATGACCTCTTGGTTCATAGGTCAATCCTCAACCACTGAGCCAGACGGGCTGTGTGTTTTTTGTTATTGTTTTTAACATAAATTGTGGATTTGCTGACCTACTGGAGCCCAGGCCCAGGCAGCCAGTTGAGGCCTTGTGAGTGGTGAGGGCCTTTGGTCCCTTGCACAGGTACCAGCAGTTGGCACTTCTGCCCGGCATCTGTTGTTGCTGATGTGCTCTGTGGAATGGATTCTTCATTTTCACGGGAGACAGGAGAGCAGAAGGTGGGCTCCGGGGTCACAGCCTGTGTCCAGTCCCGGTTCTGCCATTGACTAGCTACGTGACTATGAACTAGTGGTATCACCGCTCCGGACCTCCCATTTCCCCATCTATAAAGTGAGGTGATAGTCGCCCCCCTTTCCTAGGCCTGTTGGCGATGTCTGGGAGAGAGCATGTAAATAAGACGCTTGGCCCGAGGCCTGGGCACACAATGGCTATTGTGGTTGTTGCTTTGTCACTGAGACTGTTTCTTGGAATGCCCCTGTCCCTTCCTGGCACCTTCAGGATGGAGGTGGGGGGAGACTCGAACTGAGGATGGTCCATCCTGCCTCCAGGTGGAGGCGGTGGGCGGTGACTTAGACACCTGCCTTGACTCCTTCTTTCTGGGCTAAAAGGGGCAGGGACAGGGGCGGAGAGGCTGCTCCGAACAGCAGTGTGGCAAGGGAGGTTTGAATACTGGCTCTGGGGAGAGTGCCTTCACCTCCCTGTGCCTCCATTTCTTTATCCGTCACGTGGGGAAGGTGACCGTTCTTGCCACACAAGGTTATGGGAAGAGTAGAGCAAGTGTGTCCAGTGCTCAGCACAGAAAACATACCAGAAAGGTCGCTAGAATAATAATAAAACAGTCACTCGCTTCCCCCAGAGGGAATGCGCGGGCCCGCGCAGCACAGTGTGGGGGGTAGAGGTGTCTGTGGTTTTGAGTGTGCTCGGGCACCCAGAAGCCCCTGTGGGGAAGGGGGCGCCTGGTGGCTGTGACATGTCCCACCAGCCCATGAGGTCCCCCCACCCCACATGGAGGGGAAGACCCAAGACTGAGATCTGGGCCGGGAGGTGAAGGCACACGGACAGAGGTGCCCACGCCACGCACAGTTCTCGGTTCTGGTGGAACCTGGTCCCTGACATTGCTGAGGGCTCCTGGCAACTACACCACCTGTTCCAGGTGTGCATCTGGCCCCAGCCTCCCACTTCTTCCGAGATGGTGCCAGGAGCGTGGACCCTGGAGCCAGAACTGCCCGGGTTCGAATCCCAGCTCTCCCTCGGGCGGGTCATTCCCGGGGTTTGGGGCAGGAGGTGATACGATCTGGCTTATGGACTGCAGGGGGTCAGGGACAGGAGTTCAAGGCGGAACAATAATTTAGAGAATGACAGTGGCTTGGAGCAGAGTGCTGGGGAGGAGAGGGGGGTCGTTTTATCCTTGGTGAAGACCAGCGACCCCTCTTCCTCCTAGTGGCTGGTGGTTTTCTCCTCTTCACTCACAAGCCTGCCTCTGGCAGCAGGGGCCCTGGACACTGCCCCCCAGGAGTTTAGGATGCCGCCGGGCAGGGGAGGGGCTGCTGTGCAGACGGGGGCCTTTGGAGACAAGACCCCGAAGCACCTGCCAGGCTCAGGACCGAGCAGTGGGAGGCTCGGGGCATCTCTCCAACTGGCTGCTGCCCACAGTCCAGGCTGGGCTTCCCTGTTAAACCCTCGGTATTGGCGCTTGGGGCCTGCCCTTGGGGGTTTGCCCCTGCCTCCTGCCCCCTCTGCTGCTCCAGAGGGCAGAGCGAGGGGTGGTTAGTCCAGCCCCTGCTACCCCCCAACCTTAGACCCCGCCCCCAGGAGGAAACACCTGGCCGGCCTGAAGCCCTCCCTGCTGCCCAGAGGGGCTTGGCTGGCCCGGTTTGCTGGCTCTGTGGGGTGAAAGCCGGAGGAACCTGGGGCCCAGTCCCCCTCGTCCAGGGGAGTCATCCTAATGGCAGCCCCTCTCCCGCCCCCCAGTTTTACCAAGCACTTCCTTCCAGGCCTCCGAAGACTTGAACACACAAAGTCTTAGGTAGCCCTCACGCAGCCTGGAGGGATTGACAGCCAGACATGGTCACAGCCTTGGGCAAACTACGGCCCGCGGGCCGGATCTGGCTGTTCTATCCGGTTCTCTTGCTCTCCCCTCCGCTCCTTTACTTTGAATTTATATTAGTTCACACAAACACTCCATCCATGCTTTTGTTCCGGCCCTCCGGTCCAGTTTAAGAACCCATTGTGGCCCTCGAGTCAAAAAGTTTGCCCACCCCTGTGTCTCTAGCAGGTGGGGAGACACTGAGGCTCAGAGGAGGGAGAGACCTGCCCAGGGACCCAGTGAGCAGCAGAGATGGGATACAAACCACATCTGTATGACCTACAGCTTGTCCTCTTAACCCCGAGCGGCCACCACATCACAGCTGCCCCGAGGGAGTGCGGCCAGGGCCCCCACAAGGGGTGAGCAGGGCCCTGCCCCAGAGCCCCTGGTAACAGGCTCTTCCTCCTCCTCCGCAGGGAGAAGAAGTGGGTGACCGTGGGTGACACATCCCTGCGAATCTACAAGTGGGTCCCTGTGACGGAGCCAAAGGTTGACGATGTGAGTATGAGGGGCCGGTCCTCTGGAATACCCCCTGCGTGTCATCTCGGGCAGAGAGCCCCACGGTTTGTCACACCTTAGTGCAGAGGCATCCCTTCCCCATGGGCACCAGGATTTGGGGGCTGCCGTAGTGGTACCCACAGACAGGCAGACGCTCCCTCCCCATCATTGTAGCACCGTTCCCAAGCACCCGACTCTATGCCGGGTATTACCTCGTTTATTTCTCATCCCGAGTCTGTGGAGTTGATCTCTATCTTCTCTGTACAAGTGAGGACACAGGCTCAGAGAGGGGAAGCCATTTCCCCAGAGTCACACAGCAAGGGTCAAGTGTGTCCTGACTCCGGGGTACATGCTTTCTCCACGCTTGGAGATCCTTTTGTTGTCACCCCAGAGTTTTGCACAGGGAAGCCTGGGTGGCTCCAGGAGGGGTGGTGACTGTGACCACCAGGGGGAGCCCCAGCGGCTGTGCTTGATTTTGGGGAGGGGTGGATGATGACAACCCCTCCTGGCAGCTTTTCAGCTCAGAGGCTCTGAGACCAGTGACTCCCACAGACCCCAGGTCAGCTGCTCTCATTCCCAGTCAAAATCCTGAATGGCCCCACCCCCAGGCCTTTGCATGGGCTGTTCCTCCTGCCTTTCCTATTCTTCTGATTGGTCCCACCTCCAGGAAGATGGCTCACACTGAGCCGCAAGATTTCATTTGCTCCTGGAGGTGACAGGATCGTGATTGGCAGGTTTAGAGGGGGCCAGAAAGACTGGTTGAAAGCCGCTGTCTTTGGTTACCAGCCTGAGTCTCCTGGGGAGAGGGGCGCTGGGCTGAGACCTTGGGTGTTTGTCACTTCTGGTTCTGTCTGGTACCGGGTTCGTGGAGCCACCAGAGCTGCCTTCCCCAGCGGCCCCGAGACCTAGACCACTGCGGCATTTGGCGCTGGCCGCTCCAGAGGGAGACACGGTGTGACAGGCTCCTCACAGGCAGCCCTGGCTCTGCCGTCGTCTGTGCCTTGCGCGCTGTCAGGTGTGGTACAAACACCGTTGCATTTGAGAAGACATGGTCCCTGCTCTCAAGGAATTTATAATCTCGCTGGGGGAAGATAATTATAGAACAGCACGGAACAGGCATCAGGGAGGTGCCAAATGGATCGCAATCAAGGAGAAACCACCACGTACGGGCTGTCGGGAGGAGAGGGCAGCTCCAGCTGGGCAAAGAGCACCCCTGACGAACCCGGGGTGTTGGACAGGGGGCCCCGCCTCACTGGGCCTCAGTTTCCTATTTCCTGCCTCGAAGCAGTAATGTCCAGGTCCTGGGCTGTCTGTGTATCTTTTTTTTTTAATCCTTACCCGAGGATATGTGGGGGTGTTTGTTTTTTTTAAATTTTATTTTAGAGAAAGAGGAAGGGAGGGAGAGAAACATCAATCGGTTGCCTCCCGTACACACCCCAACTGGGGATCGAACTCACAACCTCAGTATGTGCCCTGACCGGGAATCGAGCTGGTAACCCTGTTGTGTGTGGGTCGACACTCCAACCAACTGAGCTGCCTGGCAGGGCTTTCCTGTGTGTCTTTTATAAATGGTTTGCCTTCCCTGTGCACGGCCCCACCCCACTCAGCTCACTTCCTGGGGGGCACCCCGGTGTCCGCAGACACGTCCATTTGTCCTTTCCTTCGCCACGAATGGCAGCAGTCCACCCCGCACCTTTTGTAAAAACGTCTTGGAGATGCTGAAACACGTTCAATGTTGGCATTTTCCTGGATCGTGTCCCATTGTTAAACGAAGAGCTGCCCGACTCGGTAATTGTTGCATCACATTACACTGAACGAACGCACGGTAATTTATTTAACGGGTCTCTTACCGATGGACACGGCGCTGCTGACACTGTTCTCTTCCAGGTTTAAAAGTGGAACCCCACATAAAAGCACCCCTCCCCCTGCCCTCCCCCCCTTGTCTCCACCTGGCATCATTGTACCTGCCCTGGGAGGGTAACCATGGCCTGTCCCCCAGATGCTCTCCCTAAAGGAGGCAGAGACCCCCGCCAGCCAGGGTGTTTGCGTGCCCGCTGGTGCTGGCCCCACAAGCACCGGGGGTTTATTCCAGCCCCAGAAGCCTCCCTCTGCTGGGCTCTGATTCCGAAGCAGGTGAGGCCCCTGATGGGACATGTTCAAATGCAGGCCAAGGAGAGCCCTCCAGGGACCTGGGGGCTCCCAGAGGAGTCGTTCATGGCACCCTCCAGGTCTTGCTCCTGCCTGCACACACGCAATTTGGTGACTCCGTGTCTGCTCCGTTTTCTCCTCCAGAAAAACAAGAACAAGAAAAAGGGCAAAGATGAGAAGTGTGGCTCGGAGGTGACCACGCCGGAGAACAGCTCCTCCCCAGGGATGATGGACATGCACGGTGAGCTCCCCCGGCCGCCCGGCCCGCTCCTGCCAGGTCCCTGGGCCGAAGCAGCTCGGTCGTATTTTGTTTCACCAGCAGGTTCGTTCACATTCCAGGCAGAGGGGTAGGAGGGCTGGGCAGGCCTGGGCCTCTGTGCCAAGGAAAAGGCTCCGTCGAGGAGAAGAAACTTCTTTTCCAAGACCAGCAAGACAAGAAACATAAACTAAAGACCCTCCTCTCGCCCAGTGACAAAAATCTCAAAGGAGACGTTCTTTTTCCCTCCGAGGCCTGACTTAACGATACAGATGGCTGTTGTATTTCCTGTTTTGCTTTGGCTACTGGGAAGCTCCAACCTGGGTTTCTGGCTTCATGTAAATCCACATCGACAGCCTCCCTTCCTTTGTTGTCTTATTTCAAAACTTGTCACCAGTGTCCCACCGAGCATTTCCAGGCTGGAGACATGCGTTAGCCAGTCTGCTGTGGTCTTGACGTCGTTGGCGTTTATTTCTCCTTTTGCCTTTTTATCCGAGAGGAGGGACACACATCCCAAGCATATGGCTCCATGAAATGTTCACAAACTGCACACACCCAGGGAACTGGCCCAGATCAAGACAGAACGTCCCCAGTGCTCCCCTTGGGGTCCCCTGCTCCCCGACATGTCGTCGGTGCCCCAGATGAATTGATCTCCCCTCTTGCATTTTTACAAAAATGGCCTTGGTCCCAGGTGTGCAGCGCGGCCCAGAAAAGCAGCGTATGGCTGTAGTCGTGTTTTTGAAATCACTACTTGAAAAGCTACCGTTTAAGGTGACTCTCTGTGCCCATGAAAGGGGACCCAAAGCAAAGGTGTATGTACCCCAGGACCCCCAGCTCTGCCACCAGCTCAACCACCACTGTCATCGCCCAATTAACTTTCTTTCCTTTTTTTTCTTTTTATTGTGAAAAATTTCATAAGAGAGAAGAATGGAGAGTAGAGAGGCAGGCCTGGGCCTCTGTGCCAAGGAAAAGGCTCAGTGGATTTCCACTGGTATATGCCATTTCTGCCTCGTCTGTTGTTAAAAACGTGTTAACGTTTTTCTGATTCAAATACAATGTGCGTATCAAAAATGCACAGCTCTTGAGAGTAAAGTTCAGGGAATTCTGAAAATGGTATGTAACTTGTGCTAGAGCAGTGGTTCTCAACCTTTCTGATGCCGCGACCCTTTAATACAGTTCCTCATGTTGTGGTGACCCCAACCATAAAATTATTTTCGTTGCTACTTCGTAACTGTAATTTTGCTACTGTTATGAATCGTAATGTAAATATCTGCATTTTCCGATGGTCTTAGACGTCCCTGCTAGCAGTTCTCAACCTGTGGGTCATGACCCATAGGTTGAGAACTGTTGCTGTAGAGCCTAAGACCATCGGAAAACACAGATATTTACATTACGATTCATAACAGTAGCAAAATTACAGTTACGAAGTAGCAACGAAAATAATTTTATGGTTGGGGGTCACCACAACATGAGGAACTGTATTAAAGGGTCGCGGCATCAGAAAGGTTGAGAACCACTGTGCTAGAGCATTTGTATTTTTATTTTTAAATTGATTTTAGAGAGAGAGGAAGGGGGAGAGAGAGAAACATCAGTGAGAGAGAACCATCAATCAGCTTCCTCTTGCACGCCCCCCTCCTTACCACCCCCTCCCCACCCACACACACTGGGGATCGAACCTGCAACCTGGGCATATGCCCTGACCTGGAATTGAACCGGCAACCTCCTGGTACACAGGACTAAACCCAACCAACTGAGCCACACTGGCCAGGGCTAGAGCATTTTAAAGTAAATTTCCTTTCATCATGATATTTAAGTCTGTACCTGAACACTTGAGCACACGTCACTAATGAGTGACATTGGTATGCTGTGTGCCCAGTGTACCGTTATCACCCCTAACAAAATTAAGAAAAATTCCTTAATGTCTTTTAGACTTCAGACTGTATTCAAATTCCCCAGTCATCCCCAAATGTCTCTTACCAACTGACATGTTCAACACAGGATTTAAATAATGTCCTCACATCATGCTTAGCTGTTAGAGCTTGTAAGTTTCTTTTTCACCTACAATAATCCTCCCTGACTCTTCTCCCCCTTCATGGTCTCGACCAGCAGAGCCTGGCCGGCTGTCCTGCGGAATATCCCACTTTGTGGGGTAACTTTCCTCTCCCTTTTGTTTCGGATCAAGCGGGAGTCGGTTAGAGGCTGGATCAGATCGGATGAAACGTTTCAGCAGCGCCACGCCGTGCACTGTGCTTCGGCCTCTGTGTTACTTCCAAGCCAAGCACCCACCATGTCTGGTTTCCTCACCCAGAACCAGGCCTCAGTCTGTGGCTGGCTGCCTCCAAACACAGGGCTCTCGGGAGCCCGTGGGGGCAGGGCAGGGCAGCCTAGCTCCCAGGGCCTGTGGGGGAGGGCACTGGGTGTGCCAGCTCGGAGGTTCCGGAGGGGCGAGTGTCCCCTTTCCTGGGACAGCGTCCTGTGGGCAGTGAGGCGTGGGGAAGCTGAGCCTAACCCGCCGTCCCCAGCAGCTGCAGGAGTTCACCTGTGCTTCTGTCCCCCCACCCAGATGACAACAGCAACCAGAGCTCCATAGCAGACGCCTCCCCCATCAAACAGGAGAACAGCAGCAACTCCAGCCCCGCACCGGAGCCCAACCCCTCCGTGCCCTGCGAGGGCACCAACACCAAGGCTGAGGAGGCCCAGGCCGAGGGCAAGGAGCTCCCTGGGGCCGAAGGTACGTGCCCTCAGGGCTGGGCTCAGGGGCCTCTCCCCAGCCGGACAGTCCAGCCTTCTGTCCAGGCAGGCGATGGCAGGTCTTTTTTTTTTCTTCTTTAATATATTTTTATTGACTTCAGAGAGGAAGGGAGAGGGAGAGAGAAATAGAAACATCGATGATGAGAGAGAATCATTGATTGGCTGCCTCCTGCACGCCCCCCACCGGGGATCAAGCCTGCATCCCAGGCGTGTGCCCTTGACCAGAATTGAACCCGGCACCCTTCAGTCTGCAGGCCGATGCTCTAGCCACTGAGCCAAACCAGCCAGGGTGATGCCTGGGGCTCCTATTCTTGCGGGGGGGCAATTTAAAAATCACACAATCTAGCATTTGGAAAGGAAGTGTTCTGGAGAATGATGAAGTAAGAAAGGGGGGTGGGGAGTCTTGCCCCATTATGGGGGATATTGTGATTTTAAATAGGTGGCGCAGAGAAGCCTCACCCAGCAAATGAGGCGCAAATCAGGCGAGGGAGGAAGCCGCCTGGGACAACTGGGAGAGCACTGCGGGCAGAGGGGGGAACCCAAGCACAGGTCCTGAGGCAGGAGCATGCTCAGTGTGGCTGGAGGAGAGCGGGCAGGGCCAGGGGCTCAGACGCTGAGACCCCAGAGGAGGCGGGGCCTGGAGAGTGAGGGTTCAGAAGGCCACTTAGAAGACCCTGACTTTTATGCTGAGTGCGCAGGGAGCCATTGGGAGCTTGCGTGCGGAGATCTGAAGGATCACTTTGACTTTGGTTCTGTGAACATACGGGTGGGGCAGGGCTGCTGCCGTCGTCCGGGTGAGGGAGGGTGGCGCTGCACCAGGCGGGAGTGGAGGAGGCGTTAAGAAATGGTCTGACTGTGCAGGATGTGTGTGTGTTTACATGGGTGTATGTTTGTTCATGTTGAGGTCTCTAGACCCCCTTTAAATGAAAATGTTCACAGATAGATGGTCCCTGATTTTCAGATGGGTTGACTTTACGGTGATATGAATGAAAGCCACACCCACTCAATTGAAACCGTACTTTTAAAAATTTGATCTTTCCCGGGCCCCTGCTGTGCAGTCGCTCCCAGCTCCCTGTCCGCCACACGATCACGAGCCAGGGCGCGGTGAACACAGGACGAGCTGGTCACATCTGGGCCGGCTCTTGCCAGCTGTGTGGCCTTGGGCTGACAGTGTCCACTCCTGCACGCCTTCCTGTTTCCTTGTTTATAAGACGAGACAAATAAAAGTTGCCTCTCTTGTCCGGCCACTACAGGAAAGTAAGCGAGAGAGCAGAATGCTCGGCTGAGCCTGGTGCTAGGAAGGGCCTGGTGAGCCATTGGGGGGGTGGGGGACACTAGGGCGGGGCCGTGCAGGGCCAGGTGTGGGCCATGTCCTAGCTGCTTTCCGTCCTGCTTTCTCCAACCAGCTGAGCTGCCTGGCCAGGGCCTGCGTCTCCTTTCACAGGGCCCCTTGCAGGAATCCTATCCCCGGTTAAGACCTCCTTTCATAACGGCCACATTTTGGTAACTGCCCTCCCCCCCCCCATACCCCCCCCACAAGCTTTCCAGGTCCAGGGGGGAACCATATCAGGGTCCTCTCCCAGCCACTCCGGCCCCTGGTCCTGCCCAGGTGCCCAGCATTGCTCAGGCGGGACCACCACAGCGGCCAGGCCCACCGGCCATTGTCAGAGCTCCCCCCACACACAGCCTCCCCAGGTGGGTGAACGCTGCCTTTGGGACAAAGCTGGTTGGTCGCCAGCTGTCGACCTTGCTTTGAACTTGTTTACTGCTGAGTGAGTTCAGGGAATGACATAATGTTCAAGCTCCCTGGACTAAATTTAGGGCCCAGGAAAATAATTTCCCCTGGGTGAGTTCCAGTCCCGTTCTGCTGAGAGAATCAGGCCGCTGTGCCGAGCCCATGAACGTGCCCCGAGCTCCAAGGCCCGTTCCCACACTGAGCGCTCAGGCCAGGCAAGGGGTCAGTGTGACTCCAGGCCACCAGCCTCCTTCATGGTTTCTATGCCTACATCTGCGACCCCACTTCCCGCTCCACTCCACAGAGCTCACTCCACAGGGTAGGGAGGGACTCTGGTCAGAGAGAAGGAGGACAGTTACAATGGAAAATGTTTGCTAAAGCAAACATATCTATCTATATCTATAAAAAGCCAGTGACCGGAATGCCAGAACAACCGGTGGCTATGACGCCCACTGCGTCCAACGAACCTGCCAGATCTGGGGGTGGGGCCGGCCAGCCAACCTCCTGCAGCCCCTCCCCCTGCCCAGCCCCACCCCAGATTGGACCCCCCCGCACCCCAATCAGGAGCAGGGCCGGCTGGCCAACCACCCGCAGCCCCTCTCCCAGCCAGCCTGGCCCTGACCACCCCAATCCACTGATTGGGGCTGGGCCGGCCGGACCCCTCTGCTGCGCAAATTTGTACACTGGGCCTCTAGTTATGAAATAGAATATAACCTGAGTGTGGATTTTTTCTTTTAAATATATTTTTGTTTATTTCAGAGAGGGAGAGAGATAGAAACAATGATGAGAGAGACTCATTGATTGGCTGCCTCCTGCACGCCCCCTACTGGGGATTGAGCCTGCAACCTGGGCATGTGCCCTGACCAGGAATTGAACTTTGACCTCCTGGTTCATAGGTTGCTGCTCAACCACTGAGGCACAGCTGCCAGACTATTTTAGTGTACTTTTAAAAAGCCGGGTGACATGTTACTGGGACCCTGAGAGCCAGCAGAGTGGGACCCTGGGTGGGATGCTGGCACTGCATACCCCCTCCCCCCCCTCGTGAGCTCTCTTGCTTTGTGCCCCAAATAAGCTTCAGGCAGAGCAGGTACTTCTTTTTCCAAAGCCGCACTACAACCTGCTGTGTCCTGCACCTTCCTTCTGCTAAAGGGACGAGGTTGGGGAGCAGGGAGACTGACGCATCAGAAATAGTCCAAATAACGGTGAAACAGGATTCATGAAATAAGCAATTGGTGACTAGAATGCCATGCGGCCATCTTGTATGCTCTTGTATTTAGGGAATTTTTAAAGGCATGGCAAATCTTCCAAAATACTGTGTGAGTCCCATTTGGGGAGAGAGGAGCATTATGTGCGTATAGGGGGAAACATCTGGGAAAAGGGGACTAGATCCTCTAAAATGTTACTGGGTGGTGGTAGCTGTGGGTGGTGTGAAATAATTGGCGATTTCAACCAGATATTTTGTCTGTATTTTCTGCTTCTTGCAAAGGTCAGTCATTGCTCTGACGATCAGAAAAGAATACCCATAGTATTAAGAGAAACGTTCACCAGTCCCCTCCGCGTGTTCCCCAGTGGAGAATGCGGGCTCTGTGATGGGAAGAGGGAGGAGTCCGCAGCCATGGTGGTTGGAGCGCACTGTGGCCACCAGAGGGCGCCGGGTGCACGTGGCACAGAGCCTGTAGCTTTTTTTTTTTTTTTTTGGTACATTTGGCAGGTAATGTGTATGCAGGAAAGGGTTGGAAGTTACAGGGCAGCATGTGGCCTGGATACTTAAAGCATCTCTAAAAAAGTAAGCTAGAGTCTTCCCAAGCCCCCCAGCTTATTGTAGCCCTGACAGACCGCCGAGCCACCACACTACCCCGTTTCCAGGTATTTTTAGTAATTGTTCCATCTGGCCCCGCAAATCACGTGTCTAAAAACAGCTTCTGTCGTCTTGCTTTACCCTCAGATGCTTCTGACGAGCAGAATTCACAGTCTTCCGTGGAAAACTCGGTGAGCAGTTCAGAGAAAGCCGAGCGGCAGCCATCTGGAGAAGCGGGTCTAGCTGCGGAGACGCCCTCAATCTCTCAGGTACCCCGATTGAGGCCTCAGAGGGGCAGCCAGGTCGGCCGGGCGCCTATTAGGGTGCCGGGGGTACATTGAAAGGTGTTTTGTTATTTTGTTTTGCTTTCTCGTTGGACGATCGGAACTTTTGTGCCTTCCTTGAGCAGGTTGTGGGAGCGTCCCGCTGTGTCCCACCCTGGGCGCTGGGGCTGCGGTGAAGGGCGAGACACGGGCGGGTGTAGAAGAAGGGTCCTCATCTTCGTCACTTTGTTTCCACAAAAGCAGTGCCTGCTCTCGGTGATCCAGTCAGCTTCCTGTAGAGCTGGGAAGATAAGTCTTCAGAATCCTCAACGCTGGATAAAATAATCTTTGAAAATACTTTGCAACTGACCATACTCCCCATGCCCAGACTCCTCTCTGGGTCATCACTGTTGGTCAGAATCTGTTCCGAATCAGTGCAGAAGCAGGTGGCCTGGGGGATAGGAGCAGCGCCCCGGGTGCGAGTCCCAGCTTTGTCAGTTAGCACACACAGACATTGGCTTCAGTGTCTCCAGCCGCCAAAATGGGATCACAGAGCTGTCTTGGGGCTAGGGTTTGATGAGATGAGAGAACGTGGGTAACACAGTGGAGCCAAGATGCCTCCATGTTGCCTCGGCGACCGTGATGACTGTCACTGTCAACCCTCTGTGCTCATTTAAAAGAAGGGGACTCAGTGGTATCCCAGTGTCAACGAATAAAACCGTCTCCACTGTGCTGAATGGTTTCCGGTACCTGGGGATAAACTGACGCGTAGCCGCAGAAACAAGGGAAAGGGCAGGACTTGGTCTGCATGGTGTGCAGCCTTGAACCAGGCCTTCCCAGGTCCGCTCCTCTCAGACTTGAGCATCTACGAACCCTTGGATCTGCACCTCCCCTTTGTGCTGTAGGACACTCTCCACATGCCCAGAGGCCTTGAGGGAGTGTGGATGGAAGGTGTTCGCAGTGGCAGGAAGTTCGTCGAAAGGGACCTATTTAAGTAAATCTAGGGTCGTGTATAAAACAGTCTGGCATACAGCTGTTAAAGAGGGCACCGCCCTAGCCAGTTTGGCTCAGTGGATGGAGCGTCTCACTTCGGACTGGAGGGTCACGGGTTTGATTCCGGTCAAGGGCACATGCCTCGGTTGTCGGCTCGATCCCCAATAGGGGGCATGCAGGAGGCAGCCAATCCATGATTCTTTCTCATCATTGATGTTTCTGTCTCTCTCTCCCTCTCCCTTCTTCTCCGAAATCCATAAAAGTATATTAAAAATAAATAAATAAAAATAAAAAGGGCACGGTTGAGGCCAGCGAGTGTGGCTTGGTGGTTAAGCATCAACCCATGAACCAGGAGCTCAGGGTTCGATTCCAGTTAGGGTACATGCCTGGGTCGTACCAGTAGAGGGCGTGCAGGGGGCAGCCGATTAATGATTCTCTCATCATTGATGTTTCTCTCTCTCCCTCTTCCTTCCTCTATCTGAAGCCTGAGGGTTGAAGGGTTCCGGGTTCGATTCCAGTCAAGGGCATGTACCTTGGTTGCAGGCTCCTCCCTGGCCCGGGCCCTGATCAGGGCATGTGCAGGAAACAACCAATCGATGTGTTTCTCTCACACTGATATTTCTCTCTGTCTTTCTCTCTCCCACTCTCTAAAAATCAATGAAAAATACCCTCGGGTGAGGATTAAAAAAAACACACAAAAAGGCAGGGGGGTGGGCCATGGTTGACCCAGGTACCGATGAAGAATGAAGAAATATTCTCACCCTGTGAACTGAGAAAAGCAGGTCACAGAGTCTTGGGCCTAGCATGAGCCCACTGATGAAAAATCAAAATCAAAGCCTCTTGTATAGTTTGTGAAACCAAGATGTCGGCTGGGGTCTCCTGACCTCTTGAACTCAGTGGAGGGAAGGTCATTTTGAAACATAGACCCACACTCGGGGGGCGGGGGAGAGATCCGTGCTAGGGCCTGCCCTCTGCCTCCCCTGATGTCTGAACAGTCCAGGGGTCTTTCAGTTTACCTCCACTCCCATTCCCAGGGGCCCAGTCCTGAAACGGGGCCTCCTCCGCCATTTTTGTGCCCACACAGACACGCATCCGCGCCTGCAGGGCTGCCAGGCTTGCGAGCAGGATGGAGGATGCCTGGCAGTGCAGCAAACAGCTTGATCTTGAAGTTTAGCCATTACTGTTTTGTTTATTTTTATTCTTTTAAATATAGTTTTATTGATTTCAGAGAGGAAGGGGGAGAGAGAGAGAAACGTCAATGATGAGAAAGACTCACTGGTCGGCTGCCTCCTCAAACGCCCCCTCCCGGGGATCGAGCCCGCAACCTGGCCATGTGCTCTGACCGGGGATGGAACCCTAACCTCCTGGTTCATAAGGTCGACGCTCAACCACTGGGCCGCACTGGCCGGGCTGATTTCTGTTGTGAGAGGAGCGCCTGGGCTGTGTTGAAGGCTGTGTAGGGAGGCTGTCATTCGGGCGAGAGATGGTGGCAGCTCAGGTGTGGACTGGGCGCTGGGCAGAGGGAAAGGCAGGCGGCTCAAGGGTCTTTGGAGAGAGAGGTGATGGGCCTTGCTGTTAGGCTGGGTGTGGGAGTGTGGAGAGAAAGGGGGGACTCCCGGGCATCGTCCCGCTTTATCCCAGGAAGATACCAGCACCCCCAACAGGTAGGGGATGGGCGAAGTCAAGAGTTGGTGCCCGGCCCGTGTGGCTCAGTGGTTGAGTGTTGACCAATGAACCAGGAGGTCATGGTTCCATTCCTGGTCAGGGCACATGCCTGGGTTGCAGGTTCGATCCCCAGTGTAGAGTGTACAGGAGGCAGCCAATCAATGATTCTCTCTCATCATTAATGTTTCTATCTCCCTTCCTCTTTGAAATCCATTGGTGGGGGGGAAGCTGGTCTCAGGTGGTGAACACAAATGCAATATACAGATGATGTCTTATAGAATTGTACCCCTGAGCCCTATATAATTTTATTAACCAACGTCACCCCAATAAATTCAATTAAAAAAAAAAAGTTGTTCTCAAGTGACAGGTGAGGTTGGAGATGATGGAGTGGGACCGCCAAGGCAGGATGTGGGAGAGCGACCGTTGAACCTGTTTTTGAGTCAAGAGACTTCTTGGGAATTTGGTGACGACCACAGACCCTCTCCCCATTGTGACATACCCGGGCACATTTAACAAACGCCGAGCGTTCGCCTGGGCCGGGCACCTGTGCTGGGCCCCAAGGAGCAATAGTTAGCATGGCAAGGCTGGTCTAGGCGTGCCGCTTGGAGAAGTAAACTTCAGAATCACCCTGGCGGTCACTCACAGGTTGGAGGACGGATAATGGGGGGATGCCTGCTTCAGGAGGGGTGGACTGAGGGAGGGCTTAGGGGCACCAGGGGAGGACGCGGAGGGAGGTCACTGTGACAGGGACAGGCAGGACCGAGGTGACTCGAGGTTCGGGAGACCCAGGAGGAGTTTGGGTTTGAGGTTTCCTGCAGGTGTGTGAACCTCCTAAAGTCCATGCTCACCGGCCATCGGGTCCTGCCCTCGGTTCCCTCCCGGCTGACCTTTCACCTCACGGCTGCCCTGAACGGATCTCCTGGCCCGTTAACCTGCCGTTCTCTTTCCTTTCTCTTCCCCCAAGGATTTGGAAGGAGGGCCGCCCTCTAAAAAGATGAAACTGGAGGCTTCCCAACAAAACTCCGAAGAGATGTAGACGTTCGGGGCTCAGGCTCCGGTCCACGTTTCCCAGGAGATCCATCAGCAGGCTTAATTCTACGACTTGCCCGAGCGAGCCCTCGGGTTAGAACGACTAACTTCCCAAGTTTACCAAGTGCAAATCCAAGAGAACACAGAACGGCGTGACTTCTCTCAGACACTGAGGAACTTTCTGCTGTGAAGCAAAACACTCGGATCTTGAAGTGACTGTCCTTGTGGAGGTGGGTCGACCGCTCAGGAGTGTCAGACACTGTCTCTGAAGCCAAGATTACATTTGCGTTGCTGCTGTATTGTTTTCCGCCCCACTTCTCTCTCTAACGATATAAGCTATCTGAGGGTGGTACCCGTCCGGCATTCACGTGGCGTCGGGGATTTCCACTGTCCCGCCGATTCCTCCCGCTTTCTTTTTGTGTGCCTTGTGCCCTTGAGGTGACCTCCAGCATGTTTTCCCAGTTGTTTTGCATCTCCCTTTGCAAAGTGCCCTCTGGGCTCTGTGGAGGCTGCCACTGCCCCGGCCCTCGCGTCTCGCTCCTCCCTGTCCCAGGACTTCAGTGGGAACGGAGCAGGCAGGGAGGAGGAGAGCCCGAGGCTGCAGAGGAGTGGGACCTCCTCGGCCACCTGCCCAGCCTCCGCGGTCCGGTCCGGGGAGTCTCAGATGTCAGGGCACTCTCTCCAAGCACCGGCGACTCGATACACTCACTTCCTCGGGGCCTCTGAACCTGGCGTTTCCACGTGGCCCAAATGGACACGCAGAGCCCCTCCATCATTCTGGCGCTTCCATCCTCTGCCCCCGCCATACCGCTTCCTCCCACGCCTCCGAAGGCGGGTGACTTCTGTGGCTGACTGCAGGATCATCTCAAGATTACAGAAAGGCTGAGGAGGCTGGGAGCAGGCGGCAGGAGAAGCTGGTGCTCTCAAAGGATTTCAGATCCACAGTAATCTGCTGCCCTGTGCCTCCCCAGGCCCCCTAGCCCCACCCGGGCATTGGGGGTCAAGATTGCAATCCAGGAAACCCGCTTGCTTCTGCATAATGTTCCTGACACCACCGAGCCAACAGTTGGGTCCTGTCTTATTCCCGGGGTACCCTGCGGTCAGTCCCCCCAAGGAGCGGGCCTTGATGGTTCAGCCTTGAAGGCCAGAAGGGAGGCACCAAGGAGCGGAAAGCTTTGCCCTCCAAGAAGGGGTGATCAAATCCCTGCCTCCACCCCTGCCTGCCTGGGGCAGCTGCTTCTCACTAAAATGAAGCGGCCCCTTGGACCAGCTGCCTGAGTGTCTGGCTCTGAGGCCTGGTTGCTCTTCGTTCCTCTATGGACTTCTCAGCCCCTAGCCCTGTCCCCAAGCTTTCTTTCCTGCACTGGAGTTCCACCTCCCTTTGAGCTGTGTGTGGTGGGGGAGGGGAGGGGGGAGGGTTGCGAGGTTTTGTTGGTTGTTTTCTGTTTTTTTGTTTTGTTTTATTTTGCTAATTGGTGCATATTCAGGTTCCACCTTTGACGTGGGGATCTCTCTCCTGACCACCATGGGAAGTATCTGCCAGATTCCACTTTCTAAGAGTTTCTGAGGGTGAGCTCTTACTTTCGCTTTTTTAAAGGGAGCCAATCCATTTCCTGCACTTCAAGAAGAATCAAAATGTTCCTGAATTTCAAATACCTCATGCAAAAATGTCTCCTGAGATAAGGGGAAACACGCATTCAAACTTTGGAGATCTCAATGTTGAAGTGAGCGGTGGTGGCCGGCCGAAAGATTTTTGTCTTAAAAAAAAAAAAATCCTTATCAGTTTCACGCCCCTCAGGCGGTCAGTGCTACGCAGAACTGGGCTCCTTCTCCGTGTTACCTCTCAGCGACGCCAGGCGGCTTTACCTCCAGATCCTGTAGGGTTTGAATCACGTTTTCCTTTGCAGCAAAACTCCATTTTGATGAAAGGTGAATTGGGATGTTTATTTCCTGCTCTTTTTTGGGAAGCGAGAGGTGACAACCAAGACTGCTGAAGGAGAGTCACGCACACACTTGCACACGCATGTCCATTGGCCAGGGTCCCCTGCGCCCTCTGTCGGCCCCGCGGACAGGCCAGGGGAGTCCACACGATGGGGAATGAGGACGCCGTCCACGACACCGAGGCTGTCATTCGTTTTTCTCTGAAGTGCCTGAAGGTAGGGGTGGGCCGGTGGCCTGGGAGCAACCTGGCCCCACCGCGGCCACGGCCACACCAGGCGATGTGCCAGCGCGCCCCGCACTTGACGCTGGTCCGGATGAGACTGCAAAATCCAGATGTGCTTCCTTCCCCGCAGCCCGCTCCTCGGAGCCGCCGTCCCCCTGCCCACCCCGCGCCACGCCCTCTCCCACCTTGCAGCTGGCCCAGCCAGGACGGGGCCCTACGCGAACGCCTTCCGTGGACACCAGGCCCCATGGCCTAAAGGGCTCCCAGGGCAAACCCATTCCCCCAGAAGCTGGGGAAGCTGTGGCTACACATTCCACAAAGTGCTGGCACTTACACCCACACCCTGGAAGGCCGCGGGTGGTGACCTCCCATTTCCAACAGCGTCGTGGCTTGGCATGTTCTTTACCGCCAAGGACCTGGTTAGAGGTGTAAAGACCTTTTTTTCACGTTACCTGATTTTTTTTGTTGTTGTTTTCTCTTTTCTTTCTTTTTTTGGTGTGTTGTACAGCAGTATAATTTTTCACTTATTTATTCCATCAGTAGATATGGTTTGTACAATGTACAATGGTTCCATTTCAGAAGATAAGAATAAAAAAAATTTGGATCATGAACAACACCATGTGGTTTTAGTAACACTGTAATAAAGAGTAAAATCCAGCTGATGGTGAGAAAGTCCCTCAGCCCCTGCTCTGGCCTCCCGCACGGCTGTGTGGCTCTGACGTGTGCAGGACACCGTTCAGCTCCTCGCACACAGTCATGCCAGCTGCCATCATTGGGCAGCAGTGGGTGCTGTGGGCAGGTGGTGTGGCAACATCAGGACTGTCTCATGCATGAGTCATGCAGCCAATCAGAGCCCCAGTTTAGAAGCCACACCTGCCTAACCGCCCCCCCTCCCCAACCTGGGTCCTGACCGAGGACCCTGTCCCTGGCTCTGGGCAGCTGTGGCCCGTGGCAGGGACTCTGAGAGGTCCGTCCACATCACAGGCGTGTTGTCCTGACTTGTCGTAACTCACCGTCTGGTGACGTGCTCCGACCAGAGCCAGAACCTTCCGGGCACCTTCCCCCCTCCCAGCAGTTCGGCCTTTGCCTCTCAGCTCAGACTTCCTCCCTGAATTGACTTTTTTATTTTATTTTTCTCAGTCCAGCCTCACTTCCTCTTGCACCTACCACCCGGTCCTGGGGGAGCGGAGATAAGGAAAGGGGAGGGATAATGTTGAGCCTACTCCAAGCCTCACCCCCTTGACCCACCTGGAGGCCAATGTTCCCTCCTTGTTTGCGTGCCTCTCTGCTCCCCATCCCTCTCCTTTCTAACATGTCCCAGTGTTTTTACCAGGACTGGTTGCTCAGCAAAATAAACTCCCGATGTGGAAAGTTCAGCTGGACAGAACACCGGTCACAGGGGCCTGTTCGCTTAGCAACAGAAACGCGTTAGCTGGCCTCCCTTTCCCTCCCCTTTCCTGCCCTCGCTGAGTGCCTGCTCCCTGCGTCACAGTCCTGCATGGAGGTCCCTTCCTTCCAGACTTGTCTCCCTATGCATCTCCCCCTCGCTCTGCCGTTCTGCCCCCACCCCCAGACCGCTGACTCCCAGGCGTTTTGTTTCCGGTTCTCTGTGTTTCTCTTGGCTTCTCTGGCTTTTTCAGCTCCCTGCCTGCCTGTCTGTCTGTCTGTAGCTGCCTGAGTTCCTCTCCTCTCCCCACACTGAGGAGTAGTTTTGCAGGCTTTCCAGGCATCCATTGAGCACCATGTGTGTACTGAGCCCTGGTCAGCAGTGACTCGAACTTGACCCTTTCCCTTGGGGCAGAGAAGTGAGCCAGCCGGTGCACTGGGGTGTCTGGCAGTTTGTGAGGAATTATGGGAGAGATGCGTTTTGATGGGGTGGTTAGGAAGGCTCCTAGGATGGTGGAGGAAGCCAGGCACGGGACTAAGAAGCTTGTTTTCCCTTGTTGATAAGGAGTGGCTGGAGGTTTCTGAGCCAGGGCTCTGCTGGACTGAGGGCAGGGTTGCCAGTATGGCATGGGTTGGAAAAGGTCAGACTGGAGGTGGGGCAGGACAACCAGGGAACTGGGGCAGTAGGCCAAGCAGCAGGCGGGGTGTTGGCTGGAGGGGCTGTGTGCCCCGAGGTAATGTGAGGCAATATACCACAGACGGGGAGACGGGGACAGGTAGGCTGGGGAGGCAAGTAGAGAAAGCTCTTATGCAAGTCTGGATCACCTGAGTGTCATGGAGGTCAGTGGCTGGTTTCAAGGGGGAATTGCACCAAGCCTTCAACACCAAGTCTACCCACTCCCTCTGGGAGAGGAATGCATCTTCTCCTGCTAGAGGCTGATAGTAGACACCAGCTGCCTTTGCCAGCTGCATTCCCTTCTTCCAGTAGAGGGCCCCCTCACTCACTCTCAGTCCCATGGAAGACCCTGTGACCCAGGTCTACGTCCCTCCCCCTAATGACAGCAATTGGTTCCAGGGTGATCACATGAACAAAAGTGGCCCAATGAGTGTCAGCCCTGGGATTTTTTGTGGGACCTGTTGGGAAAGAGTTCTACTGGCGTGTGAAATGGAGCTGCTGGGGCCCCGCCAAGGTGGGGAGAAGCCTGCCTAAAAATGAAGCCAACACAGGAGAGAGTTGAAAGATGGTGAGTGTGAGCTTCCTGGGAGTAGCATTGGAGCACTTGGTCCCAGCCGACCCTGAGCCAGCCCTGAGCCAGCCCTGAGCCAGCCCTTCTCCTGAACTTTCCAATTTTGTGAGCCAGTTCATGCCCTGGGTAGTTTAGGTCCGTTTTCAGTGGGTCTTTCCCACGTGAGCCCCCATGTGGGGTGTCTCCTGGACAAATCCAGGAGGAGTGGTTGCTGAGATGGTAGCTCTGACCCCTAATTGGGAGTGTTCCTCTCCCCCTCCAAACTGCTCCTCTTTCCATGTTCCCATGTGACAAGGACTTGGAAATTTCACAGCTGGCACCAGGAGCTAAACTGAGGATAACATGGACCCGCCTGGGACTTCTGAAGCAGCCTCTTCTGGACTCCTCAGAGCTGCAGCACTTCAGAGCTGTGTGACCTCAGGTAAGTATGTTAACGGCTCTGGGCCGCAGTTCCCTCATCTGGAAAATGGGGACAATAATAGTGCCTACTGGGTTGTTGTGAGGATTAAATGAATTAAAACATGTAAAATGCTTGGGACGAGCACCAGCACATAGTGAATCTCAATAAATGTTAGCTGCTGTTGTTATCACTACTGTAGTTTCTATCCTCAAGCATGTTTAGACTCCAGAAGTCCAGCTCCTAGAAAACGATGCACAGGGGAAGGCAAGAGTCAGCCACCCCCAGCTGCTTCGGGCTTGCCTTCTGAGTTACACCTTCTCTCTTAAGACTCACCTCTTTTCCATATGATTGACACTGGACTTATCCAACCAGCACCCCGATGATCCTTGCCTGAGTCATGCCTTGGGGGATGAGTAGAAGCCCACTAGGAAACAGGAGGAAGAGAAATCTGGCTGAAGAAAGGGTGTGAGCAAAGGGCTGGAGATTTGACAAGACATCCCCACATCCCAGTCGCCACCAGATCCCTCTTGCAGGGAGCTCGGGCCCTGGGCCAAGAGGAACAGCACAAAAGGAACAGGCCCATGGGTCCTGTCTCCCTCTGGGATACCCCTGGGATTCTGGCGCCCATGGCTGCACTGGATGACTTTGGGTCAAGGTCTCTCCAGATTTTGACAGAAATATCCATCTGCTTTGTATTGAAGAATCTCAAGACACAGTTAACTCCTGCCTCCCCCTCGTTCCCTCAGTTATGAACTCATTTGATCTCCTTGCAACACTGAATGGCAGTGTGGAACTGAAATCAGCCTCCCATTATACAGATAGAAAAACTGAGGCTGGGGAAGTGACTGAACGGTCCTGCAGAGACGTGGTGAAAGAGGCTTTGGAATCCAGCCCATCTTTCACTAGATGAGGCAAATCTGTCCCGCCACTTATTTTTGTAAATAAAGTATTATTAAAACACAGCCATGCATATTTGTTTACATATTGTCCTGGGCTATTTGCAAGCTACAACAGCAGAGTGGAGTAGTTGCTACAGAGACTATATCACTTGCAAAGTCGAAAGTGTTTACCATCCTGCCCCTTCAGAAAATGTTTGCCACTGTTGCACTCAATTATAGTTTCCTATTGAAACACCGTGTCCTTGAAATAATTACCTACTATGTGCCAGGCACCTGCAAGACTTTTCTGAATTTTATATCCACATGTAAGGGTATAGCTCAGTGAATGTACTCAATGCACCTGCATAACCAGCACCTCGATCAAGAAACAGCAGATTACGCCCTAACCGGTTTGGCTCAGCGGATAGAGCGTCGGCCTGCGGACACAGGGGTCCCAGGTTCGATTCTGGTCAAGGGCATGTACCTTGGTTGCGGGCACATCCCCAGCAGGGGGTGTGCAGGAGGCAGCTGATCGATGTTTCTCTCTCATCGATGTTTCTAACTCTCTCTTCCTCTCCCTCTCTGTGAAAAATCAATAAAATATATTAAAAAAAAAAAAAAAAAGAAAAGAAACAGCAGATTACTAGCCCCAGACATCACCCACATTCCTCCTGGTCACTGCCATCCAAGGGTAACCACCACCTGACTTTTCTTTGCACAGATGAATTTTGCCCATTTTTGGGCTTTATATTCATGGATGTGCTCTTTTGTGTTTGGCTTCTTTCACTCGATGTGATGTTTGTGAGATTCTCGATATTGTCCCATGCCCCTGGAGTCCATTCATTGTCATTCCTGAGAATCCTCCACGGGGCGAGAACACAACAGTGGGCTCGCCCACCCTCCTGCTGCTGGGTGTTCGTTCTGCTTCCAGTGTCCATGGAGTGTGATGAATATGCAAGACATTGGACCTCTATTAGCTCGTTTCACCCTGGCTTTAACCCTAAAATGGGGCTTTAACCCAACTTGTAGTCCCATTTTAAAGATGTGAAGACTGAGGTTCAGATACGATGGTGCCACAGGTGACCCAGCATGCAGGAAAAGCCCTGGGTGCAGGTGGGCGTGCTTGCTGTCTTGGCTCACTGCTCCCTTGTTAGATTCGGGCTTGAAATCCCACTGTGACTGCAGACTGGATCCCATTTATATGAAATTTCTAGACAAAGCAAAACTAGGTAGAGCCCTCGGAGGTCCCGGATCTGTCTCTTGCTTCAACAGTGTTTAGATGGAACAGACCCAGGGACACCTGTTCTTCCAGCCCCCGGCCACTCTCCTGCGTCTCATCCAGTCACCACCTTCAGAACCACCTCCAGGACCAGCCAACACACCGTTTGTGTTTTTTTTTCCTACCTTAACTCCTCATTGCTGAACAACCATGAGCTCCCAAATTCGTCAGAATTATTCCACCCAGGTGGAGGCTGCGGTCAACCGCCTGGCCAACCTGCATCTGCGGGCCCCACACCTACCTCTCTCTGGGCTTCTATTTCGACCACAACAATGTGGCTCTGGAGGATGCGGGCCACTTCTTCCACGAGTTGGCGGGAAGAAGCACGAGGGTGCGGAGCATTTCTTAAAGTTGCAAAACAAGCGAGGCGGCTGCATTCTCTTCCAGGACGTGCAGAAACCTTCCCAGGATGACTGGGCCAAAACTCAGGACGCCATGGAAGCCGCCCTGGCCTTGGAGAAGAGCCTGAACCAGGCCCTTTAGGAGCTGCATGCCCTGGCTTCTACCCGTGCAGACCCTCATGTCTGCGACTTCCTGGAGAACCACTTCCTGGATGAGGAGGTGAAACTGATCAAGAAGATGGGCGACCACCTGACTAACATCCGCAGGCTGCAGGCCCCCAGGCTGGGCTGGGCGAGGATCTCTTCGAAAGGCTCACCCTCAAGCACGACTAGGAGCCTTTGGAGCCCAGAAATCTTTCAGAGGACCCCCCCTGCCCCCCTGCATCCCCTGGTGTCTCTGGCTTTTACCTGAGCCTCTTCCCGAAACTACTAGCCATTCTTTTAACCACCCTGGAGCCCTCTCCCATGCATTGGACCAAATGAAACAATAAAGCTTTTTGCAGCCAAAAAAAAAAAAAAAAAAGAAAGAAAAAGAAAAACTGTGCAATCAGAAGGTAGAACTTGGGTTATCTGGGGCTGGGAACAAAGATTAGCTGCATGGAGGAAGGAGGAAATGTTTTGAATTCTACTCTTAAAGTGGGCGAATCTCCTGGGGGTGTAAAATTAGTTGAATAAAGCCCAAGAAATGCCTTTATTTCTTCTTCCCCTGTGCCTCAGTTTCCCTTAGAGGTGTGAGGCTGGCTGTCCAGACTGTCAAGGGCTATTCACCCACGGAAGTCTTCCAGTTCCCCCCACAATTAAATGCTCCCCACCAGCATGACCTGACCCAGCAAAGGTATCTGTCAGGGGGTGGGGTGGGGTCTCCCAGGCCAGAGGTGACATTGAATGACAATGAAGCATCCTGTTTGGTGTCCCTGTATCCGACCTGCTGTCCGACGGGGCAGGAGAGCCACGCGCAGCGGATGCCCAGGCCTCAAACTGTTTCTCCAAGTAGTCCCCAGAGATGGCTGCTGCCTTTCAGTTTCTGCGCTTGTTTATTTTCAAAGGGATGTTGCCAGACCGCTAGGCCACCCCTGCCCTTTCATGGTTTGTTTCATGTAAAAAAATTCAGGAGGAGAGTGAGGCGAGAATGCGACCTGTAATCAATTCTTCTGCCAGCAAAGAACTGCAAGAGGCCCCAGCTGTCAGGTTTGAGGAATGTGCGGGGCCAGGAGGTCCCCTTGCTGACCCTGGCCCCCGGAACACCCGAGATCCTGATGGTGTTAATGATCATTGCGAATGTCCAATGACTGATGCTGGGACAACTGGAGATCCATATACAAGACTGCATGAACCTCAGCCCATACCTTGCACCTTATAGCTAGCAAAAGTCACTCAAAATAGATCCTAGGCCCAAATGTAATTAAAAATTCTAGAGGAAAACATAAGAAAAAAATCTTGGTGATCTTGTGGTTAGGCAAAACTTTTTTAGGCATCAAAACGCTAACTATAAAAGGAAAATATTGATAAATTGGACTTCATCAGAATTACAAACTTCTGTTCTGCTAAAGAACTGCTAAGAGAATAAAAAGACAAGCCACAGATGGGCAGATGATCTTTGCAAAAACACGTATCAGATAAAGGACGTATATCTAGACTATGTAAAGAACTCTCTGGCGGGTTAGAAGGGGTCAATGGGAGAAGAAGGGGGACATATGTAATACTTTCAACAATAAAATTTTAAATATATTTTTATTGATTTCAAAAAAAAAGTGAGAGAAAGAAATAGAAACATCACTAATGAGAGAGAAGCAATCAGCTGCCTCCTGCACGCCCCACATTGGGGATTGAGCCTGTAATCTGGGCAAGTGCCCTGACCAGGAATCGAACCGTGACCTCCTGGTTCGTAGGTCGACGCTTAACCACTGAGTACGCCAGCTGGGCAACGATAAAGATTTTTTAAAAATTAAAAAAAAAAAAGAACTCTCAAAAGTGCATAATAAGAAAGCCAGCACGCACCCCCTAAAAAACCTAGCAAAATATTTGCACAGACACGTCATCAAAGAAAACGTACAGAAAGTAAATAAGCACATGAAAGATGATGAGCATCATTAGTTATTAGGAAAATGCAAACTAAAACCGTAATGAAATGCTCTACATTCCTACTAAAAAGCTAAAAAGAGAGACCATACCAAATGCTGGTAAGGATGCAGAGATGAAAATTCTAAATGCTGGTGGAAAGGGAAAATGGTGCCGCCATTGAGAAAAACATTTGGCAGGTCCTTCTAAAGTTAAATACAAACTTACCCTACAAGCCGGCCAATCCCACTCCTAACTATTTACCTAAGAGAAATCAAAATGTACGGAAGCCTGTGTGGGAATGTTTACAGTGGCCTCATTCGTAATCACCAAAAACTGGAAGCAACTGAAATGGCCTTCAGCTGGTGAACCGATTGACAAACTGTGCTATACTCACAACACAAAACCCTACTCAGAAATAAAAAGGAATGGACTACAGCTACACGCAATAATGGGGGAGAATCTGGATGCGTTATGCTGAGTGCAAGGAAGCCAGACTCAAGGTTGCTTACTGAATGGTTCCATTTATATGACATTCTGGAAAAGGCAAAGCTATAGAGACAGGAAGCCGATCAGTGGCTGCCGGCGCCGGGGGTGGGGAGAGGGCTTGACTACTGCAAAGGGGGAGGGAATTGTGTGTGTGTGTTAGGACTATCATGTCATGGTTGGCGCTGGTGAGTACGTGACTATATGTTTGTCAAGCTCATGGAATTGTACACAAAAAAGAGAGAACGTTACTGTAGGTAATTCATACCTTCTTCTGCTTCTGCTAAAGAACTGCTAAGAGAATAAAACAAAACAAATAAAAACAATAATAGCCAACATCACACCATATGTTATGTGCCAGGCAGGTTGAAGTACTTTACGTACGTTAATTCACTCAATCCTTACAACGACCCTATGAAGTAGGTATTATCCCCAAATTGTAAAAGTTTTGTCCCCAGAGCCCTCTCACCTTCTTGGTCTCCAAGCCCCTCAGTCTGACCCTCCCTACCCTCTTCCTTCTGTGCCTCTCATTTTCCTGGGACTGTCTTCCCTCGTCCACGGCCATGTAGGAAGTTGCCACTAACTTGCCCCACGGAGGAGCACACAGTTAATAATGAGGCTTAGCAGGGATTTCAAACTCAAATGCCTACAGGAACCAGACAGGCGATGCAGACCAGCAAAACCCACGGGACAACAGGGAGTGGTGGGGACGGTGGAAAGCTGGGGAGCACATGCTGTGTCTAAAGGGGACAGTTGCTCCTTCGCTCCAGCTGCTACAAAGTGGAGACAATATGGGCCCAGTGTTGTCAGATCTTCGGATAGTTCAAGGAAATCCTACCATTCTGATGTTTATGTCGATTTTTAAAATGTTAGCAAATAAGTCACATTTTAAAAAACCGTTTAGATACTGGTTTTTACTATTGTAAAGACATGTTCACCCCCTTTTTTTTCCCCCAAAGTCACCCCAAAGTACAAGGAAATACAAAGCAGAGGCAGAAAATCCATAGTTAGTGAAATAAGGCAGCATCTGTAGCCCAAACCACTGTAGAGAGGAGGATGGCAGGATGGAAATGAACTTTGCAAGGCGCAGGAACACACACCCAAGTGCTGCAGAAATAGATCCCACTGCGCAGGTCAGTCCTCCCCGAACCCTAGAAAATCTCAGGAATTGGAGGCATCAGGTACTGCAGAAAGCAGAGGATTAAAAACGGGCGTTGGTTGCCTGGCCAGCATGGCTCAGTGGCTGAGCGTCGACCTATGAACCAGGAGGTCACGGTTTGATTCCAGGTCAGGGCACATGCCTGGGTCGGGCTTGATTCCTAGTGTGGGGCGTGCAGGAGGCAGCCGATCAATGATTCCCTCTCATCATTGATGTTTCTACCTCTCCCTCTCCCTCTCCCTCTCCCTTCTCTGATAGCAATAAAAATATATTTTAAAACAACAATAACAGGGTTTGGTTGAAAGATTGCATGTGAAACAGACCTCTAGGTTGCCAGTCCCATCCTGCGGTCTCAGCTGACTGCCCCTCTCTCTCTCCTTTCTGCTGGAGACTGAAGTTCAACATCTGGAGAAGTTCATTATCATGGAGACTTGAGAATCACAGATAGTAAGCATGGAGGAGTGCGGGGAGTGAGGTGCCAGAGGCTGCAAGCAATGGGTAGCAATGTAGTGGCAGTGAGCAGAGCGAACAGCAAGGCTACTGTCCTCTCCCCTGGCCTTGCTCCAGAGTTTCGGCAGCTAAGCTTGTACCCTCCCTCCCAAAGGCAACTGGAGGTCATCTGTGCCATCTGAACCACCCAGAGAGAAGACCTCCAGGGTCTGCCAGTTTTGAATATCAGCCTGAAGAGGTTCTCTCCTTCCCAGAAATGGATATTGACTTTTTCAATTAAAGAAAAAGTATACATCCTCCTTCATGGATGTCTTTTGTGTTTAAGAAACCAAACAGAAATAAAGAGTATACTCCCCCCCAAAAAGTATACAAGTAATAATTGTTTCTTTTGGAAATTAGTAAAGATAGATAAACATAAAGAAGAAAAATAAAAACCACCCCCACCCAAGCAGATAACTGGTGTTAGTTAACATGGTGCACTCTCTGACATATACACATAAATATATGAATTTAGTTATGTTTGAAATTGATATCAAATTACTGATAATTTTTTATCTTTTTTTTGTTTTGTTAATTCTTACCCAAGGATATTTTTTACATTGATTTTTAGAGAGAGTGGAAGGGAGGGAGGAGGGAGAGAGAAAGAGAGATTGGTTGCCTCCCACATGGGCCCCAACTGGGGTTAGGGATCAAACCTGCAACTGAGTTACCTGCCCAACCTCAGATCTTTTGGTCTGCTGGCCAACACTCTAACCACTGAGCAGAACCAGCCAGGGCTACTGATAACTTTTTATTTATTTATTTATTTTAAAAATATATTTTATTGATTTTTTACAGAGAGGAAGGGAGAGGGAGAGAGACTTAGAAACATAGATGGGAGAGAAACATCAATCAGCTGTCTCCTGCACACCCCCTACTGGGGATGTGCCCGCAACCAAGGTACATGCCCTTGACCAGAATCGAACCTGGGACCCTTGAGTCCGTAGGCCGACGCTCTATCCACTGAGGCAAACCGGTTAGGGCCTGATAACTTTTTAGAAGTTGTTTTCCCATCCAATAGATTATGGACTTCTTCCCATGTCAATAAATATACACATACATCATTTCATATGTAGTGTTCCATTATATTTGGGGCCATATATATCCAACGACTTCCCTCTTGTTAGACATTACATTGTTCCTGTTCATGCTCTGTAAATGGCACTGCAGTCATCGTCCTTGTACACATATCCTTAGGCTAAAATTCTAGAAGTGAAAGTGCGGTGTCCTGTGTGGCTGGGCATTTAAGAGTTTACCAAGAAGAAAAATTTCCAGGTGAAAGAAGGCAAATCATAGGCTGGAGCTTCAGATTTTTGCAACCAGAGTTCAAAGCGATGGTTTGACAAGGAGGGTGGGGATCTCAAACTCAAAGCAGAAGCTGGCAGTCCCTTGTGACCTACTCTTCCTGAGAGACATCTAGGGAAGGAGTGAGTGCCGCCCGTTTGGTGAGCCCTTCCTCCCTTCCATTCCCAACACCCTCCCCTTCAGGAGGAGGGTGGGGCAAGGCGATCAGCCTGCATCCAAATGTGGAAGTGAAACTGGCTTCAAAGCAGACGAGGGTGAGTCACTAGAGGACTCAGGAGGTCCTGCTGGGACTAGAGTGGGTGCTCTGGGCCCAGGGGCCTCACTATGCCTCTTGATGCCCTGCCACCCCACTCGCCCCACACCACCCATCCCAGGCTGGCTCTGAGTTCCTAAAACTTTCTCAGCTTTCTAGAAGTGTTAACTTTTAGATTGATCCATACCAAATTGCCGGTCCTGTAGGTCAGTGGTCGGCAAACTGCGGCTCGCGAGCCACATGCGGCTCTTTGGCCCCTTGAGTGTGGCTCTTCCACAAAACACCACGTGCGGGAGCGCACGTACAGTGCGATTGAAACTTGGTGGTCCATGTGCAGAAGTCGGTTTTCGGCTCTAGAAAGAAATTTCAATCGTTGTACTGTTGATATTTGGCTCTGTTGACTAATGAGTTTGCCGACCTACAGTGTAGGTCAAAAGTGGTTGGGTATTGGCATTATTTAGATACGTCTACATTGTACATTTATTGAACACTCAGCCTGGACCAGGTGTTGTGCTAAGCACTTTGTATTCTTTTCTTTTTTTTTTAACTGACACAACTTTCTGGTGCATAGGAATTGTTCCCCCACTTGACGGAAAACAAATCTCTGGCTCAGAATTCCCCTGTTTGGAATGGTTTATGGGCTGGCTCGCCCTCCAAACTTCAGATCTTAACAAGCGCCTCTGCGGACGTACTGCGATCTTCCAGGAAAATGCCTCAACTTGGCAGAGCCACCTTCCACCTCTGTGTTAAGCGAGGTCTCGGTGAGAAGTTTTCTTGATCTTGTTTTCACGGTAGAAAAAATGCCTTTGGTATTCTGCGACTCAGTCTTCTCATCAATAAAATGGGGACAACAATCACAGTGCCCCGCAGCATCAGGGATGAGCTGTTTAGGACGCAGTTCCGGGCTCTACAGAAGAAAGCGAGGGCGGGGGGTGGCCAGGAGAGGCGGGAAGGGGGAGCCCCACCCCCACCCACCACGTGGAGGGCCCGCCCCGCCCGCAGTTTGGCCGCAGGGCGATTCTCCCGAGCGTGGGGCGGGGTCAGCACAGCCGGCTCGGCCAACGCCTCCCCTAGGCCAGGACACTGGCGACTGGCACTACCTGGCCACCGCGTCCCCGGGACCAGGACAGCCCGGAGGGGAAGGGGCGGCGAGGGGCGGGGCTCGAAGGCGTGGCCCCGGCTCTCCCTGTTTTTTCTTTTTGTCCGCCTAGATACCGAAAGGTTCCCCTGCGCCTTTAAGAGGCCGAAGCGGGCATCCGATTGGCCGAGACGCACCGGTGACGTCACTCAGGGGCGGGCGCCGAGGCGGCCCAGTCAGCCCGCGCCCTCCCCCCTCACGCCCCGCGGCGCGCTCGCGGGCAGTCGGCGCGCGGGCCGGGCCGGCGTCCCCTCAGCCTCGCTCGACCGCGTCGCCTCAGGCCCCGGGGGATGCCCCCGACCGGGCGCTCCCATGGCCGCCGACGTTTTCATGTGCTCCCCGCGCCGGCCCAGCAGCCGGGGCCGCCCGGTGCTGCTCAAACCCCCGGTGCCTGAGGACGACGACGACTCGGACACGGATGAGCCGTCCCCGCCGCCCGCCTCCGGAGCGGCCACCGCGGCCCGGGCCCACGCGAGCGCCGCGCCGCCGCCACCCTGGGCCGGGCCGGGCCGCGAGGAGCCTCCGCGCCGCCAGCAGATCATCCACAGCGGCCACTTCATGGTGTCGTCGCCGCACCGCGAGCACCCGCCCAAGAAGGGCTACGATTTCGACACGGTCAACAAGCAGACGTGCCAGACCTACAGCTTCGGCAAGACCAGCTCCTGCCACCTGTCCATCGACGCCTCGCTCACCAAGCTCTTCGAGTGCATGACCCTGGCCTATAGGTAGGGGACCCGGCGACACCCGTCCGGCCCCACCTGTCAAGCCGCGCTCCCTTCGTTGACAAAACAAGCGTGGGGGGCTGGGCCGCCTGGGGGACCCCTTGACTCCACGCATGCCCTCGGGGTCGCCCCCCTTCGGAAGGGTTTATGGGTCCGGGGTCCTGGCCTCTTCCCCTGCCAACAGTGCTCGGGTTCTTCCGGCTTCGCGCTCCCCACCCATGCCCTCCTCCCAGTGTCTCGAGGCCACCGATTTTGGACCAGAACGAGGTGTCAATGCGGGCTGCCCCTCCTCCCAGACGCCTCGTGTGTTTCCAGCAGTGTCGTGACGACCACCTGCGCAGCGGTGGCTCGGTGCTGGTTCCAGCCTTGAATGGTCGGAGCCTGTTTCCTCCTGGATAAAGAGGGGATGAAGTCGTGGTATCTGCTTCGCTTGGCTGCTGTGGGGATGGGAGGTAGATGGGTGCAGTGCTTCCTGACGCCGGTGTCTGGCTCCTAGCTGAACGCTCCTTTTCTTGTCCCAGCAGAGGGAGGCTGGGTCTCCTGGCACCCCCTTGACCGGGAAGCCGTCCCCCAGCTTGGGAGGGGCCCTGGGCGTCTCCCAGGAAGAATTCTGGAACCACAGCTGTTGGAGGTGCAGCCTGTCCTCCTGGCAAGTCGGAGGGTTCTCTGTCCGGCCCTGAAACATTATACGGAGATGCCCGTGTTTAGGGCAGGCATCCCAGACACCACCCTGACGTGTGGATTTGGCTCTGGGCAGAGGGAAGGCACTGAAATGCCTGACCCTCCTTTTCCATTCTCTTCCTTCCTCCTTGTGTTAGGTCTTAGCCTCAGGTGACTTCTGCCTCAGCAGCAGAACTTCTTTGGACTCTGCAGAGAGCCCCATCCTGCACCCGAGCTCACCCCTGGGTAGGATCTCTGCTAAGCGGGTTTATTGATTCAGTAACTGGCCTGGCTTAGGCTGTCTAGTGTGTTCTCTGCAGGCAGCCTAGGAAGTTTCCTAGGAGGTTCCAGCAAAGTGTAAAGGAGAGGGGGAATATTTCCCACCACCCCTTTTTTTGGGGGGAGAGCCATGAACCCAGAATACATCCAAGTTAAAACATTACCCATTTACCGGAAGTTGAAACACTAGATACAGGACTCTGGGTGACATTTTCCTCTTCTGGAATAAATGATTAATCCATTTGTTCCTTTGTTATGTTCCTGCAATGCCCCCACCCTCCCATTTCCTCTCCAGGCCTTCCCTGATGGTTTGTTTGCCACATGGCTGCAGCAGGTTACCCATAGCGCTCCCTTTAATGGCGCGTTTGTCGGCCTCTGCTTTGCTGCTCTGGTCTTGCCAGTTTGAGCTGGCACCAGGCCTGTGAAGATGTTCTGTTTTGTTTCTTGTTTTTAAACAAATGGTATTGAGACTGCAGCCCTCGGCCTTCCTTGAAGCTCTGCTTACTCCATCTCAGATTTTGAGCACTTCCATTGGAGTCAAACCCACTGTAGCATATGCCCCAGTGTGAGAGCCCTTTCACACAAAGCAAGGGGTGAAAGACAGGAATGTGTTTTATTAAAAGAACTTAATCCTCTTCTCTATTTTAATATAAACTCCATGTACAGGGAGAGAATGGATGACTGAGTTGCAGGAGGTATGGGCTAGAGTGCTCCCCTAAAGTAAAGAATAAACCAGTCTCCCCTTTGCCCTCAGTTTAGATAACCTAAAGGTTTATTGTTAACTAACACCAAGGAATTTTAGTAATGGCATTCCTCGCCTCACACACACTTCTTTCAAAAATATTTTGGCAACTGGCCATTGCTCAATTAACTTTCTTGATTGCAAAATGCACACTTAGTTTGATTGGAGACTTACCTTGCTCTTAGCGCCTCCCACCCCACCGGCTCTCTTGCTTTTCTGCTACTCCCTGTGCATAGGTCCTGCCACTGCAGGTCCCCAATGGGTGCCTGCCTGCCGAGTAATTTCTCATGAGGGTGCTCTGCCTCTCTGTGGGAGGCTGGTGTGGATGGCCCTCGAGTTGAGTTGGCAGTGTGGAACTTTGGTACATCGTGACTAGAGGAATGACTCAAAACCAGTTAGTGGGCTGGGATGTAGCCTCTGGCTTAGAAAGCAGCACGGGAACAGAAGGGAGTTTCTGTCCTCAGCTGTCTGTCATGACCACTGGCTGGCTTTCAGAGAAGTAGGATCCAGTAGAGGGCAACCAGGGAAGAAGACTTCACCTCAGAGGTGGTCTGACTTTCCTTTCGGTGGGGCCTGAGCCTTCACCACCATTTGCCGTTTTCTCCTTCTCCTTGGCCGAGAGGAAGGCCAGCTGGGCCTCCCCTCCTGGCCTCCTTCCTCTACTGCGTGACTGTTTCTGGCATGGGCTTTTTCTAACCAACTTCCTGTGTGTCCCCTGGCCTCTTCGTTCTAGCTGCCTAACTCTCCCTGGTACACTCTGTGCTATATGGTTGTTTTTTTGGTTTCCTGTAAACTGCTGCCTTCCAGCTGTTTCCAGATGAGGTTCAACAGCTCTTTTGAGGGAGGAACTAAGTGCAGGGGAAGTTGTGGTTATTTCCCCCCCGTTCTGTGAAGTGGTCTAGGGACTCTGAATATGATCTGTTCCTGAACATGCAAAGTCTTGGCCTCCTGAAGGGTCTTTGGCAGACTGACTTTGGGTGGGGAAATAGGATGCTTGAGGAATTGGGACTGTGTGAGTGCCCAGTGGCCCACGTGAGTAAATAGCAGTGCTGATGGGATGCCAACTTCATATCGTTTCCTTAAAACCCATGTCCTTCCTATCTTGATTGTGCGCTCAATAATTGGGACGTTTTGAAGGGAAATAGTTGCTTCCCTCAAGGCAAAATCTCCATGATAGAAGCTTACCTTTTCTCAGCCTGTCTGTCACCGTAAAATGGGGAGGATAAAACTGCCCTGCTGGGTGAATGTTAGGATTAATTGAGACAATGTCTGCTACTGTGTCTAGTACCTGGCAAATAGGAGGTTTAACAGGCGGAATCCAGCTCTGCATCCTCATTCAACTGACATTGACTAGGAGCCCAAGTTTCTCATCTGTAAACTAAAGGAAATGATGTATCTGAGTGGGGTCTTTTAGTGTGGCTTTCAAATGTGTGCTCGACAAATACTCAAAAGACACATTCTTGGTTTGCCCATACTTTCTAAGGCTCCACAATGGAACTATGTACTCTAGAGCACAGTTCACGGTTCTTGTCCTCTTAGCATTTTAAGGACTGTCACACATGTAAATCACCCACACAAATTCTGAATGCATCTAGTATTTAGCTCTTTGTGGTTGGTTTTGGTTTCACTTCTCTAGCTTTTTATGTAGCTCTTTATTAGGGAGCCTTGGTATGAACGTGAGGGGAGGAGTGAGGGTCTTTTTATGTATTTAGAGATAAGCAGGAGCTCTCTGCATAATGGGTTTCTGATGAAGTGGAGATTCGAGGAGACCTTTTAATTTGGACCTGTAAGATGGCCTTGAGATACAAGTTTCTAGACTGTGACCTTGAGTAAGTGTAGCCTGTATGGTAACCCTCTGTTCTTGACCCAAGGTGGGAATCTCTGTCAGACTTAAGGAATAGCTGGGATTAAAGGTTTAGAGCACTGTGCTCTTCAAACTTTTAAGTTTTCAAAAGAACTTTCTGATGCTAGGCCTGGTAACTAGTTGTAAATGGGAACCATTTACACAAACGACTAAGTTAGTTTGACTCTTCTGCAACCATGCTGAAGACACAGTTTTTCTTCCCGTGCTTTCTTTAGTCGTTTATCATTATACTAGGGGCCCAGTGCGTGAATTCATGCACCTTGAAAGTAACTGTGGGCCACGAGGCTGCGGTACACACGGTGGGTCTCGGCCCATCCTTCTCGCCCCTGCCTGGCCCCTCCCACTGCAGCCTGGTCCCCTGTCTGCAGGCAGCACCCCTCCCGCTGCCGCCGCTCCCACGCACTGATGGTGCTGGCCCCGCTTGTACCCGCTGAAGGCGCTTAGCGATTGGGGCTGACACCAGCAGCAGGTGAGAGTGGAGCCGGTGCCATCATGCCGGAGCGGCATCTGATCGCGCTTCAGGAGCAGGGGGAGGTAGAGAAGCCCTCAGGGACGATCAGGGGCGATCAGGGCCAGCAGCCGCCACTCACAGCCGCTGATGGTGCCAAGCAATCGGGACCAGTGCCGGGCACCAGCAGCGGGTGCAAGCGGCAGCTCTGGCGCTGGCTACAGGTGCGAGTGGGGCCAGCGCTGGTGGGGGTGTGAGAGGCAGCTGCCAGCCTCTATCTCTCCTTAGGGGCAGGGGGAGGTAAAGAAGCCCTGAGGGGCAATCAGGGCCAGCAGTTGCTGCTCACACCCGCTGATGGTGCTGAGTGATCGGGCCGGTGCCGGGCGCTGGCAGTGGGTGCGAGTGGCGGCTCCAGTGCCGGCAGTGGGTGCAAGCGGGGCCGGCGCTGGCAGCAGGTGCAAGCACTGGGCAGGACCGCGGTGCGCAGGAGCAAAGAATTTTCAGTAACCACCAGAGGCTCGCCCCAATGACAGCGACTGGTGCCCACCTTGGTCTGGCACCCCCACTCACCTGCTCTACCATCCCGCTGCGGCCGATGCCTGCCATGTTCTGCACACACCCCCTTGTGGTCAGCGCACGTTTTAGCGACCAGTTGTTCTGCTGTTCCGTGTATTTACATACTAGCCTTTTATTATATAGGATAGTGTGCCATTAAAGGTTTGGATGGGAGGGAGGGCTACAGAGATGAGAAGGACAGGCTCTCTCCTCGAGGAGCTCACAGACTTGGCGTGGGCAATAGACAGACAGACCTTTGTAGAACAATTAGCAAGGACTGTGATAAAAAAACGTGAACCAGGTCAATGGCGGTGCCAACGATTGAGTGTGTGTGTGTTTACATAACTGGTATCAATGTGGACTGTTTCTCCTGACATCAGGGTTTAATGTGCATTGCCCCTTTCCTATGTTAAGGGTTAAAAATTATGAATCACATTTCCCCGCAGGAAGCCCCAGTGTCCCTTTTACCTATCATCTCCCCTTTAGTAGTTTAGGACCAAATTTTCTTTTTATATAGAGCCCGATTGGCTAAATGCCATCCTGATGGAAAGGCGAAGGGTGATAAAATTGGGAAGATCCTGGAAAAAGAGGCTAGAGGAGAGGTGGTGGGTGTTTATTTATGAGGGTAGGAGAAGAGAGGAGAATCAGATTAACTGAGCAACAACTATATCCTAGATTCTCTTTATATTATCTTAAGCATTTCTCACAATAACCTTCTCAGGTAGGTGATGGTAGAGTTCTTATTTTTCTTATTTTTTAAAAAAGAAAGAAAACCTGAGCATAGAAGTTAATTTGTCCTATCACCAAGAGATTAGTCAACTTGCCCAAGACAGTGTCTAGAGCTGAAATGTTATCTCCCTTATCTGCTCATAAAAGTCTGCAGTCTGCCCCGCCAGTGTGGCTCAGTGGTTGAGGGTCGACCTATGAACCAGGAGGTCACAGTTCGATTCCCGGTCAGGGCACATGCCCAGGTTGTGGGCTCGATCTCCAGTAGGGGGCGTGCAGGAGGCAGCCAATCCATGATTCTCTCTCATCATTGATGTTTCTATCTCTCTCACCCTCTCCCTTCCTCTCTGAAATTAATAAAAATATTTAAATAAATAAATAAATAAATAAATAAATAAAAGTCTGCAGTCTTAGAGAGATGGTGAAAATACCAGTTCTTCTCCTAATGGGAGGCATGGAGAATCCAAGATGGGGAAAATATTATGCCTTTAGGTGGCTCCATGCCCTTCCATGGCTGCCCTTCCCCACTGGTGAAATCCTATCCTTCCTTCAAGGCTCAGCTTGGACACCAGTTGCCCTAGTAAACCCAAAGGGAGTGAACGCCATGGTCCTCTGTAAGTCCACAACCCTTATTGATTCTGCCTCATGCCATTACATAGACCTCAGCTACCAGGTTTTCTGCTGTCTTCACCTTTGATTTGCCCACAGAGCCTAACAGTGTCTGGCACATACTGAGTGATTAGGAAATATATATGGAATTGAAAAGGGAAGCTCAGGCACCTGGTCTTGTTTCTGGCAAACTTTTGTTTATCTTCAGCTGTGCAAAGGCAAACCACCTCTGTGGAACAATGCTTTATGGGATATTGGTGTGGAGTGGGACAACAGGCCTAAGTGTTTTGCTAGGTGGTGTGTGTATTGTGGCTCATATGGACTGGAGTGGTAGGCAGATTAATGCCCCCACCCCCACCAAGATGTCCACATCCTAATCCCCACAACCTGTAGATATGTTGGGTTACACAGCAAAGAAGAATTAAGGTTGTTAATCAGCGGGGTTTAAAACGGGGATATTATTTTGGATTATTTGGGTGGGCCCAATGTAATCTCAAGGGTCCTCCTTAAAAGTAGAAGAAATCAAAAGAGAACCAGAGAGAAAGAGCAGCGGGAGGGCTTGGCCTGATGCTGTCTTTGAAGCTGGAGGAAGGGGCCCAGAGTTAAGGAATGTGGGCCTCCTGAAGAAAGTGGAAAAGGCAAGGAACAATTCTCCCTTAGATCCCAAGATGCAGTCTGCTGTCATCTTGATTTTAGCCAGTGAGACCCATTTCAGACTTCTGACCTCCAGGACTATCAGATAATAAATCTGTATTGTTGTAAGCCATTAATTTTGTTGTTATTTGTTATAGCAGCAATAGAAACTAATACAGACTTGGTTCCCAAAGTTTATTAAGGTAATGTTTTTAAGCACATTGACCCAGGTATAAAAAAGTCTTTCTTACTTCTTCTTCCACCACTGGAGAGCATAGCAGCACACCCTGGAATTATATCAAGTTCTGCTGAGTGTATTGGTCGCCAGTTCAGGGGATCTCGTGATAGGCGGGACCTCGTTTTAAAAGGAAGTCTGTAAAGTGGGCCTTATTCTTGCTTCTCAGTACAATTCCTATAGTAAAGTATTGTAGAAAGTTAGTATTACTTATTTTTAAGGATTCACATAATGGCTGATGAAAAATTCACTGTGAGCTTCCATTGAATTAAATTACTGAAGTTGAATTACTTCTTGGGTATAATATGTGCAGTCCAGATAGCAAATAGCTTAGGTGATATATTCCATTTTTTGTTGGAATTCTTTCTATAGTTAGAATTCCAGGCCACAGGACTTGTGTTTTAGTCAGAGCTCTTTGGGCTACATGGATCAGGGGCCCTCTAGCCCATGCAATGGGGGTTTATTGCAAGTATCTGGAAGGGAGCTGGTTATCTGGAAGGGTGCTGGTAATCTCATGATGATTCCGGGGTTCCTGCATTGCCTGATTCCATGGAGGCTGCAGCTGGGTTCCAGGCAGCTCTGGGTCCTCAGCAGGGGGGTTTGGCCCTCCTTTCCTGATAATTAGGCACTTCCCTTAGTGACTGGTCTCCTCTCTCAGGCTCTGTTTTTCTTTGTGGCTTTAATCCTGCTGCCACCAGCTGGCTCTCACCTGCTGTCCTGTTCTTCTCTGCTTCACAGCTTCTGCTTATGGGAACTTCTGCCTCGGCCTGACTGGAGCTTGCCAGTGGCCTGTGTTTCACACACAGACCTCGCTTAGAGCTTCCTATTACCATCAGCGCTCTTTGCCAGTTTTCTAATTAAATTAGCCTCAGCCTCCAATTCAAATGTTTGAGGGGGAGACTAGCTGGACCTTCCCTCTCTGACAGACCCTCACCAGCCACAGAGCATGCATCTAGCCATGGTCTTTGGACTGGTTGCTTTTGGCACAAGTGCTTATTCCTTTCAGCAGTATTAATCAGGTCTCTGTTGTGTGCCAGACACTGCTGCAGCTCTTGGGGATATAGTAGGAAACAGGACAGATGAGTCATCTCCCCTCATGGGGTTTATATTCTATTACAGTGGTCGGCAAACTGCGGCTCGCTAGCTACATGCGGCTCTTTGGCCCCTTGAGTGTGGCTCTTCCACAAAATACCACGGCTTGGGAGAGTCTATTTTGAAGAAGTGGCGTTAGAAGAAGTTTAAGTTTAAAAAATTTGGCTCTCAAAAGAAATTTCAATCGTTGTACTGTTGATATTTGGCTCTGTTGGCTAATGAGTTTGCCGACCACTGTTCTAGTGGAAGAATCAGCAAGCAAAGTAGATTTCTATTGTTCGTGCAGTGAAGAACATATAGCAAGAGGGAAGATGGCAAGTGACAGGGGATGGAGGTGAGTGGATACTTTACCTCGCTGATCTCAGAAGTACTTTGAGGAGGTGACGTTTCAGCTTTGAACTGAAACCTGAGTGGATAGTCATCCAGGCAGTGAAAGAGCCCTAGGCAAAGGCCTAAGGTGGGATGAATATGGCACAGTCCAAGGCTAGAAAAAGGGCCAGCAAAGCATGGCTGGTATGTGGGGGCAGGGGTGAGTAGTCAGAATGACTGAAGAGGGGAGGGGCCTTGTTGGCCTTGGTAATAAGTTGGGAAATTATGTTCATTGCACTGGGGAGTATGGTTCGTTGAGGCTGCTCTGTGGAGACTAGTCAATAGGAGGCCATGAGTGGAAATGGGTACCACTGGGGGTCTGTTGGCACCATTCTCAGACAAGGATGGTAGCAGTGAGGGTGATGAAAAGTGGATGATTCAAGGTGGGTTTTGAAGTCACTGATGGATTGGACATTCAGGATGAAAGGGGAAAAAATAAAGAAATTAACAATGACTCTGAGGTTTTGGTCTGAGCCCTGGGAGCCATTACTGGAATGAGAAAGCTGAGATGGTCCAGTCAGCTGCAATGGCCACCACTGCTGTGCATGCTAAAAACTTGGCTGCCCTGGCCACCCTGAAAGACGGAGCTGTGGGTGGGGTAGCTCCCCTGAGAAGAGGCTGCAAGGGGATGACCCAGTGACATCCTCACTATTACCAGAGCAATTCTCCGCTTAGCTTGACCAGTCCAGGCACCCTGGGTTCTTCTGTCCATGCTGCTCATCTTGCCTCCCTACCCTCTGTTGTGCCTCATGAAGGGGCTAATAGGGGAGGGGAAGTTTTGGAGTTTTGAGCTGGCTTTCGGAAAGCAGTGTTTTTTTCTGGTGAAATATATACTATCCTATATCCTGAATGGTGTTTTTTCTCAGTTGAGGCTGGTTGTGGTGGAGCAATTTTGCTGGTCTTGAATGCCCTAAAGATACTTCTCTAAATTTAGCATTCTTAATGTGTTCGGGGTTAGACTGCATCATCAGAAAACTCTTCTGGAAGGAGGCAGTGTACAAGGGTTTTTTTGGTAGCTCCAGAAAAATGTCCAAGATCTGGAAAAATAATTCCAGAAACAGAAATTCTTGTCATTAGCTTTGAGTCTCAGAAGTGAACATAAAGAATCCCACTGAGTAACAGTGAAGAGGAAAGCTAAGTCAGTTCATAAGGGGCCATCAGAGAGAGCCAGACTGCTGGTAGGAACAGAGGTTTGTGGAGTTGCAGTTGCACTGGGGAGTGGAAACATGGGGACAGAGGCAGCACACTTTCACTGTTTCTCAGTAGGAGGACCATTTGGAAAGCGAGTTAAGGATTCCTTCTGTCAGCAGCTCCTGGGCCTCTTTTGGTCAGTGACCATGAGACAAACTCAGTCATAGAAACAAGAAGCAGCATCTTACATAGAAAGTAAGGGGATTAACCTAGTTTCCAGGTATTTACCCAATAATCTAGCTTTAAAAAACCCTACAGAACTTCTTCCTATGCTCACAGGGTAACTGGCCCATTTGCAAATGGCTACCTTGTCTTATGGAACCTACCCAGATAGCTTAATACTGAGCTTTAGAGAAAGCTAATTTACAAATTATTTTGCTTATTAAAACAAAACACTTGCAAAGAATTCTTAAAACCATATATTATTTTATTAGTTTGCTGTTTTAAACAACTATTTTCTAGTTGAGTAGTAGGGACTTTTAAATTACCTCCTTTGTTTTTTAAATTATTAAACCGATCTTCTGCTTTAGAGCAGGACACTTTCATCCACTTATACAGACAAGTTGTTGTTGTTTAGCAACTTTATTGAGGTATAATTTACATATCACAGAATGCACTCATTTTAAGTTCATTGAGTTTTTAGTTGTGTGATCAGTGATCACAATCCAGTTTTAGAACTGGATTCCATCACTACACTAAGATCTCTCATGCCCTTTTGTGGTTAATCCCAAATCCCACCTTAGCCCCAGATAACACTAATCTGCTTTCTGTGTCTACAGATTTGCCTTTTGTAGATATTTATGGAATCATACTATACGTGGCCTTTTATGTCCGACTTTTTTCACTTAGCATGTTTTCAGGATTAACTCACGATGCAGTGCATGTCAGTATTTTATTCCTTTTATTCATGAATAGTCTTCCATTGTATTAGTATACCATTTTTTGTTTATCTACTCATTGACAGTCATGTCTCTGAGGGAAGCCTACTACCTTCATTACTTGGGTATTGACTTTCCATTTCCTGTAACAGAATTCTCTCACAGATTCAGATAGGGACTTCCTTACATGGTGAGACTAGGAAGTGTCAGTGGATGTGATAGAAAGATGATTGGATTGGGCAACACAGGACAGTGCAGTGGTGACACTGACTAACAACGTATCACTTAGCATCTCTAAGTCGTGGTATCCTTAACTGTAAAAAAAAAAAAAAAAAGGGCAAGAGAGAAGGGGTTTGACTAGAGTCATGGTTACTGATCTTATTAATGGACCTTTTGCTTTTGAGAGATACTGCCTAGAAACAAGTTGCATTGAGCAATAAGAAAGAACAAACTGCCCTAGCTGGTTTGGCTCAATGGATAGAGCATTGGCCTGTGGACTGAAGGGTCCCAGGTTCCATTCTGCCCAAGGGCACATGCCTGGGTTGCGGGCTCGATCCCCAGTAGGGGGCATGCAGGAGGCAGCTGATCAATGATTCTCTCTCATCATTGATGTTTCTATCTCTCTCTCTCCCTCTCCCTTCCTCTCTAAAATGAATAAAGTATATTTAAAGAAAAAAAAAAGAACAAACTGCTGGTATGTGCAACAACATAGATGAATCTCAGAGACATTAGGTTGAATGAAATAAGCAAATAAGCCTTACCTAAAACAGTATATAACAATTCCACTTATATGAAGTTCTAGGATAGATGTAAGTAACGCATGGTGAAGAAAATCACACCACTACTTGCCTCTGAGGGAGGTTGGAGAGGGGAAAGGGAGAATGCAGTCACTGCTAATTGTTACAGGTGTTTTTAAAAAAATGTTTTGTTGATTCCAGAGAAGAAGGAAGAGCAAGAGAGGGCTAGAAACATCAATGATGAGAGAGAATCATCGATTGGCTGCCTCCTGCATGACTCCTACTGGTCGAACCCTGACCTCCTGGTTCATGGGTCAGCACTCAACCACTAAGCCACACCAGCCAGGCATGGTTATGGGTTTTTTTTTAAGGGAGTGATAAAAATACATTAAAGTTAGAGAATGGCTCTGACCAGTTTGGCTCAGTGGATAGAGCATCGGCCTGCGGACTGAAGGGTCCCAGGCTCAATTCCAGTCAAGGGCACGTACCTTGGTTTTGGGCACATCCCCATTAGGGGGTGTGCAGGAGGCAGCTGATCGATGTTTCTCTCTCATTGATGTTTCTAACTCTCTACCCTATCCCTTCCTCTCTAAAAAAAATCAATAAAATATATTTAAAAAATAAAGTTAGAGAATGGTGGTAGCTGCACAACTCTGTGAATATATTAAAACCATCAAATACTTTTAAAGGATGAATTTCATGGTATGTAAATTATGTCTCAATAAAGCTGTTTAAAAAATATTTCAAAAACAGTTCAGGTTTTCAACATTAACTTTAGGGAATCTGACTTGGGAAGCACAGGACTAGGTGATGATAAAGATCTTAAATATGTCAGTGTCTATAAATTCCATAATTCTATCTCTTCTGTGTACAGAAAGTGAGAGTGATTGGGAAAGTGATCTGCCCTAAGCATTTCCCCTAGATTAAAATTGACTCAGAAATTGATTCTCCAACTTGCCCCCTTGGTTGCCAGATCACCCTCTGTAAGGTAATCAATCCTATTAAGACTTCTTCCTTCTTAACATTATCTGTTAGGGGATCACAACTCAAATGTCCACATGGGCCAGGAAATAAAGCTGGCCATTTGTAAGGCTAAGGGGACCTTTGCTATCTTTTATTTTTTGCTTTTCAAAGTCATGATTACAGAGAAACATTTCTTTGTTATGAAAACCATGTGGGCATAAGTGAAATTGACTTCGTCTCTGTGATGGAAAGCAATAGGGAGCAGTGGTGAAGTAGAGAATGTCTGCCTGATCCAAAGTGGGCAGCCATCACTCAGCTCCAGGTGATTCTTGCCAGTGTTACAAGATCTGGCATATTTAAAAAACTGGAAGAAATCTGAATTTGTATGTGAACTCCACTTTTAAGTTTTGGTTCAGTCTATAATTTACTGTCTGAGTTCAGAGATTAGGTATTCTGGGAAAATGAGTTTAATCTAGGTTGGATTTGGTTTAGAACTGAGTTTTAGCCTAAGAGATGAAGGAGTATGTTGTGCTGTTTGCCACAGGCACAAGGAAAGTCTTTTTACCTGTTCTCACTCTTTTGTGTACGTTCTGCCCCAGGCTCTATTTAAAGTCATAGGACTATAATCTTCTAGATACAGAATCTTAAGACTGTCTGCCTGATAAACCCCAGAAGTATGCATGCTCCTAGTAGTCAAATATGCCGAGTTATGAGGAACTTGGGCAGTTAGTTAAATAATCTTGTCTTGGAGATGGAAGGTTGATTCTCCATTTTGTGAAATTCTTGGACCATAGGTTACTCTTAGCTTTACATTCCACTTCGGACTATTACCCCTTCACCACCAGGCTTGATTGGGGTGGGGCTGTTTCATGGAGTGATTCTGTGGTGAAGGAAAGGGATAATAATTTGACTTAACTCCAGACAATTGATTTGGTTATAATTGAAACAAAATTATAACTTCAAATTAGGCTGAGGAACCCTTTCTCTTGGCTCCTGTTTAAAGTTTCTAACCTATATATGACCTTACATTAATTACCTCTATCTTTACCTCCCCAGTGTAAGTGTGTGTGTGTGTGTGTGTGTGTGTGTGTGTGTGTGTGTGTGTGTTTGAGGTGGTTAAGAAAGGAATGGACCCTCCCCCAAACACACACAAGAGCATGGTCTGTGTAGCCACCTTGCACACGTTCCCTACCTTTTCTAGCTCTTGGGTTTTCTATCCATATTTGATCTGATCTGGAAAGATGTTGGCAGATAGCTGTATGGTTCTTAAATGCCATATCTTCTGCTGCTAAGCGAGATTGAAATAGAATATGAATTTACTAGAGGTACAGTGTTTTCTCTACTGAGACAGGTTCACTGAAAAGTCGGGCAATTATTCTTCTAAGCTTAGAACTTACTTTTGGAATTTGACTGTATTTCCAGGCCCCTTTCCAAGAAAAAAAATAAAAAAAATTCTAACACCCAGAGATAACCACTGTCAATTCCCTAGTGTTTATCCTTCCAGACCTTGTGGGTTTTTTTGTTTGTCTTTCTTTCTTTCTTTCTTTCTTTCTTTCTTTCTTTCTTTCTTTCTTTCTTTCTCTCTTTCTCTCTCTCTCTCTCTCTCTCTCTCTCTCTCTCTCTCTCTCTCTTTCTTTCTTTCTTTCTTTCTTTCTTTTTTAAGGAATGGTAAGTGTATTTCCCCCCCCCCCCCCCCATTTAATAGATTGTGAACATCTTTCCAAGCTCCCAAATATTTATCTGCAAAATGTTTTAGTGACTGAATAGTATTTCATTGTGGATATGTAATATTATTTATTTAATCCCTCTCTGCTGGTCATTGAGAATCTTTCATGGTATTTTGGGGTAACTTTAAGGTGTTTCTGGGCCCCTGTTCCATTCATCTCTGTTTCTATACCCCAGGTTGGCCACTTTCTCTGAAAACGTACCTGTGCCTCTTCCTTCTTCCTGACAGAAATCACCCTTTACCTGAGCACCTTTCAGCAGGACTCTTGAAAAAAATCAGCAATAGGCATTGCCACATTAGGTCGCACCTGCCTTGCCACACCCTCATCAGTAAGGTGTGTGTGGAGGAAGGTGGTGAACATATACACAGCTGAAAAGTAGCCTTTGTGCCCGGGGCTGTTGATAGGAAAGCTCCCTGCATTCTTAGGTGTGTCCCTATAGCCTGCAGAGGGTTGGGGGACACATTGGATGGTGTTCGACACAGTTGTCAGCAGCGTGCATGCCTGGACTGAACTCAGAGCTTGCGTGTCTGTGTTGTGCCCTGCTGGCTGACAGACCCATGAGGCCAGGGCTTTGCAGGGATGTGAGCAGGTGGATGCCTTCCTTGGCTTTTTGTAGTTCCAGAAGCAGGGAGAGCGTGGAGCCTCACAAGAGGCTGTGTTTCCAGCTGTGAGTCGGCACTGCTGCGGGGAGCTCATGTGTGATGGGGAGCAGTGTGGGTGAATGTTCCTCTGAGTTACAAAACAAAACTCTGGGATGCTGTCGTACTTGGAAGGAAGAGCTGATTCACCCCTAGGAAACAATTTAAATACTTCCTATCACATCGAGTACCGAGATGCTGATCTCTGGCTTTAGTGCCTTACTCATCAGCTTGATCCGCTGTGGGGTGTCTCAGGTTTCATCCATCCCATGCTGGCAGGGTATGTGCTGGAGGGGCTCGGTGAAGACCTGAGGACTTCGGTTATGTTTTAAAAACTGGATCAGCCCTAACTGGTTTGGTTCAGTGGATAGAGCGTCGGTCTGCGGACTCAGAGTCCCGGGTTCGATTCCGGTCAAGGGCATGTACCTTGGTTGCAGGCACATACCCAGTGGGGAGTAGCAGGAGTCAGCTGATCGATTGTTTCTCTCTCATCGATGTTTCTAACTCTCTATCCCTCTCCTTTCCTCTCTGTAAAAAATCAATAAAATATATTAAAAACAAAAACAAAAAAAACTGGATCAGGTCATCTGACTCCCTAGGCCCAGTGGATAGGTTAGGTTGCCTCTTGTGGCATCCCACATCCGGCAGCTGCATTCTGGCTCAGAACTCCTTACCGAGGGCTCCCTGTCCCAGCCCAGCAGAGCCTGGCCCTGGCCCCTTCACTCTCTCTCATGCTGAACATCCATTTATCCGACTAGTCTCCATTTCCCTTTAGCTTTGGAATTCACGATTCTCCTCCAAGAGAAACCTTGGCTGTGGGCGTTGTCCATGGGAAAAAGCCTTCCCATGAAAGCAAGGAACCCAGTTGTCAGCTTAGCCTCTGGCTTGTCCTTGGTGTTGTCCTTGCATAGTTGCTGAGAGCCAGCAGGCAGGTGGTGGGGAAATTCACCTGTGGGCTACACGGCCTCCTCCAGATGCTTCTCAGAGCGGCCTACCAGAGACCTGCTAGTCGCAGTCGAGCTGGTTTGGCCTCTATGCAGCCAGCTGCTTTTGCCCGATAGCTTTGCTTATCTCTGTTTTTGTGCTTGTTGCTGGCTCTTTGGAGCTTTGGGTGTGTTTGCATAGTGCTTTGAAATGATTGCCACTGATTTTGTGAAATATGGATGAAGTGAACAGGGCAGGGTGTGGTGTGAGAAATACTGTAATCTGCTGGTGCCCACCCCCACGATTTCTTCCCAAAGAGAGAATTGCTTTGTTTCTTGCCCTAGAGGACCCTGGAGTAGCAGCTTTCAGGCTTTTGTAAAGCTCGGAGCAGCCACTCCAGCTTGGTAGCTCTTATTGAGATCTTTGGTGTGCTGCCCTCCTGAATTGACTGGAAAATTGACCCAGCAGCACTGTAGAAATACTTGACGTTTCAGCCCTTGTCCTTTGTTGGCTAAGTTCACTGGAAATGTATCAGTAAGTGAGATTCAAATGCATCCTGGGAGCTCAGCTTCTGGAAAGGGGAGCAGGGCTGCAAAACAGCCAGCTCCATGATGTGTCATCTGAGTGGTAGCTGTCTCTGGTGCATCACATGGGTTGGCTGATGTTGGTTTATGTATGTAACCTCCCCCCTTTTTTAGTGTGATGTCTCAAAGTCATGGGGACCAGCAGTTGAAATGAGTAAAAGAGGGCAGGTCTTTCAACTGGCTCTTGTTGGGCTGTTGCAATCTCTTGACAAAGCCAGCATTGTTTTGAATAAAGCAGTTGGTTGGCTTGAATTGCTCTGGTGCTCTGAGCTAGCTGTTTTTCTTCCACCTCAGCCGTGTTCCTGTGGGTAGCCTGGTCCAGAAGGGAGAACCTGCTTTCCGTTGCCCTCTGTGCTCAGCAGCATCTGAGGTGATTAGTTAGCCATCCAGAATAGACAGCTGTCTCAGTGGGCATTCCATGCTGCTCCTGACCCCCGGCTGGGTGACAGCCAATCATGGCCTCTTGGCATGGAGCCTCCAGGAGTCAAGCTGCTTGCCTGTGCCCTCAGCCTTACTTGGCACTCGCCTGCCCAGTACAGGAGACCACCTGCTCTGGCCAGGTTCTCCACCTGCTATTGAGGCTGACATTTATGCTGACCTTTTGGCCTGGCATCTGCCCCTATCATATGTGTGATGCTTCAAACTCGAGATTTAATCCATAGAGCAAATAATTCCTCTGGCTGGACTCCCAGACACAGTTCCTCAAGAGTGGGACAGAAACTCAGTGTTTGGCTTCTTTCTGATGTTTTCGCATTGTCTCACCTCTGCCCTCATTTAGTTTCATATTTGTGTGGTCAGATTAGTCATATCAACTGTCCTTGTGGAAGTCCCAGCCTCATAGGTGAGGACAGCAGGAACTCACATGGGGGTGAAGGTAGCTCACACAATGGTAAGAAGATACAGACCCCATTTCCTTCTAGAATGGGAACTTGGTTTCTTTGCATTTGATTGGATAGCTCTTTAAATGCAGTTGTGATTGTAGAGTGGCATTTGAAGAACTTAGGAGAAATGAAAAAAAATTTTTCTTGCAAGATTCTGGCCCCAGACAGCCAAGTTAAGAAGTGCTTTTTCTTAAAGATGGAACTACAAAGGCAGGAGGAGATGATACATGGTGGACAGAGCTGGGTGGGAGGGTGGTAATATAAAATGACCTTAACCACAGGGTTAGTTCTTTTTTTTTAAAATATATTTTATTGATTTTTTACAGAGAGAAAGGGAAAGGGATAGAGAGTTAGAAACATTGATGAGAGAGAAACAACGATCAGCTGCCTCCTGCACACCCCCTACTGGGGATGTGCCCGCAACCAAGGTACATGCCCTTGACCGGAATGGAACCTGGGACCTTTCAGTCCACAGGCCGATGCTCTATCCACTGAGCCAAACCGGTTAGGGCCACAGGGTTAGTTCTTACTCAGAAATAGTCCTGGGAACCATCCCACATGATAGATTTGAGGAGCACTGAAGAATCTTATCAGTGCATCTAAATCACTTCTTTTGTTCAGTCCTTTGAGTTTTGTGGTATTGAAGTTGAGTATTAAAATGTTTGCAAAAATACCTTATTTATTTGCCCCTCTCTTAAGGAATAGAGCTTCCTTTGCTATAAGCCTATTTTCCAGATCACCATTGTTCATTTCATTAGTCATATATTTTATAAACGTGGGCTTATTAATGGAAAGGGGAAATCTCTCGCAAATGCACGATAGCCATCACGGCTTCTTGAACACATTGATGGTAGTATAACCTTTGATTATTTAGAAACCTGTTTCTGAATATTATTTATTGTATTGTTACAGTAACCTCTTGATATTCTTACACTGTTAAGGTACATTTGCTTTTCTAACCAGTGATCTTGGGCTCTTTTCTGAGTTGGGTTTTCAAATTTTTAATGGTTGTCTCCTGCAGGATCTTGGTTGCCACTTGCTCTGCAGTGTTTACCACTTACTCTCCCTTTTTGTCTGGTGCCTCCCTCTTGCTATTGGTTTGCTTAACTTGTTAAATTGAGTGTAAAATAAGAGTAATTAACTTAGTGAGCGTATAGAGACGCTCCTTTGAATCAAGTACACAGACCTTTATTATCTATCTTGAATTATTTTATTTACTTCTGTATAACTAAATAAAACTCCACATAGTTGCGAGATAATGCTGTACTTATAAGCTTCTCTTACAGAATAATCTTTTTTTTTAAAAAAAAATATATATATTTTATTGTTGTTGTTTTTTTACAGAGAGGAAGAGAGAAGGAGAGAGAGTTAGAAACATCAATGAAAGAGAAACATCAATCAGCTGCCTCCTGCACACCCCCTACTGGGAATGTGCCCACAACCAAGGTATATGCCCTTGACCAGAATCGAACCCGGGACCCTTCAGTCCGCAGGCCGACGCTCTATCCACTGAGCCAAACCAGTCAGGGCATCTTACAGAATAATCTTTTTTTTTTAAAAAAAAATAAATCTTTATTGTTCAGATTATTACAGGTGTTCCTCTTTTTTTTCCCCCATAGCTCCCCTCCACCTGATTCCCCACCCCATGTATTTGATGTCATTTTGTTGTTCATAATTTTTATCTTTACCTTTTTCTTCTTCTTCCTCTTCTTAAAGAATACCCTTCAGCATTTCATGTAATCCTGGTTTGGTGGTGATGAACTCCTTTAGCTTTTTCTTGTCTGTGAAGCTCTTTATCTGACCTTCAGCTCTGAATGATAGCTTTGCTGGGTAGAGTAATCTTGGTTGTAGGTTCTTGCTGTTCATCACTTTGAATATTTCTTGCCACTCCCTTCTGGCCTGCATAGTTTCTGCCGAGAAATCAGCTGACAGTCGTATGGGTGCTCCCTTGTAGGTAACTAACCGTTTTTCTCTTGCTGCTTTCAAGATTCTCTCTTTGTCTTTTGCCCTTGGCATTTTAATGATGATGTGTCTTGGTGTGGTCCTCTTTGGATTCCTTGTATGGGGTTCTGTGTGCTTCCTGAACTTGTAAGTCTATTTCTTTCACCAGGTAGGGAAAGTTTTCTGTCATTATTTCTTCTAATAGGTTTTCAGTATCTTGCTCTCTCTCTTCTTCTGGCACCCCAAAAATTCGGATGTTGGTACGCTTAAAGTTGTCCCAGAGGCTCCTTACACTATCTTCATATTTTTGGATTTTTTCTTTTTGTTTTTCTGGTTGGGTGTTTTTTGTTTCCTCATATTTCAGATCTTTGGTTTGATTCTTGGGGTATGTTGATCTACAGTTGAGTTTCTGTATATTCTTTATTTCAGACAGTGTATGCTTAATTTCTGACTGGTCCTTTTCCATTTTTTTGGCATTCTCATTAAGATCCTTAAAGGTCTCACTAAGTTCCTCAGCGGTTTTTAGAAGATTCTTGAGTAACCTTATAAATGTGGTTCTGAACTCTATGTCGTCCAGTAGTTTGCTTTCCTCCATTTCTCTCATTTGTGACATGTTTCTTTGTCTCCGCATTTTGCTGCTTCCTTGTGCTGATGGAGTGGCTTTGTGTGGTAGGTGACCTATAGGGGCCAGTAGCTCAGCCTCCCCAATCACCTGAGGAGGATGCTCTTGGTACACCCCTTTGTGGGCTGAGTGCAAAGTCTTGGTGTAGTTAAGCCTTGATTGCTGTTGGTACACTGGGAGGAATTGACCTCCAGGCCAGTTGGCTGTGAGGACCCGCTGTGTCTATAATGGAAGAACTGCTGTGCTGGAGACACGCTTATGGTGCAGGACTTGTTTCAGTGGGGCTTTGGTGTTCACTGAGTCTGCCTCTTGAATGTGTCACTTATGGATGTGAGGAGTTGAAATCTGGTGTCTCACACTGACCACTAGGTACACTGGCTTCTGGATCTCCAATGGGGTGCAGGTCAGCTACTTTCTGAGGCCACCCAGCAGGTGCTACAGCGAGAACTACAGTTTTCTCCTCTTTGCTTGGGGTTTGGAGGTTTTGGAGCTGTCTGACCCGGGCTGCAAGTTTGCTAGGTTAAGCTGTGATAGGGCAGGCCATTCATATGCTAAAGCTGCTGCTTGGAGCTTGGGTGGGTTTGTAGATTGTGCGGGGCGGGGTCTAAGGGTGTCACTAGGCTAGGGCGTGGCAAACAGCGATGGCTGCCAGAAGCCGTCTCTGCGTCTCCGACTGTGTCCCCGCGTCCGGCGCCCCAGCACAATAAACAATTATTCCTGTGCGCAGCCCTGCAAGCAAGCCTCCCTCACTTTCCGACCCCACGGCAGACAGTCCAGCTTCTCCCTGTAGGAGTTTGGGTCCCCCGCGTCTCCCCAGAAACTGGAGTTCGGAGTAATCGGGAGCTTATCTCCCTTCGGGTTGAAAACAGCAGCGCTCCCGATTTGCGCATCTCCGTACCTCAGCTTTTCCACGCTTGTGCACCCCTCAATGCTGTTTGCTCTTTCCTTCTAGTTGTAGAACTTCCACTCAGCCAGCTTTCCCGTGGTTCTGGGTGATAGACGTTTTGTCTTTTAGTTGTAGTTTTGAAATTGTTGTGCGAGGCAGCAGTTTAGGTGTTTACCTACGCCGCCATATTGGATCCTCTTTCATCATTGATGTTTCTTTCTCTCTCTCAGCTGGCTGGTGGTCCTGGCCATGGACCCCGAGGCGACTGGGGCACCTCTCCGCAGCCCTGCGCGACTCTGCGCTACTTCATCGTCCTCCTCTCCGCAGCGGAGGATAAATTCTTAAAAGTGTAAAACTGTAAAATCAAAGGGTATTCACACTGAAATCTTTGATATATGTTGCCAGACTGGTTTTCAAAAGTTGTACCAGTTAGAAAGACCACCCCAAGAATGGGAGAAAATATTTGCAATTCATATATCTAATAAGGGATGTGTATCTAGAATATATAAAGTTTATACAACTCAGAAATAAAAATAACAACTCAATTTAAAAATTAGCAAAGGTCTTGGATAGACATTTCTCCAAAGATGTAAAAATGACCCATAAACACATGAAAAGATGTTTAACATTATTAATTATTAGGGAGAAGAAAATAAAAACCATGGAGATACTGCTTCACACCATTTAGCATGTGATAAATGTTGGCAAAGATGTGGAGAGCTTGGAACTCTGGGAATGTAAAATGGGGTAACTGGTATGGAAAACACTTTGGTAGTTCCTTAAAAAGTTAAATATAGTCCCGTCTGGGTGGTTCAGCTAGTTGGAGTGTCATTCTGTGTACCAGAAGGGTTGCGGGTTTGATTCCCAGTCAGGGCACATACCTAGGTTGCAGGTTCAATCCCAGGTCAGGGTGGATACAGGAAGCAACTGATCAGTGTTTCTCTCTCTAATCGATGCTTTTCTCTTTCTCTCTCTCTCTCTCTCTCTCTCTCTCTCTCTCTCTCTCTCTCTCTCTCCAGTCACCCTCTCTTTCTCCCTCCCTCCCATCCCTCCCTCTCTCTCAAATCAATTTTTAAAAAACACACACACAAAAAAAACAAAACATAACCTTGGGTGAGAATTTTAAAAAAAAAGTTGAAGACAGCATGACATTTATGCCTAAAAATAAAGGTATTCCCTTTCATAACCATTGCCATTTTCATGCCAAAGAAAATATTAGTTCATATACTGTACGGCCTACATTAAAGTTTGTCCCGTTTTCTCAAGACTGTCTTTTGTAACTAGTGTTTATGACTAGTATCAAGACTTCGATGTTGCATTTGTTTTTCATCTCTTTAGTCTTCTTTAATCTAGAATAATCCCTCAGCTTTTCCCCCCTTGGCATTGACTTTGTGCAGCAGCCAGTCCAGCTGTCTGATGAATGCCCCATGTACTGTATTAGTTTTCTTGTTGTGTTGTTTAGCGTGTTGCTCTGTCCCCCGGATTTCCTGTGAACCACGTGTTAGGCTCCAGAGTCTTGATTACATTTAGGTTCAATGTTTTTGGTGAGTGTGCTTCACAGATAGTCCCTTCAAAGGTGCAAATGTCACCTTTGATCATTTGCTTCGCTGTCTTCATTGTAAAGATATGCTTTTCTCTCTGCCATTAGTAAGTCACTTGGGGAGCGTAACTAATTCTGTAGAACTCCTTAGACGTTAATGTTTTTTTCAACCTCTCCCTCAGTTTGGCAATTATCTTGTAACTTTGCTTATTGATTTTTTGATTTAGAAGAGTTTTTCACTTTTATGTAGTCGAACCACTAATAGTACAAAAGCTATCTTTCCAAAACTTCCCTTTTCTAAATCCTGTCCCCTTCTTTTCTTCGTCTCTTTCCCCCACTTTCTTGTTCTTGACTTCAGAAACGGGTGTGACAGGCTAGCTCTTCCTCCTATTCTATCATCTTTTTAGACTACAGATTCAGAAAATTACACTGACCCTAAATGTGAGCAATGGATGAACTGATGTTCCCATAGCTCTCTCTTCTTTTCCCCAGAATCAGCTACTGCTGCTGACCCCATGCATTGGCAAGGAACTGGCAGCAGTGAGGGTGAGACTTTGATCCTTAAGGTTCTAATCAGTGGCTCTTACCTTAACTTCTCTTATCAAAGTGAAGGATGCAGTAGGGAGGGGACCCAGAAGCCAAACTGCTGGTATTTCGAGAAAGACCTCTTATTCCTTCTGCTTAGAACCCTTTTCTCCACATTTCCTTTTCCTGGTTAGCTCAACCATCCTACTTGAGGAAGACATCCTAGACCCACTTCCCATTTGCGTGCCCATCCGTGTTTCCATACATGTGTTTCCATACACTTCATGGGAGCCTAGATGTTCTATATTTCCCATTAGCTTGTGAGGTCCCGAGGTCAAGAGCTGAGACTGGCTTTGTCACCCAGTCTTCAGGGAAGAGCCTGACACATCGCACTGAGGTGAATGTTGCTGGGTGTTTCACCTCCTGGCCTGCAGGTGATTTCTTCCCTAGGAATGGATACATTTGCTTCCTGGTTGGGAAAGCCAGGTGTGATTGCAGGCTCTACACATTTATCTGTACCTTAGAAAGAGCTGAGGAATTTAAATGTTTTGGCCTTTTCCTTTTTCTTTGTTCTAACTACCTCAGTGTGGGCTTCTTAGCATTTTCTAGGGTAACTATTTCTCATTATTCTTTATTCTTACAGAGTCATAGAATTATGGACTTTGAGCTGAAAGAGCTGTAGCAATAAGCTACACTATATGAATCCACCAGCCTTTGCACTTCCTCCTGGAGCGCTGGCAGGGTTTAGAACATTTCAGCATTCCTCCTGGCATCTCGCTTTCCCCGCCCTCTTCTGGGTGTTCCAGCTCTAGCTGACTAAGTGCTTGATAAGGGACATTATGGAGAAGCGCACCCGAGAGCCAGTGTGGGAGGCGAGTAATCAGTCCCCCAGCTGCATTTTCTTGTTGAGGGCACTTTGTGGGGTAAAGGGACTGCAAGTGCAGGTAATAGGCGACCATAAAACGCCCCCAACTGCCATTCCTGTCGAAGAACTATTAGGCTTTTCTACTAGGCAGATACTCATCTGTGGTGGAGAGTGAAATGTACTAATAAAAAAAGAAAATGATTGTATCTGTGCAGATAGGAGTGGGATTTGATTGCACTGTCATTGAAAAACATATCTAATCTCTAAATGGTAGTTCTCTCCTGCTCCCAAGGACCTTTCTTTACTCATCACTCGCCCGAACAGTCACTGGGAGACTTGGCTGCTGTGGCCTCGAGGCCTGTAATTGCACTTTATCACAGCACAGAGAGTCAGAGCAGTTCTGAGCGTCATGGAAACGTCAGCTGAATGCACAAATCTCTTTTATTGAGACCCTCCTGTGTTCCAGACACCATTAGTTCATTCTAAATATCTTGTTTCATTTAATTCTTACATCTGCTCTGTGAGATAGGTTATTCCATCCCCCCCCCCACCCCCATGAAGTTCTGAAAGGCCAGATATCTGCTCAAAGCCACATCATAGGCAGGTGACACCCTAATTTCTTCCCCTCTCCCATGGCCAGCCGCCGGTAACAGAATGATTATGAAAGCCGCCTCTGATTAGAAAAGCTGCTCTTGAACTTCAGAGTCAGCCCTCACTTAAAGGCACCCTCTGTTCCCCCCGTGAAGGGTGGCCTGGCCTGAGGTTCTGATGATAGATGAATTTTTATGACATGAGGACCGGCACAGTGGACAGGATCAGATTTCCTCAGTAAAATCTGACTTGAGAGCAATCAGATGTTAGCCAGTTCTTCCTTATGTGAGGAAAGTGGAGCAGGCCCTCGCAATAGTATGAAGACTCTGAAACTCTATAGTTTAAACAACAGTTAAAGTGGTTGGCTTCAAGTTTTGTTCATAAGAACCTCTCTCCCTACTCTCCTCCTCCCCCCAGAACACACACTGGTCCCAAAAGATCTGCAGGATAAGGAAGTACAAAATCTCCTTGTCATTTGGTTCAGTCTTTCATTCTGGCCCACTGGTTGGTTTTGTTTGTGAATGTGGAGGGGAAACACCAGCACATCGGGGACTGTAGTTTTGAGAAAATAAATGTCCATCATTTTCTGTGTTGGCTTTTTCCCTGCCCTGCAGTTTGCTAAATTATTTGTACCTTAGATATTGTCATTGTATTTTTGTCTATTTTCCCAGGAGGCCTTGAAGCAAGGGTAATGAATAAGATATGCTACCTGACCTTGGTTTTTAAAGGTGTGTGTACCCTTTCATGGAGCGATAAGAGCACACTTTTCTTTTTAGGCGTTTGCTGCAGCAGTTAGGATGGGAAATGCCCAAGCAGCAGGGTGAGTAAGGCCTGAGTTAAAATGGGGATGTGATCATAAACTGAAACTTCATCTTCCACCCCTGTGTTTAAGTTTGAGTTTGTGAATAACAAATTATTACTTTTGACAGAAAGGACATAGTGAAAATAAGTATATCACAAAGAAAAAAAATGTAGGTGTTTTGAATCTGATAAAGATGTAATATGTTCATATATCTCAGGAGACAGTGTCAGCAGTAGGGGGCGCTCATCTTGGTGGGGGTCAGTGTAGAGACTTCCAGTGTTTCCCAAATAGTGACCCATCTGACAGAGATGATCTGGCCTTTGATGTAGTGGGTTGGTCTCCCGCTCTCCTGCCCACCCACACTCCTGCTACTTGGAAGGTTAACAGCGTGCATGGGAAGAGGATGAAGAGAGGGAGAGATTTAGGCTGACAGCTGATTCTCAGTAGCAGATGGGAGGGAAATTATCTTTAGCAGGCAAAGGTAAAACAGATTTTATTTTTGAATTTGTATTATGTGAGGAGGGCTGTACAAAGTTTTTTATTGGTTTGCATGCTTTTTAAAATCCCCTCCTCAGAGATAAGTCAGAAGTCTGTGGTTGTGTTGGGGTTTTACAGATCCTTTTCTTCTTTCTTATATTGAATGGTACCTGTTGTTACCCTACATGCCTACCTACTTTGGGGATCTCTCATTTGTATTCTTTAATGCCAGCATCTCCCTTTCTGGAAGTTCAGAGCTTAGAACTGGAAAGGAAGTTGGGATAAGCTACTTCCTGCCCCCCCCCCCCGCCTCTCTCCTAAAAAAGGGAAACTGAGAGCCAGGGAGAGGAAATGATTTGTTGAGCAGAGATGGTATCCCACTTAAAGTCTCACTGCTATTTTGCATCAAAGCTGGGACTGCAGTGCTGGATCCTGACTCCTGGTTTAGTCTTGTTCCGTTTGTAATATACTACTCCTCTTCATCTGGACGATTCCGTTGTGTTCTCTAAAATAAAGCAAACCTGGAAAAACTGATAATAAGTTAATTTACAAAGATGTGTTATCTGATTTTAAATGGTGAGAGGAGGGGAAAGAAGGTGGGATGGGGGAGAACATAAGCCAAGATCAAACAAACAAAAACACATCCATGTGAGTGTGTGAGGTTCAGGCAAAGAGAACTGAGCGTGCTCTGACAGGAAGGACTGCTTGGAAGGATTGGGCGCAGGATGGTAAAAGAGGCATGGGGCAAGGCCAGGGAGCAGGGCCTGTTCTAGTCAAGAGTGGGGCTCTGTGGGCAGTAGGAAGACAGTGGAGTTTCATTCGGGAGTTCATTGTACACATACTCGGTGGTGGTATGTGCTGGGCACGGGTTCGTATTGGCGAACAGAACAGTAATGGTCACTCCTCCATGGAAAATGAAATCTGGTTGTGGAGACTGTCAGCAGACACATAAATAGGTAACTGCAGATTGTGGTAGGTACAGGGTGTTGTGAGAGGGCATAGCGAAATTATTTACCTTGAGAGCAATCCAGGAGGGCTCCGACAGGAAGGTAATATGTGGAAGATGAAGACGTTAGACAAGTGAATGAGGATATGTCAAAACAAATGTGGGCAGCATGGGGTGGGGGGACTGTACTTTGGTGAATATTTAGGGATTCTATTCTGTCTATGAGCAGGGGAACCTCTGAAGGAGTTCCAGCTAGGGAGCGATGTGAACAGGCATGCGTTGTCAGGGGCATTCCGGCTTGCTGGGTGGGAAGGAGGGGAGAGGGGAGAAGCCCAGAGAGTAATCGGTGCAGCTAGTGTGCAAGCCTGGAGGACACACATGGAAGGGAGCAGAGGGGAGAGTACAGAGTAGGAAGAGCCCAGGACCAGTCCCGAGGACACCAGAGATAGAGGCTGAGGGAAGGAGGAGGGAAAGCTGGTGAAGGAGAGACTCAACAGGAGCAGCTGGAGTGACCAGAAGGCCGGGAGTGTCCAGAGAAGCCTGGAGTGGGGTGAGGCATGGGGGCCAAGGAGCTCGCTGCAACATTTTACATTTATTTTTCAATGTCAGATGTTGCAGGGAGCTCTGGTCAGATGAGGCCTGAAAGTGACAGATGGATTTGACAGGGTGGATGTTGTTGAGGCAGTAGCCAGGATCCATCCAATGTCTCACTTTCACATCTGCTCACATGCCCCTTTGCCTGTCCAGCTCCCTCTCCACCTGCTTCTGCTCCATACCACTGAGTACTTCTGACACAGCACATACTTTGACACAGCACATACTTGGTTGTCTGTCCATAGAATATAAGCTCCATAAGGCTAGAGACTTGGTTTTGTTCACTGCTCTATTCTTAGCACTGAGAACAGTGCTAAATAAGTGAGTTGAGTAGACAAATCAGGATTGTGTCATGGGGAAAGTCATGGCCACAGTATTCATGCTTTGCATAGCCACATCAACCCATTTCTTTTGTTAAGCACCATTGAACACAGGGCATAGGCGCTACATAGTACAGTATTAACAACGGGCTCCAGCTCCTGGCCCCAGAAAGGTTAGAATTTGATAGATGTACTTATACTAACTTCAGTTAACTTACCCTAATGTCACTGTGACCATAGTTATTGTCAAGGTTAAGGTTTGGGGCTTCATGTTCAATAGAGAACAGATTCCATGGGTTTTCTTTATTAGTCATAGCTGACTTTTAGCAAAGGAGCCAATGCTTTTAAAGCTTATTTATAGATCTTGGCTACCTGGAGAGTGTTACCTTATCCTTTGAAAAGCATCAGACAGCTTCAGATTTCTCTGCCTTTTAAGTAAGTGATGTAGCTGGCAGTGCCTTGAAAATGACTAATAATGGTGACAATAACACTTGTTTCTTGCCAGATTTCATAGGAACTCAGAAACATTTGCAAACATGCTCTATTTCTACTAGTATTACTTCTCTGGCAGCAGTTTCTAGAGTCCTGGCTCAAATGTGCATTGTGGCCCCAGACCTCTGTTATTTTCCTCTTTAAGCCAGATGTCTGAAACGGGGTGGGGTGTTTTTAATCTTTATGTAAAAATCTTAGCCTTGGTGAATATTTGAATCTACTAATTAATTACTTTTTCCCATAGGAGGATGAAAGTGCTAGGGAAAGGCTGTGCTCTTTGAGGTAGTTATTCCTAGTACTGATGTGATCGCAATGTCTCACTTGTATCTGTGGCTTAGCCACTTTGATCAGGTGAGGATGGCAGTTACTATATCATCTGGGTGGGGCTGTGTTGAATATAATAAAATGTGGATGGTGCTTGTGTTTGCACATGCAACTATGTGCATTTATCTGTCTTGCTGGTTTCTCTTCCTGTATTTTACTTTTACATTATTTTTCAATGTTAATGAAAGTATTATGATTAGAAATGAGAAGGGACATATGTGAAGAAGCTTATGGAATACCACACAGCTTCAGATTCCTCTGACTCTGAGTAAGTTAAGTAGCTTGAATAAGTGGAGAAACATACACTGATCTAGGATGATAATGACCCAGTTGGATGGCTCTATGTTGCCCACATTAATTTATGAATTAAGTGCAATCCCAGTCAAAACACTAAAATAGTTTTCTTTTGAGATTTTATAACATGATCATAAAGTTCCCATGGAAGAATAAATAGGCAAGAATTCTAAAAAATTCTTTAAAAAATGATGGGACTATCCGTACGTACATACTAGGTGGTAAAATACATCACAATTGTAATTATTAAAGCACTGTAATACTAGCACAGGATTGGATGTGAATCAGTGATACACGAGGCCCCAGAATAGACACCAAGTAACCACGACAATGAATTACGGGCTCAGTAGGGAGGATCCATGCCCAGGCATGGGAACAGGACCTGAAAACCTCACAAGCTTCCTCTGGGAGGAGGCTCTGCTTGGGCTGGACCCAGGGTGGAGGGCCCACAGCTCCAGGCAATTGCCCTCTCCTGTCTTGCCTCGCCCGTGGCTGTGGCCCATGCCTTGGCACCTCAGTGAACCTCTGTCAGTCTGGAGCCTGTTAGTTTTGGCTCCTCGCAGCCTGTGGAACCAAGCCCAGATCCCAGGAAAGGCCAATAGAGACCACTCTTTTGAAGAAAAATCAGAGTCCTGGAAGAGGACCAATCAGCCTGAGCATTATTCATCCACTCATTAGAGAAACTGCTTAATAGCCATTATCCTCATATTTGGATCTCTTGCACAAAATTGACAGGCACAAATTTTCCATCTGCTCATGTGATTAATTGTCTTCCCCAATTAACTAGAAGCCCTGTAAGGTCTTGGGTTGTCCCTGATCCTATTTCCTTGTTTATTTTGAAAATATAACACATGCATATGTTATATTTAAACAGTATAAAACATTAAACAATGAAACTAAGTCTCTGACTGACTCCCTTAATTCAGCTCTCCAAATGAAAGTCAGTTTCACTGTTACCTGTTTCTTACCTATTTTTCCTGAGCTTGACTGGCTGTCTTCCTGCCTCTCCCTCCCTTGCTCTCTCTCCCTCCCTTCCTTCCTGTGTGTCTGTGCATATCTCCCTGCTGAAAGTACAAATCATGGCCATACTACATATCTTGCATTTCAGTTTCCCCCCACTTAATGCAAGTAACCACGATCTTGCCTGTATGTCAGTACAAAGACATGTGTGTTGGTTTTTAATTGCCCCATAGTGTTTCACTATGTAGGAGCAGAGCCTGACCAGTGTGGGCCTTTGGTGGGCAGCTTGCTCCCAAGAGGAGGGAAAGAGCCCGGACCACCCACACCGGCTCCTCTTACACTTACTGGTGACATGCCCACTCTACCTAGCTGGGAGAGAGTGAGGGGGAGGCAGCGCTAGGGGATATTTTGCTACAGGGCATCTAAGAAGCATCAGGAATGGCAAAGAAATGTCCCATAACAAGCAAGTACGGTCAAATGAACAAATAAGTGGCCTCCACCACTGTTCTGGTACCTATCATGATAGGCTGACTAGGAGTAGGACCTAATTCTACCTGGGACCTACAGAATCCCAAGCCCCCGCCCCAGCCCCACCCTCCCCTGTTCTTAATTCCAGCTCCAGTCTGTGCAAGGCTTGCCCTTTAATTTCCATTCCAGAGCAGTCTCTTGCCAGACCTCTGAAGAATTCGGTCTGCTAGTTCTAACCAACAGTTTTCAGAGGGACCTTTGTTGTACAGTGAACTTCCTTGTTTCATGTCATGAATCTGCCTTCTAGGAAGGGTGGCATGGCAGGGTGAGTATGAGTTTGCTTTATGGAAAAGTTTAGCATTCACTTAGTAACTCCGTATTTAAAAGCACCTCCCAGGTGCCAGGCACTGTGCTGGGATGAGTCAGACATAGGCCTTGACCTTCCCATGGTCTGAGTGGGAGGGTGTGTGGTGAATCCAGGCTCATGGTTCTGTCGGGAAAGCCCCAGGACCTACACAGGCATATGAGAGGGGCAGGTTTGGGAAGCTAAGGCCAGAGGAGGTCTTTCATCTATCTGGGGGGAGCCAGTGGTCTCAGTAATTTTCATTCTGTGTTTCTGGTTACACTTTAATGAAGGAAGAGGGATAATCCTGAGTTAGACTAAGAAGTATCCATGTCTGGAAGACTAATTAAGCTGGGGCAGGGCCTGGGGAGCAGAAACCCCACCAGGTGCTTTCTGGGTTACTGCTCTAGGGAGCTCTGCTAAACTCTGCAGGTCTCAGGACCTTTTAGAGCAGCCAGCCAGCCTTCCCTGGCCCGTTGCACGGGAAACTGGACTCCGGGTAGCCCTGTAACAAGGGTCCCCGTCCAGGTTTGGTCTGTGGCTGTTGGCATAGAGAATGTCTCCTCTATCCCACCTTTCAGAGTGACAGTGACATCAGCACACAAAAGGCTCTGAGAAGCCAGTCACCAAAGAAACTTACAGAAATGTAGCCCCCCGTTTCCGAACAGTTTGCCTGTGGAATCCTTGCTACCATAGAGCTGCGTGTATCGCTTCTTCAGCGCTTGTCTTGAAATTGCTGTGGAGGAGGGGTGGTCAGCCACCATGAAAACATCCAGGACCTCTCCTTTCACCCTACCCTCTACTTCTGTGGTTGGGGTTTTGGTTTTGGTTTTGGACTCAGACTCTTCTTTGTGTTGATTGAGCGCCACCTGTTGGCTATTGTGATATTACAGAAATCGGGGGCGGGCGGGGGGGTGGGGGGGAACGTGTAATAGCAGTTTGTGCTCTGAAATCTGACATACTCCTGCTGAAGTTTGACCACATTTGACATAAATATCAAGGAAAAGTGAAACATTTCAGCAAGAGAAGAGGAAGAAGACGTGAACCCCCAAACTATAGCCTGTCAGGTTTGGTTTCCAGCTTACAGGGTTTGCTCTCTCTCTGCATCTCCCCACCCCTTCACTGTAAGTAATTGAAGCCGGCCAGGTGACCTCACTTCTCTGAGAAGACGCTGTTATGCTCAGGTTGCCCTGCTTTGTCTTTGGTAACAGAGTAGCGATAAGGTTGGGTTTGTTGTTAGCCCAGTGGTTAGTTCTTCACCAAACACTGCAGGGCACCAAAGCTGGTTCTCTTCCCAGGAGCCCCCACTTTCCATTATCGCCCTTCTCCTGCTTGTGTCTTCTGCGCCATCTCTGCAGGTGGAAAATGCTGGGTCGGGATCCAGCAACATAGAAAGGGGCCTTTTATTCTGGGCTTTAATGTGAAGAAACTATCAGTTATAGAAAAGTTTTGGATATTTTTCCACTTCAGGAAATAAAGAAATAGGGACCGTTTTCTGTTGTTTTTATTCCTGGAACCACCTGCCTGGTTAGGCATCAGGTTGCTGACAGATCATGCGGAGGTGGGGGAAGCGGGTTGGTTTTGCCCGCTGTGGGACCTAATGCACTCTGGGATGTACTCTGCTCTCCAGCCTGGTCTGTCTGGTAGCGCCACTCCCACCCCCACTCCCCACCCCTCCAGGCTCCGGCCGTGCTGGGTGTTCTCTGCTGCATTGGCCAGGTGTGTTCCTGCTCACCTCGGGGCCATGGCAGGCCAGGCATCAGGAACGGCCTCTCCCCCTCTCCTTGGTTTATTTAAAGGTTTCTTATCCTCTAGGCCTTGGCTTAGATGTCACCTCCTCCAGAAAGCCTCTCCTGACTGGCAAACTGGTTAGTTATGCCGACTGTATGCTCCCAGAGTCCTCTGCTCTTCTTCACAACACTCAGCACTTGTGCCTCCGGGGACTTCATCTGCCTCATCCATCCCATTCCTCATTCTTAGCTCACACGGCACAGAGTAGACTTGTCAGATGAGGAAACAAGAAGCAAGTGGTTCTACAGCCATATGGAATTCAGGATAGACCAGGGGTGGGCAAACTTTTTGACTCGAGGGCCACAATGGGTTCTAAAAATGGACCGGAGGGCCGGAACAAAAGCATGGATGGAGTGTTGTGTGAACTAATATAAATTCAAAGTAAAGGAGCGGAGGGGAGAGCAAGAGAACCCTCCGCTCTTTCGGCTCCGCGGGCCGGATAGAACAGCCGAACGGGCCGGATCTGGCCCACAGGCCATAGTTTGCCCACGGCTGGGATAGACCTTTGCCCAGGTCCTTGTTCATGGGTATTGAGAGTGGGCATCACCTTTTTCCTCCTGTAGAAGAGGAAGAGTCACATGACAATAGTGGCACAAAAGAGAGGCCTTTTCAAGTCAGGAGGTGTTAAAATCAGGCTTTTCAGTAATAACGTAAATCTAAATCACTGAGGGGGTTATTAATATCTTATATTTTGCTTTAGGGTTCACCCATTGTGTGTGTACACACATTTAATCCTTATTAAAACACTCTGGAGGTGATAGTATTACTATGATCTTACCCAGGAAATGGGTGCCAGAAGAGTTAAGTGACCGTAAAAGTTCAGTTAGGATGCAGTTATGCAGTAGAGTCTCTGAAACACTGCAGCTGCTGGTTTTTGAACTGGGGTGAAAGCTGAGCAATGGGGGTGTGGGGGCGTGGGTTCAGAGTGCCAATAGATGAGGATGAAAGAGAGGAAGAAGGTGTGTAACTGGTTTGAAGGCCCTAATTCTTTGAGCTGAGGCTGCTGCTCTCTGTCTGTCCCTCTGATTCTAAGAGAATGTGCTGTGACATTTTCTCTCTGGGGGGTCACAGCCTTCTGGCTGATGTGATTCCGTGATTCTCAGCCTGGCCCGGTGCTGGATGGGTAAAGGTTTTGCCAGGTGCACAGCCTTTTGCTTCGTAACCCAGGTTTTCAGGTTCAGCTCAGGTTTATTGCGTGGGTACTGTCTTTGAAGACCTCAGCTGTTGAGCTATTGGCATGTCTCTGTCACTTGAGCTTTCTGAGTGGGTCTGGAAAAGGGAAAGGGCTGTGACCTGCAGTCAGGAGGACCCAGAGAACCACCTTTGGTATGAACCAAAAATAGCCCCTTGCTTACCTCAAGCCATCTGAAAAAGAGGAGCCCTGTGCCAGATGCTCAGAGGAGGCTCCTGGCAGAGCCCTTGGAAAACTAAGCTGTCCGAGGAGGCTGTGCCTCCAGAGAACGTTTCTTGCCTGTTGTTAGCTTGCTTTGCAAGCGCTTTAACTCATTAATGAAGAATTACTACCTGAGCCCCTGCTATGTGCCAAGTTTTGTGCTAGGTGCTTAGGGTGAGTGATGCCTAAAGGGCCCTCCCTCTAGAAGCTGCAGTCTGTCTATTGGAGGGAGATGTGGGCACAGACATTGTTCTAGGGGCTATGGGTGAGTGATCTTTGAGGTGTGAGCTGTGCTCTGGGAGATCTCAGTGCCTGCTCGGAGGAGATGGTGATGGAGCAGTGTTTTGAAGGCTGAACAGGTGGGCAGGGGCACAGGGAGCTCCGTGAGGAGTGAGGACCATGTGTGCAGAGGCCTGGAGGCAGAAGAGGGCCCCACAGGTTCAAAGGCCTGTTGTAAGTACCTTGTGGGGAGGTGGGCCGAGACCAGGTTAAAGGAGCTTGGCTTTCATTCAGTGGTCAACAGATTTCTTTTTTCAGCTTCATTGAGGTATAATTGACGGGTAACGTTGTGTAAGTTTAAAGTGTGCGATGTGACTTAATACTTATATATATTGTGAACAACAGATTTCTTTTTAACTTTTAATTATGGAAAATTTTAGAGATATGCAAAAAGTAAACAGAATAGGATAATGAACCTGGCCCTCAGCCTGCTTCAACAGTTAACAACCCATGGCCATCATCCCAACACCTCTACTCCATGTCACTTGGGAGAGGTCCCAGAGGGACTTACGTATTCTATCAGTCTCACCTGTGACTTGTAATGGATTAATCCAGAATTTGGGGGCCTGGAATGATCAGGTGGCACTTTCTGATGTTCCTTCATTTTCAGAGGAACCAATGAGTTTCTCTCTTTCTTGCCTTTCAGTGGGAAGTTGGTGTCTCCCAAGTGGAAGAATTTCAAGGGCCTGAAGCTCCAGTGGAGAGACAAGATCCGGCTCAATAACGCCATCTGGCGGGCGTGGTACATGCAGTGTGAGTGCCAAGTGAGCTGGGGCCTCCTGGGAGCTGGGGCAGGAGGCTGCAGGGGCCCCCAGGCATGTGAGGATGGCCCTCCAGGTTCTTCCACCTGGAGGCCTGTGCACCTTGGGCTTCAGAGCCCACCCTTGGAAATTATGCCTCAAAGAGAAGCTTCTTTTGGGCAGTCTGCAGAGACAGGAAAACCTAACCAAATCCCAGTGAACTGGACACTTCTCCGCCATCAGGCACAGGGGGCCAACCAGGTAGTCTGTGTTGTGAAGGTGCCCGTAGTCTGCAAGAGACAGATGTGTTAGCCGGTTGCTTACAGCACAGTTGCCCACTGTTATGATAGACACCAGGGCCCAATGTCGAAAAGGCAGAGGCGGAGGGAGGAGTTTGTTCTTTTCAGGGGAATCAGAAAGGGTGTAGCAGACAGGTGACATTTGAAGCATCAGGGAATAGTTCCCACTTTCAGCAGGTCTAAGAAAATGCAGGTCCGGCCTTGTTCTGTCTCCAGCTGGCCTGGGTGACTTTTGCAGGAGATTGGTGTGCTTGGGCCACCCTGGTGTTAAGCTGGCGTTTCCCTTTCTTACCCACGCCATATTGACACATTCTTTCTCTTTAATCTGGATCCCTTTGTTTGTCTGAAATCTTGTTTCCCAAGGGAAAGAGAATGAAAGAACACACGTGAGAGGGTCCCACCCGAGGGGAGGAGTGTGGACCAAGGGGCAAGGCTCCTTCAGGGGTCTTGGTCACAGTGATGATATCTTACCCCCTCTCTGCCCAGATTTGGAGAAGCGAAAAAATCCTGTATGCCACTTCGTCACTCCACTAGACGGCTCTGTGGAAGTGGATGAGCATCGCCGGCCAGAGGTAAATGGCAGTGATCATGGGTGGCCGGGAAAGGAACTCGCCCTTGCTCAGGAGGAGACGACTCATGAGGGCTGGGAGCCAGGGTTGGGTTCCCCAGTGGGAGACCACAGGGCAGCATGCTGGGGCAGCGCTGTCCTGTCAGCTATTGTGACCTTGAGAAGCCATGGGGATGAGGGGAGCAGGTGGCTCCCCCTTCTCAGAGTGGGCTGACCCAGGGACTGAGGAACTTTCCAGTTGGGACTTACCCTCTACTTTCCTGTGACTGCAGTGTTTCTTGAAGTCAACAGGGAGGGATTTGGGCTCCTTATAAGGCCCTTGAGCTAAAGGAGGGGCCACTGCCTTCTCACATGAAGGATTGAAGGGCTGAGGAAAGGGGTCAGTTCTCTGCTGGGTGGGCTGCAGGGGTTTCTCGCCTCAATTCTGCACCCACTCACATTCTGTGGGCAGCCCCTGCTGCTCTGTAGAATAGGGGGCCATGTGTCCCCAGCACAATGTAGTAGTGGCTACTGGAAACATGCATTTGGGTGTTATCCCTGGGTCTCTGTAGGGCTCCTCAGCACCCAGATGGAGCATTCTATCTGACCCCATCCAATCCAGACCCTCAGGACCCATGCTGCCGAAGCCCCCCTTGGCTATTGCATCTTTAATTAGAGGCCACTTGCAGCCCAGAAGAGGGGGACACACTTTGTGAATGAAATCTAGGACCATGGCGGGCTGCGAGCTGGATTGCCCAGGCTGACTTCCAACCCGGCGTCAGACATGGCTCTGTTCCTGGGTGACTTCTGCTGACGTACCACGGCACCATCTTTCCCTGCTGACCTGCTTCTCTCTCACAGGCCATCACCACAGAAGGGAAGTACTGGAAAAGCCGCATTGAGATCGTGATCCGGGAATATCACAAGTGGAGAACCTACTTCAAGAAAAGGGTAACTGGCTTGGGCTCCAAAAAGAGCATGTTGGGGAAGTGGCCCCAGAGGAAGGAAGGGACCGAGTCCTGCATTCAAACACTGGCCCTGAGGCTGCAGCTCCATAGCTGCCCGTGGAACGAGTGTTCCAGCTTTCCGAGTGATGGGCCTGCTGTGGCCGTGATCTTTACTGTCAGCTTCTCCATCTGTGAACAGGCTTTTTGATCCACAAACACTGGTCAGGAATCTCCTCTGCCGGGCATTGCCTGGGGGTGGCAGGGAGCAGGGCTCTCTCCCCACCTGCCACCCAGAGAGAGGATGCCTAGATGTCTCTGGAGTCCACACTCTTTTAGGGAGGAGAAGCTGAGGGCCTCATCTCTTCCCGGGGCCCTGGGTGACCAGCTTGTCTCCTTTCCTCCATAGTTACAGCAGCACAAGGATGAGGACCTCTCCAGCCTGGCCCAGGTGAGGGAGCTTGGGGATGTAAGGACTCTCATAGGGAACCCCCTTTTGACAAGAAACAGCAATAACTTGGATGGTTTGACAAGTGAGCCCCACATCAGAGGAGGTTGGGGACATGGACTCTCCCTGTGGCTAAAGGAGGGGCCACTGCCTTCTCACATGAAGGATTGAAGGGCTGAGGAAAGGGGTCAGTTCTCTGCTGGGTGGGTTGCAGAGGTTTCTCCCCTCAGTTCTGCACCCACTCACGTTCTTTGCAGCAGCCCCTGCCGCTCTGTAGAATAGGGGGGCATATGTCCCCAGCACAACATGGTTGGGAGCTCTGAGTCCACCATCACCTGTTCGACTTCTCCATCCCCTCTGTTGGCGGTAGGAAGATGACATGCTTTATTGGCACAAACATCGGGATGGATGGAAGACCCCAGTCCCAATGGAGGAGGACCCACTGCTGGACACAGACATGCTCATGTCAGAATTCAGCGACACACTTTTCTCCACACTCTCCTCACACCCACCGGTGGCCTGGCCCAACCCACGGGAAATAGGTAACCCACCCCCAGATCCCTGACTTTGAGTGCCTGGCTGGTTTCCTTCTCTGTCAGGCCTCCCTGGGGCAGGCTTCACCTCAGGGCCATCTCTGAGCAGCTGCATGTCACTTGTTTAGAGCAGGCGGTAAGAAGGAAGATTGACCAACCTCATTGACATCTGACGGCCACATGCATTGAGTGGGTGGGGACTGCAAATTGAGTCTACCTAGGAGCTGTCAGGCCCATGGTATCACTGTGAGAAACAGCGGGGGTTTGATCTGAATTAGTTTCACATTTCTGATTCTGTCCGCTTAGCAAAGGATGTGTGCCTAGCCCAAGCGACAGGGCCTGTGACTCACTCTGAAGAAGATGAGAAGCACTCCTGGGCATGACCTCTCATCTGGCTTGAGAGGTTGTCCGGTTCACCCGTCAGGGAAGAGCCCACAGAATGAGAATTGGAATAGGGGTTGGGGGATCTCTGCAGAACTGTTCATGATTTCTGGGAGTGTCTGTTCTTGATACTCAATTTATCTTTCTTGCAAAAACTCACATTCTTTTCTGCATTCTGAGGATAGAGAATGGCCATGAATCCACAAGAAGGTAGAAATCCCAGCCAGTTGCCTACATTTCTTCTTGGAAAAATCTAGAATTTGAGCAGGACCAGGGAGATTCATTCCAGGCCTTTCATATGTTCCTACAACTTTGAGAAGGCAAAGTCATTGCTCTGTCTCCTCTCTGATCCTTACAGCACATCTGGGAAATGCAGACATGATTCAGCCAGGGCTAATTCCTTTGCAGCCCAATCTGGACTTCATGGACACTTTTGAACCTTTCCAAGGTGAGGACATGAGCAGAGAGGGCATGGCCACCTGCATCTCCTTCGCCCAGGACAAAGCAGACTGGTGCTTCCCTTTCATAAAGGGGACTGTTAGAGTGGGAAAGGAAGCAGGGAGGACTTAGAATTTCCCCAGCACTACTTTCTTTTTTGGTTGTAGCTGCAAAGTCTGCAAGTGTCTCTGGGGCATTGCTGTCGTGGGAATTGGTCTTCTCATTCTCAGTCTCAAGAGCCTCTGGTTTGGCCATGACTGTGAGCAGTTTTCCCTCTAGGCAGCAGAGGGCGCCAGCGACACGGCCACCTCCCCACAGTTTCCTGCAGTTAAAGCTGGTTCTTGAGCTCCCACCATTGTAAGAGCTGGTGAAACTCCAGGCCTGGGAGTATTTCAGAGCTCACATTAGTTGCCATCAGGTGTGGTTCCAATCAGAGGGCCTCTTTCTGCAGAGTTACCTCAGGGGGAATGCCCTCTGGTCATGGCATTCCTCTGGGTAAGGTGGGGTTCAGTGCCTGATTTGTTTGCATTTTAATTCACGGAAGTGACAGACACATGGAGCTCAAAAGCCTTGATGTTGTCTTTCAGAACTCTTCTCTTCCAGCCGCTCCATTTTTGGCTCCATGCTGTCTGCACCTGCCTCAACATCTGCACCAGATCCCAACAGCCCACCTGCTCAGGTAGAGGGAGCTGGGGGAGGGGCACAGGGCTAGTCATAAAACCTCTGCAGACATGGCGAGGCTAATGACATGACCACACAGTCATGAGCAAAGTGCTAGGGGCTGCTAGATCGCAAGAAATTATGCTAGCCGCCCCCTTGAAAGCATCCTGGAGATTCACATGATGGGAGACTGACTCCATAAACATATACTCCTACCTAAGGCTCCAGGTAACCTGTGTGCAGTGAGCTCTGTTCTGACCATTTAAGACAAAGTAAGCAAGACAGCGAAGAAAAATGTGGGTTGCTAATGAAAAGAAGTTCTGTTATTTCTTTTAGTTTTTACTCAGCAATCACCGGAGATTGGTTACCGAGTGAGGCCCGGCCTTTTGCCCTGAAGGGGCTCTCAGGCTGGTGCCTGTGTGCAGTGAGACACCAGTAACCTGGCCCATCTTCTCCCATCTGGCTCTGGGAAGAATTTCCTCTGAAGAGATTGAGATCTGAGTAGTTGATTCCTTATAGTGTTTCCCTTTTAGGAAGAGGTGACCTCTCTGGAAGTTGATACACGAAACTGTCCTGAGGGAACCCCATGAGCAGCTGGGATCCAGGCTGCCTCTGCTCTGTAACAGAAGATGGCAGGGACTTTTGGGGACCCCTGCTGGACTTCAGAAACAAGATATTCCCAGGCTGAGAGCCAACTGTGTGCAGACAGTCACTTTGTCTGAGCCCTGTGTTATCATTTAGTTTCTAAGGGAAACAAGACCCCTGTCGACATCTGGGAGACAAAGATCCATCCCCCAGATCAGCAGTAATGGGATGGGAGAAGCGCCTTTGTCCCTCTGTCCAGGGGTTCATCTCAGGTGCCCGGCAGACATTGTTGGACTTTGTGGAGAGTAGCACCAGAAAGTGATGGCGAGTTGTGTGATCCCAGTATTTTTTCCTCCTTTCTCTTCCCTTCTCAGGAGAGCATCCTGTCCACCACCTCTCTCCCCACCGTGAGCCTCCCTGACAGTCTCATCGCATCCCCCGCAGCCACTGCCCTGGACCCCACAGATAGGCCAGGCTGTGAACGCACTTCCCAGCCTGAGAACCCCTTTATCCAGCCCTCAGACTTTGGTCCCTCAACGCCCACACTGAGTGTCCCACAGCCTTTCCTCCCCGTGTTCACCATGCCTGTGCTCTCGCCCAGCCCCACCCCGGTGCCAGCTCCCCCTGCTGTGCCACTAGTCCCTCCTTCTGCCAACCCCCTGAACCCCCCAACCCCACCCACCTTCCTGCAGCCACAGAAGTTTTCTGGAGCCAACAAGTCCCCCGCTGTCATTACCCACACGGCTTCCACCACTCTCACGCACGATGCCTCTGCCACCACCTTCAGCCAGAGCCAGGGCCTTATCATCACAACTCGCCACCCCACCCCCTCAGCATCCCCCTGTGGCCTGGCACTGTCTCCAGCCACTCAGCAGCCAGCTGTTGGGCCTCTGCAACCCCGTTTAACTTTTGTGCATCCCAAACCTGTATCCTTGACTGGAGGGAGGCCCAAGCAGCCCCCCAAAATAGTGCCTGCTCCCAAACCAGAGCCTGTGTCCTTGGTATTGAAGAATGCTTGCATTGCTCAAGGTGAGTGGGGAGGGAAGCTGGAGTCTGACCCCCCCCCCCAACCCCCCGGGATATTCCCTTGGCCCCAAGGCTTGCATATTCATCACACACACACATACACACACACACATACACACACACATTATGATGTGAAAAAAAGTGAAATACTGCACGTGATTGCTCTAGTCTGTTTTGTGTTCTGTGTTGTTCCTTTAAAATTAGTCTCAATCCAGTTGGAAAACACATGGTCCTGATCATCTCTTTCCTGGGTCTGTGATCTGTCCTCTTCAAAGGGAAATTACAAAAACATGTCAAGGGCCTTGGTGGCTTTGTCTTTTCTGTGCCCTGTGGTGAGGAAAGCTATGTCTCAGTGGCAGCCAAAGGGTCCCATCTTTCTCCTGGGGGACCCCATTGTGGCTTGGCCAGTCCCGGGGTTAGCATCAGCGTTGAGAGCAGGTCCCCATGGCTTGGGGCCTCCCCCTCACCTTCTTGTTCTGGCAGCTGCCTTCTCAGGACGGCCACAAGCAGTGATCATGACAGGCCCTCTGAAGAGAGAAGGAATGTTGGCTTCAACCGTGTCCCAGTCCAATGTGGTCATCACGCCTGCTCCCATCGCCAGGGTGAGGGCCTGGACAGACCTCAGCATCCTTAAACCCGCAGCATGGCCTGTTCTTGGGCGGCCCTCGCCCAACATAATGGTCGTCAGGAGTGACCCCTCTCTCTTGTGTCACCCCAGGCTCCTGGAGTCACAGAGTTCCACAGCAGCATCCTGGTGACAGACCTGGGCCACGTCACAAGCAGCCAGCCCGGCCCCATCTCCCGGCTCTTCTCTGCAAGCTCAGTGCAAGACTCCCTAGTGAAGGGCGAGCAGGCCCCACTGCACGGGGCCAGTCCCCAGAGCGCTGTTGTGGGCTCTGGTGAGTGGTCACTGTGGCTGGGACAGTTGGGACTTTGTGAGTGAAATGAGCTGGCCCACTCCTGGATTGGGGAGGCCCCCATGGGTGCCCCAGGATTGAGCCTGGGCTTACAGGTTGAGCAGCGAGGTCTCATAAGCCTTCTGGTGGCCCAGGCTGGGAAAGTGAGCAATGCAGGCAGGATAAAGCCCAGGAGCAGAAAAGCAGCAGGCATGCTGCAGCATGATTCTTTGGTTTTTGCTTGGGGGCCACTGTGGGAGGCTGAAGATGGGTTTCTGCGTCTTGGGACTTGCTGGGTGTTCCCTTCGTGTGTGAGGACTGTGGCAGGCACAGCCTGGCCGAGCCCCCTCTCCGGCCCTGTCCCTAAGCAGGGTCTCTGTTCTTCTCAGGTCGTGATGGCCCAAACTCCGGGCAGGCCTCTCCGTGTGCTTCAGAACACAGCCCCAGTCCTCAATCTCCCCAGAACAACTGCTCAGGGAAATACTCTGCAGATTCTAAAAATGTGGCTGTGTTAAAGGTACCACATGTCTCTTTCGGGTCTCTGTTCCCTAGGAAGGATGGGGAGGCAAGGACCTTTGGGACAGCCACACCCTTACGAGGGGCACACTGGAAAGGAGAGCCATGGCTCGGCTGGTGCTCCCCAGGCTGAGGTAGCCTCGGAAGTGTGGGTGTCAGCACCTTTAATTTTGATATTAAGCCCTCTTTCTCCACCCCTGACCCACTGAATGGCCTGTGGGAGCAACATTGAGTCCTGTAATGTGGCAGAAAGTGTCAGCTGTAGGGACAGGAGAGGTTTGCAGGTGGCTGGGAAGTGCTAGACTGGCAGTGTTTGTTTCTTGCCAGGACTTTGAAGTCCTTGCCACACTCCATGCTTCAGGGGTGGTTTTCTAGAGTCCCATCCTGTCCTCTCCTGGCTCCTGCTGGAGCCTTTCAGCTTCCTGTCACCGCTCCTTCCACTTAGCTCTCTAGCCCGGCCACAGGGTCCAGTCTGCCCCCAGCAGTCAGCAATAGGTTGAGAGGGTGGGGAGGAGGGAGGAGGGATGAGGGGAGGTGGCCTGCAGCGCACCCCATGTCACAGTGATACGTCGGTTTCCCAACAGAACCGGCAGATGAAGCACATTTCAGCCGAGCAAAAGAGGCGCTTCAACATCAAGATGGGCTTTGACACCCTGAACAGTTTGATCTCTAATAACTCTAAGCTGGTGAGTTGCCTGGGGGCGTTGGGTGGGGAGCTTGGTCCTGGGGCATGGGCGCTGCTCTGACCCCACACCCGCCTGCAGACCAGCCATGCCATCACTCTGCAGAAGACAGTGGAGTACATCACCAAGCTGCAGCAAGAGCGCAGCCAGATGCAGGAGGAGGCACGGCGACTGCGGGATGAGATTGAGGAGCTCAACGCCACCATCATGTGAGGCGGGGGCACATCATGGAGGCTCGGGCGGTGTCCAGTCCTCACATGTGCGCCACACAGGCAGGATCCTCCTGCCCATTCGGTGCCCCCGGGGTCCGTATTTGTCACCGGCTGCTCCAAGCTTCCTCTGACTCTTCCTGTCATTGCAGCTCCTGCCAGCAGCTGCTCCCTGCCACAGGAGTCCCCGTCACCCGGCGCCAGTTTGATCACATGACAGACATGTTTGATGAATATGTGAAGAGCCGGACCCTGCAGAATTGGAAGTTCTGGATTGTATCCTTGGGTTTCTTTTGCCCACCCCACTCCAAACCAGGGCACCAAAACAGCAGACATCAACACTCTAGTCCTTTAGAAAGATTCTCATATAATGGCTGTCATTCAGCTTGTGAAACAACAAGGTCAGTTTTCTCCTTGAGAGAGCGGGGCCAGGCCCGAGACGTGGATTGGGGCTATCGTTGGCCACTGTTCGGGGTCGGCAGAACAGGCCAGCATTGCTCTCTGGGTCCTTGAGGAATAAAGACAAGAGCCACTTGTAGAAGGAAGTGGCCTCTAGCCTAACACGTCCCTGCAGCCAGCTTGTTCTTTGTTGGGGGGGGGGGGGTGTACCAGGTGACAGGTGAGAGATCAGGCTCACAAAACCAAGTGGCAGAGCCTGGGTTTGAAACCAGTTCCTTCCAGGCTGCTCCCTGAGTATGTACCCCAGGCCTTGAATGCTGTCATTAGGCACTTACCTGTGTGCTGGGCCCTGTCTCTGCGGCCAAGGCCTCCCTTGGCTGGCCTTCCAGATGGCCCTTTCAGGGGTTGGCTCCTGCCTTCTCACTGCCCACCCAGCCACTACTCAGCCTCTGGGTTGGCCACTGCCTCAACCTTGGGTGTGACAGACGGGTCTGGACTTACAATGCTAGATGGGATTTTCAACTTTAGGATGGTACAAAAGTGATACAAATAGTAAATTGCATGAGATAGTCAATGCTTTATTATAAAATGGGCTTTGTGTTAGATCAGTGATTTTCAACCCATGTGCCACAAGAATTTTTTTTAAATCCTCGATATTTTTCCACTGATTTTTAAAGAGAGTGGAAGAGAGGGAAAGACAGAGAGAAATACTGATGTGAGAGAAACACATTGATTGGTTGCCTCCTGCTCGAGACCCGACCAGGGCCTGGGCCGGGGAGGAGTCTGCTACCGAGGTACATGCCCTTGACCGGAATCGAACCCAGGATCCTTCGGTCTGTAGGCCAACACTCTATCCACTGATCCAAACCAGCCTGGGCACTGCAAGAATTTTTAAAACATGCAATACTTGACTATTTTGTCAGGGGCACTGATCTCTTTTCCCTTAGATTGTCAAATTTAAAAAATGACAACAGCCAACACAAATAATCAGAATTCTACCCCACTTTTTTGTCAGGCAAAAATATATTTATATCTCTAAATTTTTGGTATGCCACAGAATTTAATTAGTTTATGTATGCCATGAGATGAAAAAGGTTGAAAATCACTGTGTGAGATGAGTTTACCCAACTGTAGGCTATTGTGAATGTTCTGAGCATGTTCAAGGTAGGTTGGGCTAAAGTATGATGTTCCGTAAGTTAGGTGTAATAAATGCATTTTTTACTTATGGCTTTATCAAGATGTAACCCTGTCATTAGGCAACGAGCATTTGTATACGTATGTTGTGTTCACGTCATTGCACCAGGATCCATTCCAGACCAAAAAAACGCTTCTGTCCCTGCCTCCAGCCTGCTCAGTGATTAGTTCTAGTTACACTTGGTCTTAGCCAGAAGGCCGGGCAGTGATGGGGGTCAGTACAGTTCAATAGGAGCATCTTAGGCGAACGGAAGGGCACGCTTACCTCATCCAGATGTCTGTCATTCAACTATCTGTGCACAATTACTTGCCCGCCCCAAGGGAACAGGCCTGCACCCTCGCTTACCTTTTCTTTAACCCATGTGCCCTGCAGTTCAGTATCATCATCAAGCCGCTGTTCGAGTCCTTCAAGGGGATGGTGTCCACCAGCAGCCTGGAAGAACTGCACCGGACGGCGCTGTCCTGGCTGGACCAGCGCTGCTCCTTGCCCATCCTCAGGCCAAGTGAGTGAGGTGCTGCACAGGGCGGTGGGGTTGGAGGCTGTCACCTCCGTGTTAGTGCCGGAGAGACGAGGACCCTTGAGGCTGCAGAAAACCCAGGCCACACTCTTAAGCAACCATGCAGACAGGGCCCGGGCATGAGGATGGTGCTGTGCGGAGCCCTGAGCTAGTTATGCCAATGGCAGGGCAGGGAGCAGACCTTCCCAGCGCCTTTCTGTGGCTTCACTGTGTCAGTTTGATCAGATCCAGCTTATGTTTATTGAGCTCTTCCTATTTGCTGGCCCTTTCAAATGTTTCCTTGTTTAATTCTTACAACTAACAAAGCTATGTCTATATGTTAAGGTTATAGAGAAGTGGTAGTAACACCGGTGAACAAGCCGGAAGAGCTTAGGCCTCTCCACCTATCTGCAGGCTATGGATAGGATTCGGAGAGCTGCCTTAAAGGCAGAGGGGCTGTCCTGGTGTCCCTCTCCTCCTTTGGCATGCATGAGAGTCACACGATGGTTGTACACGTAAGGCCACGTGTGCATACTATCCGTGGTGGGACTCAAAGCGGCCGCCTGCACCGTGTCTTCGGGCTAACTCCCCCTCCTGTCTTCCAGTGGTGCTGAGCACCCTCCGGCATCTGAGCACCACCACCTCCATTCTGACAGACCCGTCCCAGCTGCCAAAGCAGGCCGCGGAGGCTGTCACCAGACGTGGCAAGAGGTCGGGGGAGTCTTAGTGCTTAGCCGGCACGTGCCGCACAGGATGCCAGAAGACCCTTCCCTGCCTGTGGAGAGGAGGCTGCATCCCACGCCTCTCCTGACGCAGAGCCTCAGGGCCTCCCTCCAACTCCGCCAGCCCCCGGGGCTGCTCAAATGCTGCGTTCAGGTCTGAAGCAGGTTCGGGTCCTGCCAACAGCAATAGTCCATCTTTGGGAGCTCCTTGCTGTCAGCTCTCACTCAGCGACCTCAGTCACAACCTCCGCTGCCCTTGGGGCAGCCCAGACAGGGAAACACCACAGTTCATTCCTGTCCTGCTGGTCTGCCAGGCCCACGGAAGTAGGTGGGCACGAGCAGGCAACGCCTGCTCCTGGAATTAGAAAACGTACAGGACCCTGCCCAGTCCCTGTCTGTTGCGTCCTGGCAGTTGTCTCTGGATGATTCCCTGCCTGCTCTGGCCCATCCTGGGGTGGTAGGAAGACAGTTTCCTTCCTCCCCCAGACTCTGACCTGTAGACAGATTGGACAGCTGCTCAGGCTTTCTCATGGCCAGCTACCTGGCAAACCCCGGACTCACGTGTGCAAAAGCAGAGGGTGTGAATGCACGAGGACAAAAAGGAAAGCACAAACAATGCGAAGCTGCTGCTCTGGCTTGGAGACCCTCCTGGGTGGCCTGTGACCTGTTCTGATTTGGCTCCACTTGTTGTGGCGGGCAGCACCCCCAGCGCCGCTGATGGGAATGGTGGCGTGGACTTGGTCCAAGGCTTTGCCAGGTATCAGCTCTCAGAGTGGCCTTTCCACCTTGTCCTCCACCGGCTTCCACACTCAGCCTCCGACACGCCAGCAGTGACTGACGGGCACACGTGGCCCTTTGGGTGCAGCATTCGAAAGGCCAGGCTCCAGGGTGTTTCCACCAGCCTGGTCATCTTGTCTGCATTGCTCACCCAGGAGCCTCAAACCGGAACGGTTCTCGGACCAAAGAGGTCACCACACCCAAAGGCTGTCCTGTCCTGTTTGGAGGAAGCAATTGAATGTCGACAGGCAGAATTCCTGGCCAGCCTCAGCTGTCCAGACGTCGCCCAGATCAGATAGTAAAGAACTGCACTCAGAGTTGATGAGGTGGCGGGGGGTGGGGGTGGGGGGGTAGGTCCCCCTAGGGCACCGGGTTGTTTCCAGGTATGGGGATTGCAGTGGAGGGTCCAGAGGAAGGTGTGGCAGGAGGGTGGTCTGGGCCAGTCCTTGCTGTGTCTGCAAGAGTAGCTGCGGGTGAAGGGCGCTCTAACACCCAGGAAGCCTGGCCCGGCCAAAGGCACCTTCTGGTTGAAAGAATGTGCTTTTATCGTCCTGCTGTGAAGTTCAGAGGGCCAGCTGGCTCTTTCTTCTCCCGCCAGAGGTGGAGATGGGCAGTGCTGGGCAGGCCAGGAGAGCTGGTGGGCTTTGAGGGGGCCCAGGAGCCATGTGAGGGGGGACCACGGCTACCTCCTGAGGTTCTGATCCATTAGGAGGCTCCCCCTGGTTCCTGGAGGACTGAGGAAGGTGCTCAGAGGGCGGCCAGCCCTGCCTCAGCCTTGGGTGGTGGAGGCTGGATGGGGGTTCTTCCCCCTGTGGCCGTCCGCACCACCACCTCTGCTGCAGGTCACTAACCTGTCACCGGCCCCCTGGTCTATGCTTCACCCCCTCAGCCTCCTCAGAACACGTGTTTACAGGCCTCGGATCCCTCTCCTGAGAGGCAAGCACAAGACGAGGCTGGGCTGGTTCCTCATTTCCACGGGGATGTGGTAAGAGAACCACCGTTACCCCCAGGTAAACATGAAGTCCCCTCAAAAGGGGAAGACCACCGTGGTAAGGGCTCCCCTAGGGCCAAAGGGGAAAAGGAAACTCGAAACGTTCGCAGCTGTTAGGGCTCATGGAGGGTCGTGAGCTCGGCCCCTCCACAGATCTGTGCCTTCATAAACCACGTGGGTGGCCGCAGTGCTTGGCCCAGCCTAGACCTCCTAAATCTGTAGCTTTCTCCCACCCCTCGCTGGGAGTCCTTTTCTAAAACCAATTCAGTGGGATATAAAATTGGCCTCTTGCGTCGTTGGCCTACCTCTCTCCATCTCTCCCTTTTGCTGATTTAGTGATCAGATCCTGTTTAAGGCTGTTAGGCTATGTGTGACTTTGAAGGGTGTGTGTCTGTGTAGCATGTTTTTGTTTGAGGTATTTACTTAAATCCATTTCTCTTGGTGCTCACGATTACCGTGGCTGTAGGGCCACAAAGCTTTTCTCTTACTGCAGACACACTGTTGCTTGTCCTCCAGGTTTTCTTGTTTTTGAATCTTGCCTGATGAATCTGGCCAGCACAGGGGCGTCTTGACCTCTATCCTTAGATCCCGGCCAGGGCATGGGGAAACTGAGGCAGTCTGCCAACGGCCTCCAGTAGACACTGACCATGGGGCTGTGGTTTGTTTACACTTATTTTCACTCCCACTCTGTCCAACTCCCATAAAAGAAACTTAAAAATGCTGACACTTTGGAGAATGAGAAAATCAATCTGAAAAGGGGAAAAAATCCTGTCTGGTACATACATTCTGCAAGTATTTTTGTGAAATCTTTCTGGGCCATCAGCTCCCTGCACTGCTCTTTACTCTTTCACAATGAGTGGGGATGCAGGGACCGAGCAGAGGCTGCTGTGGGGCTTTCTGAAAGCGAAAAGGCCTGTCCCTCCTGTCCCAGGCGGCTTACCCACCAGCTGTCACCCCTCAGCAGGCCCCCAACCTGTGGCAGACCCGCAGCTTTGCAGCGGTTTTCACAGCATCAGGGAAGCAGTTCCCACGTCAGAAATTAGTGCTGACGGAAGGAGGGGCTGGGGCAGGGCAGTGAAATCCCCAGCATGCTGTGGCTTGAGGTTGCATATGTGTCCTTGGGCACCCACCTTTTCCACTTCCTGTCCTTGTGACATGACCCCATTTCACCTTTCCAGAGGTCGGGCCTAAAGGTGTTTTTGCTGTGGCCAATAGAAAAATAAACTTAGATTCTTAGAGGACATGGGACCCCAACGTGGTGTCCTATCCCAGGTGAAGGGGTGTGGTAGTGGGTGACATCATTCATTGCCTCTTCCTAGCACAGCCACCTCCAAAAGGGGTCACACACCCCTGTCTCCATGTGCAGTTCTGGCTGGCTCCACCCCAGCTGCCTCTCAGGCTGGGCCTCCTTCCTTGTGAGGCCTGGCTTCCCACCAAATGAATCCTGGGGCAGCAGGGTCCTTGTTTTCAAGATCATAAGTGTTTGCTCTCTGGCTGAACAAGAGCTCATCAGAATGGAGCAGGGCTGTACTGTGTGTCAGCCCCGCCCCCCCACCGTGGCCAGCAGACTCGCTCAGCGAGCAAGGGGTGGGTGCTATGGGCCAGGCCCCGCGCTGCCTGACGCTGCCTGCCCTTGCCTCCTCAGTTCAGTTCTTTTACCTCACTGGCTCCGACGGGCAGGCTTGGAGCATTGCCTCATCACCCCTCCTACTCAGCAGCCCCCTCCCCTCCGGTGGTCCCCTGGCCCCTCCATGGTCTTTGTCCCACTGACTGGGTGTAAGCGGGGCTGCTCTTCTCTCTGGTGGGAGAGTTGCCTTTCCCAGAGATTCCCTGCTTCCCATTAAGCTCTTTGCAGTAGGTGAACTGCCCGCCCCCACCCCCTCCCAACACTCAGCTTTGCAAAGTGTTCCTGGTGGGACCTGGCTGGGATGGAGCTGGGAGAACCCTGATGTAGCCGCCTCGGGCTCGGTGCCTCATATATTAAGGTTTTCCCCACGTCTGAACACAGGGAAACAGAGAGGAGGGCGAGGCTGGAGGATGGAAGAGCTTGGAAGCTCGACGTGTTTGTACCATTCAGGAGCTGCCTTGGTCGTGGCCCACTCAGCAGGTCTTTGTGGTTGGAGGGGCTCCAGGAACAGGGAGAATCGTTAGGACCCCCCCCCCATCGAGTCCCTCCCCAGGGGTCAGCTGCCTGATTCTCTTCTGAGGTCGTGGCTCTCCGGGCTCACCACGTTTCCTTGTCGGGCTTGTGAAAATCAGCCTTGGAGAAAAAAGGGAACTTTTTTATACTGAATGTTGGCTTTGACTCTGTGTGTGTGTGTGTGTGTGTGTGTGTGTGTGTGTGTGTGTGTTAATTAAATTTTATTTTTGTGAAATTCCTTTCCAATTATGTAGCAAAATTCACCTTCACCTCCCAGTCAAACTTTTGGTTCCACAGTCGACCTTGGGCGTCGCTGATTTGAAGAATTCTCTTCTGCGTTTCTGAACAGAGATATGTTGCTCTCCAGAACGGAGCCTGTGCAGGGTTGGGAGAAAATCAAGTTTTATACATTTCCATAGAGTTTACATCCTGCAGTTAGAAGGTAGGAAGGGCCCGGCCCTGGGAGACCCAACCCAGCTGTGTGCCCGCGAGGGAGCCGAGCACAGCCTCCCCCATGCCGCCTGCTGCTCCACACATGAACCCTCTCACCGCCCAGACACCACGCTCTTTACCTTGTCCCGGTTCCCGTTCCCTGTGCAATGGTTCGCTTTTTCCTGCTGGGAGCTTTGGCGATGGTGTCAGGGCTCCTTTAGGAGACAGTTACCCCCGTCTGGGAAATAAACCCCCACGGAGGCTCGCTCAGGCCCGCGTCACCCAGAGCACAGCCCTGTCACTGGTCGAGAAGCATGTTTCCACCAGCTGTGTTCAACACTACAATGCAGTTTGAAAACTACATTTACATCCAAAACAATAAAAAGCCGTATTTTTTGGAAACGCCCGTGGTGTGTGGTCTTCAGTGCTGCCCTGTTGGTCTATGGCAGGGGTGGGCAAACTTTTTGACTCGAGGGCCACAATGGGTTCTTAAATTGGACCGGAGGGCTGGAACAAAAGCATGGATGGAGTGTTTGTGTGAACTAATATAAATTCAAAGTAAAGGAGCGGAGGGGAGAGCAAGAGAACCGGATCGAACAGCCAGATCCGGCCGCGGGCCGTAGTTTGCCCAAGGCTGGTCTATGGGGAGCCAGTGAAAGGAGAGCAGGCAGAGTGCCGCCTGGCTGTGCGCTCCTGGCCTGGAGGTGGGGATGCCGCCTGCAGTGGAGGCATTGGGGTGAGGACAGAGGCTGAGGTGGGTGGGGTTCTGGAGGTGTCTCCAGAAAGGCAGTGGCTCTACAGAGAGGCCTCCGCCAAAGGGGCCGGTACCCCACACCCAGTGTGACAGATTCTGCCCGTGAACTCACCAGGCGGGCAGAGTTGAGTGGCGCTTGTACCAACTGCCCAGATCTGTATCTCTTGACTAAAATGCAGAAGTTTGCTATACAGGTTCTTGTCTGATCAAACCCTAAGACCTCCCCCAAGGAAAAGAAGTTCATGACACAAAACAAGATGTGGGGCTTTGAGGGTCGGGACCCTGGAGAGAGGTGAGTGGCACGTGGACTCCTTCCAGCCACAGGGAGCTCGACTTCCAATGAGCTAAGCAGCCGGTGTCTGTCTGGATCTTTTTAAGTTTTTGAGCCCAGCTCCGTGTTAAGTAAGGAAGATGCTTGGGCATAATTTGGAGAAATAGAGTTCGGATGGGCTGGGAAGGGAGGCGCAGAGAGTGTCTAGAGGGAGTGTGGCTAATGCACAAGTGATTCCCGTCCCTCTCTCAGGCGGGGAGCCACCGCAGGGACATCCATACCTGTGGACGCTTCTCAAGTTGATGGTCTGGTTATTCCCATTTCATAGAGGAAGCAACAGTCAAGGTGACATGGGTCAGAGTGAGAAGGCTGAAGGGTCACTTTTTATCTTGTCAATGGGCTCTCCATGCTCCAAATCCCAGCACTATCTTTGATGCCCCCCTCTCTCCTTCCCCTCCCCCAACACCAAGCCCTATCAAGTTTGTCTTTTAAGTTTGTTTCAAGGTCATTACCCACTTTTCTATCCCCACTGCCCTAACCCTAACCCAAGTCCATGGCACCATCATTTTGCAACCAGTTCACATCATAACGTTCACCCCATTCTGCTTCACAATCTATCTTACAGTCAATGTGAGCTTGGAAAAGTCCAAGACTATTCATGTCTCCTCCGCATCAGATGCAGGGGGTGCGGCCAGGTCAGAAGTCAGGGACAGAAGGGGTGAATAGGGTGTGAGATGTCACACTGACGAGGTGTGGAACAAGGTTTCGAGATTGACTCGTACGACTACATACTGAATATAAAAAGTCGAGTTTCATAATTGAGGCTGTAATTTCATAGTTAGGTTTAGATAGGATAAGAACTCTCTTAAGTGGCATTTAAAGGCACCTCACCTCGGATGTGGACTCAATTCTACAGAACAGAACTTACCTTCTCCAGTAGCTCTTTTAGGCATGTCAGCATCTAAATTGAGCCTCTGGGGTGGTGTGATTGCACTTGTCCTAAATTTCAGTAAGTGCGCTTTTTTATCTTTTTATTTCAGACCATCTCCAGCATCCACAGAAGTAGAACAGTGCAATGAACCGCGGGCCCATTCATCTGTTTTCACAGTGATCCACTGAGGGCCAATCCTGTCGTATATGCACCCCACCCACCCCCGCCCCATTATTTTGAAGCAAACCCCAGAGACGGTGTGGCTTTCTCCTGTGAACAGTAAATGTGTTCTTAGTGCCATTTCCAGCGTTGCATATACGCCTGCCATGTTGGTCACGGAAAGGCTCCTGTGAAAAGCTACAAAGTCACAGTTCATGAGAAACCTGGGGAATGGGGAGTTCTGATTGATCAGATTTTTCTGTTTCACCGAATTATTAGCTAGAAAACCCTTTTTTAAAAAAGGGAAAAAGCTTTCTAAGATAAGCGTCTACTTTCCTGCCTCAATGGGTATGGTACGGCGAACAACCTAATCTCTTCATCTAGTCTGACTGATTTTCGCTCCTGGGGGAAGTGACCCAGCAGGGCTCGTTGTTTCCATTACAGGTTTGTGGGGGCCGTGGAGCCTGGGTGACAGGGATTACAGTCTTTCCCACCTGCCCCTCACCTGCCTCTGAAGCCCAGACTCCAACCCGCCGGTGTCTCCTGAGTCCCCAGCCCACCCATCGGTGTAACTGAATGACCCATACTGTACCTCCGCCCACAACACCCGCCACGAGTTTACCCAATTTTTCGCTCTTTCCTCCAGTCTTTGATCAAGGAGTGTGAGCTGAAAGTGGAATCTGCACTCAGCTCAGGGAACCCGACAGGGACTGTATTGGAGACCCAACAAAACCTGTGAGTGATGGGGTAAGCATGGGGAGCGTGAGGCAGGGCAGGAACCAGGCCTGGAAGGGGATCAGGAATGTCCCCATGGTAGGTGACACCTGAGCAGGACAAGCAGGGTGAGCCAGGCAAAGGGGAAAAGCCCACAGGAGAGCACTTTCCACGGGCAGAAAGGGTCACAAATCTAAGTCACCATGCACGCAGCCGGTGGGTCCCCATCTTCCCACTGGGGCTTTTTCCTGCATTATCACTTCTGTCCCTTGAAAAGTTATCTCTTCTTCTCTTCCATTTGACTCATTCCTGTCCACTCAAGTTTCTTCCGAGTCTCTTTACTTCTAACCAGCCTTTCATTGACTTTCAATCTCGCCTGCCCAAACTGAGACATCCCCAAACCTGCATCTTGATTCCCCACTGCTCAAGATACAAATTCACACATCACCCTCACTTCTTCTTTTCTTCACTTTCTGCCGTTAGTCAGTGTTGCCTCCAAAACAATCACAGGTCCAGCGCTCCTCCCACTGCACTGCCATCACAGTAATCCATACGCCGTCGTCTCATCGCCTGGTCCGTTGACAGCACCATCCTCTAGGTTCCACCCTTCGCTGCTGTCCATTGTCGCCACAGAGCTAGAGTCAGCTTTTTAAAGTCACTTAAGATGCACTGTGTTCTTCCCCTGCTTTAACTTCCAGGGACTTCCTGTTGCATTTAGACAAAAACCAAACTCCACTATCTGGCTCCTGGCTGCTTTGGGGCAGCAACAACCTGTCTGGACCAGAAAGTCTTCATCTGTAAAATGTGGCTAACGATACACTTCCCCCACTGGGTTGCTGTAAGGATGAAATGGCCCCGAACCTATCATGTTAGCTACTTAGCTATTCGTCACCTCTCTTCCCTGCCTTCTTCCCCATTCCCAACAAGTCATACCTTCTTCCAAATTTCTCAGTTATTTTTAAAAATATGTTTTTATTGATTTCAGAGAGGAAGGGAGAGGGAGAGAGAGAAACATCAACGATGAGAGAGATTCATTGATCACCTGCCTCTTGCATGCCCCCTACTGGGGATTGAGCCCTTGATCAGAATCGAACCAGGACCCTTCAGTCCGCAGGCCAACGCTCTAGCCACTGAGCCATACTGGCTAGGTCCAAATTTCTCAGATTTTATTTATTTTTATTTTTTTTATATTTTTAAAATATATTTTATTGATATTTCACAGAGAGGAAGGGAGAGGGATAGAGAGCTAGAAACATCGATGAGAGAGAAACATCGATCAGCTGCCTCCTGCACACCTCCCACTGAGGATGTGCCCGCAACCAAGGTACATGCCCCTGACCGGAATCGAACCTGGGACCCTTCGGCCCGCAGGCCGACGCTCTATCCATTGAGCCAAACCGGTTTCGGCCTCAGATTTTATTAACACCACAGCCAAGACCATTCTCCTTTTTAATATCCTGGAGTCCTTCTGATTCTCCTTTCCTGGCAGCATCCTGCCTGCCCCCCCTTTTTAATTTTTATTTAAATTTATTGGGGTGACATTAGTCAACATGAACAACATGACTAGAAGTGTGGGTTTCTAGTCACTTACCGCTCCTTTTTCATTCATCAAATCCCATGTTGTAAATTCTTCCTCTGAAATGTCATTGACTGTAGTCCCATTCCATGTCGAGGACACAGCTGTACAGGTCAGCGTTGAGTTTGTCCTAACAGAACCTTCCTGGATTCTGGGCTATATGGCCAGGAAAGAGCTGTCAGCTTCCTAACACCTATCCCTTTTTCAAACAATCTAAACTCTTAATCTCGTCTGCATCTCCTCCCAGTACTTCCTGACCTACTACCCTGGCAGAATGAAGCCCCAGTCCTTAGTGTGGCAACCTCATCTCCCATCACTCCCCATGGCGTGGCCCAGGTGCCAGGCAAAATGGACTCCTTGTTGTTACGTAGCCATGCCCACACTTCTTCCCTCTGCCTCTGCTAAGAGCTCCTCCCCCTGGAAGGCCTTGTGCTTCCTCCTCTCTGCAGCCTGCTCTGGCCCACCCCACTTTGGACTACTTCCATTGCTCCATCTCTGTCACTCATGTCACATGCCACCTTCTGCTTGGCAGTTGTCAGTACTGCATTCACGTGATCACCCCTTCCTAAGGACAGGGACCACATCTCGTTTTATCAGTCATCTACCAAAGCACAAAGCGTCTGTGTCCTCGGCACTCACTCAGTTAGCTCGTGATTTAAATCACATCTACCACTCACTGCCCGGGCTGACTCAGCAACCCTACGAAACAGGTGCTGTTATCAACCCACTTCAAAGATAAGGAAGTTGATGAGGCTTACATAACTTGCCGGGTGTCACCAGCACCCAGTGTGAATCTGAGCTGTAGACATGGGCGTGTCGGACTGGGGAGCCTAGCCCCTGTAATCCCGTTTTTATCCTTAAAAGATCTGTGGATGGTAGAAATTATTATCTTTATTTTACAACTAAGGCTTACCTTTTGTAATAACACTCAACTAACTAGGAGTAGAAGGGACTTCCTCATTCTGACACAGGCATCTATGAAAACCCCACAGCTGACGTGTTTAATGGTGGAGGACTGAATGCTTCCTGTCTAAGACAGGATCAAGACAAGGATGTCTGTGGCCCTGCTTCTGTTCAATACTGCAGGTTGATTGGACAGGAAGAAGGAAAAACGGTCTATATGTACATATGATGCCATATAGAGGAAACCCAAGGACACACACACACACACACACACACACACACACACAACTATTAGAGCTATTAAATGAGTTCAGCAAGGTCACAGGACACAAGATCAGTATACAAATATCTGCTGCTTTATGGACCTAGCAATAAACAAATTCATGCACAATAGCATCAAAGAGAGTAAAACAGAGGAATACATTTAATCAAGGAAGTGTAGGACTTCTATACTGGAAACTATAAAACACTCTTGAGGAATATTATTCAGCCACAAAAATGAATAAAGGACTGACGCCTGCTATAACATGGATGAACCTCAAAAACATGATGCAGAGTGAGAGAAGCCAGACACAGAAGACAACATGGTGTAGGATCCCATTGATATGAAATATCCAGAATGGGTGAGTCCATAGAGACAGAAAGCAGATGAATGTTGCCAGGGGCCGGGGGAGGGAGAGTAGGAGTGACTGCTTAATGGGTATGGTGTCTCCTTTTGGGACAATGACAATGTTTTTTAACTTAAGAGGTGGTGGTTACACGACATTGTGATCATACTTAAATGCCACTGAATTATACACTTTAAGATGGTTAATGTTATGTTATGTGAACTTCTCAATTTAAAAAAATGTGGAATGACATTAAAGGAAGCAAGACATCCAGTGTTCATGGATTGGAAGAAAGTATTGCCCAATCCTCCCTAAAGAGATCTCCAGAGTTAGTGAAATTCCTATCAAAATTACAAATACCTTTTTTGCAGAAATGAACAAGCTGATCCTAAAATTTATGTGGAAACGCGGGGGACCCAGAAGGGCCAAAACAACCTTGAAAAAGCAGTTCGAAGTTGGAGGGCTCACACTTCCTGATTTCAAAACTTACTACAAACCTCTGGTAATCGAGACAGGGTGATACTGGCATTAAGATAGATGTGTCAAGGGATGGATTTCTATTCCATTGAGAGTCCAGAATAAACCTATAAATCTATTGACAAGAGATTTTCTACAAGCATGCCAAGAGCTTTGTGGAGAAAGAATCGCCTTTTCAGCAAATGATGTTGGGACTTAGAAAAAAAATAGTGTAAATCTTCATGACCTTGGGACTGGGCAACTGTCTCTTAGACATGAGATCGAAAGCACAAACAACCAAAGGGAAAATAGAGCTCTGGCCCATGTATTCAGTGGTTAGAGTGTTGGCCCATACACCGAAGGGTCATGGGTTTGATTCCTGGTCAAGAGCATGTACCTGGGTTGTAGGTCTGATCCCAGGAGGCAACCAATTGATCTCTCTATCTCTCCCCCTCCCTGCCTCCCTTCCACTCTCTAAAAATCAATGGAAAAATTATCCTCGTGTGAGGATTAACAGAGGAAAAATAGATGTTACACTTCATCAAAAAATAAACATTTTTTGTGTCAAAGGGCACTATCAAGAAAGTGAAAAGGCAACCCACAGAATGGGGAAAAAAATTGCAAATTGTGTATGAAGGGCTTAGTATCCAGAAAATGTAACTCCTACAACTCAACAATAAAATGAAAAATAACCCAATGAAAAAAACAGCTAAACGTGGAACAACCTACATGTCCTTGAACTGATGAATGGATAAGCAATAAGTGATTTATAGGTGCATAAATTACTCAGCCATGAAAAGGAATGAGCACTGGCACCTGCTACAATGCGGATGAACCTTGAAAACATGATGAGTGAGAGAAGCCAGACACAAAAGGCACATCTGATTCTACTGATACGAGATGCCCAGAATAGAGATGAGGTTACATCACATAAAGGTGAGGACCAGCAACCGAAATCCAAGAATATCTGTTCTTAGCACCAATGTTGTTGGGGAAGAATGTGTTTGAATAAGTAAATGACTAAAGCTGGGATTGCAAGGAGCCTTACAATTGTCATTCTAAATATCTCTTCTCATTATAGAGTACTACAGTTATAGAGAAAGGGGGAAGTAACAATATTGCACGGTTACACTGAGAAATCGGTTACTGTGCAAGGAACAATCTGCCCTGATAGGCTACTTTGGTTGTGCCATTTAGCCAGGAATATGAACAGCTGTGAACAGTGGACCCTAGTGTACTTTCAGAGATCAGTGAGAAGAAACAAGCATCCTTTGCCTGGCCTGGGTGGCTCAGTGGTTGAGCATCAACCTATGAATCAGGAGGTCATGGTTCGATTCCCAGTGTGGGACGTGCAGGAAGCAGCAGATCAAATTCTCTCATCATTGATGTTTCTATCTTTCTCTCCCTTCCTCTTGGAAATCAATAAAAAGTATATATGGAAGGAAGGGAGGGAGGGAGGGAGGGAGGAAGGAAGGAAGGAAGGAAGGAAGGAAGGAAGGAAGGAAGGAAGGAAGGAAGGAAGGAAGGAAGGGGGAAAGAAACAATGTTACAAAACCACTGCAACAGTGAGCAGCCGTGAGGTGACCCAAGAATTTGACCTTTACCACTTGTAAAACCCTTCAGACCTCTCCGAATTTCATCCTCTTTTCCCTGGCTGCAATTTCTTTTAAAATTTGAAGTTGTGTCTGGCCAGTGTAGCTCAGCGGTTGAGCATCACGCCAGGAACCAAGAGGCCACTGGTTTGATTCCCGAGTTGCAGGCTTGGTCCCCGGTGAGGGAGCATGCGGGAGGCAGCCTGTCGATGATGTTTCTTTCTCATCGATGTTTCTAACTCTCTATCCCTCTCTCTTCTTCTCTCTCTCTAAAAACAAAACAAAACAAAACAAAACAAAACAAAACAAAAAAACAATAAAAACATTTAAAATTTGAAGTTGTGTTTATTTTACTGATTTCTAAAATAATATATACTGATTTTAGAAAATTTTGAACATGATACAAATATAAAGAAAATTACCCCTATCCTCAAAGGTACTTCTTTTCCAGTCTTGCTTTCTGGCCATATATGTTACATACACTCACACATACACACACATTTTTTAAACTTAATAGAGATCTTCGTAAATACATTTGTATCCTGCTTTTTGCCATACCATTAAGTATCCCTTGAGAAAATGATTTTGAATGGCCACATAATGCCATCTTATAGAGATACCATAGTTTTTTTGTTTGTTTCGTTTTGTTTTAGCCATTCCCTTATTTTTGGGCATTTGGGTTATATAGCAGCCATGAAACTGTGCCTCTCAGACCTCCTCCTTCGGGAAGTATAATGGACTGAGCACAAATGCTGTGCTCTGAAATCCACTCAGGGCCTTGCCTCCCACCTCCTCTCCCAGCCAATGACGCTGTGTATGTCCCAACTCTCTTGGGAAAGCCCTGGGGTCTCAGAAGCTGCCACCAGCCCTCCTTCCTTCCTTCCTTCCCCGTCTCCTTCAGCAGGGAGCAGACCTGCCTGGGTTGGCCTGCTCGCCCAGCCCAACCTGCTTCCTCAGACTTGTCTGCTAATAACTCCTTTGCATGGAGAATCCCATCCTGGGGCCTACTTCTGGGAAGACTTGGATTCACACAGGTTGGTTCCGCTCTAGTTTCCTTGTTTGTTTTTTATTGTTATCATTAGCGCTGTTTTGAATATGAGGTGTGTGTGTCCTGTCCAAGCATCTGATCATCTCCTTAGAAAGTCTCATTACAATAGAATCCCAGGAGAGGGTTACGTGTGTGTGTGGGGGGGGGGGAGGAATAGAATGGGCTTTTCTCATCACAACCTCACCCTCAAGCCTCATCACTGATTGGATGGGCAGAAAACACGATCTTCTGCATATTTGCCTTTCTTTGTTATGAGTGACGTTGAGCATAGTTTCACATTTATTGGCTATTTGATTTCTCATTTTATATTAAAACATCCCTCTCCCTCCTCCTTCTCTCTCTCTCTCTCACTTGGGTCATCACTTGGGATTGTTTTAATCACAAGATATGCCATGGGAATCATTTGGTGGAGGAGACACTAAATTTGCCACAAAATGCCAACATCTGCTTATCTTTTTGCCTCTTTCTTGATTTTGGCAGATGATCACCCAGAGGAATTCTAATTATTCAGGAGTCCTCACTGGTGACCTTCCAGGTAACTTAGGATTTGCCACCCTGGTCACCTGTGGGTATCTCTGCCCCATGTTGCCACTTTCAGGAAAGGTGAGAATGAATTGTTTTGTTTTTCTTTTCTATTATACTGTGGTAGGTGGTTTTGATTTATTTTTTTAAATTTCTTTATTGATTAAGGTATTACATATGTGTCCTATTCCCCCATTACCCCCCACCTCCCATTCATGCCCCCACCCCCCTGTTGTCTGTGTCCATTGATTAGGCTTATATGCATGCATATAAGTCCTTTGGTTGATCTCTCCCCTTTACCCCCACTGTCCCCTACCTTCCTAGGTGGTTTTGATTTAAAGAAGTAAGTCAGGCCCTAATCTCTTCCCTCATCTCCCCTCCAAATACTTCTTGTTTCTGAGAAATGGGGAAAGTAGGCATCGAGGCAGTGTCACCAGCTGGTGGGCCACCTGCGTCAGGCCTCACTAATCCCATCTCACTCAACCATCAAAAGGAAGAAATGGAGCACCACACCTGCTACCACGTGGGTGGTCCTTGAGGCCATGATGCTGAGTGAGAGACGCCAGACACAGAGGGCCACGTAGTGTGTGATTCCGTGGACAGGACGCAGCAGGTCCACAGAGACAGAAAGCAGATCAGTGGTCTTAGAGCCCGAGGGGTGGGAAGTGGGGGTTACTGCTAATGGGTGCTGGTTTCTTTTGGGGGTGATGAAAATGTCCCCAAGTTAGTGATGACAGTTGCACGACTTCGTGACTATACTAAAAAAGACATCAAGTCAAGCCCAACCGGCGTGGCTCAGTGGTTGAGTGTCAACCTATGAACCAGGAGGTGCCTGGTTCAATTCCCGGTCAGGGCACATGCCCGGGTTGCAAGCCCAATCCCCAGTGGGGGGCATGCAGGAGGCAGCCGATCAATGATTCTCTCTCATCGTTGATGTTTCTGTCTCTCTCTCCCTTTCCCTTCCTCTGTGATATCAATAAAAATATTTTTTAAAAGACATCGAATTGGACACTCTAAATGGGGGAGCTTTGAGACATGTACATTATATGTCAAAAAAGCTGTTAAAAATACTGATTCCAGGGCCAGCCCAGACCCATTCGGTGTGAAAGCCAGGAATCAGCGCTTCACTCAGATGCCCCAGCAGGACCAGCGACACAATGTGTGGGTCTCGTACAAAATGAAAGTGTCGGGCCCCTTGTTCAGAATCATTAAGAATGTCAAGACCGTGACAACAGAGCATCCAAACCAGCGTGGGGCCTTCTGAGGGCGGACAGACTGGTGTTTGGGATGCCCGATGCTGTCCCCAAAGGAAGGAAGGGGATTGGTTAGCAGATAAACCTCTTCATCAGAGAAGCTGTAGGTGGATTTGCTGGAAACACAAGAGGAGAAATCAAAAGCTTCAAAAGGCTTCCTCTCCCTGCAAGAGCTGCGAGGTGGTTTTAGTCAGAACCGTGGCGCAGCCCCCCAGCAGTCACTGAGTCATCTGCAGAACCGTGGACTTTTGGCAGCCTGCTGCCAGATCAGCAGGGGATCCTGGGCCAGCTGTCAGCTGTGCAGCTGGGACCACTCTGGCTAATTGGGGCAGAGCCCGGGTCTATGAAAGGATGCGAGGGTCCCGGTCCTGGCAGGGTGGGGGGTTGGCAGCCACTAAGAGCTTGGCCTCTGCTGCCCCCGGGGGCAATGGCCGTCTCTCCCTGCAACACTGAACTTGCTGAGCTTGCTGCTCCGTGTCACCAGCCTCTGGGCCACAGTCTGATGGCATTGCCATGGTCCCATGCTGGGACAGAATGAGAAAGATGTATTTGGTCTCTGCCCCAGTTCCTCACGCAGAGCTCCTGAAAGCCGTGGATGATTCCCGGAGTGATAGGAGTGTCTCTGGTTTTAATGGAATGACTCTTGCGGGGGCTCCCGGATATTTTCAGGGTGCTGGTTCACCCTCAAGACCAAGCCAGGATTAGAAGCTTGCCACCCCACACTCCTGCCCTCCATCTCCTCCTCCTCAGAGGGAGAGGGACTGGAGATTGAGTTAATAATCAATCATGCCTGAGGGATGTAACCTCCATAAAAAAAAAAAATCTCTGAATTATGGGGGTTGGTGACTGCATCCATGCGCCAGGAGGGGGGTGCAATCAGCGCCCCGGGGCAGAAGCGTGGTGCTCAGGACCCTTCCAGACCTCACCCTCTGCACATCTTCACCCAGCTGTGCATCTGTCTGAATTGTCATCACATAATTTGTAAGAAACCATGGGCGTGAGTAGATGGTTCCCTGACTTCTGTGAGCCATTCTAGCAAGAGTGGGTCACCTGGGGACCTGTGGTTGGTGTCTGAAGTGGTGGGGGGGCAGTCTTGTGGGGCCGAGACCTCATCCTGGGGGGTCTGCACCAGCTCGGGTAGCCATGGTGAATCAAGGTGTAACGCCTGGTTGGTGTCCACAGCGAGCTGGGGACTGGCTGAGGGTGGAAGCCCCACACCTGTCCTGTGAGTGGAGAGACATTTTCCTTCACATGCCCACGACCTTGCTACAAGGAAGGCAGCATCTCTCGCCTTTTCGGCTTTCGTAGCAGGAGGCTGGCTCTACTTTCTATCAAAACTAAGTCTCAAACCATTAACCCTTCATTCTCATACAAAGACAAAGGTTTCCTTCACCTCATCAAGGAAGGGATCGATGGATTCAAAGGACTGTACAAGGAACTAACATCTCTCTCATCTGTCTCTCCGTCACCTGAAGAAATGGATGCTGGGATAAAATGCTCAGGTTGCTGTTCCACTGGTTGATGTTCTACAGTTGGTAAACCATCACCTCTGGGGTTATCTTCTCCACTTGGTAGGAATCATTTGCATCTCATCAATTGTCTACAAGTCCACAGACTCTGGCACCTAATCAATAATAAATCATGCCAAGGCCCTGACTGGGTAGGTTAGTTGGTTAGAGCAGCATCCTGATATGCCAAAGTTGTAGATTCGATCCCCAGTCAGGGCACTTATAAGAAGCAACCAACGAATGCATAAATAAGTGGACAGTCAAAAAGAATGATAGCTGTCCACCACAGCGGGTGTTTGTGGAAGGACTGACCAAATCATTGTCATTGGAGGTCAGGCTATTTGGGAGCTTAAAAGGCTGGTGTGGAACTTAGAGTAGAGAAGTTCAAGGCTGAACTGCCTATCTCAGAGTGCTAACCTCATCCCCCTTATATGAAGACTTGGGCAAATCCTACTATCTGTTTGGGCCTCAGTTTCCCTCAAAAAAAGATAAAGATGAAAGTGTTGATGGACTCAAGGCCAGCAATTCTCAGGCTCGCGTGTGTATGTGAATCACCTGGAGGTTTCACTAAAGAACAGATTGCTGGCTGCACCCCAAACTGCCCGACTCAGTAGGTCTGGGGTGGGGCCCACGGATTTGCATTTCTAACATGTTGCCAGGCGACGCTGCTGCTGTTGGCCAGAGACCCACGGCTTTGAGAACCAGAGTCCAGATGCCTTCTAAGAACCCGTTAAGAGCTTTGAGCTCAACTTTCAATCAAATGATCACCTCGCTGGCCCTGGCTGTGGAGAAGTCACTGATGGAAGGAAGGAACAGGCCTTCACAGGACCAGAGGGTTGGGAAGGTGGTGGGAGCCACGCTTAGACACCCCAGTGCTTGCTCTGTGCCAGCCATGGCACTAAGTGCCCCGGAGGCCCAGGCCCCCCAGGGAGGGACGGCGGGTGGGCAGCGTGCCGAAGAGAGCTTGAATCCGGGGCCCACCACATAGCAGCCTTGTGGCCTCGAGCAAGTAACTAAATGATTTTTGACTTTGGTTTCTCCACCTATAAAAAGAGGACAATAATGGTACTTACATGACCTGGCATAACGAAAATGCCCAATAAATGGTTGTGGTTGCTAAAATTATTATAATTTGCTACAGAGCCTGTTCAGTGAGCCGAAATGGTAGAAGTAGTATCTATTTCTACAGCATGTCTCATGCTCCCTCGGCCACACACCACCCGGCCTGGACTCCCAGTCACTAATTTTAACCCCCTTCACAACATGCAGAACAGAGTTATGAGAAAAGTTCAAAATAATTTATTAAATAGGTGCCAAGGGCTCCTCCAAGGAGCGGTAACAACTCTCAATACAATAAATATCAATAAGTTAACACAGGTGCCAGCTCCTGCCCTTGCAAGGGCACATATAAGGAGAGTAATAAATAAAACTTAAGTCTGCAGAAAAAAAACATTCTATAAATACCAAGACGGATAACAATGACAGTTCGAAATCTGTTTCAAGTTCATTCACACGTTCATATCTCACTTCCCCCAGGACTGGTCATCTGGGGGTTCACTGAGGTCATTCATTGGAGTAATTTACTTGTAACTCGTGGTAGAGTTACAAGTAAATTAGCAGTCACTCATCTTTTCTGAAGGCTTCACACGTTTTCACCATTTCAAGAGGAATAGGCTCCACCGGATGGCCGTCGAGCACCTGTTTCAGTGACTACAATGATTTCACGCACGTAGAAAACTCCTGTAAAATAGCCCAGGTGAACTTTTTACATTCAAAGCTGTCGCCAGGCACCGAAACTTCCGTTTCTGGTCCACGTGGAAATTGGGGTTTTTCGAGCTGTTGTATGATGTCATCGATGTCCGTTTTGTTTTCGCATAGACATGGATGATGTTTGATGGCCGTGAAATAAGGCAGGACGGCTGAGCTGTTGATGTAGTGTGGTGGTCGGCAGTCAGAGGCGAAAGGCCGCAGCAGGTGAGGCGTGGACTTCGGCAGGCCCGTCTGTTTCTAACAAGGGGGAGCGAAGATGAGCATTAGGTTTGCTAGAAATCCCAACAGGTAATTTCTAGTTGCTTCCTCTGTGGCTGGTATGGGTGAGGGCCCCCCCACCGTCACCCCCAACATCTCCTCTCATCAGTGCCACAACCCTGGGAGGCTGAGGTCATCACTGTCCCAGAAGAAACCAAAGCTCGGCTGGTCGGTGGAGCTGGCCCAAGATCAGGTGGCAGACCCAGATTCCCACCCGCGCCAGGCGGCCCGGCTGTCAGGATGGCTGTGCTAAGTCACTGCTCCATCTGGGCTCCTCTCCCCGTCTGGCTGAGGCCCCCACAGCCTTCTGGAATTGTCTCTCGGCTGCCCTGGGACTCTGAGGGGTGGGAAATGAGACTTCTGGGTGTCCATGTGGCTGCTTGCTCTTGGCGGCTCGTGTTACAGCCGATGCAGCCCCTGCTCCTGGAGGAGGCTATGCTTGGCAGAAAGGCCTGCAAGACGCCAGGGAGAGATTTTCCAAACACACCCAGGCTCCAGACCACACTCTCCCCCATCCCTCTGCCTAAGGACTAAGCATCTGGGTTGAACTTGAGCTAAGAGCACCCATCAGCCTGAACTGCCCATCACCTCGCCGATAGCCTCTGCCCCTGGGTCTAGACAAGCCAAGGCTGCGGTTTGAATGCGAGGGTGGAAGAAAGGGGCAAGGCCAGTGTCACCAAATGTTTCCACGTTTGGGTTTTCGCTTGTTCGTTTAATCAAAGCTGCCTAAGAGGTTCTGTCTTGATCGCAACCCTGAGAAAATGAGGGACTGCTGACATTTTTCAGCCTCATACGTTCCCCCCGAAGGGGTTGGCTCTGCAGAGCCTCAGCTAGAGGCAGACTGGGTCCTAATCAAACAATGAAGGGCAGACAGGCGGACACCTAACGTGTTAGCTGCCCTGCTCTGCGGGAAGAGAGCTCCCGGTGACCCACAGAAGCTCTCAACGTCCTTCGTTCACAGGGACATTGTCACAGCTTAGATTGGTGGTCACCAGCTCCTGAACCGGTAGACAAGATGGGCCACATCAAAGGATATGCTGCAGACAGGAAACTTCATTTTACAATATTGTGAACCAAACATGGTAGGGGTGACCAAGCCTATTAAAGCAGATCCTGTAGTGCGGGGTGTGCAGGAGGCAGCCGATCGATGATTCTCTCTAAGAAATAGTTGGGTTTGGGGCTGTCTGAGCTCATCTCTGCCCCTGACCCCCACCCGCATAAAAATCCCACCGTAACCTGTCTTGTTGTCCCCATCCCTTCCCACGTAGCCACAGCCCTGGCTTCAGGTCTGAAAAGAGCCCCTACTTCTGGGCGCAAGGAAAGGTGTTTTAAGAAATGGCTTAGAAAAGAAATCTCGAGGGCACTTACGCAGTTTTTCAAAAGTCTCTCAGATGAGGCCTTTAATTCTATGATGATTCCCTTCAGGTCACTTTCAGAGATGGGAGCCGTGTGGACGGACAGCAAGGTTCCCATACAGCAGAGCAGGAGCAGGGCACCCCTGGTGGGTCCTGAGGAGAGAATGTTGCCATGAAGCCCCCGGGCCAGGCGCCCCCTGCCCACCCAGCTTCTCTCCCCACCCATGCTCCAGCCACCACGGGGCTAAGCCCCTCCGGAGTCTTTCTGTCCATCTCATGGTACCTGTGTGGGAGGCCATGGTGAGAGGGAGCGGAGCCTGCTTCAGCAACAGCTGCTTGAGCCAGATGTGTTCACCATGGCCTCCAGGTGGTATATAAAGGGCCCGCTGTGAGGAAGGACGATCAATGTTCCGCCCATGGCAAGATTATTGCTCAGCTTTTCTTCAGAAAACACTTTCAAAATTTTGCCGCCCAAGGCTGAGTGAAAGCAGGGCTGGAAGGAAATGCTGAGGTTACCCTCAAGGTGGGCAGATGCCTGACTCAGGGCAGGCGCACACAGGAAGGCACACGCATCTTTGCCATGTCTTCTTGGAAAGAGCGGGTAGATCTGACCAGAAGAAATTTTGAAGCCCAGGGTTGACAGGCACAACCACCAAGAAACATGATGTTGCAGGAGATGCTGGTCAGCGCCCCACAGGGAATTTCTGGGGAGGGTCACAGCAGAGTGCGTGTGGGTGGAGAGGGAGCATGCTTGCAAAGTGCATTATCTTTGTAAATTTCTGAAGCATGCCCCTGCTAGCGTGCAGTACAGCCCTGATAACCACTGTGACTGTAGTATGTCAAAGGCTGTATCTCACCTCGGTGTGTTCCTGAACATCACTGGACTTTGCAAGTGCGGGACCAGGAACCAGAATCCGTGCTCGGGAGTCATTTGTTGAAATCACTTATGCATGGCTTGAGTGCCACCTTCGACCAGGCACTCTTCTAGGGTCTTAGTGATGGTGGCAAAGAAGTTCAACAAGGTCCCTGCCCTCACGGAGTTGGCATTCTCATGGGCAAGGCACAAAATGTTAATAAACAAGAAAATATCAGGTCATAAGAACTATAAAAATCAAGGTGTTGGGATAGAGAGTGACAGGTGACCAGGAAAAGTCTCTCTGAGCCGAAACCTGAAAGATGAGAAGGACCTGTTGTGGGAAGACCTGAGGAAGCAGTGCTGACAGAAGGAGCCCTCGCATGCAAGTCCTCGGGCAGAAATGAGCTTGCTGTGACTAAGGACAGGAAGCAGCTCGTGGCAGCTGGAGCAAAGTGAGAGAAGAGGGTGGTGGTGGGAAGGGGGGCAGAGTTCAAGTCACAAGGGTCTTATGAGGATAAAGAACTTGGGTTTCATTCCAAGTGTGATGCACCATTGATTGGCTGTAGGTAGGGAAATACAGGGTCTGGCTTACTTTAAGAAGTGAGAAGAAAGATAGGCTGCTGAGTGGAGAATGGATTTGCGGGAATCCAATGTGGAAGCAGAGAGACCAATTAGGAGGGTCGGCAGCCGTGCAGGTGAGAGATGAGGGCAGCTTGGACCAGGATAGAGCGGATGGAGATGGAGTCTACAGAATTATCCAATGGAGTAATGTGGAGAGGAATCGAAGACAGGAATCAAGGATGACTCTGAGAATTTTGATAAAGTAATCAGGTGGTTGATGTGCAGTGAGGGAAAAGAAGACTAGAGAGGAGAAACCAAGAGTTCTATTTGGAATGAGTCAAGTTTGAGATGCCCAGTGGGAATCTATTCAATGTCTAGTCAGCAGCTGGATTGGAGTCCAGAGCACAGAACAAAGGTCAGGCCAGGGCAGTCCATAGAACTGAAGATGCACAACAAAGAGACAGCTACAAACCCCCTTTCACCTTAATCCCAAGTCTCCTTCCAGCTGCTACTGATTTCTTTCCTCCTCTTATCCAAGCTTGTTGGCAGAGCAATCTATGCTAATGTTTACCTCACTTCACAAACTGCCACAGTATGGTTTTCACCCCACGAATTTATTAAAAATCCTCTATCCAAGTCCATGGTAAGCAGAATTTTGCCCCATGACTTCCACCCTCTGGTATTTACTCTCATAATTATGTTACATTACATGGCAGAAAGGACTCTGCAGATGTAATTACAGTTACTAATCAGTTGATCTTAAGCTAGGTGATTACCAAGTGGGTCCAATGTAGTCATAGGAGCCCTTAAAAACAAAGAGGAAGTCAGAAGAGAAAGCCAGACAGACTCAAAGCATAAGAAAGAGTCAACTGCCATTGCTGGCTTGAAGATGGAGGGAGCCAAGTGGAAAGCATGAGAAGAAAATGAACTTGGCCAATGACTAGTGAGTGTGGAAGAGGACCCTGGGCTGTAGCTGAGAACCGCAGCCTCAACTGATAACTTCAATTTAGCCTGATAAGATGCTGAGCAGGGAACCCAGTTACACCATCTGGACTTCTGACCCACAGAAACTGTGAGGCAGTAACTTTGTTGTTTTAAGCTGCTAAGTGTACCCCATTTTCTTTTTTTTTAATTTATTGATTTTTCACAGAGAGGGATAGAGAGCCAGAAACATTGATGAGAGAGAAACATCGATCAGCTGCCTCCTGCACACCCCCTACTGGGGATGTGCCCGCAACCAAGGTACATGCCCTCGACCAGAATCGAACCTGGGACCCTTCAGTTCACAGGCCAACGCTCTATCCACTGAGCCAAACTGGTTAGGGCTAAGTGTACCCCATTTTCAACAGCAGCAACCAAGAGCCAATAATTGCCCTGGCTGGTGTGGCTCAGTTGGTTGGGCATCATTCCATGCAGTGAAGGGTTGCAGGTTGGGCACATGCCTGGGTTGCCTGCTTGATCCTAGGTGGGGGGCATTGCAGGAGGCAGCCGATCAATATTTTGCTCACATCAATGTTTCTCTCTCTCCCTTCCTCTCTCTCTCTCTAAAAAAATATATATATATATTTTAAAAATCTTTTTTAAATGCCCGCCCGACATGGCTCAGTGGTTGAGTATTGATCTATGAACCAGGAGGTCATGGTTCGATGAGAAGTTGTGGGCTGGATCCCCAGTGTGGGGCGTGTAGGAGGCAGCCGATCAGTGATTCTCTCCCATCATTGAGGTTTCTCTCTCTCCCTTCCTCTCTGAAGTCAATAAAAATATATTTTAAAATCTTAAGAAAAAAGATTTAAGTCAGGTATGGAGCCCAGGGGTGCACCTCCATCAGCAGAACAGGGAGAAGAAGGTGACTTAGCCCTGAATACGGAGAAGGTGCTCTCGAGAGAAAGAGAAGCATGTTGTCATGGAACAAGATGAAAGCGGTTTTCAAGAAGGAGAAAGTGATCTGCCCCACCATAAACTACGGAGAGGTCAGTTAAGATCAAGGCTGAGGAGAGTCTCTACGCGGGGAACGTGAGGTCACTGGGAAGTTTGAACACACTGTTGGGGGTAGAAGCCGTATGGTGGTGGATTGAGAAGCGAGAAAAAAGTGAAACCAACCAGTTGCTTCATCAAAATCCTGGGAGTTCATCTTGATTCATCTCTTTGATGGGTTTATACTGCAGCAGACTCATGGATATGTGTTTTATTATTTATTTTCCTGGCTTGGGAGAATTTTTCTAACAATAGCAAAGGTGTTCTCCAGCAGGTGTTTTGGGAAGGATCACACAGGAAATGGGACTTTCTCAACATTAAACATTTTTGCTCTTTCAGAGACACCGTTGAGAGAAAGAAAAGACAGGCCTAGAAGAGGAGAAAATATTTACCAATCACAAATCCATACCACACGACTCATCAATTGCATTCCTAGAGGAATTCATTCTGAGAAAAATGAAAACATACATTCCCACGAAAAGCTGGACATGAATGTTCATAGCAGCATTATTCGTCAGCGCCAGAAAGTGAAGACACCTCAAAGGTCTATCAGTTGATGAAAGGTTAAACAAAATGTGTTCTGCCTGCTCATGGCACAGTATCCCACTACGTGAAGCATTTAGGAGCAAATCCACGGGGACAGAAAGCATATTGTGGTTGCCGGGGGCTGGGTAGATGGGGGCATGGAGATCAGTTGCCTAATCTGTATGGGATGTCCTTTTGGGGTGAGGGAAATGTTGAAAGTTCCAGACATCCTCAAACTACGGCCTGCGGGCCACATGCGGCCCGCCGAGGACATTTATCTGGCCCGCCGGGTGCCGCTGCCTGTCCTGCTCAGCAGCCGACTGGTCCCGGGCCCGCAGTGCGCATAGGAATTTGTTCATAGTTGTTTTTTTTTAAACTATAGTCCGGCCCTCCAACGGTCTGAGGGACAGTGAACTGGCCCCCTGTTTAAAAAGTTGGAGGACCCCTGGTTACAGGGACAGTTGCGCTGTGAATACACTAAAACCCACAGAATTGCACACTTTAAAGCAGCGAGTTCTAGGGTATGTCAATTATATCTCCATAACGATGTTGCATTTCCACATTATAGGAACTAGAGTCATCTTATCCCACAGATTTCACAAAGCAGTGCCCAGGAGCCCCTCCTGTGTGACGGGCAGTGGGCTCCATGCTTGAGGATGGAGAGGTAAGTGGGATTGGGTCAGTCTAAAATGGGGTCTGGATGCTGAACCGGTTACGTATGTAGGCAGTGATTAAAACCCCTGAGTCAGGAGTTAAGGAGATTCATATTGGAATCCCCTGATTACAGTCTTGAGATTGATCTTGGGCTAATTTCTCGTTTCCAGATCTCTCAAGTGGGGATAATAATGAGCACTTTTCTCTGGAGGAGAAACCGTAGCGTAAGGGCAGCGCTGGGCACGTGCTGGGAGCCGCAGCAGTCACTACCCCCGGCGGCGGCGGGGCCTGCACTGTTTTTCCTGGTTTACAGCCGTGAGCACCGGCGAGTTCGGGAGGGAAAACCCAGGTCGCCAGGGGCTGAGTCGGGGTCTCCCTGGGCGAGTCCTGGGATCCCAGAGCGCCTGCGCCGCCGCGGCGCCCCGCCGCCTGGAGCACGTGCGCGTCCCGGCGGTTGCTTAGCAACCGGCAGGGCGCGGGGTCCACGCGGCTATGGAGGAGCGTGGCGGGACCGTGAGCGCTGCGGTCCGGGAGCACCTGCGGCAGTTGTGTCTGCAGGAGTTTCCGTGTGGCGCAGGCAGCTGGGTGCGGGCGCAGGCAGGGGCGGCGGGGGGACCTGGGGTCGGAAGAGACAGACCGGTCAGGACCCAGGGAGTGAGAGCCCGGCCGGGTAGGGCAGAGGGGGCTGGGATCTGGGCGTTTAGGGCGCTGCCTGCCCTGGGGTGGGAACGGGGCTGAGATGGGCGGTGGGGATGGGGCACTGAAGGGCGGGCCGAATAGGCCCCCACCTAGGCCTGTGGGAGCCGACCCAGGGTGAAGGGCAGGGACCCCCCGAACTGAGCACGGCAGGCCGATGTGGGCAGGGCCGCTCTCTCCCCTAAAGATCCCATGCTGCTTTCGAGGTGAGAGCTTGTCCTGAGAGCAACGCCAGCAGTTGGGACCCCGCTGTGAGCAGAGGGGCCACGTGGTCCCTGGACGCCCTGGCGGGGAGGAGGGGCCGGAGGAGGCGCAGGACCGGGAGGCGGGCGCCTCGGATGTGCAGGGAGGCCCCTGAGTCCAGGAGGGTTCCGGTGGGGCGGCCGCGGTGGGAAGTCGGGCCCCACACACTGGTCAGCGCCAACGGGGAGTCGGTATTTTTTCCACAAACATTGAGCACCTACTGTGTGCCTGGCCTTGTACTGAGCTTTAGGGTTTCATAGCGTCTCCTGCGGGGAGGAGTGGAGAAGGCAAACTGGGGCGAATTCGTTCATCCTCTACTTATGGCACCTAAATGTTCTGGATTTACCGTCAGCCTCGCCACCTTTCCTTCATTAGCCATTACTTCTCACAGGTGGCCTGTGGCACCTCCTGACTTCCAGGACAGACAGAAACCTTTCCTTAAATGTTTAATCTCTCCCACCTGCATCTTCCAGGGGCCCGCTCAAGAGCAACTCCTAAAGGCGGGAATGGGGCTGTTTATTATTTTTTTAGTTTCCCTTGTCTGTCCCTTGGCTGATAATCAGTCAGAAGTATCCATTACACATTGTCTAAACTTCTAAACTCTTAATCCCTGATTGTCCTGTTTTACAATCTGTTCAATTCCGCGAGTTTCGGATCCTTGAGAGGACTGAGTCATAACTAGAGAAATCCTCCCTCCCCACCGCTGCAGAATAAGTCTCGATTTCTCCCTCGAACATGGCGGACATGGCGGGAGCTGGTCCCCAGAGAGGAGGATGCTGGGGGCCCTGCGGAGGAGACGGTGGAGGACCTCCTGAGCCTGGTCTGCAGCCCCCAGTCGCCCTGGGCTCTGCTGGAGGGCTCCAGTGCCGAGGACCGCTTCCTGAGGCAGCTGGCCATCCGGAGTCCCCAGATGCTCAAAGAGGACTTCCTGTACTCCTATTTCAGGTCCCTCCAGGTGGTGGACAAGCAGGTGAGTGCTGGCAGCTGGCACCTGCATGCCGGCATACAGAGGGGACAGAGGTGACGTTAGGAGACCACCACCTTCCAGCACTTAGTGATAAAACCGGGTGTGAAGGGGGAGGACGAGGGGAAGGGGGATCACTCTGCCCACCTTCTAAATAATCTCACCGGCTGGCCCACCCAGCAGAGCCAGCTGCTCGCCTGTTCCGTGTTATATGCCTTCTTCCTTCACCCCGGGTGAAGTCCACTGTGGGTCTTAGCTGATTTCCAGAGCACCCTGCAGTCCACCCTTCTGGGTCCTAGTAGAAACCTTCCAAGTGTTTATATTGGTTTTACTTCACTTCAGTTGTGGGGCCCAGGGTCAGGGGAGGGGCACAGTACTATAGTACTTCCTGTCTCTAAAAAGCCTTCTCTGCTTATATCGATAACAGAGCCCAAAGCTTGCATGGCAACACAGCCCAGGACTCCCAGTTTGCTCCTCCTTCCCTAGAGAAACTGAACGACAGTGCTTGGGGGATGAGGAGGGAGAGCAACCTGTTTGCCTGGGACTGGCCCAGTGTCAACGCAGAAATTTTCATGTCCCTGGAACCCCTCGCTGCTAGGCAAGCTGGCATGGTCAGTCACCCCAGAGAAGAGGCCCAGCCAGGAAGGTCCCCTAGTGTCTGAGGATGTGGGCAGGCGCGGCAGCTCTGACCCTCTGTGGGAACACCGGTGATCGCTAAGGACCTCAGGGTTCACCGTGGCTCCAGGGTGCACAGCAAGGATGGACTTCCTGCCCTCAGAGCTCACCGTCCAACAGGGGACACAGGACACTGAGCTGGACACTGTAGGCACCCACAGTCAGAGGAGGGGTGAGGGTGGAAGAGGTGAGAGGTCCCCGCAACGCCCGACACGCCTGCATCCTGGCAGACGAGGCAGGAGAGGCTCCCAGGAGCAGAAGGGTGGGTGCTGGGAGGGGACTGCAGCTGGTTTAGTGGGGCCATCCTCACATCCACAGGTTTCTGCGCCAGCTGAGCTCTCAGCTTCCTTCCCTTCCTTCCCAGGTGAGCCTGGTGGATAAAGACCTCCTGAAATTCCCAAAGCTTGAAGAGTTGGTACTGAGTGCCAATCAGATCAAGGAGATCGATGCCGCCAATCTGCCACCAACTCTCAAGGTAAAGGAGCCTGGGCTCCATTTCAAGCCCCTGCCCTGCCCTCCCCTTCCCTCCCCTGCCCTCCCCTGCCCTCCCCTGCCCCTGCCCCACCCTGCCCCTGCCCCATACACAAAAGTCTTGGCACCGTGGCTGTGTGAAGCCCCAGGCTTTTCAGAGGTGGTGAAGATTCCTCAAACAGTGTAATTTCCATAGACCCAGCAATTCCCTTCCTAGGGATGGGCTGAAAGATTTGAAGGCAGGGACTCAGATGATTCTTCTTCTCCTTCCTCTTCCTCCTCCCCCTTCCTCCTCCCCCTCTCTCTTCCTCTCCCCCTTCCCCTCCCTCTCCCCCTTCCCCTCCTTCTCCTCCTCCTTCTCCCTCCTACTTCCTTCTCCTCCTCCTCCTCCTCTTTTGTGGTTGTTGTTAATCCTCACTCCAGGATATTTTTCCATTGATTTTTAGAGAGAGTGAAAAGGAGAGGAAGAGACAGAGAGAAACTTCGATTGGTTGCCTCCTGTACGTACCAGACCAGGGCTGGGGAACCTGCAACCAAGGTACATGCCCTTGAGTAGAATCAAACCCAGGACCCTTCCGTCCCTGGGCCAACGCTCTATCCACTGAGCCAAACTGGCTAGGGCTCAGATTCTTGTTCGCCAATGTTCTTAGCAGCGTCATTCATGAGAGCCAAAGGGTGGCGACAACCCCGGTGTGTCAGCAGGTGGGTGGGTAAGCACAGTGAGGCCTCTCCCTCCACTGGAATATCGTTCAGTCATAAGAAGGAGTGGCCCTGGCTACACCACGGAGGAAACGTAAGCATTATGCTGAATGACAAAGGCGAGACACAAAAGGCCACACGTTAGATGATCCTACCTCCATGATGTAGAAGAGACGAATCCATAGACAGAAAGTACTTGAGAGGTTGGTCATCAGGGCCAGCAGGGATGGGGGCAATGGGGAGTTGTGGTTTAATGGGAACAGAGTTTCTGTTTGGGGTGATGAAAACATTTGGAAATAGATAGTAATGATGGTTGTACAACAATGTGAACGTACTTAATACCACTGAATTTTATGGTTAAAATGGCAAATTACGTTAAATATATTTTACCACAATAAAAAATAGTTTAAAAAGAAAGGGAGGCTAGGCTTTACCATGAGTCTTAAGCTCAGCATATCAAAATGGTCTCAATTTGATCTTATTTTAATTTAAATGTTACTTTTCAATTACAGTTTACCTTCCATATTTTGTATTAGTTTCAGGTGTACAACATAGTGGTTAGTCAATCATATACCTTACAAAGTGGTCCCCCTGGCAGCATACTTAGTTATTACAATATTATTAACTATATTCCTTATGCGGTGACTATTTTGTTACTACCAATTTGTATTTCTTAATTCCTTCAAAAATCATCTCAATTTTTTTAAAAAATTATTATTTTAAATATGTTTTTGCTGATTTCAGAGAGAGGAAAGGAGAAGGAGAGAGAGATAGAAACATCAATGATGAGATAGAATCATTGATCAGCTGCCTCCAGCATGCCCCCTACTGGGGATCAAGCCCACAACCCAGGCATGTGCCCTAACTGGGAATCGAACCTGTGGCCTCTTGGTGTATGGCATGACACTCAACCAACTGAGCCACACTGGTTGGGCAAAAATGGTCTCAATTTTAAATCAAAAGGGACTGAGAACTATAGCTCAGGGCCATGCTCAAGAAAACACCAGGCGAGACCTTAGAGGCGAAATACAAGAACTCACTGCTGTTTTCCACCCAGGGCGCCTCTGCCTTTCCCAGATGATACTGAACCGGTTGGGCTGCTTGCTGCTCAAAATCCAGTAATAAAGAGACGGGGTCCTGGCCGGGTAGCTTAGCTGGTTAGAGTGTCTTCCTGATAAACCCAAGGTTGCGGGTTCGATCCTCGGTCAGGGCACATACAAGAAGCAACCAATGAATGCATCAATAAGTGGAACAATAAATTGATGCTTCTCTCTCTCCCCCTTCCTCTCTCTAAAATCAATCAATCATTTATTTTTTTATCCTCATCCAAGGATATTTTTCCATTGCCTTTTTAGAGAGAGGAACAGACAGAGAGAAACATCGATGTGGGAGAGAGACATCGATTGGCTGCCTCCTGCACAAGCCCTGACCAGGGCCTGGGCTGGGAAGGAGCCTGCAGCCAAGGTATGTGCCCTTGACCGGGACCCTTTGGTCCGCAGGCTGACGCTCTACCCACTGAGCCAAACCGGCTAGGGCCAATAATTTTTAAAAAAGAGACACTGGCTGATGGAAGAAAAGTAGGTTTATTCAAGAACCAGCAGCCTGAGAAGATACCCATTTCAACATCTCGGTGCAGGCAGGGGTTTTTATAAGGAGAGAGGGAAAGCAGAACAGAGAGGTCAAGGGAGGGGGTGGCGAAAAGTTCTTTACGCGCAGACCTGCACGGGCCATTCTGATAGGATCTCCACACTGGTCAAAGGGTGGTCTGATGTGCGTCATCTTGGCTCTAAGGTGGAAGGCCAGCAAATCTCCCTGAGCTGGAATGCCTGAAGGTCAGAGTCGGCTTCTTTTGAAGTTAGTTCCTAGAATTCTTATACAAACATGCTGTTTATCTGTAAGATCCATATTAGAGTCAGCACTTTCGAAACAATGTCAAAAGAATGGGGGGAGGTTTACACAGAGACACGTGGCCAAGTGCTGTGCATGTCCCCTCCCACGCTCTCCAATATCACCTCCCATTCCAAATTTAAAGTTCCCTTCACAAAAGAAAAAGAAACTTCCCCATGCCTGCTGCCTGAATATTTTCTTCCCGGGCTTTCATAAGCGGGTCAGGTGGAAAGGGAGACGTGGCATGACGGATTGGTGCTTCCTCTGCGGAGTTCTGGGACTGGAAGGACGGGTGGACGGGTGGTGCTGGGGCGGAAGGACGGGTGGACGGGTGGTGCTCGGGGCGGAAGGACGGGGTGGACGGGTGGTGCTCGGGGCGGAAGGACGGGGTGGACGGGTGGTGCTCGGGGCGGAAGGACGGGGTGGACGGGTGGTGCTCGGGGCAGAAGGACGGGGTGGACGGGTGGTGCTCGGGGCGGAAGGACGGGGCGGACGGGTGATGCTCCGGGCAGAAGAACGGGTGGACGGGTGGTGCTGGGGCGGAAGGACGGGGTGGACGGGTGGTGCTGGGCTCACAGGTGCCCTTTCCGCCCCTGCAGGTGCTGGAGCTCTATGGCAACAACATCACCAGCATGAAGTGTCTGTGCGCTCGCCCTCCGCCAGGCCTCCAGCACTTGGGTTTGGGCCACAACAAGCTTCTGGGCCCCCTGCAAAGCATGTACATCACCTCCCAACACTGGTAACTCGGGAGCCCCAGACTGGAAGCGGAAAAGGGATAAAGCATTAGATTTGGACGCTGAAAGGGACCCAGCGTCTTTTCTGTAATAACTCCTGGTTGGCTCCTGGCCCCAGACATAAAACTTCTTTCTCTGACTCAATTTAAAACACACACACACCAAAAGAACAACAACACAGAAGGCCAGGAAAGGACCCCGAGAGGTGGTGGCAGGAGGTCAGGCCTTTGCTTGGGTGCCATGTTTTAGAGCCGGCTCCCGGGACCTGGGCACTGTGGACATTTGGGCTGGAAAATTCTTTGTGTGGGGCTGTCCTGGGCTCTGCAGGAAGCTGAGCAGCATCCCTGGCCTCTACCCCGTGGATGCCAGTAGCGGCCGCCCCGCACCACTGTGACAGCCGACATGTCCAGATGGTGCCAAAGGTCAGCGGGGACAAAATCATCCTGAGCTGAGAGCTCTTGGTTTGACTTTGTGTCCTTGGTGGGTGAAGAGTGGGAAACTGAAAACCCTGCACCCACCGGCGATGAGGTCAGAGGCCACGATTCCGATCGTTTCTTCCACTGGCCGCAGACGTCAGGGACGCGGCCCAGGAAAGAGACGTGCACTTGGGCTTTAGATTTGTACCACGGACAGAGCACCAAGTGTTCCCACCTGTTACGTGGAAAATAAGACTTATCATAGCCTGGGTAACCTGCTTCATGCTGAGTGTAGATTTCAGAAAATCCTCTAACCCTCCCTCTCTCACTGTTATGAAATGAAAGGGAAGGTGTGACTCGACCTTGCTGACGCTCCGCTGGTTCTGTTGAAAAGGCTGCTGGGGGTGAAGTCAGGGTGTTTCCCACCGTGGCAGGATGGGCCATAAAAGGAGGGAGGCGGCAGATGATCGTGGGAGATGGGGCTGAGGAGGTGTCTCCCTGTGTTCATCTCCCTCTGTTCTCAGAGCTGAAATCAGTTTGCTTTCTAGTCTGCCTGGCGGTGAGGAAACCACCGTGCCGGCCTGGCCCTCGGCCCAGCCTCCGCCCTCACCCGCGGCCCCAAGAGGCGAACCACAGGGCTTCCTGTGATTAGTTGCCAGTCTGGCTTTGGAAAGCGACCTCCAGCTTCCAGGCCCCACACATCTCCTCCAGCGCCCCCTCCCCAGATCCCCATGTGACCTGACCCTCTTCCCCACCCATCGCTCCTCCCAAGTGGCTTCCCTCCACCTTTCCTGACAGCTGGTCAGTCTTTGTCAAGAACCTTCGAGGTACCCTGGCTGGTCTCAGTGGATAGAGTGTCAGGCCTCGGGTTCATTTTCGGTCAAGGGCACATACCTCGGGTGCAGGCTCGATCCCCGGCCCTGGTTGGGTCACATACAGGAGGCCACCAATCGATGTGTCTCTCTCACATTGATATTTCTCTCTCTCTGTCTCTCCCCCTCCCTTCCATTCTCTCTAAAAATCAATGGAAAAATATCCTCAAGTGAGGATTAACAACAAAGAGAGAGAACCTTCTAGATGCACAGCACCATATGGTTCCATGGGAGATACTGAGATGATTAACCTAGAAGAGAGGATGTGTGTCCATAGGAGTCAGGCAGAGGCAGGAAGTGACTAGCCCATCTCTGACCTGTGAGGATGGCAGGACCACGGAGAGAGGGGCTGCCGAGCCAGGAGGGCTTCCCTGTGTGTGTGTGGGGGGGGGGGGGTGGCTAACTTAGGTCGAGGGCTGCCCAAGGCATGTCGGTCTTCACGGGCAGGCTCAGGCCTCCTGACTGTCCTGGGCGTGGGATGCTGAGGGAGGCTGGACAGCAGACCTGTCCCCACCCCTCTGCTCACCTTCCAGGCCCAACCTGGTGTCTCTGGACCTGGGCTTCAACGACCTGACAGACCTGCAGGGCATGGTGGCCAGCCTCAGCACCCTGCAGCGCCTGCGGCTGCTGGTGCTGCAGGGCAACCCGCTGGCCCTGGTGCCCTACTACCGCGGCTTCACCATCGACAGCCTGGCCTGGCTCTGCGTGCTGGACGACATCACCGTGTCTTCCAGCGAGAAGCACCAGTTCCAGGGGCTCCGCTACAAAGGGGGTGAGGGAGTGGCCCACCGGCCCTGCTGGGTGTCTGACCCCAAGCGCCCTGGTTGACCCAGACCCTGGCTGGTGCAGCTCACCTTTGTCAGACGTCTCTCCCAGACTTGACTGGTGATTGGGATTTGGGGACAGGGAGGGAGGCTGGGGCCTCCTGGGTGCCCCCCCCTTCCTAGGCAAATGGGAAACACTCTGATCAGCGGCTTCCCTTCCGTGGTGGCTTGAGATCACCCCCTGGTGGCCCTAGCCACAGCTGCACCAGAGCCTTCTCGAGGTCAAGGTGACACACGCTGATGGCAAGAGGGCACCTCCTGCCCAGGCAACGCCTTCCCACCTGGGAGCACCCTGCCTGCGGGCCAGCGGCTGCTGTGGTGCCATCGCACAGGCCCGGAAAGCAGGCCTAAGGGGCGTCTCAGCAGGAGACGTGCCCAGTCCCTTGGCCGAGCCGGGACGCAGCCCCAGTCCGCAAGCCCCAGCGCTCAGCCCGCTGTCTGCCCGCTTCCACCGCCGCGCCCCTCACTCCTGCCCGTTCCCCCGCAGATTTCTTGGCACGCGAGGCACAGTTCGTGGTGACGATTGGAAATATCCGAGGGGTTCTGGACTCCTCGGTCTTGGACCCGGACCCGGGGCCCCACGGACCCTTTATCACCTACAGCTACTACGTGACCTACGACTTCGTGGAGGACGAGGAAGGCGAAGGGAGCGAATATGGAGGGGTGCTGGCTGAGGTGCGCCCAGGGCTGGTCCTGAGAATGGGGGGGGCACCCCAATTTCTCCTCTAGGCGATGCTCCCGCCCCCTCCCCAGCCCTCGCCTCCCAGCCCCGGGCAGCGTCCGCTGCGGACTGCGAGGGGATGCGGCTCACGTGGCACAGACGGGCCCCCTTAACCGGCGTCCGCACTGCGCTCCCTTCAGTCCCGCCCAGCGCGCCCACCCCGCAGCGGGCGCCCGACCCACGCCTGCTGCGCCCCGTCTTCCCGCAGATCGTCAAGCCCACGCCCAGCGAAGAGGAGGTCCCCGAAGAAGCGCCCGCCACCCCCACCGCCCCCGAGGAGGCGGAAGACTCCGCCGAGTCCGCGCACTCGTCCGCGTCGCAGTCGCAGTCGGTGGAGCTGGAGTCCGCGGTCTCGCCCGGGTCGCCGTCCCTGCCCCGGTCCTTGGGCTCCGCGGAGGAGTTGGCCCAGTTGCGGCCGAGAATGGATCTCCGGCTCTGCCCGTCCCCAGGGTAAGGACGGCCTGGCCCGCAGCCGGCCGGGCGCCGGGGGCGCGGCCAGCCGGACCTCCCCCTCCCCTTCCCCCCCCCCCCCCCGCCCCCCGAGTGACAGCCGAGAGCTCCGGCCGGGCCCCTCCAAGGTGTAAGGTGTGCATTCAGGGTTCGCCTCTCCTGGGTCGGAGCCTCCCGCCCTCGGCGCAGAAGCTTGAATTTCCCGCGTCCACGGGGAGACTGTGCGGCCCCCACTGGTTCAGGGCGGACCCTTCCCGTTAACGCTGCAGCTGGTCCGGGGCTGACCCGCCTCCGACACCGGCTGGGACCTCCCAGCCCCGCGCCAGGCTCTTCGCCCCAAAGTCCAGCGCCCGCCCTGGGCTTCGGGCGCAGCTTGTCTTTGGCTAAAGGATCTTTTTTTGAGGATGAAGAATCTTATGAGGACGCAGAGTCGGTTCTCATTTAGTGTGAAGCTCTCAACCATTTTGTAATTAAAGGACGCACGCAGGCTTGTTGAGGGGGCGGGGGGGGGGCTGGTGTCCCCGCTGGTGACCGGAGACAGGGACGACCCCGGGCCAGGGCCAGGGGCTGACTTGGTCCCAGCCGACTCCACAGTCCCTGTTTTAATTTTTTGAAAGATTAGTAAAAACAAGAGCCACAAATAACTCCACCATCAGGGGTCCTCAAACTTTTTAAACAGGGGGCCAGTTCACTGTCCCTCAGACCGTTGGAGGGCCGGACTATAGTTTAAAAAAAAACTATGAACAAATTCCTGTGTGCACTGGGGGCTGGGAGGAGTCGGCTGCTAAGCAGGACAGGCAGCGGCACCCGGCGGGCCGGATAAATGTCCTCGGCGGGCCGCATGTGGCCCGCGGGCCGTAGTTTGAGGACCCCATCATCACCTGAGCTACCGAGTGACCTGAACGGGCGTGACTGTGGGTCTGCCCGGGGCGCTGGCCCTTCTCGAGGGGAAATGGTGGAGTCGGCACCCCACACGCTGGGTGTAGGCGGCTCCCAGGGAAGTAGGGGCGGAAGTACCCCTGCCCCGAGGACAGCCAGGAGCAAGGGTGAAGGTGGGACTGGAAAGGCAGATGGAAAGGAAGTTGCTCCGGGAAGGGGAACTGTGACAAGTTTTCAGCAAGGGGTACCCACAGCGGACTGGCACGTGGGGAGGGGCTGCTTTTTCCAGGGGGGGTGAGTGTTGTCCTTGCCGTGTTCGTATGCGGTATTTCCGCGCGGAGGTGTTGGGGGCATGCACTTCTAAGTCCAGGTGCTGATGAAAGTTGCTTCACCTGGAAGTACAGTTGACATTGTCAGTCTGTCTGTCGGTAGCACTAATTTTTAAGATCACTTATTGCCACGTTTCCTCCATTTCTACATTTCCCTTTTAACATTTGTCTTTGCAGTTACCTCACTCGTTTGCAAGCTCTGGGCTGAATTGCTTCATTGGACTTCTACTGTATCTCAGTCCATGACTTTATCTTTTATATTTATATATGTGTATGTGTGTCTATATATATGTGTATATGTTTTATTGATTTCAGAGAGAGGAAGGGAGAGAGAAACATCAGTGATGAGAGAGAACCATTGATCGGCTGCCTCCTGCTCGCCCCACACTGGGGATCAAGCCTGCAGCCCAAGCATGTGCCCTGACTGGGAATCGAACCGTCATCTCCTGGTTCATAGGTCGATGCTCAACCACGGAGCCACGCCGGCCGGCCGGGGCTTTGCTGAAGTTTTTAAAGGTTCTGATTCATTCCTGGTTGCCTTCCGTCCACTGTCCAGTGCACAGTCACCCCCACGCAGCGTGCTGCCCCACTTCCTCACTGTGCCGTGGCCCCCCGCCTGCCGGTGGGGTCAGCCCTGCCCCACGCCATCTTGCGGCGCCCAGCAGCCTTGTCCCCGCCCCCCCCCCCAGGACAGTCCTCTGGCCCCTGATGATGCCTGGGCGCTGCCCCCCCCTCCCCCAGGACAGTCCTCTTCAGCACCGTCCGCAAGCCCTGGGCTGACGTCATCCCCTGCAGCTATGAGATGCAGCACACGCTCCGGGACCTGGTGCCGCTCAAGGCCTTCCTGCTGGCGGGGACCACCGTGACCGTCGTGGAGGAGAAGGTGGTGCCCCCGGAGGACCGGCGCCCCTCCCTGTGCATTTCCTCTCCGGGGTCTGCGTCCAGCTCCCCTGTTGCGTGGTCTCGGCCCCTTTCCGGAAAGACCCCAGCCGGCCCCAGCTTGGCCTGTGGTCAGCAAGGCCGCCTTGCTGTCCCCTAGATCCTCTCCTGGCCCACGGTGCCGCCTCCCGTCGACATTCCCTCGCCTGCCAAGGGAAAAGGGGAGAAAGAGAAGGAGAAGAAGAAGGAGAAAGAGGAGAAAGACAAGAAGGGGAAAGATGGGAAAGACAAGGCCGCCAAAGGGGAGAAGGAGAAGAAGGTACCGCTGGCTCTGGGCAGTGGCCATGGGCACTGGGCACATCCCTGCTGGGCCCTGCCACCCTCCCAGCCTCTCCTCCCAGGAACAGAAGGGGCCCAGGAAGAAGAGGGGTCTTTCTAAGGAGCTTCGCCAGGACCCACCCATCCTGCGGGTGCTGGGCAGCGGCTTGGTGGTCCTGGAGCCCCTGCTGGCGGGGGAGCCACTCGTGTCCACACTGTGCAAGTTTGGGGTGATCCGCACCTTGGAATCCGACAGGCTGACATTTCTCAGGGTACCGTAGGCCCCTGCCACACCCTCCCCCCAGAAATGGTGCTGGGCCAGCAAGGGCCGTGGGGCCAGGTCGTGGGAGGGTTGGGGTGGCAGGCTGGAGGAGGAGGTCCCAAACTCCCTCAAGAAGCCCCAGCATTGGCAAGGCCCCAGAAGGCGTAGGACGGCCAGTGAGTTCGGGGGGCAGGGGACCCTTCTCAGTTGCAAGGAGCAAGGCAAGGGGGCAGGTGGGGCCCCCTCCTCCCTGGGAGACCCTGCCCTGCCTCCGGGACCAGGAGAGGCCTGGCAGCGGGGAGCCGCCCACAGGACGACCTGGAATCTGCATCCACCCCTTTCCCAGCATCCCCCACTCTGAGCATCTTATTTGGTGGTTCTTCCCTCAGGATTCAAAGAATAAGAAAGCTAAAAAAGGTGAGAGCCAATGACGGTGACCGAGGGCAGGGGGTGTTTACTGAGGACCCGTCTTCACCCGTTGGGGCTGCAATAACAGGGCACCGCAGCCTGGGTAGCTCATAAACAACAGACGTTTATTTCTCGCAGCTGCGGAGCCAGGGAAGTCCAAGAACAAGATGCCAGCCTTGTCAGGTAAGGACCTCTTCCTGGTGAACAGCCAGGGCCTTCTCATGTGTCCTCACCTGGTGGATGAATTTTCTCAGTGAAAAAATTCACCTGAAAAAAGTATAAGGTAAGTAAGTGCACTTGTCCATGGATTAGGAGATTGAATATTATTAAGATGTCGGATTTTCTCAAATTGATCTATAGAGGAGTCAATGCCATTTCAGTCATAATCCTAGAGGGATTTAAAAAAAAAAAAATCAGCAACCTGACTCTAAAATGCATATGAAAAGGCAAAGGACATAGGGTCACAAAACAACTTTAAAAAAGAACAAAGAAACAATAAAATACATCATTGGGGGGGGGGGTAGAAAAAGCACAAGAGGATTTATACTGCTGGGCTTCAGGACCATACCAGTATTGACTTGTGAGTGGTGATAGAGCTGTGGGGTTAAGTTGATCCTGAAATTATTTTTGTTTACATTTTTGCAAATCTCTTTAACACCTGGCTTAGCTGAGGACAGTGCATCCCAAGGCTGCCCCTGAGGTCCTTGGGGGGTGGGAGGTGTGTGAGGAAGTCCAGCCTCACGTGGACACGGACCTGGAAAGGCGGAGTGCATGCAGGCTTTCTGCTGATTGCAGATATCCTTCTCCGATATTACATCAACTGCCCGCTCGTAGGTTTGTGAGGGTTAGTTCAAGGTGAAAGCGGAGTCGAGGAAGGACGTCTTCATAATCCACTGCAGTAAAATCCTGAGGGCGCCCCTGCATTTTGCACGGCTCTTGCCCATGCACAGTCCCCAACACCAGACTGGGTTTTTGTAAAAACTGGTTCACTGAGTTATGCAGATCTACCAAGTGTGGACACATTTCACACAATTTCAAAAACAGCCCATTCTTTACTGTCACCACCCGGATCAGGAGAGCAGTCTTGAGTGTTGGAAAACCTAAGTTCATGGTGGCAGATACGATGTTCCAAAGTCCTGGTTTCTATTTGAAAGCTCAAGTGTTACAACTTTATTTATCAAAATGCTTTCAGTTGTTGTCCCTGAAGCGCCAGGTTTACTTCATTCACTTTTTAAAAAAAATATATTTTACTGATTTTTTACAGAGAGGAAGGGAGAGGGATAGAGAGTTAGAAACATCGATCAGCTGCCTCCTGCACACTCCCCACTGGGGATGTGCCCGCAACCAAGGTACATGCCCTTGACCAGAATCGAACCTGGGACCCTTCAGTCCGCAGGCCGATGCTCTATCCACTGAGCCAAACCGGTTAGGGCTTTATTCACTTTTTAAAAGAAAATATCTACCCTGAAGCGCCAGGTTTACTTCATTCACTTTTTAAAAGAAAATATCTACCAAATACTCGCGTCTGAATAACCACAGCCTTGTCAGTGTCTTTTGAAGGGAAGCGGTGGTCCCCTAGTGAAGCCTGACTTCCTTGTATTCGTTATTCGGAGTCCGAGACGGGCTCCCTGGGGACGCGCCGAGGACGGGTTTGCGTTGGGGGCCCGTGAGGAGCCGGCCAGGGCGGCCAAGAACCAGCCCGCTCGCGTCTGCGGACCCTCGTGCTGGTCTTTTTCTCAGGGTACGAGAACGACTACCACCCCGAGCCCCTGACGGTGGAGGTGCAGATCCAGGTGAACCAGTGCCGCTCGGCCGAGGAGGCGCTGCGGACCCTCGTCGTGTAGCCGCATTAAAGGTGGTTCTGACGACCGCAGCCCCGTGTCTGTCTGGCCGCGCGTCGGGGAGCCGGGCGCTGCGGGAGCGGGGCGGCTTCTCCCGGGCCGGCCGGCCTCTCCTGCCCACAGGGGCGCCTGGGCTCCGGAGACCCAGGTGGGAGGGGACCCGCCCAGAAGCGCCCCCCACTGGTGGGCGTGGTCGGCACAAAAGAGGCCGCGGCCGGGCCCCGCCCACCGCCCGAGCTGAGCGAGGTGCGTGCGGCTGATGCTCCGGGTCCCCGCTCCACTGCGCGAGCTGCTCGCTTAACTCCTCGCCTGCGCCTGACCGGCCACGCGGCTCAGGTAGGTCCGCGAGGGGCGGGTCGTGCCCGCCCGGGGCGCCTGGAGCCCCGCTGCGGGGAAGGGTGCCTCGTGCGCAGAGGGGCGCCGCTGCTTGTCCGCTCAGCCCCGGAGGGGTGTCCACCGCGGGCTCCTGGTCCGTGCTTGGCGGTCCCGCGGCCCCACAACAGCCCTGTGGAGACTCGCGTGGAAGGAATGAACCAGCTTTGGCTTTGTCTCGTCGTGGCATGTCAGGTTAGCTGTCATCCCAGAAACAATTACAAACCCTTGGGGCTCAGCACCCACTTAGAGGGGGTGGCGCACTCGCTGAGCGGGTGCGGGTTACGAATCAGGCTGGGGAGTTTACGGTGGGGAGCGGGGAGCCTCTTAGCCGGCAGCCCTGGCGAGGGATTCCCAGGTGTGCGGGCGGGAGGGCGGGGGAGACGGAGCCGAAGCTGCCGGTCACTGCGGTGCGGACTTGTTGCTCAGGCAGTGGAGGCCACCGAGGGTTTGGGCACAGTGGAGAGGGGTGGGCAGAAGGGCCATAGGTCCCTCGTGCAGTCCAGCCCTGGCTACTGAGACTCGCACGACAAAACCAAGCCGCTTACTTGCTTTGCAGCTGCTTCGTAATTGGCATCACTACCCACCCGGGGGCCCGTGACTCACAGCCTGCCACACCTGAAACCCATTTTTCCACCCGAAACCCATCCTGCCCTCCCGTTCCATAGCTACACCCACCCTAGCCTCGACTGCGTCCTGGGTCCCCATTAATGAGTTTTCATCTGGTCTCCTGTTTCCACTCGCTCTTCCCGGATCCATTATCTAGGCGGCAGCTGCAGTGAATTTCACACCATGTAAACCCTTTTACTGCCTCTGCTGAGTCCTCCAGTGGACCTCCAGGTGCCCGCAGTAACGCCGGCGCCCTCACGCAGCCCTTACGCTTCGGCTGCCTCAGCCACCTCCCTCACCTCTGCCCGCTCCTGCCTGCTCCATATCCAGCCACTGCACGCCTGCTTCAGGGGCTCCACGCTTAACTGTCCCTCTGCCCGGTGCGCGCTCTCCACATCTCTATGGGGTTTGGTCCCTTACTCCATCCAGTTCTTGCTCAAATGTCCTTTATCAAGGTGGGCTTTCTAAACTCCGTGGTTTCAACAGCCTTCCCGGTCCCTGGCTCCCGTGACACTGCTGTCATGTCCCGGCACTGTCTGAAGTTCATACTTGTTTTCAGGGTCTTTGTGAGGGCTCACACCCTGCCTGTCTTGCCTGTCACCGCATCCCTAGCAGCTGGAAGAGATGCTTCTGTGGGGTGGCAGCGGCAGGGACAATAGGCAGAGGCTGACGTGGGTAGACCGAGAGGCCTGTCGGACCAGGACAAGGTGGCAAGAGTGGCAAAGTGGAGGGCTTTGAGGCCTGGCTTTGCTACTCTGGACCTTGGGCACGTGCCTCTGTTGGTTAGCGTTTCTTGGCCTGTTTGCATTGCCGGGAACCGGAGACAACCAGATCTGGAAGTGCTACGAGCCTGGCTCCAGTCTCCAGCTTCCTACTTGCTTCCATGTTCTTCCTGTGCGTGGGTTTTGTCCCTAAAACCCCAAGAACCCAGGCCATCTCAGCAGATTGAAGGGGGTGCTCAGTGGTGGCTCCATCTGCTGCTCTGCTGGGGCTGAGACACCCAACACAGGGCCTGCCACCTACAGAGCAGGCTCTTGGAAATGGTTTGATTTAGACGTAAGAGCCCAGATTGTCCTGTTTGGTCCTTAGAACAAATTTAACCCGAAGCTAAACTAGCTCTGGCGTGTCACTAAAGCATACAAGGTACTGGAGTTTCCTGGCAAACGCTGAAAATGCGCATGGTGCCTGTTCTAAAGTGGCTGCAAGTCATTTGGGGGGAAAGTTGGCCTAAGAGCCCTCTGCTGACAGAAGGCAGGCAAGGGCTGGCATAGCAGGTGAACTGTCTGTCCTGGGGGAGAGGGACTCGGGAAGAGCTGGAAGACCCACTTAAAAGATTAAATAAAAGCAGCCCCAAAGGCCAGAGGGTTTTGGGTAACTTGCTCTTGGGACCAGGGAGGCGAAGGTGGAGGCTGAGGCTGGTCCCGGGACGGGCTGAGCCCGCTCACAGGCTCTTTCCTTGCAGGCCCTGCCATGTTCCGCAGGCTGGGCTGGCTGGTCCTGTACAGCCTTGCTGTGCTGCTGCTCAGCTGCCTGCTCTTCCTGAAGAAGGAGGCCAAGCCGGCAGGGGTCCCCACAGCCCGCCAGCCCTTCTGGGCTCCCCCGGGGCCCCGCCGTAGCCACTGTCCACCCAACCACACTGTGGCTAATGCCTCCCTGTCCCTGCCTAGCCGTCACCGTCTCTTCTTGACCTATCGCCACTGCCGCAATTTCTCCATTTTGCTGGAACCTTCAGGCTGTGCCGAGGACGTCTTTCTGCTCCTGGCCATCAAGTCGCAGCCTGGCCATGTGGAGCGGCGTGCGGCCATCCGCAGCACGTGGGGCCGGGTGGGAGACTGGGCTCGGGGCCGGCAGCTGAAGCTGGTGTTCCTCCTAGGGGTGGCAGGACCGGCACCCCCTGCCCAGCTGCTGGCCTATGAGAGTCGGGAGTTTGATGATATCCTCCAGTGGGACTTCACTGAGGACTTCTTCAACCTGACCCTCAAGGAGCTGCACCTGCAGCGCTGGGTGGCGGCTGCCTGTCCCCAGGCCCACTTCATGCTAAAGGGAGATGACGATGTCTTTGTCCATGTGCCCAATGTCCTGGAGTTCCTGGACGGCTGGGACCCAGCCCAGGACCTCTTGGTGGGAGATGTCATCCGCCAGGCTCTGCCTAACAGGAACACCAAGGTCAAGTACTTCATCCCACCCTCCATGTACAGGGCCCGCCATTACCCGCCCTATGCCGGGGGTGGAGGGTATGTCATGTCCAGAGCCACCGTGCAGCACCTCCGAGCAGCCGTGGAAGAGGCTGAACTCTTCCCCATCGATGACGTCTTTGTGGGTATGTGCCTGAGGAAGCTGGGGGTGAGCCCCATGCACCATGCTGGCTTCAAGACATTTGGAATACGGCAGCCCCTGGACCCCCTGGACCCCTGCCTGTTCAGAGGGCTCCTCCTGGTGCACCGGCTCAGCCCCCTGGAGATGTGGACCATGTGGGCACTGGTGACAGAAGAGGGGCTCAAGTGCGCTGCTGGCCCCTTGTCCCAGCTCTGAGGGGTGGGCCGAATGGATTGAGTGTAGATTTTCCTATCATAGAAATTGAGAAACTTGAAACTTGACCCATGATGGTCTACAGGAAATGCTGACTTTGTTTTTGTAACCCCCTCTCAAACTTTTCTAACTTTGATTAAAAACACTGAAACCTGACTAATTTGGACCGACACGTGTTGAATGGTTCCCCAAGCACAGCAAATGGGGGAGGGGGGAAAAAGGGGAGCTTCTGGAGCCGCTTAGCATTCTGCCAGTCGGGGGGAGGAGGGTGAAAGTGGGAGGCTGCAGAGGACCCCAGAAGATACACACATTTTCATTTTTAAATGCAAAAAAATTATTCTCCTTCAGATACAATAGAGAAACTCGAAGGAAAGAAGGACACAGGAAGCAGGTGTTGGAGTAAGTCCTGTTGAAAGTACCAGGTAACACTCTGCATTCAGTCCCTTAAGAATAATGAATGGACTTTTGGCTGCTTGGCCTGGGCTGTCCTTACTGGGCCAGGGGGCCAGGTCAGAGAAGGCATTAGAAACACTTAAAAAGAAATCTTACAAAGAGGACAGGCTCCCCACCCCCCAAAACTCACATCCCTATGGAGGGAGCAAATACTAACTCCTTTTGAGTAAGTTTGGAAATGAGGTTAAAACAGCTACTGAACTTGTGGGCATGACAGAAAAGGACTCTGTCTGGCCAGGTTAGTGAGATGCTCTGGGCAGGAAGTGTAACAATCGGTGGGTGGGTGAGAGGGCAGCTGTGCTGAGTGGGGTGCAACGGTAAACAGGTTGCAGTGCCCCGGACTAAGAACCAGGTCCAGTACGAGCCTGAGGTCAGGGGTCAGGCACTCACAGCTCACAAATGCCTCTGGCCTGATGGGCCAGGGCAGGACCTGCGCCTCCTCTCCGTGCAGAGAAAGCTGTGCTGACCCCAGGCTGAGTGGGCAGAAGTGGGCAGTGGCTCAGGCCCTCAATCCTCACGCAGGTAGGCCTCCTGCTCCGGCTCAGCCCTGTCATCCCCCTCCTGTGTTTTCTGACGGAGTTCTTCTGTCTGTGCTTCTGCCAACTTGGTTTCTGCTTTCTGGGAGAGCTGGCGCACTTCCTGCACCTGCGACTTCACCAGCTGAATGTGATTCCTGGCGGTTATAGAGGCCTGATCTGCTCCTGCCAAGAGATGGGACAATTAAGCTGAGCAGGCCAACAGGGCAGGTGCGAGTGGTTGTCATCTGAGCCCCTGTCCTCCCTGTCAGCCTTCTGTCTGCAGAGAACTCTAATTCCACATTCAGGTGTGCATTTTACTTTTTATTGTCCAAGTCCTAGCATATTTCTCCAGCTATGAGCAGCTATCATAATTATTACATGCAATCCCCACAATCTTTATAGCTACATAGCTCTTAAAATAGATGCTTTGTTAATTTAAATACACAAATACTGATTTCTTTTTGATAAATTAAGAGACCACTAATAAAATTGGCCATATACATATGGAATGCTTAGGAAAATATTACTATAAGTTTATATAATAGCACAAAAGGTATTTATTGAATGTCTTTTGCAATTTTGTTTAGAAACGTTTTTGAGCTCTATCATTTCTTTTACCTGTTGCTAGTGTAGTTCATCACGAGATAGGCATATTTACCCATTATTTATTGAACATTTGGATGGTTTTCTATCTTACTGCATTAATGAAAACCTTTGGTACAATGCTGAAAGGTAGTGGTTATAGCAGGCATCCACCTCTCATTTCTGACCTTGATGGAAATGCTTTTCATATTTCACTGTTAAGTAGGATCAGCCTTTATCATTTAAGAAAATTCTCTCTATTAATAATTGTAGATAGAAATCAAATGGGTACCACATTTTATTGAAGGCTTTGGGGGCATACATTGATAGGATTACATGGGTGGCTTTTTAAAAACCTTTACTGTACATGACCTCAAGTAGTGAATTATGTTGGCAGTTTTTTCCAATGCTGGATTATCACTGTATTGTGAGGGTGAATGGCTATGCTTGATTTACATCTGTATTTGTGACACTGAACTATATTTTTGTTTTGGTGCTGGTCTAGTCATCTTAGATCAGGCCTGTGCTGGCTTTATACATTATAATAGGTTTTTCATCATCTTCTATGACTGGTACGCTTTCTGTAACAGGAATTATGTTTCTAGAAGAGTAGATAAAACTCTCCACAAAACAGCCTGGGCTTAGTTTCTACTTTGGGGGCACAGAATCTTTTAATACACATATCTGGTTCATATTTCAACCTGTATGGTGATTGGTCTTTTTTTGGATTCTTTACTTCTTGGGCCAATTTGGGATCCTCATACAATGTAAAAAACCTTCAAAACAATAATAGCTCTTTCAGATGTTGCTTTTGCTCTCTAAAAAGCCACACGTGCCAAATCTTATTTTTAAATCCTTTTCAAGGAACCAAATTTTACCTTCTTGACTATTTCAAGTTTCTTATACGTTTTCTTTTATTCTTACACTATGTGGATTTATTTTGTTCTTTTTCTAAGTTCTAAGTAACTTAGTACTTCTCATACAGTGAACATTACGTTATTCATGCTGCTGTTCTTTGTATTTATGACACACATGTCAATTTCTCTTTAAAGCCAATTAGTTTACAAGTCCCGGGTCTGCTATATACTGCATTTATCATCACAGTTCTAAATATTTTTAATTTTCCATTTTGAGTTTTGGTGGGGAAGGAGAGTCAAGGAATTTGCTGAGTCTTTGTCACCTGGCACAAAATCAGTTTTTGTACACGTTCTATTTGTTTAAAAAGAATGTGTGTGGAGAGTAAAAATTTTCTTTTCAGTATATATATTTGGTTAAGCTTTGAAAAATCATTCTGTTCAACCCTTTTAGCTTTAACTGTTTTGGTCTTGACCAGCGAGTCTGAGGTACGTACAAAGCTCAATACCAGGTACCTCATGATTGCTATCTTCTCTACGAATTGTTCTGTCCCTTTTAATGCTTTGTCCTAAATCCTTTTTCCGACGTTGCTCTGCCAGCGTTTTTGGGTAACACTCTTTCAACTTTCCTATGCCATTTTGTCTTAGGTGCCTCTGTAAACAGTTGTAGCCAAAATTCTTTCTAACATAATCTAAGAGGATCATTTAATAACAGTAAATTTAATCTGTTCTTATTGTGATTACTGATGTTTGCCGTTCCTGTTTTTCTTTGCCTTTTCTAATAGGTTTCATTTCTCCTCAACTGCCCTGCTTTTCTGTGTCCCTTCCCCCCATTCTCTTTGCAGTATTTAGCCGTGTCTAATGTTAAGCCAATGTCCCTCTTCTTCCCCAAAAAGGTAAGAAGGCTTAGCATGCTTTCACTTCCCCAGATTGATTCATTTTTTAAAAATTTGTTCAATACTCAGAACTTCTGACATGTTTTACTAAATTTTATTCATTATTCTTGTATTTCAGTTGCTTATAATTTTTCTTCATAGTTTTTCCAGAAAACGTGTTTGGTAAACTTTGAGTCTTTATATGCCTGAAAATATCTTTATGTTCACATTTTAATGATATTTGGCTGGATAGGATATAAAATTCCAGGTTATTCCATTTGTCACCTCACATCTGGGGTTGCTGATAAGACTGATGTCTGATTATACTTCCTTTGTAAGTACATCTATTTTTTTCTTATACTTTTTAGAACTTTTACATTCTGAATCTGTTTAGAGCCTTTGTGAGCCCTTTCGATCAGTTCTGGGAAATGCCTGTTTTTTTCAGATAATGCTTACTTCCTCTCCTGTTTCCTCTGCTAGATTTAAGCCTGCCTGGGTGAGTGGTCTGGGAGTCCCGCGGCAGTGCCTCAGCCAGTATCCACCTCCACTGCCACCACCACGCCAGACCTGTCTTCAGAATCTGATTCCTCAGGTTTTAGTTAAGAAGTCTTTTTTGTACCTTTTAAAAATTTGGCAATAGAGACCCAAGTCTGATATCCTGAAATAGAAAAAGACATATTTTAACATACCCGTATCTTAATAAGAGCTGGTCCTGGGCTATAATTTGTGAGCTACCTTTTTGGGACCATGGACCAGTCAGGTTTCCCTCAAAATACTTTTTTAAAAAATATATGCTTTTATTGATTTTAGAGAGGGAGAAAGAGAATGGGAATTGAACTGTGACCTTCTGGTTCATAGGTCAATGCTCAAACACTGAGCCACACTGGTTGGGCCTAAACCCTAGTATGGCTGCTTGTGCCACAGCACCCTGGTTGAGTTACTAGCCCCCAGTTTCTTCACCTGTAAGGTGGGAATGATAACAATAGGTTCTACTTTAAGGGAACTGTGGGTGTTTAAAAGTATCTATAAAATGCTTACCACAAAGTCTGAAATAGACAAACATTAGTTATTCATAAATTATCTGGATTATAAAATAAATGTTTAAAAACTATTTGAAGGCAAATTTTCCAGTTGGCACTAGTTTTACCATTTTATTTTCTAGATATTGACAACCTAGCTTCTACTGGCTTGGTCTCCAGGGGTGTTAATCTTCTCCATTGTGCAAACAGAATGGGGACCTTTTCTCACCAAGTCAGAGCCACAGTGGGCTTTAGGCCATCTAATCCAAATCTCTCATTTTACCTCCAGAAGAGAACTCCAACGGCACCTCCCCAGTGAACACTGGAACCTACCGGTGTGATACGCAGCTTCCGCCGCCATCTCTGAAAGACTAACTGCGGTCATCCAGGTACTCTCCAGCCTCAGGTACTCTTGCTGCTTTGAAGTCATCTGTAAATCAAACAAAGTGCTTCAGACAACAGGAAGAGGTGAAGCACATTTAAAAGGACTTATTCAAAATGGTAGACTTAGAGAACAGTGACTGGTTAGACACCACAAGGAGGCAGGAGCTGGCATACAGAAATGCCTGACTCCTTACTTACCTCAACTCTGGCTCCTATGATCACCTGCCACACTTCATCTTCCTCCTGTGAATTCATTTTCCCGAGTAAACTTGTATATTGTCGGTACAGAGAAACTAAGGTATAAACAGCCTACAAATAGAAAAAACAAGTCTGAGTGAAATAAGTGAGGCATATGAAGTAGGATTAGTGAGATCCACACCTGCAGATGATGAAGTCCCATTACAGCAAACCGGCCTTCAGTCCTCGGCCTCCCAGACACGCATGGTGTGGGAAGTAGGGGTGGGTATTATTCCAGGGCGGGAGCTCCACTTATCAACTTTTGTGTTTTTAAGAGCTTGTGAGTAACTCAGACATAGAAAGAGAGCACAATGCAGAGGGAGACTGAGAAGGCTCAGAAAACTGCTAGAAAATAGATACGAGAATTTTCAATGATTGTGATTACCCATATACTCTATTAGCTCACAACAGTGGTTTCCAAACTGCCCTCACAGAAAGGCCCCTGGTGCTGCTGGTGGTAGACTTTGGGCCCTTTCACCCCTAACTGCACCAAATCATCTTGGTTCCCCTGTCTTACAAACTGCGCTGCTATATTTAAGGTTTTTCTTTTAAAAACCAGTGCTTTAGATCAGGGCAAGAGTAAATATTTTAGGCTTTGTGGGCCCTATAGCCTGTTGCAACTGTTAACTCACAAAAGCAGGCACCAGACTGGCTTGGTCTGTGAGCCAGGTTGCTACCCACTGGTCTAGATGAGCGAGGCTTACCTTGGTATACTCTGTGATGGCTTCAATCAGCGCATACGTGGTCTGAGAGAGAAAGGTGGAGGTGCTATCTGTTACCAGAGACACAGCCCTCCTCATTAGTGCGTCGTTACTGAGAGAATGAGGCTCTGATTTCTGAAAGACACAAACATTTTCACTCAACTTCCAAAGCACAAGCTGAGAAGGTGTCCCAGACAGCCAGGTGGAAACGTAATTCTCAGACTGCACCTGCACTGTGCTACTTGTGTCAACTCCTTCTTAAGCTTTATTTTGGCTATTGAAGACAATAAGTAGAAGTAATTCCAGAGCATGCTTTCTACCTACTTTTATTCTTTAGTCGCTGCTGCAAACAGCACAGTTTTCTTTACATAAAAGGCTAGTAATTATAACCAACAAATCTCATGAAGGTATGATTCATTCATTACCACAGTGCTAGATGCTTGGGATATAAAAATAGAGATACATTCTTTGCCCTCAAAGATTTCAGATAAGGAGGGGAAGGGCTGGAGCTTATAGAGAACTTGAAAAAAAAAGGAATGCAATCAAGACCATGGGAGCAATCACTTCTGTGTTGAGTGAGAACAGCTACAAAAGGCTTCACAGAGTTGAGGATTAAGCGGAGGAGAAAGTAAATGGGCAACTTTGAGCAGAATGAGCACTCTGACCTCAGCTATTATGTTAAAAAAGCCAATATAACCACCTGACTCTGCCTTTTTCTTCCTCAGCAGAGCCCTGATTGTTCTACAGCTAACAAGGAAACCAACCCCCTCCATCACCTAGTGTCTTGTTCTTGCTAAAGAGTGTAAATACATAGTGTTGCCTGTTGAAAGCAGTAATCAATAAATATCTTTGATACAGGAGCAAATCAAGAATTTATTTACCTTATCTGTATTTCATTCAAATAAGTATTCATTATGTACCGTATACCGAGGGGCTAGAAAGGAAGGAATGACAGTATCTGTGCTTATGAGAAGCTAATTTTGATCTAGTCTGATAACTTAACGTCTTCATAATGCCCTGTTTTACAGTGCACTTTCACCAGTTCCTCACAACAGTCCAGAAAGTATCACTTCTAATAGAAGAGGAAATGGAAGCTCAGAGTAGTTATACAATTTCACCAAAAAGACAGACATCCAGACCTCACACTAAATCTTCCCATGGGCTCTGCTGATGGACTATCATAAAATATAAAAATAGACAACATTAAGTGGTCAGAAAAGAAGATTGTTGGACGAGGACTGGCTTTAAGGAGAGGTGGATTTGGGCCTGAAGATAACTAGGATCAGTGGTGAGGCATCTGGGTAGAAGACACAAGGAGGAAAATAATACATGCGTGTAGGGGGTGTTCAGGAACTGGGGCGGGAGGGCACGGGAGTCCCTTGGATTTGAGTCTAACACAATGCAGAGCTGCCGCAGGTGCTGAAGAACAAAAACGCTATTCCTGCAGGAGAACAACTAGAGGTTCCTCTTATGTGACCCTGACTGAGGTAAATGGGGCTTCAGACTAGTACACAAACTGAGAAAGACAAACCCAAAAATGTCCTAATTGTGACTGAAAATGGCCGCTGTTCAAGTAAAGGTTTGAGGGTTAAAGATTCATCAGTGTGCAGCGACAAAAGTTAAAGTGGAGGCACAAAACGGTGAGGGCTCATCAGTGAGCCTCAGAGGATGCTGAAAATACTTGTAATAAATGGAATTAATCTTAGAGGATAAACACACATTTAAGTATCAGGAATATCTTGCTAAAGTGGAATTTGCTGGTTTCCTATTTAGTTCTTCCTGAGATTATAACCAGTGATTGTTAAAAACAAGGTACCACCTTTCATATCAACTGTCTGCTTAACAGTTCCACCTAGATGTCTACTAAATATCTCAGACCATCAATTCTTTATTTCTTCCTCCAAAAACCTATGGCACTCCATTCTTTCTTTGCTTAGGCCTTTTAAAAGCATCTAGGTTATATACTCCACATCTAACCCATCAGCAAGCCCTATTCTCCCACCTCCACTGCTGCCCACCTAGACCAAGTGCACTATCATCTCGTGCCTAGACTCCTCTTGGTCTTCCTAGTTTCACATGCACCTTTAAAAATTATGTCAGGCGACATAATACTATATATAAAAAACCCTAAAGCCTCCTACCAAAAAATTATTTTTTTAATATATTTTATTGATTTTTACAGAGAGGAAGGGAGAGGGATAGAGAATTAGAAACATCGATGAGAGAGAAACATCGATCAGCTGCCTCCTGCGCACCCCCTACTGGGGATGTGCCCGCAACCAAGGTACATGCCCTTGACCGGAATTGAACCTGGGACCCTTCAGTCCGCAGGCCGATGCTCTATCCACTGAGCCAAACTAGTTAGGGCCAAAAAAATTATTAGAATAAATGACTCCAGTAAAGTTTCAGGATACGGAATCCATATACTGAAATCTATTGTTTCTATACACCAATAATAAATGATCAGAAGGAGAAATTAAGAAAACAGTTCATTCAAAATTGCATGAGAAATATAAGATACCTAGGAATAAATTTAACCAAAGAGGTGAAAGTCCTATACTCTGTAAACTGTCATGCACTGAACAAGATACAAATAAATGGAAGGATTAACATCATTATAATGTCCTCACTACTAAAAGTGACATACAGATTCAATGCAATCCCTATTAAAATACCAATGGCATTCTTCTCAAATTAGACCACCTATTCCTAAAATTTATATGGAACCACAAAAACAAAAACAAAAAAACCCCACACCAAATAACCAAAGAAATCTTGAGAAAGTGGGAGCTATCATGCTCCCTGATACCAAACTATACCATAAAGCAACAATAATCACACAGTATGGTACTGGCATAAAAAAGAACAATGGGCTGAAACCGGTTTGGCTCAGTGGATAGAGCGTCGGCCTGTGGACTGAAGGGTCCCGGGTTCGATTCTGGTCAAAGGCATGTACCTTGGTTGCGGGCACATCCCCAGTGGGAGGTGTGCAGGAGGCAGCTGATCGATGTTTCTCTCTCATCGATGTTTCTAGCTCTCTCTCCCTCTCCCTTCCTCTCTGTAAAATATCAATAAAATATATTAAAAAAACAAAAAAAACAACAATGGAATAGAGAGTCCAGAAATAAAACCTCATTATATGGTCAATCTATGACAAAGGCAGCAAGGATATACAGTGGGGGTAAAGACAATCATTTCAGTAACTGGTGTTGGCAAAACTGGACAAATAAAAATAGATTGCTTTCTTACACCATATACAAAAACAAACTCAAAATAGATAAAAACCTTAAATGTTAGACCTGAAACTATTAAACTCCTAAAAGGAAAAACACAGGCAATAAACTCTTTGACCATTGCTCTTAGCAATATATTTTTGAAAATATCTCCTCAAGCCAGGGTAACAAAAGAGAAAATAAACAAATGGCAATATATCAAAAAGTCTTGCAAAGGAAACCATCAACAAAGTGAAAAGATAACCTGCTGAATGGGAGAAGATATTCGCAAATGATACATTTCATAAAGGGTTAACGTTTAAAATATATAAAGAACTCATACAACGTGTCCCCCCACCCCCAAAGAAAAATTAAAACATGTCAGGACCTGAACAGATATTTTTCCCAAGATGGCCAACACACATGAAAAGATGTTCAACATCACTAATCATCACAGAAATGCAAATTAAAACCACAATGAATGATCACCTCACACCTGTCAGAATGGCTGTCAGCTATTATCAACAAATCAACAAGTGCTGACCAGGATGTGGAGAAAAGGGAACCCTCATGCACTGTTGGTGGGATTGTACATTAGTGGAGTCACTATGGAAAATAATACGGTGTCTCCCTAAAAAATTAAAAATAAAACTGCCATACGATCCAGCAATTCTACTTCTGGGTATTTATCTGAAAACGAAATCACTAATTAGAAAAGATACAGCCCTGGCTGGGTTGGCTCAGTGGATAGAGCCTAGGTTGCAAACTCGATCCCCAGTGGGGTGCGTGCAGGAAGCAGCCAATCAATGATTCTCTCATCGTTGATGTTTCTATCTCTCCCATTCCCTTCCTCTCTGAAAGCAATAAAAATATATTTTTAAAAAAAGATATGCAGCCGAAACCGGTTTGGCTCAGTGGTAGAGCGTCGGCCTGCGGACTGAAAGGTCCCAGGTTCAATTCCGGTCAAGGGCATGTACCTTGGTTGCAGGCATGTCCCCAGTGGGGGGTGTGCAGGAGGCAGCTGATCGATGTTTCTCTCTCATCAATGTTTCTAACTCTCTATCCCTCTCCCTTCCTCTCTGTAAAAAAATCAATAAAATATATATTAAAAAAAAAAAAAAAAGATATGCATTCTATGTTCATTTACAATACCCGAGATACAGAAGCAACCTAGGTGTCCAGTGATAGATGGATAAAAGATGTGGTATGTATGTGTATGTACAAACACACACACAATGGAATATTATTCAGCAATATAAAAGAATAAAATCCTGCCATTTGCAACAACATGTATGGACCTTGAGGGTATTATGCTTCTACCTTTGCACTTGAGTTCCTTCTGCCTGGAAAGTCTTCCCCAAAATATTATATGGCTCACTCTCACAAATCATTCTGATCTCCACTTAACTACCACGTCATCAGAGTGGACTTCCCAGACCACCGTATCTAAAACGTAACAGCTCTGTCCAGCACTTCCTATTCGCTCACCCTATTTGTTTTCTGCACAGAACTCACCACCTGGCTTTTTAAAAAAAGATGGGTTTATTATTATTATTATTATTGCTTTGAGAGAGAAAGAGAAAAAAAGAAGGGTTGAGAGAAAAATAAAATAGAATGTGCCCTGACTAGGAATCAAACCTATGACACACAACCGAGCCACACCAGCCAGGGCCACCTGGCATTTTATATCTGTTCATTTTCTCCCCTTTCTTCTCTCTAGTATGTAAGCTCTAAGAGAGCAGGAACTCTGTTTTGTTCGGTGTACGGTACACAAAAAACGCTCAAGACATTTTTGTTAAACGAAAGACTATTTCAGTGATAGACTGTAATATACTTAATTCTCTCTTCCCTCCTTATACAATTTGATAACTTCAGATAACGTTCCTACAAAAAGAGGCAACCAAAATGGGAATATTAATGTTTGGTCAGCTCTGAAAAGACGCTGGCACAGTGGAGAGTACACCATCGTGTGTGTGTGTGTGTGTGTGTGTGTGAGAGAGAGAGAGAGAGAGAGAGAGAGAGAGAGAGAGAGAGAGAGAGAGAGAGCGCTCGCTAGCAAGCACTGGGTAGATTATAACTATGAGAGCTTCCTGTGTGAGGACATGCTGCCGAATGACACATCGTGCCTTACCTGCGCAATGGGAACTGCACACAGGGTCACACCGACTCCCACGGCCACGGTTTTGTGCCATGGTCTTACCAACTCCGAGAAACAGCGCCTCCTGAAGCTGGCCACGACAGGAACACTCCGTCTGTATCTAGACACAGAGGCCACATTTATTTTTTAAATGTTTTTATTTCAGAGAGGAAGGGAGAGGGAGACGGATAGAAACATCAATGATGAGAGAGAATCATCGATGGTATGTGCAGCAACCCAGGCATGAGCCCTGACCAGGAATCTGTGACTTCCTGGTTCATAGGTCAATGCTTAACCACCGAGGCACACGAGCTGGGCCAGAGGTCACACCCACCAATCTGTATAAGTCCCCGCGACCATTCACAGGGGGTGGGAACTCCAACTGCGGCTTCGCAGGAACCTACGGGCAGGTGTGGGGTCGGCCTTCCCAGCGGCGGGGCGTGCTGGACTGGGAAGCCGGGACTGGCTGAAGTCCTCCCTCCCCTCGCTGCCCAGCTCCGCGAACCCCCGCAGGGCGGGAATGCGAGCCGAAAGGCGGCGCTGGATTCGACAGGTGCCAGGTGTGGCCGCTTAAGCTTTTTAAAACCTCACACTCAAACAAGCTCCCGCGGGCAGAGTCTGGCACAGGGCCTCCCGCAAGGTGTCTGATAGTCCCCGCCGACCACACCTGGGCCGCAGGTGCTGCGAGGGTGCTGACCGACTCCCCTGCCCCTTCTGTCCGCAGGGAACACTTCCGCCGCCTGCCCGGGCTTCGAGAGCAGCGAGAACTCGCGGGCAGGCCAAGCCGCCCCAGAAAGACAGTGGGAGGCCGGGGGGCTCGCGTTCCACAGGTGGGATAACGGAAAAGCCGCCAGTGAGGGAAGAACCCGCCCCGCCGAGGCGGGACGCCCTCGGACCAGAGAGAGGGGCGGGCCGATAAGGGAAGGGCATGCCAGCAAGGCCGGGGCAGCGGCCGCGCCGAGCGCTCTCCGCGTCGCCTCTTCGTCTGGCGTCCCGCCCACCTACACCTACTCCGCGGCGGTACCTGAAGAAGGAGGATACACTCCGCGACAGCCAACCCCTCAGAGCCGCCATCCCACGGCCAGCGGACGCCAGACGCACACGCCGGAAGTGACGAAACTTCGTGAGCGGGGAGGGCGGGGCGCGGCCTCCACTCCAGAGGGCCTGGCCCCATGACCACGCCCAGCCCGAGGGAGCAGTCGTGATTGGGTAGGCGGGAAAGAAGGGGGCGGGGATTAGGGAAACGGCTATAACGGCCGCGCCCGGTACCCAACCGCCGGAGCTTCCGCGCGGAGTGGGCCGGGCCCTGGCCTGAGGGCGCGGGGTGGGCGGGGCGAAGCCGGCCGTGGTGACCGGTGGCTGGACCCCGGCCCGGGAGTGAGGAGGCCGGGAGGGGCGGGGAGCCGCGCGGAGGCGCTGTCACTTCAGCACCAGGAAGTAGGTGGTCCAGCCGGCCAGCAGCAGCGCGCCCAGGAGCACCGTGTAGCTGAGGAGCACGAAGGCCAGCAGCTCCCGCAGCAGCTGCAGCACGTGGATGGTGGACAAGGCCGGCATCGCTCTGCGCCGGTGGCCGAAGACCTGCAGGGCACGGGCAGCCGGGAGACCCTGAGTACGCAGAGAGACGATTCCGCCCGCGGCCAGCCTCCATCGGACACAAGGCGCCTTGGACGCAGGTGGCTGGGTGAGGTCCCGCCCTCCGAAGAGTAAACGCCTCTCTAAGGCTAAGGAAGCCCAAAGCGCCGATTTTGGCCCTCACCACCATCGGATGCTCACTCTTTTAAACCAAAAGTTCCCCCTCGTTCTTGGGCTCCCCGTCTGGATCTGGGCTTGGACGGCAAAGCAGCCTAGCTGTTCCCAGCTCCGCCGCCTTTAGTCTCCCTCCCCAGCCGCTCCTCCCATCCAGCTCCTGCATTTTTAATGTTTCGAGTGCTGCTAATGGGCTGATGGAGTCAAGCTTTCTTTTCCCACCGCTCAGGCTGCAGCTCAAGCCATCTGCTGCTCGGGAGGGAAAGAGACCACCTGGGGTGGGAAAGGCAGCAGGCCCTCACTGCAGCCCCTCTGCAATCCCCTGGCCCCAACGCTTGTCAGTAGCAGATCTGAGGATCTTTGCTTTGTGGTCCGGCATGCTAGCCCTCTGGCTGGCCAGGATTGCAGGAGTGCCAAGAGGTGGCTCTCGGTTTGATTCTGGGCTTATCTCCTTCCCCATCGTGCTCCTGTCCATCTGCTCCAGCCCCGCTGCTCTTCCACCACAGATGGAATCAGATGGTGACCATCACAAACCAGCTCTTTACCTCCACTGCTGCCCTGCCCAGGAACTCCCCTCAGCGCCCCACTAGCTTCCCTCTCCTCATTTCACTCACTTAGCCAAGTTTTCAGGACTCCGCCTCGGCAGCTCAGAGCTCTCTCTCCAATCTGGTGTCCGAAGGTAGCTTGTGTGCACTCCAGCGATCCCGGCAGAGATGCGGGATTCTCAGGCAGCAGCTGCACTCACCAACTAGGTGTGGTCTAGAGACCAATCACAATCTCCATGTGGTCCCTGAGCTCCCAGGGAGCTGCGCACACGCGCGATCCCAGGCCAGGCGGGGCAATGGTAACCCTGCCCACCCTCTCTGCCTGTCACCACCACTGCCCACAGCGCTCCTAGGTGCCTGCAAAGCTCCTGACTTAGATGGGCCAAGCCAGCGGTACACCAGGGAGTATTTCATGCCCCTTCTTGTCTGCCTTTCTGAACACTGTGGGTGGGATATACTCCAAATCCTTTTCTAACACTCACATGGAGAGCAATCCCATCCTATTCTCAGAGTCAAAGAATTACCGTACAAACGACTTTCACTATGACAGCCAACTGAGCAAAACTGTCTTAAAAAAACATGCCACTGTGAGCATGCATGTGTGTGAGAACCAGGCACTGAGAGCCAAGAGCTGAGTGCTTGGTTCCAAGTCACAGAGCTGAGCAGGTTAGAGACTCATCGTATAGGCACCTTCCCAAGGTGCCCACTTCCAATTTAAAGTCCTCCAACGGAGAGGCTACAAAAGCCAGTTCCGAATGCAGCACATACAGAGCGGACCCGTCTCCTGATGTTAAGAGTGAAAGAAAATAAACTTGACGCTGCTGCTGGTTATTTTGCTTTTTGTACTAGTTTGTAGTTACCGTTTCTTTGACCTTAAAAAAAAAAAAAAAAAAAGCAGGCAGTGCACACACCAACCCTTTTGTCAACATCACCAGCCAGAAGCAAATGGCTCTTTAATTTGATCAGGATCTCTTATTATCAAATCATTGCCCTGGCCGCAGCTCAGCTAAAAACCAGAGCAGACTATTACCAAGTGCTCAGGAAGTCAGCAAGCAGTAATTGCTCCCCGAGAGAATTGGTCATCTGAAGGGCTCTGTGCCCTGTGTAGTCCCAGGGAAGAAAGTATAACTAAGATTATACCTTCATCCCACACCAAAGTAACAGAAGAGAGGCTATTAAAACACCCGAGTCTGGTCCTCGACAGCTCACACCCTTCAGATGACGTCTCGAGGCAGCTATATGTTCTAGCCTCTAGTCACCATCCAATTTGAGTATGGAGAGCCGCTACTATGTTTGGACAGGTTCAAGCCTCGGACTAATGAGAAGGCACAGTCCTCTCGTGGCAAAGCCACATGCAAGTCCCAGCTTGGAGGGCAAAGCCTGCCCAGTACAATTATAGCTGTGGTCCCACGTGGCTGAGTAATGTGGGCTTGATAGAGTTCAGGTGCATGTAATTGAGTAGATTAGAACATTGTTAACATCTTGACCACACCCTTACTTTACCACGTGGAATCTGGCTATAAAGACACGGCTTGCAGGCTGTCTCTCCATCAGAGAAGCAGCATCCCACCGAGACGCAGCTTTTATTCTCTTGTCTGTCTTTTCTAAACCCTTCACCGCCCCACCTCAGGTTTTCACCCTTGGCCAGCTGGCACGGCACATGTGGCACTCAACGTAGGACTGAGAATGCCATGGCCGTGCCAGCTCTGCACACGGATGAACTGAAACTAAGAAACGTGTGGCTTGCAGTTCATATGCATTCATTTAGAAATACAAGAATCTGAGAAATTTTACATTATTGTCGTTTTCTTCAACTGTTTGACAAAAAGGCATCCTTTTTCTGTAGCATGCCATCATTAAACCCCATGGCAATGTAATACATCAGGCCTGGGTCTAATCCACGGTCTGTTCACGATTCATGGTCGGAGATGCCACATTTCTACACCTGCCATCTCTATCACAACCCCCCTTCCTGTCTGCAGACAGTTCACTCTGCTATTTAAAGCATTTCTTCTTGAATTCAGCTCTGCTGACTACAAACACTTCCTCCTGGTGACAGGCAGGTCTTGAACATGCAACTGAGAACAACAGACAAACAGGCACATCATGATCAATCGTAATCCATTTCCAGGGAGGGCAGAGCTAAAATGGACTGGGACTCGCATGGGATCTTCCCAGTTCTCTCCAAGAATTCAATGTGCTGTTTTTAATCTGCCTTTTTTTTTCCTTTTAAACATATTTTTATTGATTTCAGGGAAGAGGGAGAGAGAGAGGGAGAGATAGAAACATCAGTGAAAATCATCAATTGGCTGCCTCCTGCACGCCCCCCACTGGAGATTGAGCCCGCAACCCAGGCATGTGTCCCAACCAGGAATCGAACTGTGACCTCTGTTTCATAGGTCGATGCTCAACCACTGAGCCATACCAGCCATGCTAATCTGCCTCCTTTTAACCATTACACTCTTGCTCCACAGTTAACTACAGTTCAAATACTTATTTCTCTGTTGGCAAAAATTCAAAAGTGTATAGTAAAACGCACAACAGTGCCTATGTAGACTTCTTTATCTATGCAGACTCCTGGTGTAGCAGAATTATCTGCCCAATTAGACAAAAGTCCAGACGTAATGTAAACAATCTCCCCACTCCAGGAATAAATGTACCATTCACATACCCTTTTCTCAGTAAGGCCACACTCCTTTGAGACAAAGACTGCTTTAAGTATTAAATGAACTGACACAAAAGCGTGTAATATATAATTATCCACCACTTTCTATTTGCATACAAATGAAGCAATTGATGTTTTTAAGTCTTCTGCGGAATGCATTTGTAGGAGCTGACCTAAGTATGCTCTGAGCAGGCAAGTCGAGAGCCACGAGTGAATGCAGACACATGAGACACAACTGAGTATCTGTTCATAGGACAAAGACCCCAGCCAAGGAGACTCGACTGGACTTGAATCCCAGGAGGCAAAAACACTGAGGGACAAAGGTGCATTTCACTCTCTAAGGCAGCCCAGGCTGACCACTGCTGGGGCTCGAAGGTATAAACTAATCTCCCTGGGATAACAAGGATCTGAGAAAGGATTTCTAACACAGGAATCGATTTCATTAAGACCATTTCCACGTACTGAATGCCAATTAAATTAAACCCAGGACAAGCAAATCTTTTAATTTTTTGTTGTTGTTAATCCTCATCTGACGATAGTTTTTCCACTGATTTTTAGAGTGGGAGGGAGGAAGGGAAGGAGAGAGGGAGAGAGAGGGAAAGAGGAGAGAGACATACTGTTTATCACATGAGCCCCAACCGAGGCTGGGGATCAAACCTACAACCCAGGTATGTGCCCTTGACCGGGAATCCAACCCTCAATCATTTGATGCACAGACTGACACTCTAACCACTTAACAACACTTTCTACTTTTATTGTCATTTTTACCTGCTTGGTCCCATCTGTGCAGCTGTGTAGATTATCCATCCCCACCTCCTTAATATACGTCCACAGGTCTCTAATGAAGATACTGAGCTGAGACCACAAAAAACTGGTATGTCTTTATCTAGGTTGTCTTCTTTCTTCAAAAAGTTAGGAACACAAAAGAGAAGCAGAAGAGAGAAAACAGCGTAATTCAAGAGGCTGACCCCAAAATCAGTTTTGTATTCCTGGGTTTGTTATTCCTCTGTGGGGCTGTACTTCCTTCCAGCAACTTCCTCAAAGGGGAAGTTTATTCTGCAGTTTGCTAGTTCAATCCGCTCTGAGCGCCCTACACAGGCTTTTCCATCAGAGACTCTATCCACGTGGCCCCGTTCATTAGTTTAGTGGTGGCAATGACATATTCTGTGCCTCCATCTTCCAACTGGGAGAGAAAGCGCAGGGCAGCGACTTCGGCAAAGGTAACACCCCCGAGGAAAAATATCAGGGTGACTCGGTTTTCCCCCGGTTGACCTAAAATTGAAACATTTCAGAATTAAGTTGTATGTTATTGGAGCTTCTCTTCCCACCTCTTAAAAAGTGCGTACTGCCCAGCTGGTGGGGCTCAGCGGTTGAGCGTCAGACCATGCACCAAGAGGCTACCGGTTCCATTCCCGGTCAGGGCACATGCCCTGGTTGGTTGTGGGCTCGAGCCACAGTAGGGGGCGTGCAGGAGGCAGCCAATCAATGTTGACGTTTCTCTCTCATTGATGTTTCTCTCTCCCTCTCCCTTCCTCACTCTAAAAAACAATAAAAACGTATTTAAAAAACAAAACTGCATCGTTCATAAGGAAAAAAAAGTCAAATGTGTCTTGGTCTGACAGTTCATTTGAAACTCAGACACATAATTTTGCTCTCAAATGTTTTTTCTAACTACTGAGATCCTCAACTCCAGAGCTGAAAGCTGCTACCCCCAAGGGAATAATGGGTTCCCTGCTTACAATATACATTAGCAACTAACAAAAGAAGTATATTGGACTCTGACTCCCAAGGACTTTACAAATATATTCTACAAAGCAACTGCATAATACATGAAAACCACACTAACAGCACATAACGACCTGTAGATCCGGGCTGTAGACTCACGTTTCTTTTGCAGTCCCGTGGGCAATGGCTGCCGTTCTTCAAAGTGGGGCCCTGGGAGGATGCGCAGAACTTCCTCAATACTCCGCCAGCCAGGCCGGGAAAGCAGCTGGGCCAGCCGCACACTGAGAGGGGCGTAGCCACTGTACACGTAGGATATGTCCGTGGGATTCTGTGGCAAAATTAAAGGGAAAAAGAGCCTGTGGGTATAGAGACTCAGAGCCACCTAACTGGGGCCTTTCGGATAACCCAAAACAGGGGTCCTCAAACGGCCCGCCGAGGACATTTATCCGGCCTGCCGGGTGCCGCTGCCTGTCCTGCTTAGCAGCCGACTCGTCCCGGGCCCGCAGTGTGCATAGGAATTTGTTCGTAGTTTTTTTTTTAAACTATAGTCCGGCCCTCCAACGGTCTGAGGGACAGTGAACTGGCCCCTGTTTAAAAAGTTTGAGGACCCCTGACCCAAAATTATCTGATTTGTCTTTGAAGGCAAAGCCACAATTAACCCCCCACATCTTAGCAGCCGGAAGCTGACTTTTGACTCACATCTTGAAAAGCCATACAGAGTATCTCTAGGGACCGGAGATGAAAATTGTTACTTCGTTTGGCAAGAAACTTTTTGGAGGGTAACTTGGCACTCTAGCTGGGTAACAATGTGCATAATCTTTGAACCCAGAAATTCTACTTTTAGGCATTTATCCTGCAGAGGGGCTGGCACACCAGGGGAGACCAGACCAAAGCACCAACAGTAACAGCAACACCATCTGTACCAGGAAAAGACTGGGAACAACCTGAATTACTAGAAACCTGTTAAATTATAAAGATGGCATATCTGTAGAACCACCTCATAAGAAGTACAAAGAACTTTAAAAAAACAGGACAGGCACGGCTGGTGTGGCTCAGGGGTTGAGCGTCAGCCTATGAACCAGGAGGTCACAGTTCTATTCCCAGTCAGGGCACATGCCCAGGTTGCAGGGCTGTGGGCTGGATCCCCAGTAGGGGGTGTGCAGGAGGCAGCCAATCAATGATTCTTTCTCATCATTTATATTTCTATCTCCCTTTCCCTTCTTCTCTGAAATAAAAAAATATATATTAAAAAATACGTATCTTTTGAGAGCAATTATTGTGGCAATTTGGTGGTTTAATAGTAAATACTAGTATATTGTGCAGGTAAATTTGACTAAGGTTAAGATTTTTAAAAAGCATATGATTTCAGAAACCCGTGGACATAAGGCATATATCTTGTATGACTTTTTCTGACTAAATTATAAAATTATGTTTTTTTCTTTCTCCATGGTAAGCAAAGGAATATCTTTAGAACATAGGGCCTTATTTAAGAATGCCACACTGGCCGAAACCGGTTTGGCTCAGTGGATAGAGCGTCGGCCTGCGGACTGAGGGGTCCCAGGTTCGATTCTGGTCAAGGGCACGTACCTTGGTTGCGGGCACATCTCCAGTGGGGGGTGTGCAGGAGGCAGCTGATCGATGTTTCTCTCTCATCGATGTTTCTAGCTCTCTATCCCTCTCCCTTCCTCTCTGTAAAATATCAATAAAATATATTTAAAAAAAAAAAAAAAAAAAAAAAAAAAAAAAAAAAAAAAGAATGCCACACTGGACTTTGGGGGTTGTTCTACCTTTCTATTAGAATGGGAGTTCACTTTGACCATAACTCTCTGCTTCAATAGTAACTGCAGATTTTAAGTGTGGGTTTATCTCTGTTCTTACCTCTGCCATCAGAAATGGTTCTTGTCCCGAAAACGATGGCTGCAGCCTCTAGAAATTTAACAACCAACTTCCCATTCCCATGCTGCCATTGTGTTCCTTTTCTTAGTGAAGGAGTTTGTGTCAATACAGGAGCTGGAAAGTTGGCTTGTACCTCGTTTGTGTTTGTTTTCCCAGGGTTTCTCCTCTGGACTCAAACCATGAAGCTGTAGCCCATCAGGAGTTTCTTTTCCTATTTGATTCCCTCTTCTCATTATGTGACTCACCGAACACAAAATTCTATCATCACAGGATCTCAGAGAAATTCAGTTATTATTTTGCCTTGATGCTGATTAGCTTATAAATCATTCTGCAGTGATGAATATCCTGTTTAGGCTCTCCTGAGAAACGCTGTTTGCCACTTCTCTTCACAAATGGTTACTGTATTTTTAATGTCTGTTTCATGTGATAAAAGACATACTGTATTTAATTCTAGTGAAATATGTTAGGATGTGGTAAGGGGTGGATTTTGATTTAGTTTTGTTATGAATTTACAGATACTATTTTATTAGGGTACTTTTTGCCTCTCATAGACATCAAGAAACACTTATTTCTAATTATTGCAAGTTATTGTAACTATTGTAATTGTTATGTTATAGAAATAAACCTTTATTTAAATGTAAACCCTATAGCATTGATTCTAATGAAAATGGAAGCAAAAACAGAAAACTAAATAAAGAGGCAGAACACAGGATGACCATCAAGAGACAGTGGACATGATGCGTGGGGTGGGAGCAGCAGGTCAGAACGGTGAAGCGAGCCAAATTGAAGTATCATTTACATTGTACAACACAGAAATTAAGTCTCTATATTGCAAATGGGGAAAAACAATCCAATTTTGCTTCTGACAGAGGAGACAATCTAATTATTAGTCTTTGTTGCAAGAGGCAGCCTAATGAAAAACCAAGAGAGAATGTAAGAGAAAGAAGTTTAGGAAGAGTGGAATCAACCATACATGTAAAACAAAGTGCACCTGCTTTGGAGATCAATGGTACAGAATATGCACCATTTATGTGAAAGTGTCTGTATAGTCATAGAATCTTTCTGGAAGGGTTAAAAAGCGGGTTAGGGTTACAACAGCTGCTTTTGAGGGGAAACTGGGGTTAGATGTGGAAGGAACCTAACTTCACTGTCTGCCTTACTTTTGCACAAGCTGACTTTTCACCGCACACGCTGGATTCTTCCCAGATCCTCTCTGCCCTTCTTGGCTCTGAGCCCAGGAGGCAGACTGCAGGCTCTGCAACAGCGCACTCCAAGTCCTCTGTTTGGGTTGGGCCAATGGGAGGCGCCAGATAAGCACAGGAGAGTGGGCTGCAGTGAGGTCAGGGTTTTTCCACCCTGGCTTCCTCTCTGTGACTCAGGTGGAGGCTGGCTGTGCTCCTCAACCAGAGGCCTGTCAGCCTTGTCTTGTCAGACGGCCGCTCCAGTTAGCTCTTCTGTCCACGACTGGCACAGGTTTCTGGAACAGCTCGCTCTCCTTGCCCTCAGGCCTCGCCTGGTAAGGGCTGCCCACTGCACTGCCTCTCACCCGCCCCCCCCCCTCCCCATCTTTATGACACTCTCCTCAAACTACCCAGTGTGAGAGTGTCCCATTTCCTGCTGGGATTCTGACAGATATAATACACAAATGCATTACTTTTTCACATTAGAACACTGTTGTCACCAGAGACTGTTAACCAGTTACTGACTGAGCTGGCGTGAGAAGGGTGCCTTACTTGTTCATTGACGTCATCCATCCAGAGGCGTAGGGTTTTCCGGATTGTCGGGTAATTGTTCCTGCCCCCGATCTGCGGTTTCAGTAGGCCAGCCTTCTCCAGGTTGTGTAAGGTCAAAATGTGCTCGTAGCCATACGTCTGCAAGACAAGTCATTCGGCGTGGATGTCAGATCAGGAAAAGGCTTTTGCGACTTTCATAAAAGAGCACCTCTGATAAACCGACTTGTTCTGTTCTCCAGGGCACGCCACTGAGGTCCAGGTTATGACTGACCGTGGCACGGGGAAAGGACCCGCCCTAAAACTGCCTGTCCATCACAATTAATCCAGCTCATTTGTTTCAGAGGGATTTAATGTATTCAGAGTCAAAATTTATGGGCCCAATTGAAATGAGCAGATTTTGGAAGTCTTTGTTTTTGTTTTGTTTTCTCCCTTGGCAAATTAGTAATTTAAAAATATACTGACCTAGCCCGGCTCGCGTGGCTCAGTGTTTGAGTGTGAACCTATGAACCAGGAGGTCACAGTCTGATTCCCAGTCAGGGCACATGCCTGGGTTGCAAGCTCTATCCCCAGTGTGGGGAGTGCAGGAGGCAACCAATCAATGATTCTCTCATCACTGATGTTTCTATCTCTCTCTCCCTCTCCCTTCCTCTCTGAAACCAATATACTAAATACACACACACACACACTGACCTGGAGAATTTCTCTTTTGTAATAATCCAGAACCTTTTGTTTGAGTCCACTATTGCACACTGACTGGAGGCAAACAAGTCTTAACACCTTGATCAGCGAATGCTTCTGGGCAATACAGTCCTCAATGTAACCATTGACCTGGAAACAAAGTACAGACAGACCTATACCATCACCTGGTTTGGGGACCTCAAGACCTTGATACATACTATTATTTTTAAAAATCAAATAAAGGAGATGTGTGGGAGAACGCCCCCCATCTCCAACCTCCCATTCCCTAAGCCCCCTCCAGCCCCTGGCACACACCAGGAGCATAAGGCCGGTGAGGACATGTTCAACAATCCAGATGCCCGTCTGGGCTCATCTGTCTCTATGGACAATGTCCTGAGAGGGATGTGTGACCTAGTCTATCCCAGTAAAGTGGCAATTTATCAGTAATAGAAATGTTTTTAGAAGATGGAAATTTTCATCAAATGAACCATTTTAAATTTACTAATAGAGGTGACCATGTAAAGAAATATATGACCAATTCTCACTGAAAGCAAGTATCTCAATTTGCCTATAACAGCCCTTAAAGCTCTGATTTCGGGGGCTGGGTCTCACCTCTCCGTGCATCATAGGAAGTGCTCTCCACAGAGTGACGGTAAATACCTGTTACTGATAAAATCTGTATTTTCACATTTTGCATTTGTTCTTAAAAATACTTAAGCGCCCTAACCGGTTTGGCTCAGTGGATAGAGCGTCGGCCTGTGGACTGAAGGGTCCCGGGTTCGATTCCGGTCAGGGGCATGTACCTTGGTTGCGGGCACATCCCCAGTGGGAGGTGTGCAGGAGGCAGCTGATCGATGTTTCTCTCTCGTCGATGTTTCTAACTCTCTATCCCTCTCCCTTCCTCTCTGTGAAACATCAATAAAATATATTTAAAAAAAAAAAAACTTAAGCGAGACATTGGAGTAAAAGCCATTGCTTTTCTAGCTATGGACTTATGTTTGATACAGTATTTATTATTTGTTAGACAGTTTAAATTGTTCACGAACCTTATCGGTGTCTATTCCAGACATAAACTCCTGCTCCACTGTCAACTTATCAAAGAAGTCTTCAGAAGCTAAAATGTAATTAGGAGATTTGCAACTTAGAAATTAAATAAATTTCCATTTATCTAAGTGAAGTGCTTTTATGAACAGAGCATGATTAAGAAACAAGACATGCAAAAAGCAGGCAGGCCACAGGCTGAAACAGCTCCTGGCAAAAACCTTCTAAAAGCATGGAAACCCTACGACCCTGCATGGCTAAGTTCCATCTACATAGAGTGGACCCCGAACCCCTTTGCTATCCTCAAAACTCAAAAATGTTGTCTCAGTTTCAGTGAAAGCTAATTTCCCCAGGGTATTGCATCATCAGATTCAACCCAGTTTCACCTGACTTCTATAAAGTGTACTTCATAGTACAGGGCACCGACCAATCTCCTAGGCAGCTTTTACAGCCTGAGTTTTAAAGAATAAGCTTGTCTTTGGTTTAATATACATCCTCTGAGCTCTTTCAAAACACTCCCTGTATGCTATATACCAATTCTGTGGAAAGTTTTCAAGGGAAAAACAGAAACAGAAACATCCCATTGTTCTAATTAAATAATACTTAATAATAGAAAAAAAAACTAGAGTAAAAAAACTAACTGCCTCATATTATGGTGGCAAACTATGGAAAACTTTTGCTCCCTCTAATTGTTATCCCAAAAAAGTTTACCATATGATTATATTATTTTAATAATCAAAAGAAATGTGCTCACCACGAATGGCACACTTTTAACTGTGAACATGTGTGCGCTTAATTAACACAGAGAATCACAGAGGTGCCCATGGCCACGTGGCAGACACTGGGTAGGTCTGCGAGGCAGCCCAGGCGAACCTCATCCCTGGATACTCACTAGTGACATCTTTGATCAGCTCTGCGATCGAGGTGTGGTTCGCCAGCGAGCCTCTGGCGGCCTGCATGTGGGGCAGCTGGGAGACGAACTGCTTGATCTCCCCCACCGTCTTGGCGTTGTGCCTCTCCTGAAATGGGCAGAACCACGAGAAAGGAAGATACTCACTGTCGAGAGCTCTGTTCTTTGTTTTGTTTAGTTTAGTTTAATGTGGCAAAAAGAATGGGATAAAAATGAATCAGGCCAAACCCAGCTCCAACATCACATGGAAAACCAGAAAAGGTGACGTTCACGGTGCCTGTTCACTGCGTTGGTGCTTCTGTCCCGAGCAAATGTCTGTGGTTTTCTCTTCCCAGGTGCCAGACCATTCTGGGAACAGTATTTTGTGGGCATCTGAGCATATGTGGGGGGACAGTATTGGGTAAACCACAGACATTTTGCAGTAAAACACTAAAGGAAAGCACTATGTTAAGAGGGGAACATAAACAGCAAGCTCCTTCTATAACGGGAAGGAAAGAGCCATCCTTCTTACTGAGCCTTAATTTTGAATGATGTCCTTGAACAAAGTGAACCTCACTTAGTGATGAGAAAATATTTTTGTTTTGTAAAATTGAGTAGTCATTTAAACCAAAAGTAACTTCAGAAACATGAAAATCAAATTAAATGGATGTAATTCCTAAGAAAGATGAAATCTGGAAATACATACTCAGTGGAAAATTAGCTTTCAAAAGTTCTCCAAATTCATGTCTCTAATGCCCAAGTACTCAGTCTACATCGCATTGATTCTCATGGTTCAAAATCAACCTGAATCCAGAATGACGCAGCAGGGACCAGGCAGGAGCCGGCAGGAAGCTGATAATGAAGCTGCCAATTTGAAAGCTCCCGCCGCTGGGGATTTCGCTCTCATTATCACCCACCATGTCTTCAGGGGCCTCTGCCACCAGCATGTTGGTCAACCTTAGGAGTTTTCACCCCAAATTGCAAGTTCTATTACAGAGGATCTTTTATTTATAGTACAGCTGGCTTCCTCTTAAGTGGGGTAGGAAATAATAAAAAAGGAGGGAAAACAAGTGTTTATGGCAAAAGCTTGTAAACTGCCAACACTGCCTGCCCCTCCCCAAAAGGGGGAAAAAGTTAACAGGATACCTTTCTCCTAGGGGAGAAGTTTAAAAGGGCGGTCTGGCCTGTGACAAGAGTGGCAGGTGACAACCACACCAGCTCACCTCAAACGCAGCCGAGATCACCTTGGCTTTCTTGCTAAGCACGGAGCCCACGGCGTTGAAGTTCTTGTCGCGGATCTCCGCGTACAGCTCCTCCGCAGAGTTCAGCTGAAGCTTCTTGGCTTCCGTGGGAAGATCCTTACCGCCATCACCCTGTTTCTTGGGCGCGAATTTCTCTGGAGGTAACTTCACGTAACCTGGACAGCACGGACAGGAACAAGCGCCTGTGTGCACTTCCTGGGAGAACCACGCACATGCCCAGGCACAGAGCAGAATTTTCCCAAAAGGACACGTAAGCCGCCTTGACTGAAAAATGGTGCACAGCACTGAGGTTTTATCTTTCCCATGATCAAAGTAGACTTGGATCGTAAGTAAATCAGTCAGGATTATTATCAAGATTTTCTCCAGTTTTAAATGCTGACAGAAACAGCATGTGGGCCAAAAACAAACACGTTGGTGACCTCTGACCTAAGATTCTGTCAAGCCTAAACTCTTGCAGGCCTTCCGTCTTCCCTTGTGTTCTCAAACGCCCATATCAGCCTTTTCCCTAGAGTGACGTTCCCAGCTACATTCTCTGCTTTAGCAAGCTGGTCACCTGTCATTTCCCGCTTTGATGATGCTGCCTGCCCCCACCAGCACCACGCTCCACACTCCCACTTTCCAAACCCACCCCAAGCCACCTCTCCCACAGCCTCTCACACGGCTGCAGTGCTGCCTGGATTTAACCCCAGGCCTCTGCTCACAGGGCACAAGCACAGTCCTCACACTACACACTGGCCAGCCCGTTAGCTTGGACAGTTTACCTCTAGTGTCTAAAAGTCAAAAGCAGTATTTTTGTATTATCAAATATTCTCTGAGTTATATGCAAAGAAAGCACCTTCAAAAAAATGACTGTTATCTTGGCCAAATGACCTATTAGTAAAAATAGATGGCACTTTACTTACTGTTCTGAATGCCATAAATTTCATCGATGAGTCCTTCATACGTCAGCTGAGTGGCAAGGGGCGTTAACAAGTCCACATTTCGATCGAGCAGTAAGAGATTATCAAAAACAGGAAATACGGAATTCTGGCTTCCTGTGAACTCTCTCTTCATCCTGATCATCATATTGGCCACTTGCTGGAAATAAAATATTGGATCAGGTGGGACTCTCCTGGGAATGAGCCGATTTTAAAATTTGGCTAAAAACAGAAAGACAATCAAAAAAGTAAAAAAAGAGAAAAACTGTGGAATGGTGAGATAGATAAGAAATTAGCAGCATTTGCCACTGGCCACCCATCCCAACGCTCACACTGTGGCCAATGGCAACCTGTATTTCTCAATGGGGCACAAAATCAGGGACAGTCTATCTGTGTTATTCCTGGTGGTTGTGTTCTATAAAGTTATGTGAATAGGAATCAGCGAGTACTGAGCCACAGCTCCTGGCGGAAACAGGGGGTGAGGTTCCTGCGGGCTCTGGTCACATTTCCGTTAACTGGTCAACATGTAACCTTGTTTAATGTGTTGCTGTTTAAAGACACTTTGTTTAAGATATATTGTTGAGCCCTGGCTGGTTTGGTTCAGTGGATAGAGCGTTGGCCTGCGGACTGAAAGGTCCCAGGTTCGATTCCGGTAAAGGGCATGTACCTTGGTTGCGGGCACATCCCCAGTGGGAGGTGTGCAGGAGGCAGCTGATCGATGTTTCTAACTCTCTATCCGTCTCCCTTCCTCTCTGTAAAAAATCAATAAAATGTATTAAAAAAAAAAAAAAGATATATTGTTGAGCTCAACCAGCATGTCTCAGTGGTTGAGCATCGACTATGAACCAGAAGGTCATGGTTCGATTCCCAGCCAGGGCATATGCCAGGGTTGTGGGCTCGATCCCCAGTGTGGGGCCTGCAGGAGGCAGCCGATTAATGATTCTCTTTCATCATTGATGTTTCTATCTCTTTCTCCCTCTCTGAAATCAATAAGAATATGTATATATTTTTAAAAAAGATATATTGTTCATTCACTGACAGTGAGCTCACAGCCCAACGGCACCATCACTCACACCTGAACGAAGCTAGCCTAACGTCTTTTCTCAGGAGGCTTGTCACAGCCTTTCTAAGCTCAGGGACTCTAGACACCCTTTCACTATGTGTGAGGACCGTTTTAACAGCAAACCACCAATAAGAAGCACAAAGATGCAAAAAATGTGGCATTAAGCAGTGTGTGGGCCCATTTGGTGGCAGAAAAGACACTGTTTACAATAGGAGCTGAAACAAGAGGGCAGAGCAGCACTCTGTTCAACCTCAGCTGCCAACATGCGCACTGGGCAACTCAAATTATTTGCTGTTTCGGGCATGTCCACAAAACACTGACTATCACTTTGGGGGTTATGAGTAAGTTTTAGCAAGTTGGCAAGTTCCCAAATAAAAAGGATTAGCAGGATTTGTTTATTAATGGCTTCCCACTCCTTCCCCCTTCTTGGGTGCAAGGGGCCCCTTCCTTCACCACCAGAAACACGGTCGTTTCTCACCCGGGCGCACTCTCCTTTCCCGAAGATCTGGGGGATGGTCCCGTACAGAGCCTGCAGGGTCATCAGCCCCTTGGCCGCGTGGTAGAGGCTGGTCTGGTCGCTCTCCAGGTAGCACTCCTGTGGGGATAAATGGAAGGTCACCGTCAGGCCACTGGGATTCCACTTTGCCGGGGAAGCAGAAGATGGGACCCAAGTCCCTTTTACAAAGCTGCAGTGGCACTCTAGGTCACAGGACCAATAGCTCAGCTCTCAGGTACAGCTGTGGAAGCATTCTCCGGGGGCAGAACCTTCGGGAAGAAAAGGGTTCACCAGGCATGCCAGCTCTTAGTTTATCAGCTCTTGAATAAATTACTGATTAATAAAGGTTTACACGGGTTCTTCCATTCGCCATGGTGAATATAAACTTTGGTAGGATATTTTGGGAGGGCCACATGCTAATACTCACAAATGTGCGCATTCTTTGACCCCCAAAGTCCCAGATGACCACACAACAGAATACTTGGCAGTTTTACAAACATGTGGCAGGTTTTCACATGTACCGTCAACAAATGACGGCCGTAAACATTGTGAGAGAGGAGAAGGAATGGTCGAACCATCTTTAAAGTATGATATCATTCTCAGAAAATATATTTCACTTTATAAAACATACAAAGTGCATTTTGTAAAATATACAAAAATATACTTATTTTTTAATATTTTTTTGCTGACAAGTGAGAAACAGAAGCGATCAGTTCTGACACTGGAAGGAAGCACCCAGGTTTTGGACTCAGGGTGCCTTGACCTGATCCCCACTGTCACTTCCCAGCTGGTCCCTACAACAACTAGATAACCTCTCTGTGCCTCGATTTATTCCTTTGTATAGTGGAGCACATTCACCATAGCATAAGGACTAAATGAGAAAAATGCTTATAAAGACAGCTTTATATTTAGCACCTGAAACGTGCTAAATATAAACGTTTAAGGTTTAACTTAAACGTTTAAGGTTTAACTGAAACGTTTAAGGTTTAACTTTTATTATAAATTATTTGGATTTTTTACAACCATCATCCAGTGGTTCGCTGCACCACCACCAATGTACCTCTAGTCTCCAAAGCCAGGAGGGAGGGGACAGGGATGGCGAGGGGTTAAGGAAGAGACAGTGGAAGGTTCTTCCAAGTCTCGTGCATCTCACCATTTCACTGAATATGACAGGCCAAAATCAAGAATGTGTAAAGCCCTAGCTGGTTTGGCTCAGTGGATAGAGTGTTGGCCTGTGGACTGAAGGGTCCTGGGTTTGATTCCAGCCAAGGGCACATGCCCGGGTTGTGGGCTCGGTCCCTGGTGGGGGGCGTGCAGGAGACAGCCGGTCAATGATTCTCTCTCATCACTGATGTTTCTATTTCTCTCTCCCTTCCTCTCTGAAATCAATAAAAATATATATTAAAAAAAAAAAAAAAAGAATGTGTAAAGACAGGCTTTCTGTCCAAATTACTAAAAACTCCCAATTGGAGCAGAGGTAAGGTGAAAATTCAAGAAAAAAAATACCAGGGAACATATCTTAAAAGAACATTCATATATTTTTTTAGCTTAAAAGTTGTATTACTATCAAGGCATTTAAAAATAATTCTATGTTTTGAATAAGATATAAGAGTTAACAACAGGTATAGAATTTTTTGCTCTAATATTACTGGCAGTGGGGAGATTGTTGGTATTGACACCCCAACTCTATTCTGCATGTGCGAAATTCCCCGTGGCATTTCAATCCATGAGCATGTTTTGGGAGAGCCAAATGCTAACACCCATTAACATTTAAATACACATTTTTGACCTTGCAAAGTTATTTTTTAAATTAGTTTTTACAAAGTAGATATTACATACACTGATTTTTACATATACAAACAACTTAAGATCACAATAGATTCAGCACTGTTACTGAGCATTAAACCGGGCAGAACTGGAATCCCCACATTTTGTACAGAATGATGGAGATGATCATCATATCCTGCAAGCATGGAAAGCTCTAGAGTGCCTCCTTATGCTGAGAAATGCTAAATTATGCTTGCAGTTTAACAGTCACATAAATAGCCCAGCCAGTGTGGCTCAGTGGTTAAGCATTAACTCATGAACCAAGAGGTCACCAGTTTGATTCCCGGTCAGGGAACATGTCCGGCTTGTGGGCTCGATCCCCAATAGGGGGCATGCAGGAGGCAGCTGATGGATAATGTTTCTCTCTCATCGATGTTTCTCTCTATCCCTCTCCCTTCCTCTCTCCCTAAAAATCAATAAAAGCATATTTTTAAAAATCACATAAGTAAAATGCAACTCCATCAGAAATCAGGGTTGAATTTAACATGAGGTAGAGCTCTTAGCTTTACCATCCAGGCAAAATGCTTGTTCTCTAAACTGAATCCTTAGGTGAACACACCAAGCCCAGGGCTCACAGTTCTCAGCAGTAAATAATTCTGCCCTTCTTTGCAAATCCCTGATTACATAAACAGGCGCTCTCGCCTCTGGACAGGTTTTGTCATGCCAGGACACGTTTCCTAGCTGCTGCCAATTCACGTTAATTACACGTGCGAATTAATTATGAGCGTACCGTTATAGATATGTGACAAAGCAAATACGGCAAAATGTTAATTCCAGAATCTAGGTGATGGGTATGTGGGCACTCCCTCTATAATTCTTTCAATTTTTCTCTATGTTTGAAATTTGGAGGAAAAAAGAGTTCAGCTCTGGCTGGTGTGGCTCAGTTGGTTGAGCGTCATCAGATGCACTGTAAGGTTGCGGGTTCGATTAGCGGTCAGGGCATGTGCCAGGTTGTGGGTTCGATCCCAGGTCAGGGTGTGTACAGGAGGCAACCCATTAATGTCTCTCTCTCACATGGATGTTTCTTTCTCTCTCTTTCTCTTCCTCTCACTTCCTCTCTCTCTAAAATCAATAAAAACATTTTTAAAAAATGTAACTACTTTATCATTGGAAATGTCTACCTGGTATAAAGGTATTATAATTAACATTAAAACCCAAGCCACAGACTGGGAGAAGATACTAGCAGCTTTTATAACCCACAATGATAAGTACCCAAAATACATAAAGAATTCTTCAGCCCTAACCGGTTTGGCTCAGTGGATAGAGCATCGGCCTGCAGACTGAAGGGTCCCAGGTTCGATTCCGGTCGGGGGCATGTGCCTTGGTTGCGAGCACATCCCCGGTGGGGGGCATGCAGGAGGCAGCTGATCAATGGCTCTCTCTCATTGATGTTTCTGGCTCTCTATCCCTCTCTCTTCCTCTCTGTAGAAAATCAATAAAATATATTTTAAAAAAAAAAAAAGAATTCTTCAAAAAGAAAAAAATGGGCAAAGAAAAATGAACACGCAATTTGCTAAAAAGAAAAATCTTAAACATTAATATACCTATGGAAAAGCTCAGCTTCCAGTAACCAAGGAAATGCAAGTTAAAACAATAGCCTGGATACTGTCATACTTGTAAATTTGGCAAAAGTTTAAGTCTGACACTAAGAAAGAAAATACCAGACTTACTTTGAAGGCTCCCTCTGATTCCATGGATAAGAGATCTCCGTCAAAGGGAATGAGATCCAAGCTATACTCCTCCCTGTGAATAAAGGAGCCCAAAACACCCAGATCCTTCAGCCGCTGTTCACATAATAAGCTACGTCGTGGCACAAACAGAATGTGGAAATCTCTTGCTGGGCCACGTCTGTCTTCACTGCAAAAAAAGTAACGTTTGTTAGTTTATGAGCCCTTTAAGGTCACAAACTATTTTATTTATATTATTCTCAGAGCCTGGTCCTACGTCTGGTACACAGCAGGCACTAAATAAATGTTGGCTAGATAAATATACCAATATTGACTTTCAGACCCAAATTGTTACAGTTACTCTCTCTATATTTTCCTCCCTGAAAGGAAAGCAACACTGATTCATTGCCACAACTTTGTAATGCATTTTCTAGCATCCTCTTAAACTATTTATGGGGCACTAAAGCTTTCAGGTTTATTGAAACAGGATATGTGTGTCTTCCTGAAAACAAATGGCTCTTTAAACCAAACCAATGCAAATACAGAGTCTTACATTAAAACGAAAGATCATTCTTGACTCCCCCCTGCACTCTCCTTCACAGTGAACTTCCCAAAATAGCCCATTTGCTTTTAAGGTTTTAGGGGCCACACCAATCAATTGTATGAGTGCAGACTGGGCTGGGACAACTTCCTCTATATAGCGATGCTGTATTAAACTTTAATCAGCTCTTACTTATTCTGCTTATGAGATTCAAGAACACTATATTCAGTATACTGAAAAACAACCATTAGAGGTTTTTCTTTTTTCTTTTTAATTAGGGTCCCTTATACTAATACAGGTCCAAATATTTAGCTGTCCTATAAAAGAATGGGGTTATGCAATGACACCCCGCCCCCAAAACTGAACAACTTCACAAGTGTCCCATCCCCCCATCCTTTCATGCCTGCCCCAGTTTTCAAAAGACCACCTTCCAATGCACTGGCAAGAGAGTGGGGTTGCAATGAGGAGCTCAGTACATTAAAACCATCTGGAGGGCCAACCTCTTTTGGATCAAACACAAGCTCTGAGAAATACCTGAGCACATTTTCAGCAATTATATCCATCAATTCTAGCCTGGGTCTGACAAAAAAAATAATATTCTTGACATCAGCTGCCGGCAAACGACTTCCTTTAAGGGTGAACATTTTTTCCACTTCATGTTCCTACGGAAACATACACAAAAGGTTAACAAAAAAACCTGTCTTTACCTGTCATGTCCAGATTCAGACATCCTACCCTCCTAGCCCAGTGGTAGGCAAACTGCGGCTCATGAGCCACATGCGGCTCGCGAGCCGCGGTTTGTCGCTCTGTTGACTGAGTTTGCCGACCACTGCCTTAGGGAAAAACACTTAAAAAACATTTTAACAATGTACTAATGTCTTTAACCCGAAGTCAAAACTTCTGGGTAAGCATAATGCCTTACGAAGTGGTCGGCAAACTCATTAGTCAACAGAGTGGCAAACCGCGGCTCGCGAGCCGCATGTGGCTCGCAAGCTGCAGTTTGCCAACCATTGTCCTAGCCAAATGCTCTTAGTACTTAATTATCCAAACTTATATTCCCAAAAGCCAGATGTATAAAGCACTAAGTTTTCAGGACAAAGTCACTGCTATTGTATCTGAATTCAAAGAACTCTCACATGATTACCTATCAAAGACACCAGGTAATGGGCATATAATACAATGTCAGTAATTTCCCTAGAATTAGAATCAGTGTAGCATCACAGGCCAAAGGATCAAAATGTTAGCCAAGAATTAGTATCCGTGTTTCCAAAGACCAGACAGCTTTATAAGCCAATTGTTCAGGAGAAAATGTAAAATTCCATTCTTACTGCGAAAATGCATAATTATTAATCCCTCAACAAAACCAGAATAGCTAATTTACCTTCAGTAGTGAATACTGTGCAATCAGGCCAAATGGTCCTGTGAGGTACTCATCCCAAACTATTGCCTAGAAGAGGGGAGAAACATTCTCTTATTATGGTTACTATCAGGAATGTCAACAATATCAACAGAAAATAGCAGTCATACATAATAGGACTCTCTGCTTCAAACTTTGAATTAAAATTTTAAAAAATATATTTTTAATGATTTGAGAGAGGAAGGGAGAGGAAGAAACAGAAACATCAATGATGAGAATCGTTGATGGGCTGTCTCCTGCACACTCCCTACTGGGGATCTAGCCCACAACCCAGGCATATGCCCGTGACCGGAATCAAACCCGGGACCGAACGCGGGACCCTTCCGTCCACAGGCCAATGCTCTATCCACTGAGCCAAACTGGCTAGGGCTCTGAATTAAAAATTTTAATAGACTCTGACCACATTCATACCCTGCAGGTCTAAAGAAAAACAGCAAGGGCAAGGGTAGTGGTGGTCACAGGAAAATTAAGACTTCATCACTATCCTCAACAGAAAGGAGCTGTAGTGTGCTGTGTACCTGTGTCATGGTATTACTGGATTAAACGGTATGAAAACTGCCAATGGCAATAGTTCAACCTAGTATTTTATATATAAGTATCATAATCCAATTACATAAAAATTAAAACCTCTGGACCTAACCGGTTTGGCTCAGTGGATAGAGCGTCGGCCTGCGGACTGAAAGGTCCCAGGTTTGATTCCGGTCAAAGGCATGTACCTTGGTTGCGGGCACATCCCCAGCAGGAGGTGTGCAGGAGGCAGCTGATCGAAGTTTCTAACTCTCTATCCCTCTCCTTTCCTCTCTGTAAAAAAGCAATAAAATACATTTAAAAAAAATTAAAACCTCTGATGTATTACAAATCTTACTTTGACAGAAGACGACAGTTTAAAAGGCTCAGAAAATTTAAGTAACATGTTCAAGGCCACATAGTGACCTTGCATCCTATATAATAAAGAGCTAATATGGTAATTAGATCGGATGGTGGAACGACCTTCCCCAACGAGGGGGCAGGAGCAAGGCCGCCGAGGGGGGCCACCAGTGCCACGAGGGTCTAGCCCCTTGTAGGAATAATATAAGGGAGTCAGAACTCAAACTTAGGGCTTAACGACCCCACAGGGCATTGCTCTGGGCCCCTGGAGCATTTCTACTGCTAAACTCCAGGATAATTGCTTTTCCTTTTAACTGACACTTTTATTGAGATAACTGTAGGTAACACTGGGTTGTAAGAAGTACTCCAGAGGTATCCCTTCTATACTTTACCCCGTTTCCCAATGGTAACATTTTGCAAAAACTATAATCCAATATTACATCCAGAGTATTGACAGTGATCCAATCCATGACCTTCTTCAGATTTGAGCATCATTTCTTGAGCTTGAACTGGGGATCTAGGACTTAGCCTGTTTTCTCCTCTCAATGGCTGCTAGCACCCACTCTACTTCTTGGCTTTCTCTTCTTTCTAAGACGGGTTCCTGAGTTTCCGCAGTTCTCCTTTTGTGGTCAGAGTTTCACTGCCAGTTATTTGTGGGGGAGGGAAGAGCTGATAGATTCTAGGGGGAGAGGTCATAGCATCACTTAAAAGTCCCTGATCTACAGTTTCGGATTCCATTGCTAACCGGGTACTAGTAGGAAACGCCTAACAGGAAGGTCCAGGGAAACCTCAAGTAACAACTTCTCTCCTGCTCCGCACGAGCAGCAGGTGATACGGTGCTGGTGCTTCAGAGACTTTTCCAAAGTACGATTTGTTACGACACCTATGATCCTTGTAATGCAAGGCATCATCACCCACCCGCCCCGGTGTCTGCAGAGCACCGCACATAAGCTGGTCCGCAGGCACTGAGACAACACGGTGGCTGACTCTGCTACCACAAAACATCGCGACGCCACGCGGAGTCCGGGCCGTCAGCCCCGGGGCCCACCGCCTGCTCGCCTCCGGGGAAGCTCCAGCTACCTCAGCCAGTGGGAGCCCGAGCGGTCGGACCGGATGAGGCCAGGCCGGACGGGGCTTCAGGGCGCCGTGGCCACCTCCCGCCCCTCACCTTGCTTCCTGCGCACTTGTCCAGGAATTCGCGCAGCTCCCGACGCACCGCCTCGCGCAGCACGTTCAGGTTCACTCGCCCATAGGACAGGTGCGCCGCCATCTTGCCCCACCACCCCCCTTTCTTGCCTCATCCAAACGCGCCCCCTCAGTCTCTCCTGAAGTCCATAGGCGGAGTCACGTGGCAGCGCGTCCACGTGACCACGCTGGCGTTCGCACGCAAACCTGGAAACCCGAACTGGCCTGGCCGGCGCCAGCGGCTCCTCCAGGCCCTAGCGCCGCCTGCTTCCTCCACTAACACTGTGTTGTAGTCGCTGGGCGCTGACAATTGAGTTTAAAGGCGGAGACTGGATCCTGCTCGCTCCGTTTAAGTTTTAAAAATCGCCACTTTCATCTTGCAGCGAGCATACTCGCTGTAAAATGGTAATATGAAGCTAAACGTGAATGAGAATATTTTCAATTAGAGCGATTAAAAGGTCTTTCTCTTTGCTCTTTTGGTTTGTGGGCTAAAATTTAGAAAAATGGCCAGAGTCCGAAGGAACCTGAGGGATTTGTCTGTTTGGCTCTTCTTAGTATACTTTTCTTAGGAAATACTATCCGATGTAGAATCCAGGTCCCAGCACTTCCTTCATCAGTAAAATTCGCATATTACCTTATCAGTTGTGGAAATCATTCACATACAAAAGCTTATTAGGCCCTGGCCGGTTGCTCAGTGGTTAGAGCGCCGGCCCTCTCGACCCTGCGCACCCAAGGATCACCGGTTCAATTCTTGGTCAAGGGCACATGCCCAGGTAGCAGGTTCAGTCACCGTTGGGTGCATATGGGAGGCAACCGATAGATGTTTCTTCCTCAGATGTTTTTCTCTCAAATCAATAAAAACATATTTTAAAAAAAGAATATACCAAGTTCTTAAAGCTGTTTATCAGCAAGACTGCAGTAGAAATTGCTATTTGGATCTATAGTGCTTGCTCATTTGAAGAAAAACCATTATGATAAAAGAAACTGAAAATATCAGTACCACTGGGCAAAAAGAATAATCATTAAAGTAGATAAAGCCCTAGCTGTTTGGCTCAGTGGATAGAGCATTGGCCTGTGGACTGAAGAGTCCTTGGTTCGATTCCCCTCAAGGGCACATGCCAGGTTGTGGGCTCGATCACCAGTAGGGGGCATACAGGAGGCAGCCAATCAATGATTCTCTTTCATCATTGAAGTTTCTCTCTCCCTCTCCCTCTGAAATCAAATAGATAAGATACACACTAGAGACCCAATGCACAAACTTAGTGCACAGGATGGGGAGTCCCTCAGCCCAGCCTGCACCCTCTCACAATCCAGGATCGTTGGCTCTTAACTGCTCGCCTGCCTGCCTGCCTCATCGCCCCTAACCGCTTCTGCCTGCCTGCATCATCGCCCCTAACCACTCGCCTGCCTGCCTCATCGCCCCTAACTGCTCGCCTGGCTGCCTAATCGCCCCTAACCGCCTCTGTCTCAGCCCCCGCTGCCGCAGCTTAGTCCAGAAAGACATCTGGAAGGACATCCAAAATGATGTCCAGAAGGTTGTTCAGCTGTCTAGTGAATTATCATATTACGCTTTTATTACATATATTTAAAATAGACACTTCATCAAAGTGGATATACAGATGGCCAAGAGACATATGAAAAAATGCTCCAAGTCACTGATCATCAGAGATGCAAATTAAAATAACAATGAGGTATCACCTCACACCTGTCAGAATGGCTACCACCACCAAATCCACAAATGACAAGTGCTGGTGAGGATGTGGAGAAAAGGGATCCCTAGTACACTGCTGGTGGGAATGCAGACTGGTGTGTAACTATTATGGAAAACAGTATCGTGTTTCCTCAAAAAATTAAATATGTAACTTCCATTTGACCCAGTGATCCCACTTCTAGGAATATATCCTAAGAAATCCAAAAACACCAATCAGAAAGAATGTATGCACCCCTATGCTAATAGCAGCACAATTTACAATAGCTGAGATCTGGAAACAGCCCAAGTGCTCATCAGTAGATGAGCTGTGGTACAATTATGCCATGAAATACTATGCAGCAGTAAAAAAGAAGAATCTCTTACCCTTTGAGACAGCATAGAGGGACCTGGAGAGCATCATGCTAAGTGAAATAAGTCGTTCAGAGAAAGACAAGAATCACCTGATCTCACTCATATGTGGAATCTAACAAAATAAACTGATGAATGGAGTGGATCCAGAGACAGGGAAGCATGGAACAGAGTGCAGAATCTCGCAGGGAAGGTGGGGAGGAGAGCGGGGAGAGAGGGGGAGGATGAGTGAGTGGGAGGTAATCAACTAAGGACATTATATGCATAGCCCATGGACACAGACAAAGGGGAGGTGAGGGGTGGAGGTGGGGGCGAATTGGAGGGGGTCAATAGGGGAGGAAGGGGGACATATGTAATACTTTCAACAATAAAGAATTATTTTTAAAAAGAATGGTATTCTTTAACTAAAAAAAAATAAAGTAGGTACAGAACATTTTTTTGCTCAAATTTTAATACTGCTTTACATATTGTTTGTGAAACAATTCTCATTATGTTTATAACCAGAAATTTCAATTGATTACAGATTTTTCACTTGTCAAACACAGTTAATAATCTTGAGGGGAAAATACATCAAAGGCATATATACAATTATAGAAGTTCTTATTATACATGTAGCATGGAGATACATTTATTACTTTTTACATCTTCCAGAAGACATTCAATTCAAATCAAGATAAATAGTTTAATAAAACTGGTTGATAAACTTCTGGTGGCTGAGGTCCTTCATTTAATTTTTTGTGATAAGAAAATCCAAAATTATTAATATTGAATTTCTCATCATACATTCATCTAAAAAGACAGTAAATACAACTTGTAAAGATTGTGGATTGGTTAATGTAAGTATTGTATAGCAGCTTATTATCTAATTAATTGACTGCTGGGGATATCTGCTAGAGAAGGAAAAATACTGTATTTATTTATATCTGATAAAGAAACAAAATGAAAACAAAAATAAAAAATAGCTCCAAAGCTGTGTGATGCTATTTCTGGCCTAGCCCATTATGTCCTGATAAACATTCTAAGTGTTTTCTTTTTTATAAAGGTAAAAATCTGAAAAGAAAGACACAATTGTGTATTCTTTTTCCCAAAATAAAGATTTTTTAAAAATATATACATATAATATATAGCTGAAATTATGCAAAACCAACAAACAAAACGCCACAGTAGAGTAAGTGGGTGCAGCATATCGATGATAAAATGTCCCACAGCAGTTTGGGGGCTTCCCCCTGGCTTTACCTGTTTCATGATTTATCATCACAGCTAAGTGTTACCAAGCCTGAAGTAAAGGCACTACTGACATCAGGTAGTGCAAAGATCTCAGATATTTCTTCGACTAAAAATAAAATGCTCTATATGAGTAGATGAAAATGCAAAATGGCACATTTTTTTCAACTCATTCCAGTGTCAAAGCGTAACCAAAACATCTCACTATACAAAAACGCAGCCTGGGAAGATTTTAGTGCAAATATGAGAAGTAATGGCATAATTTAAAGTTACTTAAATAAGGTACTGGAGGGTAGGGATTGTTCTTGGAGGTTTCCCTCGGGACAATATATGTAACGACCTCTGGTGCAACATCCTGTTGAAACTTAAAAATCAAGACGACAAAAATAAGAGGTGAAAACTCACCTCCTAAGCATGTATTATTCTAACATATACGGGGAAACTAAAAGGGCGATTTGTTGAAGATCAAAATATTTCCTTAGATTTGTTGGTGGGGGTCAAAAATATCGTGAGTTGTCAGGAAGTCTGCACACATAATGCTGGTGTTCGGTTGCCCAGATGCTGGTGCATCCGAGAAAGCCCAGTCCTGGATGTGAGGCTTCGTCAGAAGGTCTCATCATCATTGCAGTTGGTTGCCCAGTGCCCAAACATCTCACAGATCTCACAGTACGGGCGCTCCTCGCTCCGACTGCCATGGTGTGTGGAGTGGGGGGGGTCCTCCGACATTTGCGCCTGGGTGGGACAGTCCTCCGTGTCATGGAGATCGAAGCAGTCACATATGTCACAGAAGAGGCGAGGTTTCTTCTTGGACTGTTTCTCCTGGTCGTCACTGCAAAGGTTCATGTGCATGATCAGAAACTCTCATATTAACCAATGTCACCCCAATAGACTTAATAATGAAAAACAGCAACTCATCTCTACCACTTGTAAAGGATAAAAAACAAGCAAGAGTTACGGCCAAGTCTGTGAACCTCAAGTGTAACTACTGCAATCAATCCCCATTTAAAATGTTCACATCAGGCTGGCAGGTGTGGCTCAGTGGTTGAGTGTCGACCTAGGAACCAGGAGGTCATGGTTCAATTCCCAGTTAGGACATATGCCCTGGTTGTGGGCTCACTCCCCAGTGTGGAGTGTGCAGGAGGGAGCCAATCAATGATTCTCATCATTGATGTTTTTCTCTCTCGTTTCCCCTCTCCCTTTCTCTCTGAAACCAATAAAAATATATTTAAAAAAATAAAATAAAATGTTCACATCAGCCCTGTTGGTGTGGCTCCGTGGTTGAGGGTCAACCCCCATGAACCAGAAGGCCACTGGTTCAATTCCGGATCAGGGCACATGCCTAGGTTTCCAGCTCCATCCCCAGTAGGGGGCGGGCAGGAGGCAGACAACTGATAATGTTTCTTTCATCAATGTTTCTTTTCCTTTTTTCTTTAATAATTCTTTATTGTTGAAAATATTACATATGTCCGCTTTTCTCCCCATTGACCTCTTCAGGCCATCCCCACCCTCGCCCCTCACCACCCCATTGTCTGTGTCCATGGGCCATGCATATATGCATACAAGGTTATTGGTTGATTACCTCCCACTCACTCTACCCCCTCCTCCCACCTTCCCATTCCCGCCTTCCCTCCGAGATTCTGCACTCTGTTCCATGCTTCCATGTCTCTGGATCCACTCTGTTCATCAGTTTATTTTGTTAGTTAGAGTCCACATATGAGATCAAGTAATTCTTGTCTTTCTCTGAATGACTTATTTCACTTAGCATGATGCTCTCCAGGTCCCTCCACGCTGTCTCAAAGGGTAAGAGATTCTTTTTTACTGTTGCATAGTATTTCATGGTATAAATGTACCACAGCTTTTTTATCTACTCATCTACTGATGGGCACTTGGGCTGTTTCCAGAACATAGTTATTGTAAATTATGCTGCTATGAACACAGGAGTGCATACATTCTTTCTGATTGGTGTTTTTGGGTTTCTTAGGATATATTCCTAGAAGTGGGATCACTGGGTCAAATGGAAGTTCCATATTAATTTTTTGAGGAAACACCGTACTGTTTTCCATAACGGTTACACACCAGTCTGCATTCCCACCAGCAGTGTACTAGGGATCCCTTTTCTCCACATCTTTGCCAGCACTTGTCATTTGTTGATCTGTTGATGGCAGCCATTCTGACAGGTGTGAGGTGACACCTCATTGTCATTTTAATTTGCATCTCTCTGATGATCAGTGACTTTGACCATCTTTTCATATGTCTCTTGGCCATCTGTATGTCCTCTTTGGAGAAGCATCTATTTAGGTCCTTTGCCCATTTTTTAATTGGATTGTTTGTATGAGTTCCTTATATGATTTGGATATAAACCCTTTATCAGATGTATCATTGCCAAATATGTTCTCCCATACAGTGGGCTTTCTTGTTTTGTTGATTACTTTTGCTTTGCAGAAGCTTTTTATTTTGATGTAGTCCCATTTGTTTATTTTCTCCTTAGTTTCCTTTGCCCTAGGGCAGAGGTCGGCAAACTCATTAGTCAACAGAACCAAATATCAACAGTACAGCGATTGAAATTTCTTTTGAGAACCATATTTTTTAAACTTAAACTTCTTCTAATGCCACTTCAAAATAGACTCGCCCAGGCTGTGGTATTTTGTGGAAGAGCCACACTCAAGGGGCCAAAGAGCCGCATGTGGCTCGCGAGCTGCAGTTTGCCGACCACTGCCCTAGGACATGTATCCGTAAACATATTGCTACAAGAGAAGTTGAGATTTTGCTGCCTATGGTTTCTTTTAGGATTTGTATGTTTTCCCGACTTACATTTAAGTCTTTTATCCATTTTGAGTTTATTTTTGTGTATGGTGTAAGTTGGTGGTCTAGTTTCATTTTTTGCATCTATCTGTCCAATTTTTCCAGCACCATTTATTGAAGAGACTGTCTTGACTCCATTGTATGCTCTTGCCTCCTTTGTCAAATATTGAGCAAAATGGCATAGGTCGATTTCTGTTCTGTTCCATTGATCTATACACCTGTTCTTGTGCCAGTACTAGGCTGCTTTGATTAGGCGGCTTGTTAGTATAACCTGATATCTGGTATTGTGATTCCTCCAACTTTGTTTTTCTTAAGATTGCTGCAGCTATTTGGGGTCTTTTTTGATTCCATATGAATTTTTGGAAAGTTCGTTCTAGATCTGAGAAATATGCTGTTGATATTTTAATAGGGATTGCAGTGAATCTATAGATTGCCTTGGGTAGTATGGACATTTTAATGATGTTGATTCTACCAATCGGTGAACACGTTATATTCTTCCACTTGTTTATATCTTCTCTTTCTTCAATGTCTTGTAGTTTTCCGAGTACAGGTCTTTTGCCTCCTTGGTTAAGTTTATTCCTAAGTATCTTAAATTTTTTGTTGCAATGGTAAATGGGATTGTGTGTTTAGTTTCTCTGATAATTTATTATTGGTGTATAAAATAGCCATCGATTTTGGGGGGTTGATTTTGTATCCTTCTACATTGCCAAATTCATTTATTAAATCTAGTAATTTTTTGGTGGAGTCTTTAGGGTTTTCTATATATGGTTATCATGTCATCTGTGAATAGTGAGAGTTTTACTTCCTCCATTCCAATTGGAATGCCTTTTATTTCTTCTTGTCTGATTGCTGTGGCTAGACTTCCAGTACTATGTTGAATAAGAGTGGTGAAAGCGGACATCCCTGTCTTGTTCCTGTTCTTAGGGAAAATGGTTTTAGTTTTTGCCCATTGAGTGTGATGTCCACTGTAGGTTTGTCATATATGGCCTTTATAATGTTGAGATATGCTCCTTCTATTCCCATTTTGCTGAGAATTTTTATCAAAAATGGGTTTTGGATTTTGTCAAATGCTTTTTCTGCGTCTATTGATAAGATCATGTGATTTTTGTCTTTCAATTTGTTTATGTGATGCATCACGTTTATTGATTCGTGAATATTGTTCTAGCCTTGCATCCCTGGAATAAATACCACTTGGTCATGGTGTATGATCTTTTTAATAAATTGCTGGATCCGATTTGCTAATATTTTGTTGAGGATTTTAGCATCTATGTTCATCAGGGATATTGGCTTGTAATTCTTTCTTTGTAGTGTCTTTATCTGCTTTTGGAATTAGGATAATGCTGGCTTCATAAAAAGAGCTTGGAAGTGTTCCTTCTTAGATTTTTTGTAATAGTTTGAGGAGAACAGGTGTTAGTTCTTCTCTGAATGTTTTTAAAACTCACCTGTGAAGCCGTCTGGACTTGGCCTTTTGTTTGCTGTGTGTTTTTTGATTACTGCTTCTATTTCATCAGTTGTTATTGGCCTATTCAGGTTTTCTGATTCTTCCTGACTCTGTTTTGGGAGATTGTATTTTTCTAGGGATATGTCCATTTCATCCACATTTTCCAGCTTGCTGGCATATAGTTGTTCACAGTATTTTCTTACAATCCTTTGTTTCCTGTGGTGTCAGTAGTTACTGCTTTTTTTTTTTTAATATATTATTTTATTGATTTTTTACAGAGAGGAAGGGAGAGGGATAGAGAGTTAGAAACATCGATGAGAGAGAAACATCGATCAGCTGCCTCCTACACACCCCCTACTGGGGACGTGCCCGCCAACTAAGGTACATGCCCTTGACCGGAATCAAACCTGGGACCCTTCAGTCCGCAGGCTGATGCTCTATCCACTGAGCCAAGCCAGTTTCGGCTCTCTGCTTTCATTTCTGATTTTATTTGGCTCCTCTCTGTTTCTTGATGAGTCTGACTAATAGTTCATCAATTTTGTTTATCCTTTCAAAGAACCAGCTCTTTGCTTCATTGATTTTTTTTTTTTTTTGTAATGTTGTTTAGTCCCTCTGTCATTTATTTCTGCTCTAATCTTTATTATTTCCTCCCTTCTACTTACTCTGGGCTTTTCTTGTTCTCTTTCTAGTTCTTTAAGTTGTAGGGTTAAATAATTTATTAATTTTTCTTGTTTTTTTGAGGTAGGCCTGTAGTGCTATGAACTTTCCTCTCAGGACTGCTTTTGCTGGGTCCCAGAGATTTGGGGTTGTTGTGTGTTCATTTTCATTTGTTTCCAGGAAGTGTTTTATTTTTCCTTGATCTTGTGGGTAATCCATTCATTGTTTAATAACATGATATTTAGCCTCCATGTGTTTGAATGTTTTTACTGTAGTTGATGTCTAATTTCATTCCACTGTGATCTGAGAAGATGATTGATATGATTTCAATGTTCTTGAACTTGTAGAGACTTGTTTTGTGTCCTAACATGTGGTCTATCTTTGTGAATGACCCATGTGCACTTGAGAAGAATGTATATTCTGCAGCTTTGGGGTGAAATGTTCTATAAATGTCAGTTAAACCCATCTGATTCAGCGTGTCCTTTATTTTTTTACTTTTTAAAAATCTATTTTATTGATTTTTTAAAGAGAGGAAGAGAAAGAGATAGTTAGAAACATCGATGAGAGAGAAACATCGATCAACTGCCTCCTGTACATCTCCTATTGGGGATGTGCCTGCAAACAAGGTACGTGCCCTTGACCGGAATTGAACCTGTGACCTTTCAGTCTACAGGCTGACGCTCTATCCACTGAGCCAAACCAGTTAGGGCTCAGTGTGTCCTTTAGAGTCACTGTTTACTTGTTAATTTTGGGTCTGGAAGATCTATCCAGTGAAGTCAGCAGGGTGATAAGTCTCCTACTATGACTGTATTGTTATTGATCTCTCCCTTAAAGGCCTCTAGAAGTTTTTAAAAATATATTTAGATGTTCCTATATTGGGTGCATATGTATATGTTTACCAGGGTTGTATTTTCTTGTTGGATCAATCCCTTTAGTATTATGTAGTGACCTTTGTTGTCTCTTGTGATGGTCTTCATTTAAGTCTATTTTGTCAGATATGAGTATTGCTACTCCAGCTTTTTTTCTTTTTCATTTGCATGGAAAAATTTTTTCCATCCCTTCACTCTCATCCTGTGTGTGTCTTTTGTTCTGAGGTGGGCCTCTTGTAGACAGCATATAGTTAGGTCATGTTTTTGTTTCCATTCAGCTACCCTATTCCTTTTGATTGGAGCATTCAATCCATTTATATTTAACGTTATTATTGATAGGTACTTATTTGTTGCCATTTTAATTCTGTATGCCTAGGTTTCTCTCTCTATTTCTTCTTATCATTACAGCAGTCCCTTTCACATTTCTTGTAATGCTGGCTTGGTGGTAATGTACTCCTTTAGCCTTTCTTTATTTTTTTGTCTGGGAAGCTCTTTAGTTGACCGTCTATTTTGAATGATAGACTTGCTGGATATCGTAATCTTGGTTTCAGATCATTGCTTTCCATTACCTTGAGTACTTCATGCTGTTCCCTTCTATCTTGTAGAATGTCTGATGATTAATCAGGTGTTAGCCTTATGGGAGCTCCTTTGTAGGAAACAGTTTGCTTTTCTCTTGCTGCCTTTAAGAGTCTCTCTTTGGCCCTAGCCAGTTTGGCTCAGTGAATAGAGGGTTGGCCTGAAAACTGAAAGGTCCCAGATTTGATTCCAGTCAAGGGCACATGCCCGGGTTGAGGGTTCGATCCCCAGTGGGGGACTTGCAGGAGGCAGCCGATCCATGATTCTCTCTCATCATGGATGTTTCTGTTTCTCTCTCCCTCTTCCTTCCTCTGTGAAATCAATAAAAAAATATTTTTTAAAAAGTTTCTCTCTTTTTTTTTCAATTTTTGGCATTTTAATTATGATGTGTCTGGGTGTGAGCCTGTTTAGGTTCTTCTTGCTTGGGGTTCTCTGTGCCTCCTGAACCTGTATACTTTTTCCTTTACCAGGTTAGGGAAGTTTTCTGCCATTCTTTCTTTTCTTTTTTTAATATATTTTATTGATTTTTTACAGAGAAGAAGGGAGAGGGAGAGAGAGTTAGAAACAGCGATGAGAGAGAAACATCATCAGCTGCCTCCTGCACACCCCCTACTGGGGATGTGCCCGCAACCAAAGCACATTCCCTTGACCGGAATCGAACCTGGGACCCTTGAGTCTGCAGGCCGATGCTCTATCCACTGAGCCAAACCGGTTAGGGCAGTTTTCTACCATTATTTCTTCAAACACATTCTCTATCCCTCTCTCCCTTTCTACCTCTTCTGGTACACCTGCTATTTGAATATTGTTACGTCTCATATTGTCTCACAGCTTTAAGCTGTCCTCTTATTTTTTAATTGTTTTTTTTCTTTTTGGTTCTCTGATTGAGTGATTTTTTTCTACCTTGTCTTTTTTTAAAATATATTTCTTTATTGATTTCAGAGAGTAAGGGAGATGGAGAGATAGAAACATCAATGATGAAAGAGAATCAGATTGGCTGCCTCCTGCACACCCCCTACTGAGGATTGAGTCCACAACTTGGTCATGTGCCCCTGGCCAGAATCGAACCTAGGACCCTTCAGTCTGCAGGCCGACACTCTATCCACTGAGCCAAACCAGCTAGGGCCTCTACCTTGTCTTCTAATTCGCTGATTAGATCCTCAGCTTCCCCTAATCTTCTGTGTATTCCTTCCAATGTGTTCTTTGTTTGTGCTATATCATTCTTTATTTTTGTTTTATAATTACTACACCTTTTCTCATGCTGTTGAGCATTTTTACCATCATTATTCTGAACTCTATATCAGATAAATTTCTTATCTCCATTTCATTGATGTCTTCTTGAGAATTCTCTTGTTCTTTCATTTGGGGGTTGTTTCTTTGACTCCTCATTTTGGCTGCCTGTTTGGATTTGTGACTATGTATTAGGTAGATCTTCTATGCCTCTCAATATCTAGTTCAGGACAGTGTCAAATGCCGTTTCTGTCTAATTAGATCAGGCAAAGACTCAAAGCCTCCAGAGACCACCTCTGCTTACAAACTGATAGGATTCTGTCTTGAATTGCCCTTAGGCAATCATCCTCAGGTGTGATGCGAGTTTTTTTCAACAGTGTGGGGCAACTGCTTCTGCCTGGAGGCTAATTGTTATTCTCAGTCTCTTATTGGGCCTCAGAAACTCTGCAATGTGGGGCAAGGTGTTTACCACCCCAGGCCAGTGGTCAGCAAACTGTGGCTCGCGAGCCACAGTTTGCTGCTCTGTTGACTAATGATTTTGCCAACCACTGGGATAGAGGCTTAATCACAAGGAATAACAACAGCCTGTAATTATTGGAATCGAAGAGTCTAGGTCAGTGGTCGGCAAACTCATTAGTCAACAGAGCGGCTAACCGCGGCTCGCAAGCCGCAGTTTGCCAACCACTGCCCCAGGCAAAGCCGACTGTATAGAAAATGTCTGCATGAGAAAGATAACCTTCACAGCATGAGGGAATGACTCAGGACAGGAAACCAGGTGTCTGCCTTCTGAGCTCTAACCCCAGAGCCCCTGATCCTGGCTTCTGCTCATATAGCTCCAGTTCATTCTGCCCTCTCTCTGCCGGAGCACAAGGTGAGTAGCTTCCGAGGGAATTTTGTGTATTGGCCCTTTAAGAGGGTGCCTGAATTTCCAGCCATCTCTCCCTGTCACACAGCAACCCCACTGCTTTTCACAGCCAGATGTGTGTACCTTTTTCAGTTCTGGTGCTCTCTGGGGCCCAGGTTGTGGATTAGATCCCAGATTTCTCAGTGGCAACCCCCAACAGCTGACTATCTTTCAGGAACTTCAGTCACTCTCTATGGGAGCCCAGCCAGCCCTTTTGTGCCTCAGCCCCTCCTGCCAGTCTCTATGCTATCTCCACTTTCCGTCCTCAGTTATCAGGGCTCTCTCAAGTGAGTCTTCCATTGATTATTCAGGAAGTTTTTCTGTATTTTAGTTGTAATTCCAGTTTGGTGCTAGGAGCGTGTCCTTGCAGCATCTACTTACTCCACCGCCATATTTAATCGCCCATGTTATTTTTTTCTCTGTGTTTCTATGTATCTCTCTCCCTTCCTCTTTCTCTAAAAATCACTAAAAATATATTTAAAAAATTTTTAAAGTAAATAAATAAAATGTTTACATCAAAGCCATTTATAGTGTGTATGTATCACTGTCTTGCCAGAATGATGGGGATGGATTTATGGCCAATCAGCCAAAGGTAACTGTCTCTCCAACCCACTGAAGAACCTAACTTTAAAAGCAGTTTATTTAGATGGAACTGAACAGTATTGTCTCATATGAAATACCTGTCATAATTGTTTAGGTCATCACCATTCCCATTAAGGGCCGCTTCTGACATCATTTCCACCTTCAGCTTGAGGTCTTGATTCTTCCTCTGAAGGTCCACTATGACTGAATTTAGGAAGTCAATCTAAAAAAAGAAACATGTACAAAATGTCTGAAATGTGTCCAGTGGACTGCCTATCAAGAAGTCACAGATGTAGACTCATGCTACAGCTGCGAGTGTGCTGGACGTCACAGAGGGGCCAGTGGTGGCTGTTACTGAACCTATACCTTATATACTGATACACAAACATACACAACAACACTTTACAAAAAGCATAACAAGAGAGTTGTCTCATGACACTGTAGAACCACTCCACAACTTATCGTCTTTTGAAAAAGTACAGGGACATCCCCCTCACACATTCACTGATGGGTTGTGATGCAATGGTAAGTGAGACTTCAGAGAAAAAGGGAGAAGTTTTAAAGGGAAGGCTCAGCTCCATTTCCACCGAGGAGACCCTTAGGCACATGCTCAGGTACAGAGTGGAGCTCAGGTACCCCAATGGGGAAGAGCAACCGTGCCAGGATTCACTGGTCAGTGGAGCAACGAGATGACCAGCAGGAGGAAACACCCTTGTCCTAACATGTGCTTTCAAACCAAGGGCACTTTCCTCGAAAAACAAAGTTTCTTCCCTCTCCTACAAATAATAAAAGGTTCTCATATTTCTAAATAGCTGATGAAAAAAAATCTCACTTTATAATTTAAAAATGTGTATGAGTGTATACACAGGTAATTCAATCTTTAAAGAACTCGTTGTCCTCTTTCTCTTGCTGGGGCATGTGATGAAACAAAGCTGGCAATCAGTAGCTTTGTGGTTCTCTGCAGAACATCCCTGCCAACAGTGGAGGCAGACCCACTGAATCTATCCTCACTCCTAAAACAGCATTTTCTAAGACTTTATAATAGTAGGAGCTCCGTTTTGGGAAGAAGAAAATGGCACAACATGGATTTAGTACAGTGGGAAAACATACACACACACACACACAGACACACACACACAGACACACACACACATATACACGTTCGCAAATTAGGAAACATAAAACAAACCATTTGCTGGTTGGAAGAAAGTGTTGGCAGCAGCAGATGAAACAAATGGAAGCAGAAAGGAAAGGGGGAGAAAGAGAAAACAGTTAATTAAGTGGATGTTTATTACGCATACACACTAAGCAGACAGTGCTAACTGGGTAAGTTAGTAGTTTGCTGAATCCCTTCATGTCTCTTAAGGAGATGTCAGACAAATCAAAACTCCCTGAGCTTTTATTTAAAAATGAAAGATGGCTTTGTACCTATGATTTTTGGGCAGGATAAATATACCCCAAGATATATTATTAAAACTGAAGATGGATGCTTATTGTCTGTCCCATTATATTTCCAAATAGAGAATACTTTGTTTCCATATAATCCCACATTTAAAATTAAGGCTGTTTTGTTAATTTTGGATTTAGGAAACATTTTCCGAGAACCCTGTCTCTGTAAGGTAGAGATAAGCAAGGAACTTTTTGACAGAGCAATTCTACTTCTAGAAGTATACCCCAAAGAAATGCTAGTATATCTACAAAAATGACAGATGTCCAAGACAATTCATTTCAGCATTGTTTACAATACACTTAGAAGATCAGAAACCTCCCAAATGGCATGTCAACGGGCAGAGAACCAATTCCATTAAGTTACATCCACATAATGGAACACTAGACAGCTATAAAAGGGAAGTACAGAGGTGGAAAGGGCAGCTGACTCTCCAGGGGGAGGTGCCTGTGGGAGTCACTCTGACACACTGAGGCTGGCTCCCTTGGGCCTGCCGGAAGAGGGGGTATCGCTTAGGGCGGGGCTAGGCTCTTGGGGGTGAGGTTCTGCTCTCCGGGACTGGCTACAGCTGTTCTAGTCTGGGCTCAGCTCTTCAGGGCTAGACTCCTCCCTTCGGGACTGTCTTTGGCGCGAGGCTCCGCCCTCTGGGACTGTCTTTGGCTATTCAGGACGAGGTTGAGGTCTTGGGCTAGGCTGGCTCTTCGGAACTAGGGTCAGCCCTTTGGGACTAGGTTAGGCTATTAGGTCATGGCTGGGTATTCCAGGCTAGTCCATTAAAATCAAATGGACCCGGGCCATGGGGAAGCCCCGGCCTCTATAAGACTGCCTTACAGGAAAGGACCCTTAAATGAGCATACATAGCCTGGGAACCAGAGGTGAAAAGGGCTGCTGACTCAAGGGAGAGGTGCCTGAGGAAGTCACTCTGACACATTGAGGCTGGCTCCCTTGGGCCAGCTGGAAGAATAGGTATTGCTTAGGGCGAGGCTTGGCTTTTTGGGGCCAGGTTCTGCCAAAAACGGAAGCACAGATCAGTTTATGTAATATGCACGTTACAAGGGAAAGGAAAAAGACTGTATTAGTCTTGGCTTATAGTTACATTTTTTTAAATCTCTGAAAAAGGCTTTTTTAAAAGACACCAACAACAGTGGTTACCTGATTGGAGAGCTGGGAAATGACTAGAGAGAAAGGTTTGGAGGGAGATGAGTTGCTGAACATGTTTTTAATATTGCTTAATGTTTAGATCATATGAATGCACTACCTGCTCAAAAGATTAAATGATTTTTAAAATAGCAAGTAAGCAAACCAAAGGAAGGAGTATTACCTGACTTTCCTGGGCTCTTTCGTCCTCTTCTGCCTGAGTATCAGTATTACCTTTTATAAAAAAATGGAGGGGGATGTTTAAAAAACCACAACCTTTTTTCCTTGTAATTGCATTGAAAATCATTCTCTGTGGAATTCCCAGATGTGCCTCTCAGTACACACTCATGAGTTCCTGTCCCACCGCCGGGCCCCTGAGGGACCTGCCCAGGCGCTGGCCCCACCCCTCCAGTGTTCTCTCCTAGCTAGCCCTCAGGCTCACTGCTGGCGAGAATGGCCGTCACGTCCACCTGAATTTAGAGGAGCGAGGGACCATCTCTGCACCCTCACTGTGTACCTTCAGAACCCACGGCTGTACTGGGATGGCAGCCAGCATCTACCAGCTTACGCTTCTACCCACACTCAAGACCAGGGGGGAAGGCCCGGCAATGGGGATACCAGGCACGCTCCTTCGCATGGGACCTGGGTGGTGCCAAGCCCTCGTCTGATTACAGGTGGGAGAGCCAAGGATGAAAGGGCCACGTCAGGGAGCAGCGCCTCTTGACCAGAAACGGCTCCTTTGCAGAGAGCAGTGGGGTGGGGGAGAGGCGCTACAGTCGTCATCTTACCCGAGGAGCTGCTGAGCTGCCTCTTGTTTTCTTTGAGTTGAAGCTCCAAGTTCTTTACCTTGAGCTCAAGCTTCACCTTATCAGACTCAAGAGACTGGACAACTGAATGCAAGGACTTGGCAGAGGCGTTTTCTCCCCTGAGCACCGTGACCTGCAACACAGCGGCGCAGCTTAGGCGTGGGAACAGAATGGGGCGGCGTGAACGTTCACCCTGGAAGGTACTCTACCTCGTTCCTCAGCTTCTCTAGCTCGGCATCCTTTTCTGTGAGTAAGGCACTAGTAATGCTGATGGACTTCTGTAAGGAGGCTTTTTCTTCATCTGCGTCTTTTATTAACTTGGATTCTCTAAAAGACCAAAGAGTTAAAAATTCCAGAAATCAACCGAGAGAGTGATCAGTGTAGGCCTGTCCTCGAACAAACACACAATTAACCTGAGTTAATGTAAAGAAAAAAGTGCATCACAGGGGGCTTTTAGAGGGAGAAGGCTTTTATGCTTCCAAATTTTACTTACTGTGAGGGGAGAAAAAGTTCACTATGCACAGACATGCTTGAATCTGTCTATCATTGTAGCCATTTGAATTTAAAGAAACAGTAACTTTGGAAGACTTACGATTATAAATAATAATAATAATAATAATAATAATAATAATGATAATAATAAGAGACTGTTGCACCCCCAAAGAATTCTTCTAAATATCGAACCCCAGCTGAATTCTACTACTTCTTGAATAAACTACTACCAAGCAATACCAACAACTAAAATACACACATGCAAAGCGATTATACAATGTCATGCAGAGCAGTTTTATGCTGGAAGTATCAATTGGTTCTCACTAATTTCAGTAACTTTTAGCAAGTTCCAGGAATGAGTTTTTGAGATCTAATGGGCCAAACGGTAGCAAATAGTACCACTGCTATTCAGGCTGAAGGAGTCTCACTCTTCCTCCGTGGAACCTGAAGAGGACATTAAATTGCTCGTAGAAATGACAGGTAATTACATAAAGGCCAGAGCAGACATGTTAAAACGGAGCTCCGGAGACAGAATGCACGTGTGGAGATGTTGGGAGGAAGGAGGGCCAGCACTGCTTTCTGTCCTCAGCCTGACTCGGCTGTGGTCGTCAGTGGAAGGGGGGACCAGGCCTGGGATGAAAGGGAAACACCTGTCGTGGAGGGTGTGGGAAAAGAAAGGGAAAGATGAAGGGAAGACCAGGAGGGAGGGGGCAAGACACAATAGACACAACCCGGAAGGGCCGGCTACTATGTTTGTGTGTGTGCACATTTAGATTTTTGTTGAGAAATTACATGCATTCGAGAATGCCACGGTCATAGTCACGAGGGAGGAGGTCAGACTGAGCACGGTCACAGATTGGGAGAAACTAAATCCCTAGTGACAAGTGAATGCAGTGTGATTTGTAGGCTGGACCCGGGAGGAGAAAAAGGATGTTCGTGGAAAAGCTGGGGGGATCTGAGTAAGGTCAGGAGTCTAGCGGAGAGTGTGTGCAGTGTCACTTTCTAGGTTTTGGTCAATGTACCAGGGGATGGATGATGGACCCGGGGGTGGGGGGGTGGGGAGGGGCACATGGGAGCACTCAGAACTACCCTGGCAACTCTTCTGCGAACCTCTAATTTTAAAAATTAAAAAAAAAAATTTTTTTTAATTGTATGCAGTGTGAAACAAGAGGAAAAAGACCTTGTATCACAATACTAGTTTGGAAAAAGACAAAACTGGAGAGAATTTTTCCTAGCTAGCCCTCAGGCCATACAACTTGGACACGTCACTCCTGGAGCTAATCCTCAGTGAGAACTCGTAACTTGGGCAACAAGCCAAGTCACTCCCCGTTCCGCTGGAAGTAACTGGGTGAGCGTGGAGCATGTCCTGGTTCGGTCTGCTGCAAAGCCAACGGGAAGGATCGAAAACTGAGGCCCAGGTTAGAAATGGAAGAATGTACATGTCTGGTTAGTGAGACCCAAGATATCCGGCACACGAATTACAGAATTCTCATGATTTATGGTAGATTCTACACAAAGATAAAAATATTAAGTGTATTTATCTCATTGTGTGGCTGACACTCATACTCCGGAATGGTAAGTAGTAAGAAAAGAATTTGAGACTTACAAACATTCCTGAATTCAATGTCCAAGCACTATCTGTACACTGAAATGGGGTGAGCAGCAGTGACGCTGAAATACTGAGTGGCACCTTGCTAGGAAATAGGCTCTTGCTCGGGTTAAAACAAAACAACGATTTTAATGGAAGGAACATATGAACCCTTCTTCCCCCTGGAAAGTAAGTATCTGATGCGATCCAAAGATTCCGTAAAGCTCAGGCTCCTTAAGCCTCTAGCAAACTGGTGGTTTGCTCTATAGTAACACCTATTTCCAGAGCATCACTTGTTAGAAAACCAATTCAAATCTGAACATTATTTGAAATGTTTTTACTGGGGGAAAAAATAAGGATTTGGGGATTACTGAACAGATTTGGATTCTTCCATCATAGGAACTCTAGTTAGCAAAGATGTCACCGATTCTTGGTGTTGGGGACCACCAGCTGGCGGGAGGAGGAAGGCACAGCATCTTTATCTGCTCATCCTCACATACACACAGCCTCTGAGCAAGGCCGCTTTAGGAGAGGGCAAGCTGAACGCTCGTTCCTTGTACAGTTATCAAAAGATGCGTGGTTGAGGAAGGGACCTTGTGACAAATGGCAGGACAAACAGCTGTTAGCAGCTCATCTTTGGGGCAGGTCCTCACTGCTGGCTTCCTTCACTATTTATTTCTAAGCCCCAATCTGTGCAGACCAAGAGAGGCCGAGTTAAACCATTTAGCCAACATCACTAACCTCTGCGTCACAAATCACACCGGCGGGCGGGCCCGTGTTCCCCGAAGCCATGCTGACTGGACTGACTTGGTGTTACTCAAAATGTCAAATAGGGAAGATAAGCAGAATATGAAGGAAGGGCCGGAGGGGCCCGAAATCTTTCCTCCAAGGAAACATACTAGCCAGATTCTTTCCTTACTACTTGCACAAGAAATAAATTCTAGCAGTAAAGCCAATACCTTAAAGTGTAACTGGGCAAGCTTTAAAAATGCAAGATAACAAGAACCAAATATTAGAAACATGAAGATAAATGCAAATCAGTCAGGAGAAGTTTGCACTGCAATTCTTTGCTTAAAAAAAAAAAAAAGATAATGTGTGTGTGAGTGTGTGTGCGTATACTGCTGAGAATATTTTACAAAACGAAAGCAAGACACAGAGGGACAAAGGCAGCCAAAAATATATATACAACAATTTGGTTTACTAAAAATATATGAAATTTATTTATTATAATGTGGATAGACTTTCTTCAGTCTTACCATGAAAGACACACAGATATAGCAAAGGAAGCAAGAGTAGGAAGGGAAAAGAGAGGAGTGAAGTGAGCATTGGTAAGCAGCGAAAGCTCGGAGACAGTCAGACAGTCAGCCACCCACAGTGAGCAGCACGGGACTCGGCAGAATGTGTCAAGGGAACTGTCTACCAGTTTCCAGCCCTGACGGCAATCTGGCATTTACACTAACAGAATTGATTCTGACTCCAACAAATCCACGTCGAAGATTTTGGCTCTCAAGTCCCTTCTTTGACATGGAAAAGCCTAGAAGCCAAACAAGTTCTCTAATCTGCTTGCAGACCTCAGGGGTCAGAAGACCCACCTCTCCACTCGGTCAGATATGGCAAATCAAGGTCGGCTCTGCCGTATCTCTCAGACATCTTGGAACCCGATTTGAAGGAGGTCTGCCTAACGTGGAAACCAGTTTTCTGAAGAAATGATTACATTTTTTAAAAATATTTATATTTTTTTAATTGATTTCAGAGAGGAAGGGGAGAGGGAGAAACATCAATGATGAGAATCATTGATCAGTTGCCTCCTACACCCCCACCCCCCCGCCCCCTGACTGGGGATCAAGCCCACAACCTGGGCATGTTCCCTGACTGAGAATTGAACCATGACCTCCTGGTTTATAGGTTGACGTTCATCCACTGAGCCATGTTGGCTGGGCAATGATTACATTCTTAAGAGGAAAATCTTGACTACATATTGCTTGCAATTCAATGTTTAGATACCAATAAACTGTAGCAATACAGAAGGATGTTACTACTTTCTTTTTTAAAAAATTTATCTTTATTGTTGAAAGTATTACAGATGTCCCCTTTTTGTTACTAATTTTTTCATGAAAAGGAGCTTCATCCTACAGTCAGGAGTAAGTACTGCACTTCAATACAATGACTTCATTGTAATGAAGGCAAGTCTATGCTTTCTTGATTATGTCTATTCAATGGTCACTTCCAAATTAAACTGCCGACTAAGATCTCAATTCTTGTTTCAACAACTACATCTGAAATAACTTTATGATTTAAGTACTTTCCAGACTTTTAAAGAGCAGACCAAATTCTTTTTAGTACTCCATGCTAAATTTACTTAACTATGATACACATTGACCCATATACAAATTCTTTATCAAACTGACTTTAGAAGGTGTTTAGGGGCCCAATTAGCTCAAACATATACTTGCTTTCAAATTTCTGAAACAGACATAACTTTCCATGAGGGTTAATAAACAATTTGACCAAAAAAAAAAAAAAAAATGGTGTAGCCTGGCTGGTGTGGCTCAGTAGTTGAGCCTCTACCTATGAACCAGGCGGTCACAGTTCAATTTCTGGTCAGGGCACATGCCTGGGTTGTGGGCTAGATCCCCAGTAGGGGGCATGCAGGAGGCAGCTGATCAATGATTCTCTCTCATCATTGATGTTTCTCTCTCCCCCTTTCTCTTCCTCACTGAAATCAATACAAAATATATTTTTTAAAAATAGTTGTAAATATGAAAACATAGATTTAAAATTTTTTTCACTCCCAGAAAAATTATCATTTTTATCTGTATTTACTGGTAACAAGTAATTTTTAAGAGACATCCTCCTAAATATATCCAGCACCGAAAACAGGAGCAGAGATGGTGAAATATGAAGACAGGGATGTTCCACCTTTTGAAGCCATGAAAAAAGTCAACGCCCAATCACATTTTTAAAAAATATATATATATTTTTTATTGATTTCAGAGAGGAAGGGAGAGGGAGACAGAAACATCAATGAGAGAGAATCATTGATTGGCTGCCTTCTGCACGCCCCCTACTGGGGACCAAGCCTGTGGCCCAGGCACGTGCCCACGACCAGAACCGAACCCAGGACCCTTCAGTCCACAGGCCGATGCTCTATCCACTGAGCCAAACCAGCTAGGGTCCCAATCACATTTTGAAAGGCATGTGGTAAGGATGAACAAAGCACAGCATCTTTCCTTTAAAAAGGAATAACTGTATAGTGAGACAAGAACCAGCATAAAAATCTGAGGATCTGTGTCTTACACCTGCATCTAAGTTCTTGGCCAAGGTGCCTGACGCTTTGGGCTGGCACTTCATCCTTTTTTTTTTTTTTTTTTAGTTTATCTTTACTGTTGAGGTTTCATCATTTTTAAATGCATGCCTCACCATATACTTCAGTGGGTTGTTTTGAGATTACAGACTTTCTACGTCAATGCAAGGGGACATGCCAGGGCTTACGTCAGCCCGTTTTTATTTGTCCGCTGGCCAGAATGTCACAGGAAGAGCCCTATGAACTTTTTCACATGTCCTGGATAACTGCAGACATGAGCTGCTGCTGCTTGTTTTTCTAAATTTATCTTTATTATTGAGAGTATTACAGATCTCCCCCACGAAGTTCTTTTTAAAGAAACAAAGCCTTATGGATAAAAAAATCAACACCTGAGGCCCACATGGGTGGGGCTGTGCCAGGAGCTGGGTTAAGGCAGGCCAGCCTGGTCACCTGGAGAACACCGGGCTGGGCCAGGGGCGTGGCGGTGCCGAAACACATGCATTCTGGTGTGAAACTTTAACAAAGAATGAACCTAATTAGAGAAGGGAAGGAGGAACGGCACCCCTGGACCAAGGCCTAATATCCTTTAGGATGTAGCTTATGGAACTCAGACATCCTGTGGGCCAAGTGCAGCCCTCAATTCCTCAGCAGGGTTGCCGAGCTGGCAGGAGGGGCACCGAGGTTTAAATAACACACGTGTGCAGCTGCCTGGCAGGGGAGCCCCTCGGCCCTGACAAGTAGGAGAATACTTTGCAAGAGCGTGGGGAATTCTTGTTTTTCTACTTTATTTCATTTTTTTTTTTTTTAATTTCTCTAGACACAAACTGCACATTTTAAAAGAGCAGACAGTCTGCCAGGATGTATAAAAGCACTAAGCTTCTAAATGACTGTTTCTGTGTGTGGGCCTGTGTATCCTTACTCCAAAGGACTGGAAGGCTTTCACTTGAATACTATTTAATTATCATGAAAAAAAATGACAAAGCTCTTTTTTCTGAAAATAAATAGAAACGTTTACAATTATGTTACCCGTTAACATTGAAAAATTAAAATGTTTATATCATGGAAATCAGTGTTTATAGGCAGATCAATCACTCCCTGTAAAATGATAGCATTTTCAGTTACTGAAACTAGGAGGGAACAGCAGTATCACATGAGACAATCTGCTTTTAGAACACTTCCAAATAAATGCAACCGAACGTGACTTAAAATGCAGCTGTTCTTTGTTTTAGGAATGAAGACCGAGACTTTGGCAAGTGACTTTTCATCATTTGTCCGTGGTGAGTACTGAGCTATCGCGATGCAATTTTCTGAATGAGAAGGCCGCACACTTTCTATACGTCACTGTACACATCACCTTCTAACGTTTTCCTTATTAAACTCGCACACTCACACACATGCCAACGATAAACAGAAAAGGAAGACCTACCTCTTTTTCATTTCTAACAACTGATTATTGAGCACAGATCTCTCCTCTTCCACCTGGAAAAAAGCACATACATGGAAGGTCAGTTCCCAGTGAGCCCGCAGAGAGGCCTAGTTCTCAAGCCCCGGGTTCCATTCCCAGGCCCAGGGCAGTGAGAGCAGTTGGCACCATATCACAGGATGTACAGCTATTTGTTTACAAACCATGTATGACCGGACTGACTCCCTTTCCTCACAGACTCGAGAATTAAAACTATTAATCAACAGCTGGTTTTGTTCAGTGGTTAGAGTGTCGGCCGCCCACAGACCAAGAGTTCGAGGGTTCGATTCCTGGTCAAGGGCACAAACCTGGGTTGCAGGATCCCTGCCCGGACTGGAGTGCATGCGACAGGCAACCGATCGAGTGTCTCTCTCTCATCAATGTTTCTCCCTCTCTCTCCCTCCCTCCTTCTCTTCCACTCACTCAAAGAAAATTGATGGGAGAAACCAAGATGGCAGCATAGGTAAGCACCTAGGCTGCTGCCTCGCACAACAATTTCGAAACTACAACTAAAAGACAGAACGGACACCATCCAGAACCACAGGAAAGCTGGCTGAGTGAAAAATCTACAACTAGAAGGAAAGAGAAAAGCTCCCAGAGAATTGGAGGTACGGCAAAGGGTCTTTGTGCGCGCAGAGAGGAAGGGCGGCTGAGAGCCTGGCTGACTTTCTCTGGCGGAAGGGGGAAGGAAGCCCCCGACCACACTGAACCCCAGTTCTGACTGCACTGAACCCTAGTTCCAGGCGAGCCCCTGGGGACCCAAGCTCTTGTGGGGGGAATCTGGACTCTCGGGCGGAGACTCGGGAGCCGGGGAAGGCAGAGGTCTGAAGGCGCGCGCATGCGTGCAAGGGCAAGGCTGACGGGAAGCCAAGACTGTCTGCTCCGCCCTGAGACTCCACCCCATCCAAGCTGAGCACAGAGGCTATTGCAATTTGGCAAGTCTAATCCTATAAGGCTGTCTCCAGCACCGAACTTCTCCCAGCGTAGACACAGCTGATCCTTATAGCCAACTGGCCTGGAGGTCAATTCCTCCCAGTGATACCAACAACAATCAAGACTTAACTACAACAAGGCTGTACACACAGTCCACAAAGGGGTGCACCAAGAGTGTCCACCTCAGGTTAACTGGGGAGGCAGACCCACTGGGCCATATAGGAAACCTAACACACAAATCTACCCTACCAACTCAGGGAAGCAGTGAAAATGTGGCATCAAAGAAACAGATCACAAACGAAAGAAATGGAGGAAAACAAACGACTGGATATAGAATTCAAAACCACAGTTACAAGGCTTTTCAAGAATATCCTAGAAGAGGCCGATAAATATAACGAGACCCTCGAAGATATGAAAAAGGACCAACTAGAAATTAAACATACACTGACTGAAATAAAAAATATTATACAGAGACCCAAAAACAGACTAGAGGAACACAAGAATCAAGTCAAAGAATTGAAATACAAAGAAGCGAAAAACACTCAACCGAAGAAGCAAAAAGAAAAAAAAAAAATCCAAAAAGTTGAAGATAGTGTAAGAAGACTCTGGGACAACTTCAAGCATACCAACATCAGAATTATGGGGGTGCCAGAAGAAGAGAGAGAGCAAGATACTGAAAACCTATTGGAAGAAATAATGACAGAAAACTTCCCCCACCTGGTGAAAGAAATAGACTTACAAGTCCAGGAAGCGCACAGAACCCCAAACAAAAGGAACCCAAAGAGGACCACACCAAGACACATCATAATTAAAATGCCAAGAGCAAAAGACAAAGAGAGAATATTAAAAGCAGCAAGAGAAAAACAGTTAATTACCTACAAGGGAGCACCCATACGACTGTCAGCTGACTTCTCAACAGAAACTATGCAGGCCAGACGGGAGTGGCAAGAAATTTTCAATGTGATGAATAGCAAGAACCTACAACCAAGATTATTCTACCCAGCAAAGCTATCATTCAGAATTGAAGGGCAGATAAAGAGCTTCACAGATAAGAAAAAGCTGAAGGAGTTCATCACCACCAAACCAGTATTATATGAAATGCTGAAAGGTATTCTTAAAGAAGAGGAAGAAGAAAAAAGTAAAGAGAAAAATTATGAACAACAAATACATATCTATCAACAAGCAAACCTAAAAATCAAGTGAATTAAAAACCTGAGGAACAGAATAATCTGGTGAATATAATAGAATCAGGGGCATAGAAAGGGAGTGGACTGATAATTCTCAGGGGGAAAGGGGTATGGGGGGTTCATGAAGAGAATGGACAAAAATCATACACCTATGGATGAGGACAGTGGGGGGGAGGTAAGGGCAGAAGGTGGGGTGGGAAATGGGTGGAGGGGAGCTATGGGGGGAAAAAGGAGAAATAATTGTAATAATCTGAATAAAGATTTATTTAAAAAAAATTAAAAAAAACGAAAAAAAAAAAACCTGAGGAACAGAATAATCTGGTGAATAGAATAGAATCAGGGGCATAGAAAGGGAGTGGACTGATAATTCTCAGGGGGAAAAGGGTATGGGGGGTTCAGGAAGAGACTGGACAAAAATCATACACCTATGGATGAGGACAGTGGGGGGAAGTAAGGGCAGAAGGTGGGGTGGGAACCGGGTGGAGGGGAGCTATGGGGGGAAAAAGGAGAAACAATTGTAATAATCTGAATAAAGATTTATTAAAAAATAAAAAAAAAGAAAATTGATGGAAAAAAATATCCTTGGAGAGGATCCAAGATGGCGGCATAGGTAAACACCTAAACTGCTGCCTCGCACAACAATTTCAAAACTACAACTAAAAGACAAAACATCTATCACCCAGAACCATGGGAAAGCTGGCTGAGTGGAAGTTCTACAACTAGAAGGAAAGAGCAAACAGCATTGAGACGTGCACAAGCACTGAAAAGCTAAGGTACGGAGGCGCCCAAATCGGGCTGGCGAAGGGCGTCTGGGAGCGCTGCTTTTTTCAACCCAAAGGGAGACAAGCTTCCAATTACTCCAAACTCCAGTTTCTGGGGAGACGCGGGGGACCCAAACACCTACGGGGAGAAGCTGGACTGTCTGCCGTGGGGTCGGAAAGTGAAGGTGGCTTGCTTGCAGGGCTGCACACAGGAATAATTGTTTACTGTGCTGGGGCACGGGACGCGGGGACACGGTCGGAGACACAGAGCCGGCTGACTGACAGCCATTACTGTTTACCACGCCCTAGCCTAGTCACACCCTGAGACCCCCGCCCCGCACAATCTACAAACCCACCCAAGCTCCAAGCAGCGGCTTTAGCATATGAATGACCTGCCCTATCGCAGCTTAACCTAGCAAACTTGCAGCCCGGGTCAGACAGCTCCAAAACCTCCAAACCCCAAGCAAAGAGGAGAAAACTGTAGTTCTCGCTGTAGCACCTGCTGGGTGGCCTCAGACAGTAGCTGACCTGCACCCCATTGGAGATCCAGAAGCCAGTGTACCTAGTGGTCAGTGTGAGACACCAGATTTCAACTCCTCACATCCATAAGTGACACATTCAAGAGGCAGACTCAGTGAGCACCAAAGCCCCACTGAAACAAGTCCTGCACCATAAGCGTGTCTCCAGCGCAGCAGTTCTTCCATTATAGACACAGCGGGTCCTCACAGCCAATTGGCCTGGAGGTCAATTCCTCCCAGTGTACCAACAGCAATCAAGGCTTAACTACACCAAGACTTTGCACTCAGCCCACAAAGGGGTGTACCAAAGGCGTCCACCTCAGGTGATTGGGGAGGCTGAGCTACTGGCCCCTATAGGTCACCTACCACACAAAGCCACTCCATCAACACAGGGAAGCAACAAAATGCGGAGACAAAGAAACATGTCACGAATGAAAGAAATGGAGGAAAGCAAACTACTGGACGACATAGAGTTCAGAACCACATTTATAAGGTTACTCAAGAATCTTCTAAAAACCGCTGAGGAACTTAGTGAGACCTTTAAGGATCTTAATGAGAATGCCAAAAAAATGGAAAAGGACCAGTCAGAAATTAAGCATACACTGTCTGAAATAAAGAATATACAGAAACTCAACTGTAGATCAACATACCCCAAGAATCAAACCAAAGATCTGAAATATGAGGAAACAAAAAACACCCAACCAGAAAAACAAAAAGAAAAAATCCAAAAATATGAAGATAGTGTAAGGAGCCTCTGGGACAACTTTAAGTATACCAACATCTGAATTTTTGGGGTGCCAGAAGAAGAGAGAGAGCAAAATATTGAAAACCTATTAGAAGAAATAATGACAGAAAACTTTCCCTACCTGGTGAAAAAAATAGACTTACAAGTTCAGGAAGCTCACAGAACCCCATACAAGAGGAATCCAAAGCGGACCACACCAAGGCACATCATAATTAAAATGCCAAGGGCAAAAGACAAAGAGAGAATCTTGAAAGCAGCAAGAGAAAAATGGTTAGTTACCTACAAGGGAGCACCCATACGACTGTCAGCTGATTTCTCGGCAGAAACTATGCAGGCCAGAAGGGAGTGGCAAGAAATATTCAAAGTGATGAACAGCAAGAACCTACAACCAAGATTACTCTACCCAGCAAAGCTATCATTCAGAGTTGAAGGTCAGATAAAGAGCTTCACAGACAAGAAAAAGCTAAAGGAATTCATCACCACCAAACCAGGATTACATGAAATGCTGAAGGGTATTCTTTAAGAGGAAGAAGAAGAAAAAGGTAAAGATAAAAATTATGAATAACAAAACGACATCAAATACATACCTACCAACAAGTGAATCTAAAAATCAAGTGAATAAAAAATCTGAAGAACAGAATGGACTGGTGAATATAATAGAATCAGGGACATAGAAAGGGAATGGACTGACAATTCTCAGGGGGAAGGGGGTGTGAGGGGTGCGGGAAGAGATTGAACAAAAATCTTACACCTATGGATGAGGACAGTGGCGGGGGGTAAGGGCATGGGGTGGGGTGGGGAATCAGGTGGAGGGGAGCTATGGGGGGGGAAAGAGGAACACCTGTAATAATCTGAACAATAAAGATTTATTTTTTTAAAAAAAATAAGTAAATAAAAAAAAATAAATTAAAAAAGAAAAAAATATCCTTGGGTGAGGATTAACAAAACAAAAGAAAGTATTAAACAACATCTGAACAGTAAAGGGGCATAAACCTTAGACATTCAATAAATGTTAACAGATGAGTGAAAACATCATTATGAACATTCTGGTTCCTTTCCTGAAACAACAGAGGCTGAATGTCACCAACTCAGGGAGGGCTAGGAACAGGTCATTTACTCTCCGTGGGCCTTGTTTTATGCTTGCACTATCTCAAGCCTTCGTGTCTGGCCTATAAAATACAAAGGTTTCCAAAGAGTCAAGTCATAAAAGAGAAAGAAAGACAGAGGGAACCCTCCGGTGTAAAGAAGAGTGAAGATCCTGGCCAGTGTGGCTCAGTAGTTGAGCGTTGACCCATGAACCAGGAAGTCAGGGTTCCATTCCTGATCAGGGCACTTGCCTGGGTTTCGAGCTCAATCCCCAGTAGGGGGTGTGCAGGAGGCAGCCAGTCAATGATTCCCTCTCATCATTGATGTTTCTAGCTCTCCTTCTCCCTTCTCTCTGAAATCAATAAAAATTCATTTAAAAATTATATTTTACAAAAAAAGAGAGACAGAGATTCTGTGGTCCAGCTTCACTCAGCCCCACTTGCCCAGAAGTCCCTGGGCCCACATGAAAATTGTGATGGTTGATGATCACCATTTCTCCAAAATAAAACATGGCGAGCTAAAAATAGCATTCCCTTCCCAAGCATTCATGTTTGGTAATTCAGGTTTGTTTAAGAGGCAGGCAATCATTAATGCATCAACTTATTTACTTATTTTTAAATTCTTATTAGTTTTAGAGAGAGGGAGGGGGGAGGGAGGGGAAGAGAGACAGAAACATCAATCTTATTGATGCATTCATTGGTTGATTCTTGTATGTGCCCTGACTGGGGTTTGAACCTGCAACCTCGGCGTATTGGGATGATGCTCTAACCAACTGAGCTGCCTGGCCAGAGCCCAGTCATGACTCAGTTTAGATGATAACCCCGTGTAATGTTTTTTGTATGCACCACGCACTATAACCAAGAACTGTGGACGAAACACTGGTGTTGAGTCTCTAATCCTATCAAATTGCCACAGGCAAACTGTAACCTCATTCTGCAAATAAGCAGAGGAAATCAGCACGGTTCCCATAGTGACAGCCGAGTGCATCTGCAATCCTCACAAAGGGATGATAAATCAGACATTTCAGAAGTGACTGCCTAAGATGACTATCGGAACAGAACTCACAGTAAGGTGGTTATTTTTAGTATTCCCCATGAAAAGAAAGAATGCTCTGAATTCTCTCCATTCCTCCCGAGACCACGTTAGCCGCCGGAATCCACAACATGTGCCTTCACCGTCCACACACAGCAAGTGTCCCACTCAGTTAAAGATCAGGCTTTTGCCTGGCCAGTGTGGCTCAGTGCTTGAGTGTCGACCTGTGAACCAGGAGGTCACAGTTCAATTCCCAGTCATGGCACAAGCCCGGTTGCACACTCTATTCCCAGTAGGGGCGTGCAGGAGGCAGCTGATTAATGATTCTCTCTCATCACTGATGTTTCTCTCTCTCCCCCTCTCCCTTCCTCCTGAAATCAATAAAAATGTTTTCTGTGGTATTTTTGTATGTTTTCTTTTAAGCCAGCACAACTCTCTGCAACAAGGCTTTGGACTGGACGTGTGAGGAAGTCCAAGGGCATCTCAAAGCCTCTACACCTCCTGTAAGACAGGACAGGACGTGAAGCCCTGGCTAAACACACACACTCATTTCATCCCATTCCTGCCGTGTTCCACGACACCCGCTGTCCCGTGGCCCGTGTGGGAGAGAAGAGTGAAAACGACCACAACATGGAGCTCTGAGTGCTCCACGTAAGACAACAGTGGCAACTGTGACATGAACACAAAGACGGAGCCGAGAGCTCTGAGCTGAGAGGCGACGAACTTTAGGGTGGGCTTCTGACAACGAGGAGAGGTTCACCACGTGGGGAGGGAGAAGGGATGTCACAGCAGAGCCGTGAAGGGAGGTGACCGGGTACGGCAGGAGATGCAGAGAAAAAAGAGCGGATGGAGCAGAAGAAGTTACGAGAGGAGCGTCGAGAATGCAGGTGGCGGTGCCAAGTGCTCAGAGTGGGAAGGAAGGCAAGGTCGGTGCCACCACTCGGTAAGCGATGATGCAAAGAGCGGCGTGCAGGGGGCTGGGAGGGAGCTGGGAGGTGGGAGACAGAGGCAGAAAACAGAACACTCTTTTTTAAAGTTGGAAACAAAGGAAGAATTGGGGTTGTAAGTGTGAAACCGCACAGCAAGATTTAGAACTGCTTTTAAGGAAAGGAGATTTCTCAACCCACGGGGGATCTTAATGGAAAACTAGTGGTAGCAACTATAGGCAGAATGCAGACATCAGGAGGGACAGGTGACAAGCTGAATGGAGAAAGGAGACATAAAACACCTGAAGCACATGGACAGACAAAATGTGGTGCGTCCACCCAACAAAAGGCTGTTCAGCCGTGAAAAGGAACGAAGCACTGACACCTGCTACACCCTGCATGAACCTTGAGAGCACGATGCCGAGAAGCCAGACACAAACAGACACATGCCGTACGATGCCATTTATAGGAAGTATCAAGAACAATAAGCCCTGGCAGATTTGGCTCAGTAGTTAGGGCGTCGGCCCTTAGACAGAAGGGCCCCAGGTTCAATTCCTGGTCAAGGGCACATACCTTGGTTGTGGGTTCCCCAGGCCCGGTCAGGGCGTGAGTGGGAGGCAACTATCGATGTGTCTCTCTCACATGGATGTTTCTCTCTCTCTTTCCCCTTCTCTCCCCCTTCCAGTTGATCTAGAAATCAATGGAAAAACTATCCTTGGGTGAGGATTAAAAATCATCATCATAACCATCATCATCAAATCCACAGAGACAAAATTCACCAAGTGGGGAGGGAGAAGAGATTAGTGTTGCCAGGGGCTGGAAGAGGAATGGGGAGTGACTGCTTAAATGGGGGCAGGGTCTCCTTCGGAGGTGATGAAGCTGTTCCGGACCAGCACAACACTGTGAATGCACGACATGCCCCTGAATTGTACACTACAGAATGGTTACAGCAGTAAATTTATATCCTTCGCAAGAGACCGCACTTTGGAGCCTCCGCTTCCTCGACTACAAAGTAACCCACTGTCTGAGAGGTGTGCTGCGACGATTCTGTGAAATATGCACAGTAGTCCGCTCACGTGATGTGCAGGGAGTTTTGGGGCCGCTAAGTAAGGGAGCCAGAACAATTCAGATCCTACCCCGTGTCAATCTAGTCTTCACTGTATTAATTTTTAGAATGAAACACTAAATATTTTTATTAGTACTACATTGAAAAGTCTTTTTTTTTTTTTTTTTTAAATAGGGTTTCTGCCAAACACTGGCTCTGTAGTATATTTCTGAACATAGTTGATCAATAGTTTGGAAATGTAAGAGTGAAACTTTGTAACTTCACATAAGTGCTCTAGTTCCCAGAAGTCATACGATCAGAGGAATAAGCCAGCGGATGCACCAGCCTTCTTTAGACTAAGATTTCTTCAAAGGCATTTTAAATGGGTGCTTCTCACCACTCTTCTGAAATATGGACACGTCTCTATGTAAAACTGTAGATCTATATCAAGGGAAGAGTATCTGTACTCCTTCTTGGTAATCAATGTCATTAACAACCTTGAGCATCAAAGCCTATGATGCTTTATTCACACCCCTGGTCTCTCCTGAGGAAAACCTAGAAAACGGCAAAGGGCATAGCAACCTCAGTCCTTACAGGGAAGTCATTTTCTTAGCTGCTCCTTTGCAGGTGCTATTTCCTAACACCCTTCAACGTCACTGATTTTCAAATGTTTAGCCACAAAACCTTTTCTTTTTTAAAAAAATATATTTTATTGATTTTTTACAGAGAGGAAGGGAGAGGGATAGAGAGTTAGAAACATCGATGAGAGAGAAACATCGATCAGCTGCCTCCTGCACACTCCCCACTGGGGACGTGCCCACAATCAAGGTACACATTCTTGACCGGAATCGAACCTGGGACCCTTCAGTCCGCAGGCTGATGCTCTATCCACTGAGTCAAACCGGTTAGGGCGTCACAAAAACCTTCTCTAAAGGAAGGTAGCTCAGGCCCCAACATGCGGAAGAGCAAGAGCTGGGGGATGGAGAGGAGCCCTGAAAACCTCCCCAGGCACCGTGGCAGCCCCTACAGAGTCCTCTCTGGGTCTGGGTGACAGAAACAGAAATGTAATCAACGGCCCAGCGAAGGTCAGGACATGAGATGAGAGGATGATCTCTGGGTGTTCCTCCCACTTACAGAACCCGCTCTCCCCCCGAGACAAGTTCAACAGAACAAGATGAAGGAGATGGGAACAGACGCGGCCCTGAGCTGAGGGCCCTCCCTGGCCGATCTGCACAGACACACCGACCTCAGAGCTACCCGGTGCTTCCGACGCTGGGGCTGCACAGGGAGGAAAACCTCTCCGGGGTTTCTACCTCTCAGGAACTCCAGCTGCTCGTGCACCGACCGCAGGAGCACACCACCCTACGTAAGGCAGCCCACTCCGATTCCGGACTGGCCCAAGTCAGAAGACGGCAGATGGCCTGACACCATTAGCTGAACGAGGCTGAGCAAGTTACCACCTTCTCTGTGTTCCCGTTTCCCCTTTTACGAATGGGTTCATGACAATGCCACTCCTAGAATCACTGTGCAGATGAGTGAGATGACAGCTGTCACTTATTTGTGCCTGTCACACGGTAGGACTCAGCAGAGGAGAGAGACCATCGCCAACAGCACCGTGGTCCTCCGCGAGGCTGGAGAGATGTGGCATCCCTTCTGTGGAAGGCTATAATGGAGACTTCAAAAGTCTGAGCTCAACTCTCCAAAGAGTGCTTTCGCCACAGACTGCACCATGTCCCCAGATACGCTACACACTTACCCCAAACTACTCCACCCCGTGAGGATGAATGTTTGAAAAGCATGCTGGGAAAATTTTTCCCCTTGACGGGCAGAGCCAGAATTACTACACAGTGACGTTCCCTCCACGATGCCACTTTGAGCTTCGGCTCTGACATGAGGTGTGACTAACAACCGAGCACTTGGATCTGGCTGCTAAAGAATAAAGAGCAGAAGATGACGTTCTTTAAAGTCAGGCCGGTTTCAGTGTCTAATAAACTTGCCAGAAACCTGGGGGACTTAAACACAGGAGCAAACGGGCTGTGGCCAGTGTTCATTCTGGGTGTAACGCACATCCTGCACACCAATGCACAGGAGTGCACACGTACACGTGGTTCCAGTAGGAAATGTCTGTCCAATGTCTTAAAATTTAAAGTGAAGCAGAGTTCTATTTAGAAACAGCTGCCAAGCCTCACACCAAAACCATATTCTTGGAATCTGTTCCCTTAAAACCAATTGTGATGAAAGAAAAAAACAAAATCTTAGAGAAAATCATTTTAAAAGTGTAGTAGGAAGAAGATACTGTCCTGTCCATGTAAATGCATTGCTGTAAGAGCAGCTAATAATGATCTTAATTTCTAGTTGCTGGCCAGTTCCCAGTGTTGGTGGTGTTGTGTTTCAGGACCTGTCAGTGACTCCTACCCTAAGCCCTACAGCACAGCACACTTGGAAACAAGGAGACACGTAACACAGGCAGCGTGACATCCCAGTGGGAAGGACCCAGCCACATGGAGCTCATCTGGGGTTGCCTCTAAGCAGCGCCCTGCCAGCAGCAGCACCCGTCGGTGTGGCCGAGGCAGGGACGCCCACCCGAGGCCCACTGACCTTCTGATGACTCGTGACTTCGTCCCTGCTTCTCCCCAGCTCCTCGGCAAGTTTCACGTTCTCCGCTTTCAGTGCTGAAAGCTGCTGGGACTTCTGAGCGGCTGCCTGCTTCAGGGTTTCTCTGCAAGGACAGTGGGCGCAGGGTTACCATAGAAACAAGACAGGCACGGAAACTGTGGGAGCCGACCAGCTTCCCAGCACTGAGGAAAATGTATCTGGGTCACGTGCCCGATAGTATCTATAATAACAGGAGGCAGTGTTATCTCCATGCAGGAGGGGCTAAATGGCTCTAACCTCTCAGGAGGAGGATTGCCACCCACGGGTATTATATTTTTTTAAAAAACCTAATAAATTCTACATCCAGCCTTTCACCACCCACATTCACCTTACTTCTAAACACTCCCCATACAAAACGCAACGTCACTATCAAATAAATGACAAGAGAAATGGTCAGTACCCCTCTTGTCTTCAGGACTATATCCATTAGAAAATCATACTAAAGCCTACTTATGTTGACAAAGGGATTTACTTTGCCGCCAAGGTACTCTGTCCTAACTGCATTAAGTCTGTAATCTTTTTTTTTTATTATTATTGTTGGGGTTTTTTTTTTTTTGCTGGCAGAAATAAAAATCTAATGGTCTCATTTGTCGGTATCTGTCAGAACCAAGTGCTGGCCTGAATCTCAGTATATTTTTTTGGCCAACTAGAGGTGCAATCCCAAAGGAAATGTAGTGTTCTAGTTACGTAGCAGGTGTTTTTATTTGGACTATATTCTTTCTGTAATGCTAATCTGTAATCAAAGGAAATAAATTTTAAAAAATAGCCTGCTAACCTATCTTGTGAATATCAGCATATAAAACATGAGCAGGGCCTGGCTGGTGTGACTCAGTGGTTGAGCATCGACCTATGAACCAGGCGGTAGGGGTTTGATTCCCGGTCAGGGCACATGGCCAGTTGTGGGCTCAGTCCCCAGTAGGGGGCATGCAGGAGGCAGCCGATCAGTGATTCTCTCTCATCATTAATGTTTCTGTCTCTCTTTCCCTTTCCCTTCCTCTCTGAAATCAGTAAAAATCTATTTTAAAAAACAACAACACAAAAAACTTGAGCTGGCTAACTCTATTTACTAAGCATCTTTCCAAGATTAAAATTAATCCAAAATATACCTCTCAAGTTGTTAACCTCCATACATGGACATTCCAAATATTTTATTTGATCACTACATTGTAGTTTTATGCCATCGCAGGTTTTGATACAATTATGCATCTTGAGTCTGTGCTGGCTACACCCCTTTAGCAAGCTGCCATACATGGCTGAATTCTGAGTCCAGTCATCTGGGTATGAATCCATCCGCTGACGCATGAACACATCTATTTTTAACTTCAATTGTCTAATGGGTGGCAGTGCTTGGCATCTCCGTTTTCTAGATTTTTAGTTCTCCATCCACCTATAATATGCACGCTGGGCTAGCCTCGTGAAGACTTAGGGGAATAAATCCGCAAAGCAATTCTCTTATTAGCACATTAAATTTGGTGTTTTACAGAGATATTTATTTAGCAAGTGAAGAAAAACTGAGACAGAGGGAATTTTAGCCTCAAGTAATTAGTCATTCAAAACCTAGGAGGCTTGCCCTAGCCGATTTGGCTCAGTGGATAGAGTGTCGGCCTGTGGACTGAAGGGTCTCAGGTTCGATTCTAGTCAAGGGCACATGCCCGGTTGTGGGCTCGATCCCCCGTAGGGGGCATGCAGGAGGCAGCCAATCAATGATTCTTTCTCATCACTGATGTTTCTATCTATTTCTCTCCTTCACTCTCCGAAATCAATAAAAATATATTAAGAAACATACATACTTCAAAACCTGGGAGGCTTGATGTTAGCCATGGATCAAAACATACACGCACATAGGACAGCCGAAGTCCATCTTCTGTCTAATGAATTCCTGACCAAACAGAAGTTTTACTCAGGATGAAATCATCATAAGCCAAACCTTTCACTCCCAGGTGAGCACTGCCCTCCTCAGGGGGTGTCTGGTCTCGGCGTTTGTGTGGCCTGTGAGAGACATTTGTGATCCTATTCTTTCTCTAGGAAAGATTTCCATCTTTTAAAGGTTTTTCAATCCTTGGTGTCTTTTAGGAGCCCACAGCAAGGAAAATTTTAAAAAGGGGTCTAAGAAATATCAAAATGTCCTAAGTCTTTGGTCGATGTTTTAAAATCAACAAAAATGCTTTTTTACATATTTTCTCATGGAATCCTCAAACCCTTAAGGAGGCTCATGGTATTATTTGTATTTTAAAGATGGAAAACGGAGGCTCAGGGAACGGAAAAGACCTGCCCCAAATCGTAAAGGCAGCAGTAAGTTGTAGAATTGAGAAAACTGGACTTAAAACTGGTGGCCCGGCCAGCATCGATCAGTGGCTGAGCGTCAACCTATGAACCAGGAGGTCACGGTTCGATTCCTGCTCAGGGCACATTCCTGGGTTGCGGACTCAATCCCCAGCTGGGAGTGTGCAGGAGGCAGCCGATCCATGGTTCTCTCTCATCACTTGTGCTTCTCTCTCTCTCCCCCTCTTCCTTCCTCTCTGAAATCAATAAAATATATATATAAACTGGCGACATGGACCTGATTTGAAAATAGAAACACCTTTTTTTCTTTTGAGCGCAGTGGGCACATGCACTTCATAGAGGCGGGCCAGGAAGAAATTAAGGATCAAAGCAGCCTAGCCTTGGCCCAATGGCTCAGGTGGTTAGAGCATCACCAAAAGGTTTTGGGTTTGATTCCTGCATTGCAGGTCCCAGCCCCAGCTGGGGCACTTGTGGGAGGCACCCAATCGATGTTTGTTTCTCTCTCTCTCTCTCTCCCTTCCTCTCTCTCTAAAAAGATCAATGATTTGGGCAAAAAATGAAAAAGGATCCCAAGTCAAATTTATAGAAAGGATTCCTTTATTAACTTTTGGTCGAGAATATGTTGGTATATTTTCAGAAAACAACTCCAAGACCATGTGGATTCCTGCAACAGAGAGGAATTGACAGGACTGCTCCAGCCATGAAGACAGAAGGGAAACAGTCCAGAGATGGAAGACGCTGACGACGCCTTGCCATACTAGCAGTCAGCAGCTGTGCGTCGCTGCAGGTTGCCCAGGACCAAACCAGAGAGGGTGGGACCTGCATTACCACCATTTGTCCACCATCCAGAACTGAAATATCATTGCTGACATGTACACATAAGGAACTGTTTAACATTGAAATTGGGACTCAAAAGAACTGCTGGCCCAGAAAGAAACTCACTACAGACTGATTCATTTGCCTCTCAGCATAACCATTATTGCTTGTCTCATTTTCGGTTCTTGTAAGTGTATTTCTAGTATCACATGATCTCGCTCAACTAGGGGAAATAATGAACAACATAAACGGATGAACAAAAACAGACCCGGAGACAGGGAAGCATCGATCAGACTGTCAAACCTCCGAGGGAAGGTAGGGGAGGGTGGGGGTCAGGGGGAGAGATCAACCAAAGGACTTGTATGCATGCATATAAGCCTAACCAGTGGTCACGGACAACAGGGGGGTGGGGGCATGCGTGGGGAGGGGTTTGGGATGGGAATGGGGGGATGAGGACAAATATGTGATACCTTAATCAATAAAGAAATTAAAAAAAAGATCTGTGAAAACTTGTTGTTGGTTGAGGATTTAAAAAAAAAAAAGCAGCCTAGGCTCTGTCTGCCTTGTGGCCTGGCCCCTCGCCTGGGCCACGGCCGTCAGGGATCAGGGGAGTGCGGCTCCAGGAAGGAAGACAGGCCGAGGTCAGAGGGGCAACAGCACCGTCTTCTGCTCCTGGTCCTCTGCTTCCACTGGCATGAGGCTGAGCTTTCAGTGCGTGAGGGACTCATTCAAGGAAGGGGGCACAAAAACCATTTACCTCTTAGGAGAGGTGAAACCACCCCACGCTGTGGGGGAGGGGGCAGGACAGAACGACGGAGCAAGGACCTTGAATACTTCGACACCAACCAGTGGAGTGACCGTGACCAGAGACTCGAAGTCGTATAGCTGGGAGGAGGGATCATATTCGACTCCTAAGCTCTCTTGGCGAGGCCCACTCTGGCCCTGCCCCTCCGTTTCCTAGGACGGCCCAGAGAGCTCAGAGGTGGGATGCTGGCAGTGGGGGGCTGGGTCGGGGTTCGGGCCACCAGCCAGCACACATTTCATTTTGATCTTTACCACACCTGTATTTCTGACTTACGACAGTGTGTTATAGGGGCTACTTCTCAGGTACAATAACACCTAGGGGGCAGGAGGGTGACTATTTTTACTCCATGTACTTGTCAAGTTTTTTTTGTTTTGTTTTGTTTTTAAATAATTAGCATTGTTTTCATGTTTGTGCCTTTAGTAAGTTCCACAACATCTCTCACAGGAGATAAACTTACATTTCTTTCCTGAATTCTTCCATTTTCTGATTCTCAACAGTCAGAAGTTCTTTCGACTTGTTCAGCTCTTCCACATTTTTCAAGTTGTTTTCTTTAAGTGTATCCAACTTAAAGACCAAGAGAAAAAAGCTCAGTGAAATTATCTCGTTTTCCAATGACATGACTGAATAATGACAAATTATTCATGAAAATGGGCATTAAAAAAATAGTGAACTCAGTCACTTATTAAAAAAAAAATCACCCTGGTGAAGAGATTGCGTATGACCAAGTGTTATAAACTGTAAACCCCCCCTTTATAACTAGTTGGATTCCTGTGCACCTGGTCAAAATGTCAGACTAAACTGCTTCATAAGTAAAACGAAAGTTTCATTTCACCTTGTGTACAACTCCTGACATTTATCATTGAACTTGCTATTCAAGTATGAACCATCCTTAAAAAAAAAAAAAAAAAAAAAAAAAAAAGAAATTGCAAAGGCTTGACCTCAGTAAGTGTTCTTCTTTGTAATGAAAACAAACCTCTCTCCTTAAGATTAGTGACTGAGGCTATGGTATTTTTCAACACCAATTTTACACAGTCCTCATTTAAAAAGTTACTTGAAACAAAACATGTGTAGACGGGGATAAAAGAGTTAGCCACTGGAACTTCAATCGGAGGAGGACAAAGCCACGTAGTGATACTGAAAGGCCCTCACACACCCTCAGCCCCGTCACCTGCCCGTGGGGGACATAGCTGGGAGTAGGGCTTGCCTGGCCCCTGGCGGGAATCCAGACGTGGGACAGGGATGAGTGGGGATGTGACCAACCACAGGCTCTGGCAGGGGCTGCAGTTCTAGGTGGGGAACCCCCACCAAGGATGGGGAGCCCTTTAGGGGATCACCCATCACACAGGGTGTGCTCCGGGCGCCGGCTGGCTTTCTGGGATTTGTACACTTATCTCCCATGGCCAGAGAGACTTTTGCTATGCCACATGTCACCAGTCAGGAGTCCTAAAAAGTGTCTTGCTAATTTTTACACACCACCTTCCTGTTCGTGCCCGCTAACATTCCAGTGTCACAGAACAAGAAAAACAAAATATCACCGTGGGTTCAGAAAATGAGTCATACAGCCTTGTATTCTGGCTGCAACCAAGACACCTGGGCGTATGCTATTGAGGCACCCGATTCTAGCCTCAGAGGTGAGGACCAGTCCCTAAAACCTCCTCATTTACTTTAGCTTCTAATGTTGATGATCATCAATTATTTTAAAAATGTTTTTATATTTTTAGCTTAAAGTCTTCTCCGAAGACTGTCAATTCTATAAATATACTCCCTACTGTGTCGAGTTTTATTGACCCTATAATTATCTCAAAATGCTCATGTCTTTCACAGATTCACATCCTGGATCTTCCATAATGAGAAGGCCTAGTCTTTATCGTGCTTTACTTAATGTCTTATCTGCTTGTCACGTTTAAAAGCACCCAGAGGCCCTAGCTGGTCTGGCTCAGTGCATAGAGCGTCAGCCTGTGGACTGAAGGGTCCTGGGTTCGATTCCAGTCAAGGGCATATGTCCGGGTTGCAGGCTCGATCCCCAGTAGCGGATATGCAGGAGGCAGCCAGTCAATGATTCTCTCTCACCATTGATGTTTCTAACTCTTTCTTCCTCTCTGAAATCAATAAAAATATATTTTAAAAGATAATAAAAAAGCCGAAACCGGTTTGGCTCAGTGGATAGAGCGTCGGCCTGCGGACTGAAAGGTCCCAGGTTCGATTCCGGTCAAGGGCATGTACCTTGGTTGCGGGCACATCCCCAGTGGGAGGTGTGCAGGAGGCAGCTGATCGATGTTTCTCTCTCATCGATGTTTCTAGCTCTCTATCCCTCTCCCTTCCTCTCTGTGAAATATCAATAAAACATATTTTTAAAAAATATATATATATAATAAAAAATAAAAGCACCCAAAGTTCTATAGAATTTTATGTAAATTATTCCGGCAAATCACCCTGTTTTAGGATTTAGGTAACATCTTTCCAAAGACAGAAAGGATTGATATGAGTTGGGAGGGTGGAAGGAGGAAATCAGAGGAGGGTATATGAATGAGAATGCTACTTTTGGACAGAATCGAAATGATCTCGACACCACAAATGTATCCAAGACCCAGAAGTGACTAATTCGAGATGACACAACTGCGAACCAGTACTGAATTAGGCCAAGAAAAGGCCCACGTCAAACTCAGAGCTGAGGAATGAAATTTAGTGGCTCACAGTTGGGAGAGAGTTGGAAAAAAAAAAAAAAGTGTATGTGACCTAAGAGAAAAGATATAAAAGCTAGAGCATGTTATCGGTGCCTCCTCTCAGTGGTTCTATCCAACAGTTACCATAGAAAGCCACGCTGTTAGAGTTTCCCCCTTGTTTTTAAAAGGTGGATCTTACTAGGTAAGCAATGAAGTAATACACTTTATTTAATATTATCGTGGTTCTGGTGTACATTCGACTCCACTAACGAAGATCAAACCTGCATGAGGCCACACTTCAAAAAAATAAACAATCCTGAGTTAGTGATCAAACATCCCATGAAGTCGATAAGCTGTCCTTTGTACAAAAAGCCATTTAAATCTGATTACTTCATTCTGGAGTTTTTCATTGGTTTGCTTGGTATCCTCCAAGGAGGCCAGAGTTTCCGTCTTCTCTTTGGTCATCTGTTCCATGATCTGCATGGCGTCTTCTGCTGTTTGAGCAGCCTAAATACAAGAAAGCACCGTGAGGCATGGGCCACGCTCGCCAGCCCCGCGAGGTCAACGCCGGGCTGCGCTGCACAGGGGTCACACAGGGTCTGGCCAGCCTGAGGTCAGCACACGCTGACCGAGACATGAGAGGCTTTGCTCCCTTCCCAGGCCACTTCTCAGTAAACCGATTATCACGGGCCATGTGCACAGTTCCAGACCCCTCTGAACCTGCGCCTCCCAAGCGACACTGCCAGTCACACTCGCCATCCTGGCTTAGGCGTGAGAGAAACGTGCAGTGACGATCAAGAGCGATACCCTTACGTTTAATCACACGTACCCGTTCGAAGCTTAAAATACTATCCTTGCTAGTTCAAATTGGGGGGCTTTTGAAACCACTCAGAATTGAGGTGGGGAATTTTTCAAGTAAAAATAAAAATTATTTGCGTAATTAGAATGTAAGGGTCAAGTGCTTAAGGAGTCGCACTGAATGGGAACATCTATGAGAAGTGGTGGGTCAAGAATATAAACATGGCTGTGAATAAAAAAGGTAAGATGAATAGGGAAATAAACCCTTAGCTGGTAATCTGTAAAAAAAAAAAAATCATAAAATAAATGAAAACTTTTTTAGGCAGTTGCTTGCAACTACAAGTGGTCCAATGACACGTAGGGGAATTCAGTGTTATGCCTTCCCTGTTACCAGCCACGGAGGTTCCACTGGACCCTTCCAACTCCAAATGGACGGACACAATGAAACAGTAAAAAGCCAAGTAGAAGATACTATATATTTCAACAATGTGACCATTTTACCATTGTTCATAAGCCTTAACCATATTTGAGCCCAGCTGGTGTGGCTCAGTGGGTGAGCATCAACCTATGAACCAGGAGGTCATGGTTCGATTCCCGGTCAGGGCACATGCCTGGATTGTGGGCTCGATCCCCAGTGTGGGGTATGCAGGAGGCAGCGGATCAATGATTCTCTCTCATCACTGATATTTCTATCTCTCCCTCTCCCTTCTTCTCTGAAATCAATAAAAACATATTTTTTTAAAAAAGAACCCCATTTGACTTTTTCATGAAAATTTTCCCCTCAAGTTAAAAAATACATCCTTGGTATTCACAGTTTACAACTGTTTCTAATGGAGAGAGACTACTGCAATTAGACATTTAGTAAAGAAGTGCCCTTTCGGGTGGCAACAAATAGATGGAGACATACAAACAATGGAGAAAATGGGGTGGACTGCCTTGCAGGGAAACGGACACAAACGCCCTGGCCACTACGGAGTTAGTGCAGTGTTATAGTCCAGGTGCTCAGTGCTGGGGCCTCCCACGTTACCGTGAACGAGTGAAGAGTCTCGAGCTCTCTAATTTTAAGGGTGAGCTTGCTCTTGTCTTTCCTCAAGATACGATTCTCGTTCTGAGATTCGAGGAGGTTGGCGGAAATGTGGCTGTGGGTTTTGGCCAGCTGGCTGATCTCTTTCTGGAGGATGAAGTAGCTTTCGGCCAACGTCTCCTTCTCCTTCAGGAGCTCGTCCCGCTTCAGCGCCACTTCCCGCTTCTCGGCCAGCAGGCTGTTGTTGTCCTGCAGCGCCTGGGCCCGATCGGCCAGGGCCGCCTCGTGGCTCAGCCGCAGGTCGTCCAGGATCTTGCTGAGGCAGCTGTGCAGCTCCTGCAACTCCAGCTTGGACTTGGACAAGGAGGCGAAGTCGCTCCGCAGCGTCTCGATGTTGGCAGCGAGCCGCGCCGTCTCTGCAGTCAGGAGCTCCTTTTCCTTTAGGATCTCCGCCACCTTCTGCTCGGAGGTGCTCTTCTCTTGGACGAGCCCCACGTTTTCGGCCTGGAGCTCCTTGGTGGATGCTCTCAGCTCTTCCAGCTCCTGCTCCAGGCGCGCTGCCCGCCCAAGGAGCTTGCTGTTCTCGTAGGAGGCTGACTCGCTCTCCTTGGCCCGGGCCTCCTGCTCCAGGAGCAAGGACTGCTGCACCGCGCGCACCTCCTCCTTCAGCTTCTGGCACTCCTCCTGCAGGCTCAGCCCTTCCCTCAGCAGCAGGTCCTTCTCGGAGCAGCACGTTTCCAGCTGAGCAGTCAGGCTCTCCGTGGCCTGCTGGACGCGGGTGTGCTCTTTTTCCAGGTGCTCCTTGGCGCTCTGGGCCTCTTTCAGCATCAGCGAGAGCTCGCACTTGGCGGTGGCCAGTTCTTGGTTTTCCTTTTTTCTCTCCTGAAGCTCTTTCTTCAGAGCATCGAGGTTGCCCAGGAGCTTCATCTTCTCTTGCATGACGAGCCTCCTGTTTGCAGACTCTTGCTCGTACTTCCTTTTAAGCTCTCCTATGCTGTTGATGGAATTCTCTCTTTCTGCAAGTAAATCTCCATTCTGCATTTGCAGCACAGACTTTTCCTTCAGGAGGCTGTCCAGCTGCTTTTTGAACTTAGACGCTTTCTGACAAACCATCTCCTTCTCCGAAGTCAGGTACGAGATCTTCTCGTTCAGGCTCGCCTCGACGCGGACGGCCTCTCCTGAGCGCTGGCTGAGTTTCTCAGCGACGAGCCTGTGTTCACGCAGAAGTTCTTCCTTCTCGGCCAGGAGCCTCCTCTCAGACGTGGCCAGGATCTCCTTCTCGTGCAGGAGCTGGATGCACTCGGAGTCCGTGATCTCCCGGCTGGTCTTAATCTCCTCCAGGAGCTTCGTGAGGCTGGTGTTTGTGGCCTGAAGCTGCATGGTCTCCAGCTCGGCCTTCCTCAACCCTTTGCTGGTGGCGTCCAGCTGCGCACGGAGCCCGCTGGCTTCAGCGCTGAGCAGCTGCTTGACCTGGAGCGCAGCGGCCAGGCTGGTGCTCAGCTTGTCCTGGTCCTGAAGCAGCGCGCCCTTCTCCAGCTGCAGGTCCCTGCTGCTCTGCAGGAGCTCATCCATTTCGACCTTCAGGGCCACGCACACGTTTTCAAGGCCCGACTGCGTCTCTAACGCTGACTTTTTCTCCGCCGTGAGATCTTTCACCTCCTGCACCAGGGCCTTCTGGTCTCTGACCAGCTCCTCGTAAGAGCTCTGCAGCTTCTGAATGATCTCATCTTTATCTTTGGCCACAGCAAGGTTCTCGCTCACGAGCTTCCTGACGCGGTCCTCCAGGTGGTCTTTTTCTTCCCGATCCTTCTGGCACTCGGCAGTCAGACTCTCTTTGCTGAACTGGAGCTCCTCCACAAGAGCCTGCAAGGTGGCTCTGGAAGCCTGCAGAGAGTCGTTCTCCGTGCGCATCTTCAGGATCTCCTCCTGTGCGGCGCTGACTTCTTGAAGCAGTTTCTCTCTCTCGACAGCCAGGGCGTCACTCCGGAGCTGCTCCTGCTGATGCCGCTTTTCTTCTAAGAGTTTCTCCTTTTCTAAACGAAGGGCTTCGTTTATCGACCGCAGCTTCCGCTGGTCTTCCTGGAGGAACGTCACTCTGGCCTCTGCCTCTACAAGCTTGGACAAGAGCGCACCTTTCTCTGACCTTAAAGCATTGCCCTCCTGCGCCAGAAGCTGCTTCTCTGACCTCAGACCCCTCAGTTCTTCTGACATTAGCTCAGTTTCTCTTTGGGCTGACGTTAACAAACAAGTTAGCGACTACAGAAACAAAAGGTGGGAAGAATGGAAATAAGGTGAAATCAAGCAGACACATGCAAGCCCAGATAACTTAATGCAGCCTAAATCATAAAAGTTAAAAAATTTTTTTATAATAAATGTCACGAAAACTATCTGAATAACGAGGGAAAGAGTCCCAAAGAACAGAGCCCATAGTAAGATACTACAGAGTGTGATTAGCTCCACAAAGGGCTGAGACAGCTATTAGTTTCTTTTATCTTTCAGAGAATTTTTGAGATTATTCTTGACAGCCTCTTAAGGGTAAAAACAGTAGCGTGGCCCAGCCGGCAGGGCTCTGTGGTTGATTTCAATCTACGAACCAGGAGGTCACAGTTTGAGTCCCGGTCAGGGCACAAGCCCAGGTTGCGGGCTCAGTCCCCAGTGTGAGGCATGCAGGAGGCAGCCAACCGATGATTCTCTCTCATTACTGATGTTTCTATCTCTCCCTCTCCCTTCCTCTCTGAAATAAATAAAAACATATAAATTAAAAAGAAAAAATAGTCGTGTGATTTTTGACATCGGGGCATAAGATTCTTCCCTGCCATTCTAATTATCCAACAATGTCTATGTAGAAAGGATGCACAAAAGAATCTTTAAAATTACAATCCAACAAACTATAAAAAGTGAGCATATTTTCAAAAAATAAAAGTGTGTGGGGGGGGTGGCGGGGTAAGGGCAAGGGGGAAAAAATCTGTTGCTTTCAAACTCACGGCAGGCCCTTACTTACTAAAGGAGAGTCGCTTGGCCTGACACGGATCTAGTCCCAATATTACATACAACACTAAAAATACAGAATAATTCGCTAAGCTCTGGCAATGAAAATAAGTGGGTTTTTAAACAAATGCATCGGTTTACAGAATACATAAATTGACCACAGTGTCTATGCCAGCGCTGTCCAGAACTTTCAGCAATGGTGTAAATGTTCTCCATCTGCACCATCCTGTATGCTAGCCACTAGCCACATGTGTGAGCACTGGAGCACGGTGAGTGTGACTAAACAGCGATCTTATTAAAATCTGACTTATCATGCAAAGCAAAAGGAGTCAGAAAGAAAAAGCTATGAACCATGGGATTTCAGTCGTATATGGGACATAAAACTGACACCCACAATGGTATGGTGGCCCCGGAGGGAAGAGGGGCGGGGAGCAGTAAAGGGTAAAGGGGCCAAACGTATGGTGGCGGAAGGTGATGAGACTTTGGGTGGTGGGCACACAATGCAAGATACAGATCAATGATCACAGAATGTGCATTTGAAACCTATTTAATCTTATGAACCAACGTCAACCCAATAAATGCAATTATTTATATATATATTTGACTAATTTAATTTGAATGGCCACACATGGCTAGCGGCTCCTGTCCTGGACAGCACAGCTATAGATCCAGGGCTCTTACAACTTGGGAAGCAGAGGCCTCATGGGCTCCACGCACCTCTTGGAATGTCACATAAAGCTTGCTGGGTATATATATAAACTTTCCCAGGAAAGACATCTTAAGATTTCATCAGATTCTCAAAAAGAGCCTGTGAGCCAGTGTTGTTGACAAACACCGAAAGCCACAGAAACCGATTATCCAGACACTTTGGAGGGGGAGCAATCCCGGCATGTGAACCAAATGACCCTTGTAAACAAACAAACGAACAAAAACTCAGCCAGCAAACAAGATTAATGAGACTTTACACAAACTACTAGAATGCTGTGGTCGGGTCAGGCTGCAACATTTTTAAGGGAACCACGAAAAAACTGGAGTCTGTCCAGATCAAGGGAACCACAAAGACAGAAGATCTGGAACTTACACCCAGTGTTAAGTGAATGGCTCATAAAACTTTAGGTGTGTTACAGGGAGAAGAGAAAGCCCTGGTGGCCAGCATGCAGGAGGGAGAAAACTTAGACATCTTATACACGACATACATTGTGTCACGATCCACTTAATTTACAAGTTTTAAATGGGATCTGTTTCAAGACCTACAGATGCTCTTTGTAGATTTTCTTTCTAGCAAACTTCTCCTCTATAAACATTTCTCTGGAACATTCAAAATAAAGACAAGTATTTACTTTTCTTTCAGTAAGTTAAAGAGCAGTAAGAAAAAGTTAAAAACTAGTAGAAAGCCCTAGCTAGTTTGGCTCAGTGGATTGAGCATCGGCCTGCGGACTGAAGGGTCCCAGGTTCGATTTCGGTCAAGGGCACATGCCTGAGTTGCAGGCTTGATCCCCAGTAGGGGGCATGCAGGAAGCAGCTGATCAATGATTCTCTCTCATCATTGATGTTTCTATTGCTCTCTTCCTCGCCCTTCTCTAAAATCAATAAAAATAATATTTTAAAAAAAAAACTAGTAGAAAGGTTGAACATTAAGTTACTAGAGTCAAAAAAAAATCTACTAGGGCACAGATACAATCCTAACCACAAAACAAAATGCAATACATCAAATTCTACTCTATTTAATAACGGCTGTTTCCTTGCGGACCCTGAATCCAGCTTCCTTGTCAATAAGCTCACTGTGCCTTCCTGGGGAGCATGCAAAAGTGCTCTCCAGCGTCCTACCCTCCACGTTCTCCTCTGGGAGCTGTTCCTCCAACCAGGCTCCATTCCCTGCTCACCTCCGCACCTGGCCTCTGCCTCTGGCTTTTCTGCAACAGGTCTCTCCTAGCCCCGAGCGCAAGGTGGCTGCCAGATGGCCAAGATTAGAGGAACAAGCTTTCCCACAACAAAGAGTCTATTCCAAGAAGGCAGGCAGATCTCAGGCCACATCGGACGCTTTGTGACAGCAGAGGGGACGATGGCCACATGGTATGTTCAGGGGAGAGACCTGCAGCTATGGCCTACCCCGGACAAGGACAGCGGCTGGCAGGAAATGTGATTCACCATGAGGCCATGCACTGGCAAGGCGAACATTTGTCAAGGTCCTCTCCTTAGCTGCCACTTGCTAAGTGCCCTTCCAGCCTGAAGCAGAACCCAAGCAAACAAATGCAACGTAATTCCCTCTGCCACTTACTCTAGCATCCTCGGCTTGTTTTTTCAGTTCCACCACTTCCTGCATCAAGTCCCTGTTCTGCTCCTGGGTGGCCGCCAGCCTCTCCTCTGTGCCCCGCAGCAGCGTCTGCAGCTTCTGCAGGGCCTCCTCGTGCTTCGCCTTGGTCTCAGAACTGGCTTCCTCATACCTGGCTTTCAGATCTTGACACTGGTTGTGGCTCGTTTCCATCTTCTTTTCCTGTGGGAGCCCCGAGAGAAGGAATGAGTCACCTCACCACAACTGAGCTGCCCCTCACCTTCCTCGCCAGCAAACAGTCCCATGAGTTCAATCCTTACCAGGTCCCGCAGCTTTTTCAGCAAGTCTTTCTTTTCTTCCTCATGCTTTTTAGTTGCTTCTTGCTGGCTCTGTTCAGCTTTGAGAGTTACATCCCCAATACTTTTCTGCAGACAGCTCACATTTTCATTGGCCTTTGTAAGTTTTAGCTGTAATTCTTCCACATTTCTAGGAGAAGTTTCAATACACCGTGTCAGATTTTTCAAAAGATTGCTTTCAGTTCTAGAGTTCCACTAGAAAGATACTATTAATCATAATTGTATTAATGATTACAAATATTATGAGTAGTAACATCTGAAATAAGCAACAACCAAAAAACTTGATTTGTCCTGAAGACTAATTTTAACAACTGTCATAGCTATAGATACATTATTTAGAGTAGCATCTACTATAATTGTTGGGATTATTTTATGTCCATAGATCTACAGGGGAAAATGAGTGAAAAGTAAACATAATGAGCATTTACAAAGTGTCAAAATTTTAGCAGACTAGATTTTAAAAAACTCATTCTAGTGATGCTTGAGAACATAAAACATGAAAATGACAATAACCAGCTGGTGTGGCTCAGTGGTTGAGCATCGACCTTGAACCAGGAGGTCATGGTTCGATTCCTGGTCAGGGCATATGCCCAGGTTACAGATTCCATCCCGGGGCGGAGGGGGGGACAAGGGGGAGGGGGAGGGCGTGCAGGAGGCAGCCAATTAATGATTCTCTCTCATCATGGATGTTTCTCTCTCTCTCTCCCTCTTCCTAGCTCTCTCTCTCATATCAATAAAAACATATTTTTAAAATATTTTTAACTGCCTGTAAAAGATGTTACTGCCCTTGATAAACTAATACCTTTTCCTAACAAGTCAAGGGAAGGTCTACAATATTGTATTCCTTAGAGCAGTGGTCGGCAAACTCCTTAGTCCACAGAGCCAAGTATCAACAGCACAACAATTGAAATTTCTTTTGAGAGCCAAATTTTTTAAACTTAAGCTTCTTCTAACGCCACTCTTCAAAACAGACTCGCCCAGGCCGTGGTATTTTGTGGAAGAGCCACACTCAAGGGGCCAAAGAGCCGCATGTGGCTCGTGAGCCGCAGTTTGCCGACCACTGCCTAAGAGGTTAAGCAGTAGACTCAAGTATACACTGAGGTAATAAGAGAAAGAAGAGACGGAAAAGAAAACATAACCACCCTGAAGATCTGAGCTACCCTCCCACCGAGAGGCCCTGCCTCAGAGTCTAACCTAGAGCAGGCACTCTTATTAGCACTCATACGTACCTTTCTTTCTGACGTAACTCGTCATTCATTTTTGTCAACTGAGAAGAATTATCTCCTGACATTTTCATTATTTCTGCAATGTCGTTTTCCAGTTTTTCTTTTGCCTTTATCAACTGCTCTTCTCTTTCATCTTTCTCTCTAAATTTTGCCTCCATGCCTGAATAGACATAGGAAAAAATAGCACTGTTATAATGAACAAAAATTGACTGCCTGTATCCTGTACACCAAGCCTGGCTCTGAGGATATTTGCATATAGCAATCCCTGTGAAAATTATATTCTAGCAAAGAAGACAAGCAATAAACAAGATCAACAAAGAAAGGAAATACTATAATAGATAGTGCTGAGTGCTAAGAAGAAGAAAATACAAGTAGAGAAAGGAGTAAGAAAGAAGTTGGGGTGGGGGGTTAAATCTCTGATAGGGCCTCTTTAAGATGGTGACGGTTCAGTAAAAACCTGAAGGAAGTAAAGCGAAGGGCTGCAGGCAGAGGGGAGAGCGAGTGCAAAGGCCCTGAGGCAAGAACGTGCTTGACAGGCAGGTGTCACCACGGAGGCCATGTGGTGGGGTGGGAAGGACAAAGAGAAAACCAGTACAAGGTGAAGTAGAGAGAAAGCAGAGCCTGCAGTGGTAAGGACCACAGCCTTTGGTCCTGAGTGAGATGTGAGCCAGTGGGCGATCCTGAGCAGAGCAGTGGCAGGAGCTGGGGGCTGCCTGGATGCTGAAGGATTGCTCTGGCTGCTGTGCTGAGAACAAACAGAAGGGAACAAGGGCAGAAGCGGGCAGGAGGCCGACTCTTGGAGTAGCTCAGATGCAAGGTGGCTGGCTTGGGTCAAGGAGAGCCGTGGGAGCAGAGCGATGTGGTTGGACACTGGCTCGTTTGAAAACAGGGCCGAGAGGGTTTGCTGAAGGACCTCAGCAAGTATTTTGTCCCATTACATCACCATAATGAGTGAAGGCATTAAGCCTGAATAGATATGTTATTCTAATATACTGCAATTATCTCAAATCCTAGGAAGCCTACTATACTTAATGTTTAGTAACCAGAGACATCTTCTTACCTGTTAGATTTTCTCTCAACTTCTCCAATTCAGAAGATAGCGCATTAAACTGCTCCTCTTTTTGGTGTAATTTATTTACAGTTTCTATTTAGGATAAAGTGAAAAGTTTAATATATTTCATATTTAACAAGCCATCTAGAGTTTGGCAAATCATATGCGTGAGATTTGAAGTCACAGGAATACTAGAAAGTCCCATGGCAAATCAAACACTGTATAATGAACCTCAAGAATATAAGCATGCATCTCTTTTGCCTCCGCAGATCTGTAGATTAGGCAGGCATGAGGCATCCTTCCACTTAAAACTCAACAGAGCTACCAGGGACGAAAGCTTAGGCAAGATAATACTTTCCTTAAGTACACTTACACTTTAATATGAAACAAACTTTAAGTCAAAAGAAGAAAATAATGCCCTGGCTGGTGTGGCTCCATTGGTTGGAACATCATCCCGTATACCAAGAGGTGGAGGGTTTAATTCCTGGTCAGGGCACATACACAGGCTGTGGGTTTGATGAACCCCGGTGGGGGGTGTGCGGGAGGCAACCCATAGGTGTTTCTCTCTCTCTCTCTCCCTCCCTCCCTTCCTTCCTCTATCACAATAAAAATAAAAGAAGAAAAAAAATTACTGGGCATCTGAGGCTTTAGGGAGCCAATGGGATGCAGTATTACTGGGCACTGCAGGGGCCTGGAGGATGGTGCAGTCGGACTGTGGGCAGCATGGACTTTGTGTACTGCAGGGGCCAGCTCCACTGTAAGAACAGGACATTCTCTAACGCAATCTACTCTCTAACCCAACCTACTCATACACTAGAAACACATACTTTGCAGCCCAGCCAGCAATGGCTCAGTGGTTGAGCGTTGACCTATGAACCAGGAGGTCATGGTTCAATTCCCGGTCAGGGCACATGCCCGGGTTGTGGGCTCGATTCCCAGTGTGGGGTGTGCAGGAGGCAGCCAATCAATGATTCTCTCCCATTATTGATGTCTCTATCTCTCTCTCCCTTTCCCTCCCTCTCCGAAAGCAACAAAAATATATTTAATAAAGAAAAAAGAAACACATACCTTGCATACTCCTCTGGACAGAGACCGCCTCCTCTGAAGCACCAGCAAACTTTTCTTTCTAAAGAAAAAAGAATTGGGTATTCAGAATAGAGATTTCAAATGATGAAAACTAAATGTTTCACTTATAACTACGCTACCTAATTTTTGTGGCTGGTTTTGTTTCATTAAAACTAACTTACACTTAAAACATGGAGGAATCAATTACTACCGTATGCGTGCTGTGCATGTATAAGCACGAGTGAATGAGGTTTGCATGTGCATGTGTGCATGCCTGGGCACACACATGCATCTGGATATGCATGTGTGTGCACACATATTTAAGTATATGCATGTGTGTGTATAGTGTGGTACATGCTTCCCTTACCTAGTCCCTCCATAAGCCTACGACTTTCCTTTCCCACCGATGTGTGGGTATCACTGGCACTGCTTATGGTGATCAACCTTGATTAAGCTCATGTTTTTGACGCAAGAGGCAAGGTAGGAAGAACAGTTGAGAAAAGCTAAGAAAAAAAATATCATACCACTTGGGATTAGGGACCGAGGAGGATATAGGAAAGAAAAAGGAAGCTCCTGATGTGAATAAGCTGAGTTGTGAGAGTTGTGTGAATCTGCGGAATTAGGACCTGCCTTGCTAACAGAGGGTCCAGGGGTCCAGGATGGCTGGCTGTCACCAGGCAAATGGAGAAGGCACAGTGCACGGCCTCATCATACATGAAACCAAAGGTGCTGGGTGCATAACTAGGAAGGTCCCTGTGTCTAATAAAACTAAGCACTCAATAGCACGCCAAAGCAACACATCACCAGAGCAAAGGACAGATTATTTTTGAAGGAACAGAAGGTCCCCTTATTCGAGGTTTCACTTTCCATGGTTTCAGTTCCACCGCCAGCTAAGGTCTGAACATATTAAATGTGGAATCCAGAAATAAACAATTTGATAAATAGTTCAAACGTTTTAAATGGTGTGCTGTTCTGAGTAGCGTGATGAAATCTTGTGCCATCCCACCCTGTCCTGCCTAGATGTGCCTCATCCCTTTGTCTGGCGTCTCTATGCTCGATACTCCGGCTGCCCCTTAGTCCCTAGGTAGCCATCCTGGTTATCGAATCGACTGTCGAGATATCGCAGTGCTTATTGCAAGTCACCTTATTTTACTGGATAGCAGCCTTTCGAGCAGTGGTGCTGGCGATTCAGATAGGCAAAGATCAGCATCAAGTGCTTCCTTTTCGTGGTGGGGAACCTTATTTCTGCCCAGGGCCTTGGGGTTATTTATAACACCATTCACGTGCCATACAAAATTACCACCTTAAAAACTAGCCTGCGATATTTGGTCAAACATTTAATTAACTCCTTCCTAATGCCTTGGCAGGGCCAGACCAAATGATTTCTAGGGCCATATATGGCCCACGGGCTGGACGTTCCCCACCCCTGCAAGTGAAAAGGTGAAAGTCCTCAACTTATTAAGGAAAGAAAAAAAAATTGTATGCTGAGGTGAGACTCTTCTGTCTGTGAAGTTGTGAAGGAAAAGGAATTCCTGTTAGACTTGCTGTTGCGCCTCAAACTCCAAAAGTTAGGGCCACGGTGCATGACAAGTGCTTGATGGGAAAGGCATGAAATTTGTGGGTGGCCCAGCCGACGTGGCTCAGTGGCAGAATGTAAACCTACGAACCAGGAAGTCACAGTTGGATTCCTGGTCAGGGCAGATGCCCGGGTTGTGGGCTTGATTCCCAGTAGGGAGCGTGCAGGAGGCAGCTGATCAATGATTCTCTCTCATCATTGATGTTCCTCTCTCTCTCTCCCTCTCCCTTCCTCTCTGAAATCAATAAAAACATTTTTTAAAAAATTTATGGGTGGACAAGCAGAAAACACGTCTCAATTAATGGCAACGTTTTGTGCCAGAAAGCACTGAGCCTGTACGAGGACTTCAGCAAGGGGCCCCTGAAATGCGTGACCACATGACGTTTATTACAGTATAATGTTATCACTGTTCTATTTTATTAGTAGGTATTGTTGTTAATCCCTTACTGTGCCTAACTGATAAATTAAACTTTATCAAAGATCTGTATGGCACAGGAGAAAACACAGTACATACAAGGTTCGGTACCCTCGCAGTTTCAGGCATCCACAGGGGTCTTGGAATGTATCTCCCCCGGATAAGGGGGGACGACTCACTGTAATACCTACCTTTATCGCTAGTTTGGGTGTGATCAGATTCCCCTCAAGGTATTTAGCAGCCAATTACTAATACACTCAATTTAAATCAATACTTTGAAAGAGAAAGAACTAGGTACAATGCTTTTTCTTTATGGAGATTTTTGTGAACAGGAACAATTCGACTGGCCAGAGACTCAGACTCCCAGCAGGTACTTACCAACATCTGAAGTTCTTTCTCCAAAGCCTCTTTCACGTGACTGACTTCACTCACGTGCTCCTCAAGTTTGCTGAGTGTGAGCTCTTTCCCCTGCAGCTCTTTGGAAATGCTACTAGCCTACCATACACAGTCACGTGGTGCAGAAGCAAATGAACAAAAACGAAATAATAATGAGAAACAAAAAAAAAATGAAACAAAACATTTATGAGAAACAAACACAACCAAACACAACTGAAAGGGATAAAGGTGGGGGTAAGAAACCGTTCTGTTTTGTTTTTTTACTCTAAGAAACAAATGACTTTTCACAGTCAGTCCTAGATATGAATATCTAATGGCTATTTTAAGGTAATCAAAATAGAGTGGGTTTTCTTTTATGCCTATATTTGGAATATCAACATGATTTAAAGCAGAAAGTACGGATGCTTACTTTCTGAATGAGTTAGTTGAGCAATTTCATTTCCTGGACTTTAAAAGCCTTAAGACAGAAAAGATGGGTACATGTGGTCTGGGTTATCACTTTCTGTATTTTTTATATACCTAAAGTATTCCAGCATCTAACATAAAAAATGAATTATAAAAATGCACTAGACCACAGTCATCAGAAATGGGCTTTCATTAAATCCTGATTTTTTTTTAAAAAGTGCACCAACCATTAGCTGCATATTCCCCACTAACTGACTTTTGTATTTTGACTGGAATTTTGGAATCGAGTGAGATTTGAGAAAAATTTCCTGGAAATAGTTTATTGTCTTCAACGAAGGTTACTTAGCAATTTTTGCCTTTTGTCCTCCCCTCCCCACTTAACCCTCACAACCCTTCCTTCTTTGCCGATAGAGCTGCTTCTCCTGCAAAAAGCTCAGGACACTCGGCATCAGTGCCGGCGCCTCACGGAGAGGCAGGAGGGCTGGGAAGGGCATTAGCTACTGGAACAAGCCAACAAGTGAAGACGACATCGTTGAACAGGCTCGCTGTCGGAAATGAGGCTGGCAGATGTTTCACCTAACTTCCTGTGCTTTGACCAAAGGCACCCTCATCCAGTCTTTCCCCCCAAAGGAGGAATAGACAGTGTTCTGCTTGTGGCACAGAAACTCTCCAATGAGACCTAAGAGGCACTTGCGAAGGGCTCCAGGCTCTCAACCCAAATTCTGCCGTGAGCGTTACTCATCATGGCATGTTCATATGTTACAGCCAAGTACCGCTCGGAGCTCACGTTTTGTTTTCATATATGACCTCACAGACAAGGCAACTATGGCGCTGGGAAAGGAGATGATCATGTAAGTCTCCATCGAATTCATTCATTCATTTACCTTAGCGCCGTCCAATTAGGGAGTTCTCTATTTTAAAGAGATTCTAGACTGAAACTAAGCTTGAATGGGAGATCACCGAAAAGCATGGAGGTAAAGAAACACCCTGGAAACCAGGACAAATTCACATAACTGAGCCATTATCTTCTCCAATTTCCTCAGATGAAACCAGACTCAACACTATCAAAACATACTACATTCAAATGGGAAACTGGTTAGCACCAAGCAATGTGTCTTACTTAAATCAAGAATTTGGAAGACGGGTTAACTTCAACGCAAAAACAAAACAAAACACACAAAACCATACAATGAAAAAATAAGCAAATGGAAAAGAAAAAGATGAAGGATGTCAATACAAACCTTGTCACTTGCAGCATTCCTTTCAACCTCTAAGTGTTTAATCTGTTGCTCAGCTGCCTCAAACTGCTGTCTAAGTTTCTCGATCTCCAATTTACCTTCGGAACTGGCTTTCCGAAGGGCGTCCAGATCCAGCAGCTTTTCCTCGGCAGCCGTGAGCTGTGACGTAAAACTATCGATAACCTTGGTTTGCTCACTGCACTGGGCCTGCAGCACCTCTAGCTCCTTTACCTTTATCTCGGCTTCCTGCAGCTTGTTCAGGGCGTCTTCCATTTCTACCAGATGCTGGTCTTCGGCCTTGTCCAGTTTCGACTGGATGGCTTCCAGGCTGTTCTCTTTCTCCTTAATGACCTCCATCAGCTTTGCCCTGACGGCTTCTATCTCTTGAGTGTGAGCAGACCGATCGGAGTCTTGTTGATTCTGCAAGCTTTCTATTTCGTGCTGGTAATCTAGCCTCATTTTCTCTATCTGCGTTTTCAACGTGGCCACCTCGGCCGTCTCTGTCCCCACCCCCTTGCTGAAGGAAGCCTTCAGCTCCTCCATGGCCTGCTGGTGGGACGCGATGGCAGTCTCCAGCTTGGACTTCCACAGGGCGATCACGTCCGAGTTCTCCTTGTTGGCGTGGTCAAGCTTGCTTTTCAGCGACTCGTTCTCCTTGGAGAGCTTCTCTGCGGCAGCCTGCAGAGCCTTCACCTCCTTCTGATGCGTTTCCTCCTGGGCTCCAAAACGCTCCTTCAGGGAGGCGATTTCTCTTTGGTGGTCAGCATGGGCGGCTTCTAACTTCTCCTGCAAAGAGCTTATCTCTTGCAAAAGGGAGAGTGACGTGTCAACATCCCCGGCAGGTTTATTGGACTCGAGCCTTCTTCGCAGCTCGGCTACTTCCTGTACTCTCAACGCTAGGTCTTTCTCTAGCTCCATTATACGAGACTTTTCTGACACTGTAGCCACCTAGTAACAGCAGTCCAAAGAAAAAGAGACCATTTAAATAACAAACCATTGACGATTTTCTTTAACTTGGAAGATCTTAAATAAACCTACCCCATCTCAAGGCAACAAACGACCCCCGCCCAATGCCTACATGATAGTCTGTCTCTAACTATGATCGTGGTTTAAGCCCAGTTCTGGTAGCGCCAATTCAAAACTATAATCTTTGTCAAACTTCCACCATCTTGACACGCTAAAGGAATCTAAAGCTGATATTGAGTTTAACTCCAAAAACACTTCCTTTTCCTCCAAAGAAGCTTAAAGCGAGGAAGTACACGATGACCAGTATGAAATTGATAAGAAGGTAACAGAAACAGTAACTTTCAAAGTTCTCAAACATATCTGCAGGCTGGTAGGAAAAATCCTCCTTATTTTGCCTGTTTTTTCTCTCCACTTCACTCAGGATGTATCAATGCTTATTGATCTGAAGGAGATGATTTTAAAGGATGGTGCTGTCCAGTGAGGAGCCATGAGCCACCTATGGCTACAGAGCACTTGAAATGGGCTCATCTGAGGTGACATGGCTGTCAGCATAAAATATGCATCAGATTTTGAAGACTTGGAGAAAAAAGACATAAAATATCTTGTTAATGATTTTATATTGACTTCACGATGAAATGATGTTTTGAATATTAGTTTAAATAAAATATATTATTAATTTCACCTGTTATCTTTTTTAACAAGTATGTTAATGTGAGTACCAGAAAGATTCAGTATATATATATAGACACACACATATGTGGCTCATATTATACTCCTATTGAACAGCACGGGTATCAGAGGTGTAAAATTACCTATCCAATGTTTCAACGAACAGCACAGAAACTGTAGAATAAAAGCCTCAACTGGATGACGAATTAATTTACTAACCTTTTTTAAAAAAAATGGTAAAGAAAGAATGACGACTTACCTGCAAACATATAAAAGAATCCTACATAGCACCCCTCTTGGACTGTTTAATTCTGTCACATTCTGAGGCGCATACCTCGTTCCCTTAACCCAGTGGTTCTCAGACCCCAGTGTGCACGTGAGCCACCTGGACACGTGTCTACAGTGCAGGTGCCCAGTCACTCCCACATATTTTGATTCTATTTCGGCTCAGGGAGGGACCCAGGAACCTGCTTCTTTTAAACACACATCCCAGGACTAAGAAAAACACTTACATAACCTGTGGCCTTTCTTTCTTAGGACGTTATTTCCCTCTGCCGCCTGTTAGGCAGTCAGATTAGTCTACAAAATGTATGGGAAGCGGTAGCCTCACGAATAAAAGGTATTTGGCTAACCTGGGAGATAGGAGGGAGCGTGAATGATCAAACACACCAGCGAGTCCCCAGCTTCCTGGATCAAACTCCTCCCCCTCACTGCCTGGACCGGGACAGAAAGGAATGGCTGCGCTGACTCTCTCTCCCCTGCCCACGTACAGGCTGTGATGTCAATAAAGACTAAAATGCCCATGGAGAGATAGGAAAAGAAAGTACTCGGGTCTCCAAAACTGCATAATTGAGTCATTAAATACTTCAGAGCTATGTATACTTGCTGTGTTTTGGGGCCACAGCCCATTCAGAGTCAAGATGTTAATTCAATAACGTTTTTTTCTGGGGAGTGCAGTAGGGTAGTTCCAGAGTTTGCTATCACAAAGTGAGGTACAAAATATTGACAGGCCCCACTGTCTACAAGGCTACAGGGTCTATGACAAATGAATCCAATAGGGTAATAGTTCTTAAGTAGGCAGAACAAAACAGTCAAACTGAGGAAATGCCAAGTAAAGAAAATAAGTGAAAATAATAAATAGTGTGGTTGTACTTTATGTAGCATTTTCATAGCACGTCTATTGTGGGTTTTTTTTAATTCCCCAAAGTCTGCCCTCAGGCAAAACTACCTATGGGTCTGCCTCTCCTGTTAATTTGAGGCCAGAAAAGTCAGGTGTCATTTCTTATTCTTGCTAAGATCTCTATGGCCCTGAGCACACTGTTTACGAGCTGGGCTTGTTGGCTTTTAGGAATCCAAAGCACTTCCTAAAAGGAGCATAGGTGATATGAAACGTATATGGGGCACTGGTTGATTTCACACTTGACAAACCGAAAGTGAGGATCAACAGAAGACACGACTTGTTACAGAAAAATGACAGTTTGAGCCCTGACCGAGTAGCTCAGTTGGTTAGAGCAACGTCCCGATACACCAAGTTGCGGGTTCGATCTCCGGGTCAGGGAACATAAAAGAATCAACCAATGAATGCATCAATAAGTGGAACAACAAATTGATGTTTCTCATTCTTCTTCCTTCCTCTCTCTCTCTCTCTCTCTGTCGCTGTCTCTGTCTCTGTCTTTCACTTAAGTCAATTTAAAAAAAATTTTTTAACTTAGATAAAAAGAGAAATGACAGCTTGCATCAGAAATGTGTGAATAATCCATGCGGTGAATGGATGTCTTCTTATCCACAGCCACAAAAAAAAGCATCAAAGGTGTTTGCCGGTGTTAGCTGACAAAGCAGTTTGGGAGAGGAGTTTGGGAGTAAAAAACTATCCTTCCTTCGACAGCCAGCCCCACCAAGGAGCTCAGCCTTATCATCAGTCTCTTCTACTTCCCAGGCCAAGTCTTTGGCTCTTGAGCAATGGAGAAATCAACTACCAGGGTATTTCTCTCACCCCATACACAGGAGGTAGCTGTAGTGTTGAGGCTGACTGAGAACATTTTCTTTCTTCTTAAAAAAGTAAAAACATGATTTAGAGAAGAAAAATCACTCAATTATGTAGATTTTTAGATCAGTCGATGATTTGTCAACAAGGGACATTTCTAAAAATACTAATGATTCAAAAGAAAAAAATCAGGTTTTATAACCAATAGTTGATCAGAGATAGAGTAATTTTTGAAATTTTAAAATTAAAGATCTGGGCAATTTAGCCATTGACAGTCAAATTCATGATACGCGCGCACACACAGACACACATTTTCTTCTATATAAATAACTCATGTTATTTCTTAAATGTTTCATCACAAAACTATTCCCATAATAGTCAGACTCTGTGGTTAAGGGCACAGACTCTGGGGCCAAATGGCTTAGATACAAATCTTGGCTCCACCTTACTATTAGCTGTGTGACCTTAGGCAAATTACTTAATCTCTCTGTGCCTCAGTGTCCTCATCTGTAAAATGGGGACAATTATTACCTGGGTTGTGGTGAGACTGAGTTAATACTTGTAAAGTACTCAGCATAGTGCCTGGCATGAAGTAAGCACCGTGTAGGTGTGTAAATAAATATATAAGCAAAAACATGACAAACGCAATGGCTCCAAGGGGGCTCTGAGTGGTAAGAAGCCATTCTGTTTCCCAACACACCTTTCCTTCCTGACAGCTGGCATTTTAACCACCGAGGTGACAGAAAGGAGGGAAATGCAAAGAGAAAGCAAATATCAAGAAAAAAACAAAAAACAGAAGGTAAGTGGGGTAAAAGTCCTTAACTCACACTTAAAAGAATCAATGTTTCCGTTCCCTTCCCCCAAGAGGCCAGGGAAGGAGGCAGGAAAAGAGAGCTAAAGTAAAAAAAAAAAAAAAACAATAACAAAAAAGTATTTAGAAAACCCAGTGACTAGGAATAGGACAATAAGAGGATAATTGACTGCTTATGGCGAACTGGAGGAATGAATTTCGGGGTAGGAATACAAAGAACCGCAAATGCAGCCATGTATACAAATGTATACATACAGTTGTGGAGTTTCTGATCTTGGTTTTGGCTGAGTGAAACGAAGGCATGAGTCTTTTTACCTCTGACCAAAGATCTGACATAAGACTCCTGTGCCTACCCGTCCGTCCAAGCTCACGAACAGTATCAAGACCAAACTCAGGTCGAACCACTGGGTCAAGGCTTAGGCCATCAGCAAGGCGTGTCACCCGAGTGTCCAGCATCCACATACACGGGTCTGCTTCATTAAATAGTGAAAACCATTACCCTAGTGTCTTCTAACTCCCTCTGAAGCTTGTCAGCTTTGGTCTTTTCAAAGAGCAGGCTCTGTTCAAGCTCCTTAATGCGGGCATGCTCCAGTTTGGTCTGCGTCTGTTAGTAAAAAGGAAGAGGAAGAGAACACAACAGTGCCACCATGACATGCCAGCACAAGAGGGGACAGCGGCATGCAGGCTGAGCCACCAGTACCTTCCGCCAGAGGATGAACAAGACGGGAGATGGAGGCGGGAAGAGGGTGGAAGTGAGATGAGGAGGTTGGGGGTGAGGATGAAAACTACCAACGGAAGGATGAGGTGGGCGGGGGACATGGGCTAGGCTATTGAGAAAGGAAAAATGGAAAACACGTGAGGCAGGATGAAAATGTCAGATGCATGCAGCCAAATACAAGTTATATTGATAAGTGAGGTTTATCAGCACAAATTAGAACAGTTAATATTCCTCTAAACTACCATTCGTCCCTCCTCCCCACGACGGCTATTTGGCATTAACGAATATGTAACTGACTTGGTGACTTTAAAAAGATTGACCCTTGCGATGACCATTATGACTAAATACGGAGAATTTTGTAATGTAGCGAACCTTATGAATGGTCAGCAAATCCCTAGAGCAGAACCTTGCACTGTGGCACAAATTTGATATGAACAAGGGTCAAGCATGACACCTCACAGAGGGAATCTAGAAACGAGAGCTAAGGAAATCACACCAGTGGCCTCTGGTGAGATTCTCAGCAACATTCTCATATCGGACAGGAAAGAGCCATTAAAGCTCTAATTTCTTTCCAGCACTGGCTTTTCTGAAGGCTGTCACCAGGGGAAAGAAAAAAAAAAAAAAAAAGAAATCAGATTTACAAAAAGAAAATTCCAGTAACAGTTATGCTCCATAGCTTCCATCCCTGAAGCTCAGAGCAGGAGAAAAGTTGAAAAGTTTGGCCAAAACTGGACTCTTTATCTTGATCCCTAGATGTAGTTCTTATCTCAGAGGTAAGAAATGGTGACTCAACACAAAAGCGTGAGTTTGAACTCCATGCAAGAGCTGGTGAGATCCTACCATGTTTCAAAACCGCTGAGCTTCTCCAGCCTCCCTCACTCATACGGACCGATGGAGAAGTCGGAGGTGACCTCTTTCTAGCAGGTTTAAGTACAACGGAATCTTCATCAAATAATCCTGATGTCAGTCTGAATGCACCTCTTTCCCGCTCACCTCTCTACCACGAGGTCCAGCATAACCCACGGATAGAGCGGTTCCCAGAAGCTTCTAGTTACCGTAGTAACTTAACTATTTTGTGGTCCCAACCAGTCAGATCTATCAGTCTGAACCATTATGGGAAATGAGAAAATGACAACAAACGCCAAATAAAGAAGCAAAAAGTGGTGCAGAGCTTACTGGAGGGTGGGATGTTTGACACTGTAAACGTCGTTACTACCTCCAGTGGAACTCTGGGAGGCCAATGCATGCAAGAGCTCCCGCTGCTTGCAAACCAGGTATCAATCACCACGGAATGCTTAAACCGTGAACACAAAATTAAAAACAAAACAAAGTCATCTTCACCTCCTTCCGCTCTTACGCTCAACAAAAATAACAACACTGGGAACCTAATTGTCTGGAGAGTCCCCTTCCTCTGGAGTGCCTCAGACAGAAGTTGTTCTATTTACTGCTTCTGGCAAGAAAAGAATCTGATCCAGGACTGCATAACTGTGGTCACAGCCTCAAGCACTGAAATCCAAATAGCAAAAGGCAACAAAACCTTTTTTCTCCCCTGGACACTGAGTTCAGTGTCCTGGGGGTGAAAGGTCACCACTTCAAGATAAAAAGCCCCTATCCACTGAGTGTGCTCCTCTCCCCCTTCCGGGTGACTGCAGCGAGACCTCCCTGCTGGCAGGGTGCACACCAATGACCTGGGACTGTACCACGGTCTCTGACCAGCCATCAGCATGGGGACTAGTGATCCACATCCACGCCATGGTATGCAGTCAAAACGTTACACCCAACGGGACAACCCTCCTTGTTAACTGACTCCTTTCTCAGAAGAAGACACGTGTCCCAGAGGGCAGTCCTGGGACAGGCGGAGAGGGCAAGCAGCGGCTCTGCAAGAAGCGCACAGAGAGGCGGGAGGGAGACCCCATGCAGACGGACACTGGGCGCAGCGGGAGCCCGTGTGGGAAGGAGAGAGGAGACCCAGATCACTGAAGTAGCTTCACAAAAAGGGAACCTTCAGAACGGAGGCTGTCGTAAAGCTTCAGTCTTGAGTTGTATATTCTACCTGCCAGGAGGCGGTGGGAGGAAGCAGTCTTTGCCTTCATTTTGTTCTCTTGTGGTGGTAAATCACCGTGAGAAGTTTTTAGGCTTCTTTCAGTTGGCATTAGAGCTGGCAAGGGGCACCAGGCAGCCAGGCTTTCGAGGTCACTTTGGTAAGATTTGAATTGGGTGTTTAATCTTAAGCAGAAGGAGGAAGGAAAAGAAAAACACCTACATGCCTAGTAGCACTGCTACCCTAAAAACCTCACTTCAAAAATAATAACTTAAAAACTCTCAGTCTCTTCACTGCAGAATTCTGGCCTCTAGGTTCAAACACTAGGGAAAATACAGCGACGAACACCAAGTTTGTATTTCTAGTCAGCTGCAAGGACAGGCGCTGGCCAGCAGGGGGAGCTCACACCCAAGGCAATCAGTCTGGAATTCACAATTCCCTTTTACCTCTCCTGGGAATAAAATTAGACAATTTGGGAAAACTTCCCCCAGAATTTCTATAACTCCTTCACCTAATATGTTTTATGCTTCATCTCTTTTGGAATAATTCTATTAAAATTAGAAGACATTATGAATTAAGTGAAGGCCAGGCCCCCAGACAAAATTAATTTTGCCCGTTTTTGACAAAATTTCTTATAAAGTAAATGCACGCCTATGCATTAAACAAATGGATTTATAGAACTTAGTGATTACATACAATTTCTTCAGGATACACATGTAACTGCTTTGAAAGCCACATGCACAGAAATATTAAGGTCAATGTCTCAAGGTCAGATTATGCAGTTAGTATTTGAGTATATCAATAAGCATTTTAATCTGTAATCAATCTGTGTTAACAAGGAAAATATCCACACAGTTAAGGGCCCTCTTACATTCTCAGGATCTTCAGAAATCTGGCTCTTTTGCTATCAGTAAAAAAATAAAAAATTAAACAACAACAAAAGAGAGATTCAACTAAAGTTTCAATGTTAGGGTTTCAAAATAACTTTGATTAATTTCAAGTAAGTTTATCAGACAGATTATATACTAGCCTAGTGCTGATGTAAATATTTTCATTTGTCCTTCTCCCAAACACCATAGGCTATATTTCAAATGAATTGGATGATGATATGAAACTTCTAATGAAACTTCAGGTGTTTTTAAGTGGATGAGAATAACACAAAAGTAAACTAAAGAAATGTAATTGTACAATATATGAAATGAATGAAGACTTATTACTAATAATCCATTAAATCCTGGGCTTTATAAAACTAAAACTCAGAAAATGTTTTCCTTACTTTTTGTTAACTATAAGGATACATTTATTTCCAAGGAAATCAGAGATCCTATTTGGAAGTCCCTTGAAATGTAAACATGGTGTGGGCAGTCAACAGACTCTAAAATTGTAATGGTAGCATAAATGTATATTTTGAGAGCTGCACAGAAACGTGCCGTTTTTACTAAAATATTACAGATTAAAGTACCAAAAATCTGCAGAATTTGAAAATTTTAATAATTTATACTTGTCATATATCTAGCAGTGGTTTGAAAAGCATCAAGACCATTGAACTCTGGTGTCTAAATTTGAAAAAACTAATATGAATAATTGTTACGAGATGAGAAACTTGATTGTAAAGGAAAATCCCTATTAATTTAAAATATGCCATGGAAGTAAAAGAAGCTAAAATACAAATTGCTCTTGTTTTTTTCTGGTAATTACTTTAGTAAAAAGCTCAACTACTAAAACATATATTTATCCCTTTTACGGGGTTATAAAAGGTTTGTCCTGCTCAGTTGAAGAAGCAAGGCTCTGTTTCGGACTATTATGATGAAGCAAAAAATGCTTCTCCCAAGGAATGCCGTTTCTGGTCATCAGAGAGACATGGAGAGTCTCACTTGGGACACACTGCCAGATGTATGACTCGATTAACTCCAATTCGAGGTTTTTAATTTCAAAGCACAAGGAAAGAGTAGTGAAAACTTCACTGGGCCACAGGAGGTGGGATGGCTCAGTCCCAGGCTCAGAGGCTGCCCCATCACCTCTGGCAGCCACGCCCACAGCCCAGCTGGCCAGAGGCGGGGTTCCTGCCATCCCTCTGCTGCCTGTTCTGGCCACATCAGCTGGCACAATGATTTCGTCCACATTTCTGAACATGGGGACCCATAAACACTTTAGACAGCTGGAGGGGTTTTACCTCAAGGTCGCCTTTAGTAATTGATTCTTCCTCCACCCGGAACTGAAGATCCTCCACCTTCCTGTGGAACGAGACGGAAACAAAGCACTTAAGAAAATAACCGAGGAACAAGTGTGCGCCTTCACAGAGGGTGGGATGTCTGACACCGTAAACGTCGTTACTACCTCCAGTGGAACTCCGGGGAGGCCAATGCATGCAAGAGCTCCCTTTGCTTGCAAACCAGGTATCAATCGCCATGGAATGCTTAAACCGTGAACACAAAATTAAAAACAAAACAAAGTCATCTTCACCTCCTTCCGCTCTTACACTCAACAAAAATGACAACACTGGGAACCTAATTGTCTGGATAGTCCCCTTCCATCTCTACACTCACACCCTGGTAAACTTAGCACAGGGCCGTGGAAAGAAATGCCTCAGAAGCATAGAAAATCCATGCATCTTTAGGCCTCTGGTGTATGCACCCGAGAGCTCTACTCTTCCTCGGGAAGCTCCAGAGTTTTATCCAGGTATGCGTTCCAGAAGGCAGGGGTGAGAGCTGAGAAAAATCAACCGGTTCCCTTGGTCACAAGCACCAGAATGGATGTGATCAAGACAAGGTCTGCCTCTCGGGAAAAGGTCGGATGCCCTCAAGCTACTGCAGGGCTGGGAGGACAGTTCTCCTGCCCCGCAGTCAGCAGAGCCAGGGCAGGTTTCACAACGGAGCCAACAGCCCAGAAGGACCTGTCACCGTCGCTCCTTTACTTGCACCCGTACTCAGGAGGCGAGGAGCATGTCCTATGTACAGTGTTTCTCTGTCCAGTGAGAAAGTGGTTTCCCTGGTCAGAGGCTGCGTTCCACCTCCCCTGATTGTCCCCTCACCACGCAGTGTCTATGACCATCCTGATCACTAGCGACTAGGAAGTCGCTGTCAGAAACGGCAGAAGGTGGCATTAAGTGCGACAGCCGAGGACTAACATCCCATAACCAGAGATGTTCACATGGTTTCCAGGAAGATGTTTTTTGTAGAGAGATTGTTTTTTAACGGCTTCAAAACCCTTCTATCACACCCAAGGTTGCTTTCTCTCTCAGTTTAGCACCTGATTTCGTCCTGACCTGGAAAATTCCCTAACTTCCTCACGTGAGAGCCTTCTTTTCCTAATAAGGTACTGAGTTTCTCGAGGACAGGGACCTTGTATCACCCATCAGACATGATAGGATTTCATCAGCTACCTGGATAAATTCTAGGGAGCTGGGCCCAGCACCCCTCCCCAGGAATGACTCCACAGGGGGCTGGGTCTCAGTGAACGCCACCACACAACTAAGGCTGCCCTCAAGAGGATGCTTGGCACACAGTAGGTGCTCCTCAAATGATTGTTCAGTTAATCAGGCCATGTCTGGATGATTACAAACGACTCACAGGAAGTCAAATCAAAGCAAACCCTCCTCTCACAGAATGAAGACTTCTATTTCCACTGAACACGGCCATTCCTTTGGTTCTACGGGTTGACACCAACATGGTTGCTAATGGGAAGGAAGTTTAAAAGGAAAAGGCCACACGTGCCCCATGGGACAGTTTAGGTTCACCTTTTTTCCTCTTCGAGTTGGTTGAGCAGTTCCACTTTCTCCCTGTCGGCAGCTTCCACCATGGCTCGCAGCTGGTCCATCTTGGCCTCCAGCTCCAGGACGTGCTGGGGAGGCAAAGATGTCAGTGAGCGGCCTCTCTCTGACCCAGACAGGCCCAGGGACACCTCCAAAGAGCTACGGCTAAGTGGCACCATTGTGGGCTGGCGTTCCTCCAAAACCTTTAACGTTAGAACGCATTCTATGATTTTTAATAGGTTATTGTCAGCCGCATTCCCGGAGGACGAGGATGGAAACCACACCATGATGGCAGCAGAGGGCAATGTTACAATAATTCCCATTTATGGAAGCTAAAACTCATGCAGAGGATCATCTACAAAACACAAGTTGCAATCACAGGTGAAGTCCAATTAAGCCAGCTCACCTAGCACACACAGGCCAAAAGACCTGGACGTAAAGACCAAGAGGCTAAGGTGCACTCAAGAAGAACAAAACTCCGTCTTTATGATGATGCAAACTGGGACTCCGGTTCACAGCTTTCAAACAAGCCCAGCAAAGACATTTCTAGTGCTCCCAGGACTACACCCAAGACTAGCTCCCGGCACCAGGAAGGTAGTTCGGCCTCCTCCCTCAACTTAGAGCCGGCCACCATCTCTGCAACGCGATCAGCTTAGAACCTGTCACCATCACCACAAGGCCAGCGCCAGACTTCACCTGGTCGTGTCCGTCCCGGGCCAGGGCTAGCTCCTGCTCTATTTCCCCCACGTGGCTCGTGGCCTTGGCCACCTCCGCCCTCTCTAGATCCCGTTCGGCCAGCAGCTGCTCAATGTGCTGCTGCTTCTCTTTCAGGGCCTCCTGGAGGGCGGTGGTGCCGGAGATCTTCCTGGCGTACCGGGAGGAGGTTTCGGTCAACTGCAAAGGAAAGTGAAAGAAGTGAAGGGTGATGACGCCACGAGGGACGCGGGACGCGGGCAGGAGCGATGCATGCAGGGCGGGTGCCTCCTCAGCAAAGCGAACGCGCTGCCCCAGCTCTCAGGCTTGCCAATGACTCGGAAAGGCTCTTCATCAAGAAAGCAAGACAGCATGCGAGGCCTCCTGTCTGTAAATTCCACAAAGAACACATCAACGCAAAGAGGCCGTGGACCAATCAGGAAGATGTCTAGAAGAATGAGTGGCTCAAGTCAAAGGTACCCTGAGCTCAGCCGGCAGGGCCTTACAGGAATCTAGAAAAATTCCACAGAACCCATTTAACACGTTTCTCTCCACTCCGTTCCGACCTAAGCTTCACTTATAGCTGTCTTCTTGTTACGGCATTTGGGGCAATCTTTTGATCGTCAGACTTGAAGTTGAGACCAATAGATCCCCTTCTGCATCACGAACCTTCCTTCAATTGATTAAATAGTTGGACCAGTGCCAGGACTTTCTTCATCTGTTTCAGAGTGAAAGGCAGAGGCGACCTCGCCCAGCAATGTAGCCTTGAGGAGCTGAATGCCCATCCCCAGAGAGATTTACAAGGACAAGATGAAGAGGAGCACTGATCTGGAGTGGGTGAGTGCGCGTGCAAGGACACACATAAGAGGAGAAAGAAAAAAACATGAGACGAAAAGAAGGAGAAAGAGATTTATGGACCAAGAGAAGTAGGGGAGGGAAAGAGGGTGAGAAAAAGGGGGCATGGAGAGGGAAGGGGAGGACAATGAGAAGTGGGGGGGGAGTGACGTGGAAAGGAGTGGATCAGCAGGGTTACCTGTTTCACGTGCCCGAATCCTCCATCCTGAGGCTAACGTCACATAAAAGCACAGAGCAAAGAACCTCCTACTACATGTTAACAGATAATTGGGCAAGTCGAGTCCTATTCTTCCAAGCCCAGCTTTCGAGGCCGGTGGTCGAGAAAGGGCCTCACTCACTGCCGGGCGCTTGGCGAGTGTGTGTGCAGGGCTGTTCCCTCAGCAACCGCTAGGTTGCGGGCCACGGCAGCCCTGACTTCACCTTCTGCAGTTGGGGCCTCACCTGTGGCTTGAATGCTCTTCTCTTAATCAGTCTGAGGACAGGGATCTGCCATCCCCTCCCAGTGAGGCAATTTGATGACTAGGAGAGGCAAGGATCCAATCAAACCCGAGTAGTCCTTTGTGGCTTCTATTTAGTGAAATTGCTTGAATTACACATACTGGGAAAGGGGGAATTCCTGTTCTCTCTTTTACCATTTGACCTTGACTTTCCCGTTTCATTACATGTGTGGCTAAATTATACGCTCCCATACCAACATTTCTTCCTGGAGACACCAAATCTGAGGTTCCTGCACAGAGATGCCCCAGGGGACTGCAGCAAACGGCAGTGAATTTCAAGGGAAACAGCGACACCTGTTGGACACCATGCAAACTACAGCTTGAGGCAATTCTGTTTCAACAGGCTGTGGCTAGAAATAAACACTAAAGATTTATTCAAGGGTTTTAGGGTTTACAAACTGGAAACACAGGTAGAAAATACCCTCTGAAGAAATAAAAATCTAAGAGTTCTTAGTGCACATTCTTGAGAAGGATCCGTCCTGAATCCTTAGCCTCTGGATGGGTCTGAGATGGTCATCTTCCGGACGTTCCGTGGTCTGGCTAATGGGCATCAGGTGGTCTGGACACGTGAACATTCTTTCCTAAGAAGTTTAAGTTCCTAGTCTAATGAATGAATTGTTTCCTCATGCCTCAGCCGATGCGATTTTAGTAATTTAGCCGCTTGACCACAGTGACATCATTTTATTTCTTCACGCCTCAGGTGGTCATACATATTCCTTTAGATGACGTCATGTCTTTCCCAAGCTGGGTTTGGGCTACTGCCATGACAGAAAGCAAGGACTATGCCAACAAAAGTCTGTGTGGCACCGAAAACGAGGGCGATGGTGCTCAGGGAGATTCCAAGATTTGATAGGTGCCCAACAGTAGCATACAACCTGGTAGTGATGAGTTATGGTTATTCAAGAATGAATTTAAAATAGTTGTCCTTTTAGTTAATAGGTATCATTTTTTAAACAGCTACCAACTCCTGAGACATAAATATTAAGTTATTTAAACCTAATTACTTAATAAACAGAACTTTCAGCTACTTCTCTTGACCTAGGTCCACCATGAAAAAAATAACTGAGACACTAAAGCGACTGTGAACCCAGGAAGCCTGGGAATCTCTGTGCCCAACAACAGGTCATTTTGCAGGAAAGTCTTTGGACTTTTTTATATATATGAGTAGGATTATGTTGCTGAGATACATTTCTAGGAAGTCACATTTCAAATTTTCTATATTCTTGGCATATTCTTCTATCGTGATTTTTGACTTAGAAACCATAGCTACCCTGTATAAAAGTATTTTTTAAAGTAAGCTGTTTTGCAAGGCAAGAAGACTCCTTTTTCTTTTGTTGACGTCCTTCCCTGAATGAACTGTCAGAATTGGTCTGAGAGGGGAGGCTGGGGGGAGCGAGGAGAGCTCGGCTATTTTCCAAGGAAACGGACTCATGATTACAACGTCATAGAAATGACTCAAGAAAGAATTCCTAACCCAGACCTGACACCTCTGTGGAATCGTCCAGGATTGACAAAGCCGACGAGACATCCACGTTGGAGTTTGCGGACCCCTGGAACAAGGTGTTGTGGGCACTGAGGTTTTTCACCTCCACTTCGTTGCTCCTGGCAACCTTTTCCATAAAGTCCATTTGTAACTCTTCAGATGCAAAACGAAATAGTCCAAGCGGGTTTTTGCTGAACTGATGAGGAAGAAGTGCACCTGGGCTGGCGGGCAGAGCAGCACAACCCCACTCAGGGCAGATCCCTCTGCCTTGCCTTCCCCTGCCTGATATCACCCGAAAGAAGGCAGACCGAGATCACACCACTTAGCATCCTGTCCGTAGTTCACCATCATTATGCAGAGATCCCAACTCAGCCCAGAGGACAGCACTGCCGTTGCAAACTTCAACGGCATTTGCCTCTCTTCAAGTAGGTAAGCGTCATGGCAGGGGTTGACGCCAAAAAGGCATTGCTTTGACCCTGATGAAGCGCGCGTTATCAACCAGAATGAGACGCTGCTATTTTATTTTAATTCTGATGACTCTGTGTTTAGTGATCTAAATGGGGAAAGGGGGAGGGGAGAGGGGAGGAGGTGGGAGGAGGACATAGAGAGAGAAGACTAAACAAAACATAGCTCTTCCGAGCATCCTTTCAAGTTCTACAAGTTCCCTTCTGTGTCCTCTGGCCCAGGTCGGGAACACTACCCACATTATCTGCTTTCAGAGGGTTAGACTGTATTCATGTCAAAATTCCAAGAACATGGCTTTGCTCAAAATACTTCAGTTCCTAAAACTGTCTAAAATAAGAAAGAGACCTACGTCCTTAAGGAAAAGGATCCCCCCTCCCACCCCAGTTATCCAGTCTTTCTTGTGCCCAAAGTAATTTCTGAGAAAAGCAGTCATCTATCTCATCGATGGGTAGTGGCTAGATTCACCCAGAACTGCTCCATCGTGAAGCCTTAGGAATCGGAAAGGGGTTGTTAAAAACTATTTTAAGACGTGTTTTCTTGCTAGAGTTTTATTCTGTGACTCTGGCAAGGACATTCACGAGCTACGACTAACGTTCAGCACAAGGGCGAGGGGCGACTTAGTATTTCTAGAAGCAGAGCGGGTGCACTGGCTGCGAGCGCTGGGAGGCAGACACGTGCAGTGAGGAGGGGGAGGCTTACTAATCCTGTGCGACTGGGCTTGCTGCTCACGGAGGAGGCCACCGAGCTCAGGGAGCTGAGAGAGGACGCCGATGGGCTGCGCTTCAGGCTGGCAGGCGTGGTGGCCATCACTCGCCTCACCGCGGCGGCCTTGGCTTTGGCTGGCGTGGTGGAAGGGAAGCCGATCTTGGTCACTTTGTGGACGGGAGCAAACAGGCCATATTTGGGTTGACACTGAAAATACCTTGAGAGAACAATAATAAGGACAGTAACCAAAAAACTTCATTAAGAGAAACTGTAACGAGAAAGCGCTCCTAACTCCTAAGTCGTGACTGGTTTGCTGTCAATTCTACCGATCAGCTGAGGTGGATGGGGGGGGGGGCGCGGGGGGGCGCACAGCAGGCAGCGTTCACACGGATGAAGGCTGCTAAATAACCTCAGCAATGTTTTAGAAAACACACTCATAAATAATAATGTGATGCGAGAGGCAGAATTGCTCATTGGTACTAAAGTAACACAGGGAATGAATATTTCTACCGTCAGATAAACACACAGAGAGGAGTTCAGCAATACAGTGATCCGCTTCATAAAACCTTGCCAGACGAAGGGAGAAGGAAACCCAACCAGTGTCTAACGCTGGCAGCTCTTCAAGACACCCATTCCCATGTTATTAGACACAACGGGCGAGATCTGCTCGGGCACCTTTGCGTGCAAGAGTGAGACAAGATGGTGCCCAATTCCAAACAAACCTTGTGCCAGCAACAGCCCCGTCATTCTTCCCGAGAGGCTCATCTAACTCCACACCACACCACTCCCCCTTGGCAAAATCCGTCTCCCCGAGAAACCGGACTACACCAGCTTTAGTGCCACCGACCTGGAAGAAGAGAGCGTTAAAATGAGGAGCTGAGCATCATACCAACACTTCATCTTCTCCAGTTCCCACCAATGACGGCGCACTGCGCACCCTTATTTCTATCAGCAGGCTGCCTTCCCTTCTCCACTTCCTTTTGGTTTATTGTTCTTTCCTTCCTAATTTCTTCTTCTTCTTTTTTTGGTTAATTCTTACCCAAGGATATTTATCCATTTATTTTTTTTAATTATTTTATTGATTTTCTACAGAGAGGAAGGGAGAGGGATAGAGAGTTAGAAACATCAATGAGAGAGAAACATCGATCAGATGCCTCCTGCACACCTCCCACTGGGGATGTGCCCGCAACCAAGGTACATGCCTTTGACCAGAATCGAACCTGAGACCTTTCAGTCCACAGGCCGACCGACGCTCTATCCACTGAGCCAAACCAGTTAGGGCTTTCCACTGATTTTTAAAGAGAGTGAAAGGGAAGGAGAGAGGAGAGAGAGAGAAACATGGATGTGAGAGCGACACATCAATTGGTTGCCTCCCGCACGCACCCCAGGCATCTGCCTTTAACCAGGAATCAAATCCTTGACCCTTCGGTGCACGGGCCGATGCTCTAACCACTGAGAAACAACGGACAGGGCTCCTTCCTAATTTCTTAAGACATATACTGTTTATTTTTTGCTTTTTAATACTAAAGGCATTTATTTCTACCTTTTTCTCTGAATATAACTTTTTTATGAGTTTGGGATGACACATATTTTCCTCCAACTCTGTTTAATCCTTTTTTATAAAAGTTTAGAAACATTTTGCCCGGCTGGTGTGGCTCAGTGGTTGAGCATTGACATATGAACAACCAAGAGACCACAGTTTAATTCCCGGTCAAGTCACATGCCCGATTGCAGACCTGATCCCCAGTAGGGGGTGTGCAGGAGACAGCTGATGGTTGTTTCTCTCTTATCGACATTTCTCTCTATCCCTTTCTCATCCTCTCTAAAAAAAAAAAATCAGTCCTGGCCGGTTTGGCTCAGTGGATGGTTGGCCTGCGGACTCAAGGGTCCCAGGTTTGATTCTGGTCAAGGGCATGTAGCTTGGTTGCGGGCACATCCCCTGTAGGGGGTGTGCAGGAGGCAGCTGATTGATGTTTCTCTCTCATCGATGTTTCTAACTCTCTCTCCCTCTCCCTTCCTCTTTGTAAAAAATCAATAAAATATATATTTTTTAAAAATCAATAAAAACATGTATTTAAAAAACTGTTTTAACAGATAGCGTAGGAGTCTACCATATGTTAGCAGCTAGCTTGCTCATGCCAACGAGACCCCAGCACTAGATTTGGCACATCTGACCTTCTAACACTCTTATGGCATTCGGGGAATCTACAAGCAATCACCTCTGCAAAACTGGCCTCAGTTTCCTTCCCACTCCTACACCACAGCATCCAGAGCAGGGCGAACCAACATCATGCGAGAAGAACTCAGCACATTAGCTAACGATGATGCAATCTCCTCAGCTAATCTGCTGAATTCTTTGGGGGTGAGTCTAAGTCACTGTCATGATGACTGTTTTTCCAAGAGGCATCTAACAGGCTGTGGGCAATAAAATCTCCAAGCAAACCATGGGCTTCATTCAAATCTGAAGCTTTATTAAAAAAATCACCCCAAAACAGACTGGCAACACTTCTCTAGATGCAGTAATACCATATACATTTACCTTGGGGGGGATGCCATGCCAACATGTTTGTTTACTTCCTAGAATTGGCAGTTTTCTTATACTTTTTCCCCCACCAAACCTAAAATTCCTTTTATATATATATGTGTGTGTGTGTGTGTGTGTGTGTTGTTGTTGTTGTTGTTGTTGTTTTATTGATTTCAGAGAGAAGGGAGAGAGAGAGAGAAATATCACTGATGAGAGAATCATTGACCAGCTGTCTCCTGCACACCCCTTACTGGGGATCAAACCCACAACCCAGGCATGTGCCTTGACCGGGAAGCAAACACCCTTCTCGTAAACTCTTGTGAGAAGAGCAGGGATCAATTCTGCAGGGCTAATGAGTGGGTCTGCAAACAGGAAATAGGAAACAGTGAATCCTTCTTGAACTCTCCAATCTATTCATTATCAAATCCCAAACAAGCCATTTAATCTCACTGGCTTGGGTTTATAAAGCTATAAAAAGTCCAATGAGTGGTAATAGGGCTTGTTTCACAGGAATTTTGTGAGCAACAAGATTTTGTAAGGTGGCTTCTTAATGACATCTTTTTGAGCCTCCCCATCTATAACATATGATGGTAAGTAAACCCCCTTAAAAAGGTAATGTGACAAGAGCAGATGATGTATAGCAGATATTCTCTTATGAACTCTATTTGACTAGGACTTGAATTAATTTTTTTTTTAACTTTAGTTGGTGGAGAAATAGAACTTCTTGTGCATCATTAAAGCAAGAAAAAAAATGTTTTTAAAACTTATAAAGACATCTAAGTCCACTTCTGAGCCTATTTTGTCAAGTAAAATTACCTTATCTATACTAATAAAAGGGTAACATGCTAATTAGAGCAGATGTTTTCCGGATGACCTTCCGGATGTCCTTCCGGACAAAGCCACAACAGCTGTGAAGGGCCGAGGCATGGCTGCGAAGGGCCCAGGCTCAGGCCAGCAGTGGCAACAGCAGCAGGTAATGGGGGCAGCACCTTCCCCTGATCTGCCAGGTCGCCTCCCGCAGAGGGAGGCCAGACTGCAGCTTAGGCCGGGGCTGAGGCAGAGGCGGTTAGGAGTGATCAGGCCAGCAGGGGGGCAAGTTAGGGGTGATCAAGCCGGCAGGGGGACAAGTTAGGGGCGATCAGGCCGGCAGGGGGGCAAGGTAGGGGCAATCAGGCCAGCAGGGGGGCAAGTTAGGGGCGATCAAGCTGGCAGGGGGACAAGTTAAGGGCGATCAGGCCGGCAGGGGGGCAAGGTAGGGGCCATCAGGCCAGCAGGGGGGCCAGGTAGGGGCGATCAGGCTGTCAGGCAGAGGCAGTTAGCCTAAACCGGCAGTCAGACATCCCCCGAGGGGTTCCAGATTGGAGAGGGTGCAGGCCAGGCTGAGGGACGCCCCCCTCCTGTGCACAAATTTCGTGCACTGGGCCTCTAGTTATTTATAAGTTATAAACTCATTCTTTTGGCTAAACTGGGAGATAAAACTAGGATTACTGCAAATTTATACTCACAACTCTTTTCAAACTACATGGCGAGGTTCTAATTTGCAGCATGTTTACACATAAACTGAACCACTAGAAAAGCTGATTCATTTCTCTGTTAGTGAGTGGTCATTCCTCCAGAGCAGACTCTGAGCCTGTATTTCTAACCACTCATCAGTGATTACATCTCAGTTCAACACGACGACTTTGGCAGGTTTCTGGACTCACCAGTACTCTGTCTCCAATTTTGAGTTCTCTCTCTCCTTTCTTGACCGAGCCAGCCTCTGAAAGGTTGGAGATGGATTCACTGGCAGTTTTTGTGAGGTTGCTGATCGGAGGTGTAGCAGAAGGTTCCTTTGCTGTTGGCTGGGACGACTTCTGAGGAATATGTGAGGGGGTGGCTGGGGAGGAGGCTGTCATGCTGGCTGCAGAAGTGGACAGAGGCGAGGTCGTTCTGGAAGCCTGAGCTGTCTGCAGGCCACTGGCTTCATCTTCAGCCTGCACCTTCCTCGTCAACTTGGAAGGCCGGGTGAATATGCCTTTTAAAGGTTCACACTGGAAATACCGGACTCCTGCCACCGAGCCATCATTCTTGCCTATGGGTTCATCTAGAACAATTCCGGCCCACTGGCCTGGTGCGAACTGAGTTTCACCCAGAAACTGTATAAATCCAGGCTTATTTCCGTTGACCCAAACTCGCTCCCCAACTCGGAAGTCGTCCACAAATTCCTCTTGTGTCTCAGAGGAAGGGGCGCCTGATGCTTTTTCACTGGATATTGCTTTTTCTACTGGAGCTGCAACTGGAAACACATGAAAGGATCAGAAGAGACCGGTTTCACATTCAAGCAGACCTAAAGGGAAATACACTAGAGAAAGTCAAAGTGCCCTGTTTTCCTTCCTTTCCTTCTTTTTTAGCAAGGAGGCAAAAATTACTGGCTCCATCACTACCATGGTCAATGCTGTTGAAACTCAGTGAGCTGATGAGATTTAATCCTTACTTGCAATTAAGATCGGATGAAGTTAAAACAAGAAAGAAAAAAAAATGTAGTCCTTGCCCAGCCGGTGTGGCGCAATAGTTGAGCATCGACCTATGAAAAGGAGGCCATGGTTTGATTCCCGGTCAAGGCACATGCCTGGGTTTCGGGCTCGATCCCCAGTAGGGCGAGTGCAAGAGGCAGCTGATTAATGGTTCTCTCTCATCATTGATGTCTATCTCTCTCTCCCTCTTCCTTCCTCTCTGAAGTCAATTTAAAAAAAATTTTTTTAAATATATATTTTTATTGATTTCAGAGAGGAAGGGAGAGAGGGAGAGAGATAGAAACATCAATGATGATAGGGAATCATTGATTGGCTGCCTCTTGCACATCCGCCACTGGGGATCGAGCCCGCAACCCCGGCATGTGCCCTTGACCGGAATCGAACCCAGAACACTTCAGTCTGCAGGCCGACGCTCTATCCATTGAGCCAAACCAGCTAGGGCAAAAAAAAATTTTTTTAAGTAGTCCTTTTCCAAAGTTCATAATGCAGGTCTGATTTCATTCTTTCCTCCACCCCCAAACCTGAACGTCATGAACAAATACCCACTCAGAGCCACTGAGGTGGGCTTCGTTCCCACATTGAGTAGCCAACGACAGCTGACAAGACTAGGACCATTTGACTAGAAACTGGCATTCGCTTGGGCGAAGGAGGGGTTTTTTGCTGTGGTCCCTATCATCATTACTCCAAGACAACCAGAGTGACCCATTTCTTTGCTGGCGGAGATGGCGGTCACAGCAAGGCAAGAGAGACAGCATCTGGCCCCATTAAGGCAAGACGACCTTGTGCAATCTCTACTCTGTGGTAAAGACAGAAGTTACATTTTGCCAGAAATGTGATATTTACACTGAAAACGCATTCATACACTCACCCAGCAAGCATTTAACCAGTATTTAGTGTGAATTGGCAAAGAAAGCCCACATTCTTCATCACTCTACCATTTCCTAGGCCCATTGTGATCTTAAGATGTCACACAACCCCTCTGAGCTCAATTTCTTCGTCGGTAAGGGGGAAGTAATATCTATCTTGAGGATTTTTTAAATATCTATCTTGAGGATTAAATGAGAAAATGTATTTATTCATGCTGCAACTGGTTTTTTTGAGCTCCTGCCACTCTGGGACAAGTCCTAGGCATGGTTCTTCACGGGGGGACAGAGCAAGACAACACAATCATGCCCTCATAGGGCTCAGTCTAGAGATGAGGAGACAGGCAGTAAATAAAGATACACAACAGCTCGTTTCAGGGAGCTTAGGTGCTGTGGAGGAGACAGCACCTTTGGGCAGAGCAGTCAGGGAGGGCCTCCTGGAGAAGGTGACATCTGGCCCAAGACTTGATGAATAGGAGTCAGTTGTGCAAAGATGGGGACGGGCGGGGCCTGGCCGGCGTAGAGCAGATGATGAATATCTCTTTACACTATACTAAGGGAGTCCGCAGAGTTTCGATTTGTAAGGATCTAACACCCAAGGTACTTCATTTGACTACTCTTTTATCACCTGACACTAAATCAAGTAAAGATAACCTACAACAAGGGAAACTCTTCACTGATTCAGACTTTTAGCCATAAGATGCTATTCTGTTCATCAAAACATTTTCAAATATTTTTCAAGAATGTGAAGTGTTATAAGATTGCCTTTTTAAAATCTTCACACTGAAGCCTTCATGTGGGGCTATAATTTCTTTGCTCTGGAGGAAAACGTAAGGCATTACCAGCAGTGGGTGTCTTCAAGGCTGTGCTGCCAGGCTTAAGGATCTTGGTGGGGACCTTGAGCCCGCTTGGTTTGAGCACACTCATTGTCCTCAGTGCGGCGGAGCGGCGCTTCCCGTGCCTGCTGCCACTACCTTTCCCCGACCATGGATACAGCTGTGGGTGCTTCTAGAGGGAAGTCGGTCTCTGGGTTAAATCTGCAAAGAGAAAAACACAAAAAGAGCTTAGAATCTATAGGAGAAAAAAGGCAGCTACAACAGTTATTATTAAAGCAGCTATCACAGCCTCAACTTTTTCTTATCTATGATAATAAACCATCACTACACTGAACCTAGGAACCTAGAAAATTCTAGATACTGAAAACACAAAATGCTAATGCGATGAATTTAAAGCAATTTACTATTCTGAAGGTAAGGAGCTAACGGCAGCAATATATTACACATGCAAAAGGGAAAAGAAAAAAGGTGGTTGTGCCCTAACCAGTTTGGCTCAGTGGATAGAGTGTCGGCCTGCAGACTGAAGGGCACGTACCTCGGTTGCAGGCTCCTCCCTGGCCTTGGCCCTGGTCAGGGCTCATGCAGGAGGCAACCAATTGATGTGTTTCACTCACATTGATATTTCTCTCTGTCTTACCCTCTTGCTTCCACTCTCTCTAAAAAAAAAATCAATGGAAAAATATCCTTAGGTGAGGATTTAAAAAAAAAAAAAGGAGTGTTCCCGCCCCACTAACAAACTGAACATAATTGAATTTTTTATGCCTATGCTCACTGAATCAAGAGTTTTGGACCTAAAATAAGACAAATACCCTTCTTCCCCATCCTTCTCAACATGTGAGGACCATAATACACACAACATTATAATTTAGAAATAATTTTTATGTGTATTATTATCCCATAACACATAGAATATTATAATTTAGAAATAATTTTTATGTGTATTATCCCATTTGAGCCTTATGACACTGTGCATTAGCTACTATTCTTATCCTTTCTTAAATGAAGGTGCGCCTCAGATTAACACATACTATTTTTCTTTCATTTGGCTAAGAAGCAGATGTGAACTTGAGTGTGATTTTTATAGTCCTTACAAGAGACCATACACAATTAAAAATACTAGTACCAGCATTACTAAAACAACCTACATGTGTAAAGCACCAAGAATTCACAAAGCACACATATAAGTCAGTCACATTATATTATAATCTTGCTTTCCAAACTATAAGATGGCAATATCTATATATATAAAGGCCTAAGCCAGTGGTCGGCAAACCTCGGCTCGCGAGCCACATGCGGCTCTTTGGCCCCTTGAGTGTAGTTCGCGTTAGAACCATTTCTTCACAATAGACTCGCCCAGGCCGAAAACCGACTTCGGCACATGGGCCACGAAGTTTCAATCACACTGAACGTGCATGCCCGCATGTGGTATTTTGTGGAAGAGCCACACTCAAGGGGCCAAAGAGCCGCATGTGGCTCGCGAGCCATGGTTTGCCGACCACTGGCCTAAGTGACCGTTCAACTGGTAGCTATGATGCACACTGACCACCAGGGGCAGACACTCAACGCACAGGCATGGAAACATGGAACAGCTAATGAATCTCAGAGGGAAGGGGGAAGGGAGAGGGCGGGAAGAGATTAACCAAAGATCTTATATGCATACTAGAGGCCCAGTGCACGGAGGTCCCTTGCCATGGCCTGCGGGGATGGGGCTGAAACCAGCAGTCCGACATCCCCTGAGGGGTCCTGGATTGCGAGAGGGCACAGGCCAGGCCGAGGGACCCCACCGGTGCACAAATCCATACACCGGGCCTCTAGTCTATATATATAAAAACCTAAGCGACCATCCGACCGACTGTTCACCTGGTAGCTATGACACGCAATGACCACCAGGGGGCAGATGCTCTGACCAGTAGATGAGGGAGCCCGATTCCTTGCAGAATCGGCCATGGGTTAGGCTGCTGCTGGGGCACTGTCAGCCCCAAATTTGCTTCACCCACACCCTGGACCCAGAGACCAGTTTCGGCCCGATCCCCGCAGGCGAGGCCGAGGGACCCCACTGGTGCACAAATCTGCACTGGGCCTCTAGTATAATATAAACACCACCCCAGAATCCTGTATTTACACCACTGATGCCACAATTCTAAGATTTTTTCAAGCCAAGAACCACTTATAAAATGCTTATCTCTAGAACTCGACTCACTTTTAAACAGTCAAAAATAGCAACTATTTTGCTTGCACATTCTCAAAAGGGAGAAACAGGAAGAGCAATCTACTCCCAAGCACTGACTACCGGTGAGGGAAAGGGGTTCCAGGACACAGATGGCTCAGCTGCACAGCCCCTCTGACTCGCTTCCTTCTCATGAAAAGGTTTACAGTTCCACCTAAAAACAGGGAAGCTTTGCTGCTAAACATCAACACTAGTCGAACAGTGTTGTTTATTTCTGTGTAACGTACAGGTTTATTTTAAGAGACAAAAAAAGCCAGGCCTGACATAAGCAAAAATCTTGAACTAGATATAATATCCTAGTTTGTGATTTAACTCTGAGATCTGATCTAAATAACAAATTTAAAAGGGCAAGGTAATTTATTTCAGGGAAGCAAATAACCTTAGAAGACCCATCCTCTTTGGTAGTTCCAAAAAAAGAAATATACTTTTTATATATCTTAAGAATGTACTTTACTCAAACTTAAGATTCCAGAAAGCAGGACTGTTCTCCCATGCCCCCCCACCCCCACCCAAAAAAAAGTGTCCTACCCTCTAGAAGTCAAAGTTTGGTACACATGTGAGCATGTTAGATTTCAAGTGATCAGAACAATGCTAGAACATAGTAAACACTACGAATGTTAGCTATTATTGTTTCCAAGAATCCAAGCACCCTGCTTTCCTCTCAGATACAACCTCTCTCACTACACATTATTTGAACTTTCAGGAAAGCACATAAAAAATCTGTCTTCTGTTCTAAACAAATTTTCAGAGGTTGGGGATATAGTTCAAGACCATAGCCTTCTCAAGACATAATACATATGCTTACTGCACTTATTCCTTTTAATAAGCAATCACTTCAAATATGCCTCATAAAGGTAAGAATATTAATAATATCCAGATAAGGAATAAATTCACTTGTAGTAAAAGAAAACAAAACAAAAACACAATGGGTTAGTTAGCAGGACCCTGAAGGAGGGGGAGGGGGGAAACCCCGTGACTTGAGGAATGAACCCCAAGTTTGGAGGTGAAGCCAGGGCCACCTAACACTTGATGCAAAGCACACAGAGAGGTCCCCGTTCCAGCTGACCCAGGAGACGAACGGTGTCCGTTCAAGATGCCTCTGGGATCAGCCCCCTTTGCTACCACTCACTACCGTTCACACACCGTCAATAACCCTGGTTGAAACCATTTTATTGTGGCTTAAAAAATCATTAAATTTTTTTTCCTGCTTATGAAATTATACCCTTCCATGAAAGAGATCTTGCCAAGGGAATAGAAATTCAAAAGTGAAAGATTCAGCTCCATTCTTCCTGTATAAGAATAAATGCTAAAAGCACAGAATTGCTTTTAATAATGAAAACTGATCTGAAGCAGTTACATACTGTCCCCGTAACTAGGCGTTACTATTAAACCAGCAATTTCGTTTCTACAACCTCTGTGGACAGGATGGCTCATTTCTAAAGAGCTTTGTTATAGACAACCCAGTTAGAGATGCATTTGAAAGGGAACACACCTAATGAATCCATAAAGGGCTCCTCGTCTCAAAGAGAGTAAATACTTTAAGACTATAGATCTTATAGGTTTAAAAAAATTTGGACATGTGACTGTTACAGAGGGGGGGCGGGATAGGAAGACAGGACGATGCTCAAAAAATGGGATGTTGAGTATCTTTTATATTGACATGCAGGGAGAAAAAGAGGTAACAAAACAAAAAAATGGGGGGGGGGCATATAATCTCCCAACTTAAACTCACAGAATCAAATTTGGAAGTATCCAAGCACCCCGGGGTCCAATATCTACTTAAAGGGTGGGAGTAGATAATTTATCAAGTGTTTGTACAATCCTTAAGAAAATTATATGTATTAATCCTCAGAGACTAGGTTTCTGGGTATTTGTATAAACCAACACCTTTTCTTCCAACTCCAACTAAAACTGGTACAAAGAGCAAAGCAATATATATTAAAAGCAAAAGGGGGTAACTCAATTGTGATGCATGTGAATTTAGGTATCTGGGTCACAAATAATTGTTACCACTGATAACCAAGTCTCATCACTTCAAATGTTTACTTGCCTGGTGCTATAGATGTATTTGCACTGAATAAAAAATGTTACTTTTATTTGCAGGGAACAGGAAAACTGATAGCAAGTTTCATAGCAAATATAGCCATGATTATTGGCAATAGCAATGCCATTGCCACAGCAAATGGTTAACCATATACTCATTCACACAGTAAAATACCTCTGCGCTACTGGTGAGTTTTCTGTTTTTAAATGTCCTGCCAGAGGATGTTTTAAAACAGTGATTTTCATTATGCAATCTTTTTCAGTAAACTATGGAGGGCCTAATATCAATGTCTTTGCTTTTTATCTACACGAAGTCACAGAAAAGTCAACACAAATCCGGCAATATGGGACAAAGCAGTACCTCATGGTGTCTGAAGAATCAGGCCAGGCCTCAGCTCATATCCTGCCAGAAGCTGGGCAAACATTTTGAGCAACCCTGGCTGTGAGGTCATGGTGCTGACCTCACAAACAGGAATTCTGATGCTGGTCTAGGCTGCAACCACAGCACTTTAAGGAAAAACCAGAAGGCCCTGTATCCCTGAATCTAGAGCTGATGACTCAAGAAATGTACCTTCTCTCCCAACAAATGGTCCTCCCATCTCAGATCAGCAGCATTTTCCCCACTGCTGGCCTGGAAAGCAATGCAGGTAAGCAGAGAAAAGCGCATCCACCTAAGAACTCAGCTCGCTGCCAGGAATGTGTTTTTATATCTTTCATGTTTGCAAGTTTTCATTTGGGTTCAGTTTGAAACACCTTTTCTTAGCATTCTCTCCTTGAAAATTAAGCTATGTTTAAGACGTCTGAAAACTGAGTAGGAAGTAGTCAGAAAGTTAAAGTATTATCCCTGCCTTGCCATTCTAATATACCACAAATTTTACCAGCCTCAATGTTTACTGTTTGCTAAGGGTGAGGATTATGATGTGTAAGCAAGAAGTTCATTTCAAAAATGCAAAAGTGCAAACCTCACCATGGCTCTGCACTAGTCCATCTTTGCTGAGAAAAGGCAAAATCGCCAGATGTTATTATTGTTGTTTTCCCCTCCTCCCTCGTTGTGGCATTTGCAAGCCAGCATAAAATAAGAATTGGTGAAATTTTATTAATATTTCTAAGTAATGAAAATTCTGAAATCAGAAGGAAATATAATAGAGGATGAATAATAATTATCGGAGAAACCAAGATGGCGGCATAGGTAAGCACCTAAACTGCTGCCTCGCACAACAATTTCAAAACTACAACTAAAAGACAGAACGGACACCATCCAGAACCACAGGAAAGCTGGCTGAGTGGAAATTCTACAACTAGAAGGAAAGAGAAAAGCTCACAGAGAATTGGAGGTACGGCAAAGGGTCTTTGTGCGCCCAGAGAGGAAGGGAGGCTGAGAGCCTGGCTGACTTTCTCTGGCAGAAGGGGGAAGGAAGCCCCCGACCGCACTGAACCCCAGTTCTGACTGCACTGAACCCCAGTCCCGGGAGAAACCCTGTGGACCCAGGCTCATACAGGGGGAGTCTGGACTGTCAGGTAGAGAGAAAGGCACCCGGAGACTCGGAGCCCCGGGGGAGCCCTGGCGGGCAGGGGTCTGGAGGCGCGCGCGCCAGTGTGCACAAAGGCTGCGGAGGTTGCCACAGGCTTTCCCTAGCAGAAGGGAGTCGGAAGCTCCTGACTGCACTGAACCCCAGTTCTGACTGCACTGAACCCCAGTTCCAGGCGAGCCCCTGGGGACCCACGCTCTTACGGGGGGGAATCTGGACTCTCAGGCGGAGACTCGGGAGCCAGGGAAGGCAGAGGTCTGGAAGCACGCGCGCAAGGGCAAGGCTGACTGGAAGCCAAGACTGTCTGCTCCGCCCTGAGACTCCACCCCATCCAAGCTGAGCACAGAGGCTATTGCAATTTGGCAAGTCTAATCCTATAAGGCTGTCTCCAGCACCGAACTTCTCCCAGCATAGACACAGCTGATCCTTACAGCCAACTGGCCTGGAGGTCAATTCCTCCCAGTGATACCAACAACAATCAAGACTTAACTACAACAAGGATTTACACACAGTCCACAAAGGGGTGCACCAAGAGTGTCCACCTCAGGTTAAATGGGGAGGCAGACCCACTGGGCCATATAGGAAACCTAGCACACAAATCTACCCTACCAACTCAGGGAAGCAGTGAAAATGCGGCATCAAAGAAACAGATCGGCAAACGAAATGCGGCAAACGAAAGAAATGGAGGAAAACAAACGACTGGATATAGAATTCAAAACCACGGTTACAAGGCTTTTCAAGAATATCCTAGAAAAGGCCGATAAATATAACGAGACCCTCGAAGATATGAAAAAGGACCAACTAGAAATTAAACATACACTGACTGAAATAAAAAATATTATACAGAGACCCAACAACAGACTAGAGGAACACAAGAATCAAGTCAAAGAATTGAAATACAAAGAAGCGAAAAACACTCAACCGAAAAAGCAAAAAGAAAAAAAAAAATCCAAAAAGTTGAAGATAGTGTAAGAAGACTCTGGGACAACTTCAAGTGTACCAACATCAGAATTATGGGGGTGCCAGAAGAAGAGAGAGAGCAAGATACTGAAAACCTATTTGAAGAAATAATGACTGAAAACTTCCCCCACCTGGTGAAAGAAATAGACTTACAAGTCCAGGAAGCGCACAGAACCCCAAACAAAAGGAATCCAAAGAGGACCACACCAAGACACATCATAATTAAAATGCCAAGGGCAAAAGACAAAGAGAATATTAAAAGCAACAAGAGAAAAACAGTTAATTACCTACAAGGGAGCACCCATACGATTGTCAGCTGATTTCTCAACAGAAACTATGCAGGTCAGACAGGAGTGGCAAGAAATTTTCAAAGTGATGAATAGCAAGAACCTACAACCAAGATTACTCTACCCAGCAAAGCTATCATTCAGAATTAAAGGTCAGATAAAGAGCTTCACAGATAAGAAAAAGCTAAAGGAGTTCATCACCGCCAAACCAGTATTATATGAAATGCTGAAAGGTATTCTTAAAGAAGAGGAAGAAGAAAAAAGTAAAGATAAAAATTATGAATAACAAATACATATCTATCAACAAGTGAACCTAAAAATCAAGTGAATTAAAAACCTGAGGAACAGAATAATCTGGTGAATATAATAGAATCAGGGGCATAGAAAGGGAGTGGACTGATAATTCTCACGGGGAAAGGAGTATGGGGGGGTTCAGGAAGAGACTGGACAAAAATCATTCACCCATGGATGAGGACAGTGGGGGGGAGGTAAGGGCAGAAGGTAGGGTGGGAACCGGGTGGAGGGGAGCTATGGGGGGGGAAAAGGAGAAACAGTTGTAATAATCTGAATAAAGATTTATTTAAAAATAAATAAATAAATAATAATAATAATTATCACCAGGTGCTGGGATTACTGTTAGTTTTTATATCGTCTTTGTGTTTTTTTTTGGGGTTTCTCAAATTTTATCTAATAAATAGGTATAACTTCGTAAGCAGAAAAAAAAAGAAGTAATGATTTTTGAGCCACAATAAAATGGTTTCTTCAACCAGGGACTTAGGAAGCAGACTCTACTGGACTGCTTTCTTTATTTTCTTTCTTCTTTTTTTTCTTTCTCAATATTTTTCTATTTTTTTATTTTTATTGATTTTTAAAGAGAAAAGAGGGGAAAGAGACAAACATCACAGTGAAAGTGAAACGTCCATAGGCTGCCTCCTGCACCCCCCTTACCCGGGGTCGACCCCGCAACCTGGGCATGTGCCCTGACCTGGGCGCAGGGAGATGCCCCACCCACTGAGCCACACCGGCCAGGGCTCTCCTGGGCCGCTTTCTACGTAGGAACATAAATGCGGCACAAGGCCAGTATGAGGCGTGGATACCCCTGCGCAGTAGGTAAGCTGTTCACCAAGCCACTGTTCCTCCCTAGAGTAAAAGGCCACATTTCCCAGCTCACTGTGCGGCTCAGTGTGGCCACGTGACTAAATTCTAGCCAATGAAAACGAGAGGAGCGTGTGAAATGCGCGTCACTTCTAGGCCCAGCACAAAACCTTCCCGCGTGCAGTGCCCCGGGCTCTCGGCCCTTTCGCTGCTGGCCTGATGAAGACGAGCTGGGCAACGTCAAAAGCGTGGACTGAAGACGGTGGGGTCATAACGTGGAAGCAGCCTGAATCCCTGAATCCCATCTCCCCATTCCCGCATCAGGAAAAATGGACTTTTCTGAAACGGAAAATAAACTTGCACCTGTAAGTCACTAAAATTAGTGGGGTTTGTCACAGCAGCTAGCTTATCTTACCTAATACGGTGGCAAAAAAAGGTAATAAAAACTTTGCTCAGAGTTTTGCAATCATCTCGGCTAAGTAAATTGCTCCAAGAAACTTTTGGGATAAGCACCTAAGCTAGAAATGCTTCATAGCAAAAAAAAAAAAAAGCGTAATTACATGAGTAATAAGTAAAAGCACCCAGCCAATTAAACTTACATAAGAAGCCTAGTGATGAGTGGTCACTATTCAAGTTAGGTGATGGCACTGTTCTTTCTACTTCTATGTTAACCTCTTTCACACAAAAATTTTATTGTAAAAGGTAATTTAGTAAAATCCAAACCACGCTGCCTTCTCAACCCCTCATCACCTAAAAAACGCTTAAGCAATTTACAGAAATAAGAGGTTCTTCAAAACAAGCAGTTCCCCAAAACAAGCATCATGTAAATTATGGTCCAAAAAAAAAAAGGAATGGTATTCCCCATAATTCTTAAGGTTTTGTTTTTTATTTGTTTTTTACTCTAACCGTTTAAAAAAATGTGTCGCTTAAAAAACACACAAATGGCCCTAACTGGTTTGGCTCAGTGGATAGAGCGTCGGCCTGCGGACTGAAGGGTCCCGGGTTCGATTCCGGTCAAGGGCATGTACCTTGGTTGCGGGCACATCCCCAGTGGGAGGTGTGCAGGAGGCAGCTGATCGATGTCCCTCTCTCATCGATGTTTCTAACTCTCTATCCCTCTCCCTTCCTCTCTGTAAAAAATCAATAAAATATATTAAAAAAAAAAAAAAAAAACACACACACAAATGTATAAGAGAGAAAGTTAGACTAGGAAATGAACACCAGGATTCTGTACCAGCTGGATGACCTCAAACAAGTACACAACCCCTTCCCGGACCTCGATATTCTCATCTACAACCTGAGGATATTGATCAGATAAGATCCATTTCCAGCTCCATCCTTTTGTGGTTCCACTGTTTTGGATTTCAAATCAAAACTCAAGTGGAAGGGCAAGGATTCAAAAGTGAAAGGGAGGCGATAAATGCGGCAGCCGGTAAGCAGAATCCTCTGCCATCCGTGCAGAACGAACGGAATCTGATAAGATCAGCTTCCACATCACCTGGCACTCTCCACTGCTTGATCCGGGGCAAATCACATCTCCACTCAGTCCCCTCAGAGTCCACTTTGTCCCATCAGCAAAACAAACAGACTCCTTTATTTACTACATCCGGAAATTCTGTTGGGAGGCAAGGGAGAGTCCAAGAATTGGCAATGAACTTAATCTGCCAGGAAGGAGTTTCACACTGGGCCTCCAGGAACAGGGCTGTTGCTACAGTGGAGGGACCCCGAGGAAATCCTGCCAACAGGCAGGCTAAGAGACTTACCTGTAAACAACTGCACTCTGAGGCGTCTGAACCCCCTTCTAATTCTAGCATGCTATATGTCCATGAGCTTGATAGCCGGAGGGAAAGGGAAAGAAGTTCTGAGAGTAACGGAAGTCTAGTTTGAGAGAAAGAGGTTTCTGAAGCTGATTTTCAAGCCAAGCGAGAGAGAAATTCAAAGGCTGTGTTCTGATATCATATTCCTGAGTTTGGGAGGCTCATTCACAGCCTGCTCCTGTCCCCTGAAGTCATGGTTATGTAAGTGTCTGTTGTATGCTGTGTCACTTGCTGTCCCCCACCCCCAACACACGGAGACGCAGCAATGAAACCTGAGCGCGTCTGCTTCAGCCACTGAAAACATTACAAAACATTCTGGGAGCTTTCCAAACTGACTTGCGTTTCCACCAGAAAAAGGCGAAGTTATTCGATTTTTCCCTCCTTTCAGTTTCATTCACATGCATATTTCTGCATATACAGAAAAGACTGAAGGAAACAAACCTGAAGAGCATTTACATGCTTTCTTCAATTGATTTCTAAGTACAACACGAAAGGTTTTAACTTCACAGAAGACTATCAAAACCTAATTGATAGCTAAAAGGCCTGCAAGGGGACCAATTTAAACACATCTCATATCCTAGCTGAACTGAGCTTACTGTGCAGAGATGGGAAGTGCACCATTATGCCAGGTCGGCGAATGGACTTTTCTACACCCAAAGCCCATATCCTTTATTTACTTCCTCAGGAATGGACTCTAAAAGAACATACAAGTAGCGGCATCTCCTCACAGGGTCTTTCCTGACACACTTCCTGCCCCACCATCTCCTCCTCTGGACTCCCCTAGCCACTGTGCAGTCTTCTATTATTGAACAATGAATCATACTCACTCCCGTCTTGTTTGCATACCATGCTGTGACTAAGTCCCTCGTGGTCGGGGATGAGATTTCTCTTTGCATCCAAAGGACCTAGGAAAGTATCTGGTACACACCAAGAGTTCTAAAAAGTTCTGAACTGACTCAGTATCAGAACAAGAACCTGTCAAATGATGCACCACTGCTATTTCAAACTAGAGCATCAAGTAACTGGAACTCACCCTCTAAGCATTTGATGAACGTGACAGCATTAAGAGGATTTCCAAACCCTGGAGTCTCCTTTTGAAAGTAGGCCAATGCAGCTATAGGCAAACTGCTCAATTACTACCTCCAGTGAGTGGTATGCAAGAGCTGTGAGTCTCAAATTATATCATTACCTTTCCTGACACTACTTATACTCTCATAGAAGAGCGCGGTCTAATGGAAATATAACGCGAGGCAAATGTGTAATTTTGAATTTGCTACTAACCATGCTTTACAACATTAGAAAGAAACAGCTGAAATGAATAACATTTAATTTAATCCAATATATCCAAAATATCACTTCAAAATGTAATCAATATGAAAATTATTCATGAGCTCCTTCACATTCTTTTTCTCATACTAGGTCATTGAAATCCCTTGTGTACTTTATACTTGGAGCACATCTCACCTTTTCACATGCTCCACAGCCACACGTGGCTGGCTGGTGGCTAACTGCACTGGGCAGTGCAGGTCTAGAATACATGTTTAAGGCAGCATAGAAAGTAGCTCTCGGGTTGGCATTGATGATAAACTTACCCATCAGATACCCCTAAGCCCCCTGGGTAGGCAACATGTGTCTTCCCTACACCATTACAACACACAAGTGAGGAAAAGAGCACAAAAAGCCTTGCATATAAAACGGTGAGTCATTTCACTGCTCTAAAGAGAAAAAAGGGAAAGACAGCTTTTACAGTAAGAGGGCTATTTGGTGGGATACGTCTGAAGAAGCACAAGGCCCAGGAAAACTGACAGCTCAATGCCAGGAGTTTGAAAATACGCCCACACAAAATTCAAAGCAAAGTGCGGAGATGGAGTTACAGATGAAAATTTAATAAGTGTGTCTCAAGATACGAGAAAGGAACCTGAGAGAGACTGGCAGACGTAAGGACAACAGAGCAGGTGGCAGCATTTCAAGCACAAAGAAGGGAGGGAGAGCACAGTTCCACTGAAGCAGCGTAGCTTTTGCTGTCTTTCCAACTGCAGGAAACCAATCCACGTGATAAGAGCATGTGGAAAGACAGGCTTGGGGACTGGAGGGAAAACTGCAGGAGAGACAGGTAAAGGATATGACTTTGGTATCAGCTATTCGTGTGTTTTTGTTTTGATTTTTTTAAAGTTATTCGTTTCTTACTAATCAGATACTGCCCCCCCCCCAAAAACAAAACAAAACAAAACAAAACAAAACAAAACAAAAACAAAACCTTTGGTGAATTGCCTTTGACTATAAAATGCAAGACCAGGGAAGAAAGAGCACTGTGCCAGCGTTTTAACATCCGGGAAAACAGTCTGAATAGAGACAGAACACTCCATGGGGGATGGAGCGGGAAGCACCTCCGGGACAGAGTATCTGTCAAGCACATGAGTGGTTGGTCAAGGTGACAAGAGCGACATGCAGCCACCTAAGGTCATCATGCATCATCGTTCTGGCCTCAGAAGCTTGCCCCTGAACATAGAGGAAACGTGTGTGATGTCACCAAGCACAGGTTAGGGCATGGGCCACAGAAGGACCATTGCTCCAAATGAGTGTTGTAACAAGGGAGATAAACTAGAGAGAAGAGCAAGACGGAGGAGGGGGGAGCACGGGGCTGGAGCCATTTGTTTTCAGCAGCAAGTGGTTGGTTTAAAGCAGGAGTGGGGAGCCTTTTTCTTGCCGAGAGCCAGTTGGATATTTATAACATCCTTCGAGGGGCATATAAAATTATCAACTTAAAAATTAGCCTGCTATATTTGGTCAAACATATAGTTAACTCACCCCTAATGCCTTGGCAGGGCCAGACCGAATGATTTTGAGGGCCTTATACAGCACATGGGCCGGACATTCCCCATCCCTGGTTTAAAGGGTAACATTAAAATCTTACACATGGGCCTGGCCGGCATGGCTCAGTGGTGGTTGAGCATCAACTATGAACAAGGTGGTTCAGGGCACATGCCCTGGTTGTGGGCTCCATCCCCAGCGGGGAGCATGCAGGAGGCAGCTGATCAATGATTCTCACTCATCTCTCTCTCCCTCTCCCTTCCTCTCTGAAATCAATAAAAATATATATATTTTAAAAATCTTACACATGGGAGGTAAGGCTGCTGATTATGACGATAGAAGGGCAAATTCCAAATGTCTTTATCCCACCATCTCCAGCAGTGCATTCCAAGACTGAGGAATAATGAAAAGATGAGCCGGGGGGAAAGGTATAACCCGACAGAAATAAACATACTAGTACACAGAAAGTGAACGAGAGCAATTTTCCGAGTGGAAAGAGACAGAAAGAGAGTCCATCTTCCAGAGAGCTGACTGTCCTTCCAAGGGGTATGCCTAAAAGGGTGGAGCAAATATGCTCAGGAGGCCAGAGCATCTGGAAATAATGGTGGGGTTTTTTTTTTGTTGGCGGTGGTTTTTTTTAATTGATTTCAGAGAGGAAGGGAAAAGGAGAGAGAGAGAGATAGAAACATCAATGATGAGAGGGAATCATTGATTGGCTGCCTCCTGCACGTCTGACCGAGCCCACACCCAGGCATGTACCCTTGACAAGGAATCAAACCCGGACACTTCAGTCCGCAGGCCGACGCTCTATCCACTGAGCCAAACCGGCTAGGGCAAGGCAGCATCTTTAGTGTAGCTTGAAAAGCCCCACCATTCTCCAAGGACCACCTGGCTAAAGAAACATAACCTCCGGAGGAGTGAAAGTTGCCTGAGGCCTTCCTCATTGTTCCTTCAAGTTATTCTGCACGGCCTTTGATAAACTTACAGCTAATCCACAAGATTGGCAATAACTTATATTGTTGTACTGCTAAATGGACACATTTCACCAGCCATTATAAAGCATGACACAAAATAATAAAATCAGTTCAAGGAAGGGAAAAGAAGACCTGAGAGAAACAGGTAAAATGTAAAAAGATACCAAACCAACTGAACTATGGTACCACTTGTCAATACTTGCATTCAGTTCCACATCTCTCCATCAAGTTTATTCCCTTGTTTTACAGGATTAACTTACACTAACTCCAAAGAGCCATGTGTCTGTTCTTCAAAAACATGGCCCTCACGGTCCTCCCTTACAAGGGGCCATCCCTTATTAATTTCAGATCTGTGTGCCTTTCAAAAGGTGCATTACTGAACCAGGGTTTATTGAATATTAAAGCCGTGCAAACTATCCTTTTTTAATTCCATTGTCAAGAATATTCATAAACACCGATATTTCCTCAAAGGTTTCCACCCCTGGGAACCTGCCAAGCGTTCGCTCACATCCATCCAGGCCCTACTGCTGTCATCACTCTGGACTCCTAAGAAAAGCACTCACTGAAACGCCCTCCCGAAAATGTCAGGGAGACCCCAGGAAGCAGAACCCTGGCTCTTCCTTAGCCTACTATCACCTCATTGTTCTCAAGCACCACTAAGATCTATTTCCACCAATATTTATCTACATATGTCAGTACTTACTGCCTCCACCATATAGGATACACGTTCTTAAGTAGGCCACACTCAAACAGCTTTAAAATCAACTGAACAATTAAAAAACACCAACTGCAGCCAAAACCGGTTTGGCTCAGTGGATAGAGCGTCAGCCTGCGGACTGAAAGGTCCCGGGTTCGATTCCGGACAAGGGCATGTAACTTGGTTGCGGGCACATCCCCAGTAGGAGGTGTGCAGGAGGCAGCTGATCGATGTTTCTCTCTCATTGATGTTTCTAACTCTCTCTCCCTTTCCCTTCCTCTCTGTAAAAAATCAATAAAATATATTTTAAAAAAACAACAAAAAAAAAACACCAACTGCGTTCTCCAGCAAGGATAAAGTACAAAAGATGAAAGATAAGCAAAGAGTGCAGTCGCTGTTCACAAAGAACAATGTGTAAAAGCCCATTTCAGACACGAAAGGACTGACACAAGCCAGTAAGGGCAGAAAATTAATTGGCTCCTTAAATTCAGATGGTGTTTACAAGAAGTGGTATTTCCAATTTCTAACTTACAAAGCAATTTATGAAATCGGCCTACCAACCTTAAGGGCTGGTTTGAGAATATCATACAATAAGATACTGAGAAAGCTTTACCACATCTTTCTATCAAAGTCAGAAGTTAAAATTTTTAAAATATATATATATATTTTTTTTTATTTCAGAGAGGAAGGGAGAGGGAGAGAGAGAAACATCAATCATGAGAGAGAATCATTGATTGGCTGCCTCCTGCACACCCACACTGGGGATTGAGCCCACAACCAGGGCATGTGCCCTGACCAGGAATTGAACAGTGACCTCCTGGTTCATAGATTGACACTCAACCACTGAGCCATGCTGCCCAGGATCAGAAATAAAAATTGTAAGTAAATAAAGACTCAAGTTTAGGATGTTTGCTGAATGAAGTCAGAACAGGGTATAAATAGATAAGACCTAACCCTTTGAAAAATTACTTTGGTGCTTGAAAATTACATTTTTAAAATTTAGAGTGTGTATGACATAGTATAGAATGCAAGCTATACCCAGAGTTTCAAAGTCCACAGCACTTTTAAAAAGGAGGAGGAGGGGGCAGAAACCCCGTCGAGGCAAAGCGAGCTGGAGCATTAAACAAGTTTTTGGAACTCTGTGCCATGGTGCAAACTGCCTGCAACCAGGAACATCTTCATACAGCCCAGTCTGAGTGAAGAGTTATTTTCTATTCCTGCTACTTAGATCTATGCAAAAAACAAGCAAACCAGCCCTGGCTGGTTTGGCTCAGTGGATAGAACAGACTAAAGGGTCCCAGGTTCGATTCCTGGTCAGGGGCACGTGCCCGAGTTGCAGGCCCGATCCCCAGTGGGGGGCGTGCAGGAGGTGGCCGATCAGTGATTCTCTCTCATCATTGATATTTCTATCTCTCTTTCCTCTCCCTTCCTCTTTGAAATCAATGAAATATATATTTTTAAAAAAATAAGAATTAAAAATATATATATAAGCATCCCCCTAAAGTTCTTCCATCTGCAAAAGAACTGAAAAAGGGATAGGGAGGAGCCATAAAAAGCTGAATAATTGGAGCTATTTTGCTCATTTACACAAGTTTCTACAAAACCTAGTTGGCTTTGTAACTCTACTACCACCAGCTTAAGATGGATCTTAAAAGGGACTGAAGTGACTAAGCCTGGTTAGTATCTCCCAGAAGAACTTAATAGGTCGCTAGCAGTCAATTATACTAATGTGTAAAAAGGAGCAAATGTGCTTAATATAGCATCATGGAATTTTAGACTCAGAAGAGACCTTGGCAATCTAGTTCAACTTCCTCATTTTACCACTGAGGAAAACACTTCTAAAAAGTGAAATCATACCCTAGCCAGTCCACGTATTGAAGGGTCGCAGGTTCGATTAAATAGATATAGATGTACAGTGCAATCACTTGTTAGGGTCCCAGTTACTTGAAACGGCCTAGGACTTAAACCCCAACCTCCAAATGCAAGACTCCTGACCTACATAAAGTATGCTGATGAGTAAAAGTTTCTGATCTGCCCACACTAAAAGCAACACATACCAACTGTTTGTTCTGAGCAAGAAAGGGCACAAAGAAAACTCACACAAGAACCAATTACTTCCGTGTTGGTTCTTTTCTCTTGATAAAACATTTTTATTTTCACTTTGCAAATGAGCAAATTTAAGAGTTGCTACTGGCCCCATCCCCACCCCCTCCCTCAGGGATGTACTATTTTCCCCTCTGAGTGATGTACGTTTATTGAGGCCCCTGCACCCGAGGATTATTGGCCTTTAGAGCCAACAGAAAAAAATACCCACATTTCTATTTTCACAATACCTACTGAAGGATACTTGGCTATTTTAAGAGAAGATAACACTCTACTAAATTTACTCACAAGTCCCTACGATAGTTTTCTACACAACCACCCTACACACTGTAAATGGAAACTAGAAATCGGTTTCATTTGGCCCTAGCCAGTCTGAGTGTCAGCCCTGGGACTGAAGGGTCCCGGGTTCGATCCCGGTCAAGGGCAGGTACCTTGGTTGCAGACTTGATTTGGGGCACATGCAGAAGGCAATCGATCGATGTTTCTCTTTCTCTTTTCTCCCCCTTCCTTCCACTCTCTCTAAAAATCGATGGAAAAAATATCCTCAGGTAAGGATTAACAAAAAAACAACAACAAAAAGAAATTGTTTTCATTTGGATCTTAACACCCAACTTCATTGTTGGTTATTTTTTAGCTGTTTGGTAATCTACACAGACACACAGCAGGTTCTACCTTAGAAAGACACCCCCCACATACACACCTCTGTCATTAAGCTGTGGAAAATAAAATTGACAAACATACTGAAGGGCCTGAAATCTGGCAAGGCACAAGTTCTGACATGAGGAGCATGAGTTGTTTTTCCATGCTGAATATTTAACTTCTCATAAATTACAAGTTCTTTAGTGACAACTGTTCGTTTAAAATATGCCCTCGCCCTAGCCGGTTTGGCTCAGTGGATAGAGAGTCAGCCTGTGGACTGAAGGGTCCCGGTTTCAATTCTGGTCAAGAGCACATGCCCAGATTTTGGGCTTGATCCCCAGTAGGAGACGTGCAGGAGGCAGCCAGTCAATGATCCCCTCTCATAATTGATGTTTCTCTCTCTCTCTCCCTCTCCCTTCCTCTCTGAAATTAATAAAAAATATTATTAAAAAATAATAATAAAATATGCCCTTCAGTGCGGCAAGGCACTACTACTCAAATTAACTTTCTAAACCATGGCAGAAAGAATAGTTTTCATTTCCATGGTAGTAGAAGTGGGTTTTCTCCCCATTCTAACTTAAATAAAAGAAGAAAAATTAAAGTGTTCATTCCTTTAGTAATGGGAAGTCAGGAAAATACAGGGATTAAAGGGAAGGAAAAAGAAGAGTTCTAACATGTACTCCGTTTTACATAAATTCATTTAATCATCACCAAGAGTATAGGAAGTAGCCATCATCCCCAATTTATAGATCAGAAAACTGAGCTCCAAAAGGTTGAGGAGTTTACACAGGGTCTTCCACCCAGTAACAGAGCTGGGCTTTCTGTCGCGCAAAGGACTGAATTCTTGCCCTTAACCTCACTTGCATTAATAGCCCTGGGTTCCCCAAGAGCAGAACGAGTGCCTGTTTTACTCAACTTTGTATCCCCAAACATCAGAGCTAGTGCTTCCCTACAGTAGGTACTCAATATATGCCTGGTGAATATATGAATTAAAAGAAAACTGATAGCCCTAGCTGGTTTGGCTCAGTGGATAAAGCATCGGCCTTTGAACTAAAGGGTCCCAGGTTCGATTCTGGTCAAGGGCATGTACCTTGGTTGCGGGCACATCCCCAGTAGGAGGTGTGCAGAAGGCAGCTGATCGATGTTTCTCTCTCATGGATGTTTCTAACTCTCTATTTCTCTCCCTTCCTCTCTGTAACAAATCAATAAAATATATATTAAAAAAATAAAAATAAAAATAAATAAAATGATACAGTCACTGTGGAAAACAGCATGGCAGTTTCTCAAAAAAATTAAAAAGAATTACCATATGATCCAATAATTCCACTTCTGGGTATATGCCCAAAAGAATTGAAAGCAGTATCTCAAAGTGATATTTGTACACCCATGTTCATAATAACATTATTCACAATAGCTAAAACATGGAAGCACTGACAGATGAATGGACTGGCAAAATATGGTATATACACACAAGGGAGTATTATTATTCAGCCTTAAAAAGGAAGGAAATTCTGCAATGGAATACTACCAGGTCATAAAAAAGAACGAAATCTTACCATTTGGGAGGACATATTGTAAAATACTAAAATGATTCTCTTGCCCTAACCGGTTTGGCTCAGTGGATAGAGCATCGGCCTACAGACTGAAGGGTCCCAGGTTTGATTCTGGTCAGGGGCATGTACCTGGGTTGTGGGCACATCCCCAGTGGGAGGTGTGCAGGAGGCAGAAGATCGATGTTTCTCTCTCATCGATGTTTCTAACTCTCTATCCCTCACCCTTCCTATCTGTAAAAAAATCAATAAAATATATTTAAAAATAATGATTTTCTCTAGACAGTAGAATTATGAATAATTTGCTTTTTTCTGTGCTTTTTGTGGTGTGGTTTATGCCTTATGCATTGAACCCACATATTATAACTTATATATGTTATGAAAATGTAAGGGTCACTTGAATTGTAAAATATAAGGAAAAAAATAAACCTGAGAACCTCTAAGAAAAATAATAACTTCACTAGAAAACTAAAATCTAAATTTGACTCTGATACTGGATTCTCAATGGAATACCTAAGCAAGCCACATGTGCCTTACAACAAAAATTATCAATATGGCTTCATGTGATACACCCATGTATGAGACTTGGTGATAAAAGTTTTCTTTCACTGAGGCTGTAAAAAAAAAAAAAAATTACATTGCCTGCAAAGTTTATTTATTCTATAGTCTGGAAAAAAATCGAAATAGGTTCCTTACTGCCTTAGGTATTAGAACATAATATCTCTAATAAGAAATCATTCTGTGGAGGTGCCCTGGACGGTGTTGCTAAGTGGTTAGAATGGCTGCCCAAGCATCAAAGGGTTGAGAGTTCGATTCCAGGTCAAGGGTACATATGTAAGTTGCAGGTTCAATTCCCAGCCCTGATATCTCTCTGTCTCTCTCTCCCCCCAATCCCCACCCCCCATCTCTCCCTCCCTTCCCCCTTTCTCATAGAAATCAATGGGGAAAAATAACTTTGGGGAAGAATTAACAAAAACAAAACAAGAAATCATTCATCCTATGGAGGAAATCAGTTAGAGAGAATGCAGAAGGTCAAAAGATTTGATTACAAGATACTTAGGAAAGATCCCTAATACCTATTTCTGAGAGAGAAAAAAGATATGCCCAATATTTCAGTGCACTACTTGACTAAGGATTTGTAGAATCAGAAAACAAACATTAAAGTTGTCTTCCTTTTATATGTCCTTTATACACCAAACCCCGGATTCCGGGTGGTATGCACCCTGAACATCTGGTTCTTAGGCCCTTAACTTCGGAGGAGGCACAGTAAATCAAGGGCTTGGCAATTTTAAGTGTAAAAAATGGGCAGAGTTAAAACTGGGATCTAATCCAAGCTATACTTAAGACGTAAGTAAGCGAAGGAGAATACAAATATCAAAACTCCTTAATTCAAGTCAAAAGTAGATTAGACCTTCTGCTTCTATAAAACATTAGGGCCGAAAAATGTCTCTCTGTAATCTCATTCAAATTCCTGAGAAGAGGTGGATGAGAATGCGTTTGTTTCCCCAGGGAAAGACATACCAGAGAAGGTTCCCAGCAGGGATCCTGTAACAGGACTACTTCCTCTTTCCTAATATTCTGCAAAGAAAACTTGCAAGATTTTGTTGCTGAACCACAATAACAGAGTCAAAAGACGGACCCACCCATTGAGTTAGTGTGAGTGGAATCTGTCCTTCTGGAACTGCCAGATGGAGATTGAAAAAAAAAAAAAGTTCTTTACTAATTATGGCCAAGATTCCTTGGTACTTAGTGCCAGGGCCAGGATATTAACCCAGATGTCCTAGCCAAATTCAAGGTTGGTTAAGTCTGCCAAACCTATCAAAAGAAAAGAAGGGCCTCTTCTGTTGCCCTGATTGGAATCTGAAGAGGTCACTCTTGAAATTCTTGTGTAGTACCATCAGTCAATATGGTTTCCCTTAAAAGTGCATTGTAGCTCAAATGCTGATTTAAAGCATATGGATTCTTTGAGTTCTATCTACATGGGAAACATACACTACACATATTAAAATATATATAAGATGCTATAATAACTTAAAGCCTCCCTAAATAAAAATCTTTTTAAAAAAAATTCATATCCAGGGTGATCCTGTCACTGCTTTCCAATTTAGGAGACCTCCCTAGCCAGTTTGGCCTGTGGACTGAAGGGTCCTGGTTCATTTCTGGTCAAGGGCACATGCCCAGGTTGCAGGCTCGATCCCCAGTGTGGGGCGTGCAGGAGGCAGCCAATCAATGATTCTCTCTCATCACTGATGTTTCTATCTCTCTCTCCCTCTCCCTTCCTCTCTGAAATCAATAAAAATATATTAAAAAAAAAAAAAAGATTTAGGAGACCAACATGAAGGTTTATATTAAACATAAATTTTTAACCAAGAAACTTTTGAGACTGAAAAAGGAAGACTTGGTAGCCAGGAGCACAATTCCAGGAAAAAGCTATAAGTGCAAATATCAGTGACAAGGCCTCCCAGGGTTGAACAAAGATCCTGCACACAAATAGAAGAAAGTATACACCCAAAGCAAGTCTGAACATCAAGTACTGAAGATCTGAGGATTCCACTGCCAACATATTCTGTGCATTGCTTAGCATAACATAAACTCGAGTTCGATTTCTAGCTCTGTATTCACTGGTTATATGGCCTTTTAGTAAATTAGTAAAATTCTTTGAGCCTCAGTTTTCCTATCTTTAACTCTTTCTTCATCAAACTCATGGCATGGTTCTGTACCTTTCACTATATTAATAAATACATATTCAGAACTACAACCAATATGATACATTATCTGCCCCATCCCAAGCCTCCACCTCAGAACCTTTGCACTTGCTGTTCCCTCTTCTTAGTATGCTCTTCCCTCTTGGATCTATATTCCTCACTTCCTACAGATTTCTACTCAAAAGTCACATTCGCAACAAGGTCTCCTCAGACCACCCTATCTAAAACTTCTGTTACCCTAATTTTTCTCCCCAAAACTTAATATTCCCCCTCCCTGTTTTTTTTTCTTACCATGTATCACCACTGTAAATTTTACTAATATGGTTATTGTCTGCCTCCCCTACTTGAAGGGGGAGTTCAAAGAGAACAGGGATTTCTGTCTGTTTTATTCACTGCTGTATCACCAGTTCCCAGAATGGCATCTGGCACACATTATGTGCTCAATAAAAATCTGTTGAGGAAGAGATGAATTACAGCACACAGACAGGTAAACCTTAGCCCCTCTAGCTGCCTTTGGGGAGAATATCACAACACTTCAAAAATTCTGTCAAGGAGAACAACAGGCTTACAACTATCCATTCTTTCATCATAGAGAAAAGATACTCTACCTCCCATCTCTCTTGTACAAGGAAGGGTTAAAGAAGCCGGTAATTTGGATAAAATGGGACACTATATGCAGTGAAGTTACGAAGTGAACTTTAGCTGACACTGCACAGATAAGATTTTCTTTTAATATTAATAGATATTAAGCCATTTTTCTGTGATTTTACAATACCACCTTCTGGGAATGTTTTCTTCTCTTTAGCTTTGACTTCTATAAAACCAGTCCTGAAACTTATAGATTTCATATTTTCAATTAACTAAATAACAAATATTTACTGAACGCATGGGACTCCTCAGAATCCTGCAGAGGATACTATGAAGTGAAATATATATGGAGGCAAGGACCTTATACAGGGCAAGGACCACACACATATACATACATACATACATACACACACACACACACACACACACACACACAAGACCAGAACTATATCTGCAAATGAAGAACTTCAGGCAGCCAACATGTGATGAATTCAAAGATGTCTATCTTTGTATGGAGTATAAGAGGACCAATTCATCTCTTACACTCCATCCATTAAGCTTAGAATACCAACAGAGACAACACTTAAAAAGCAAGAGTCAAACATGACTGAAGTTAAGTTCACATGCACTTATGGGTCACACGGGATGCAACAGACTCAATATCAGACATTGGGTAAAAAATAAACATTTTTAACTATAAATAAGGGCACCAAATTCTAAACTTATAAAGAACAGAAACCAGATCGGCTGATGTTGTGCTTAGGCACAGGTAGGAACTTAAGCAATTGTCAAAAAAGCGGAGAAGGTTGTGATCTTTATCTTCAGATGGAATACCTGCAGGTTTCCACCCAGTTTTAGTCTTGTGGGTTTTTTTTTTACTCCTTTGAACCAGTTCTAGTGGGAAACCTAAGATGCACTTTTTTCTCTGAACCTGAAAAATTCAGCACCAGCCCTCAGCCAAGCAATCACCCGCTTCTTTGAGTTGCTTAAGGATAGACTGGCTCCTTGCTAGAGATTCACTCTACTAATTTAATTATTAAGCACCCTGAGTCGGAACACCTGAGCTCAAATCCCGACACCACCACTTATTAGCTACTTATTAGCTGTGTGCACCCGGTCAAGGTAATTAACCTTTCTAAGCCTCCTCTTTAAAATGGGGATGGTGATAGAGAGCACCCTCATTGGGTTAGGTTGATTGAGATAAAACATACAAAAGACTTGCCCAGAGCCTAACCCCAACAAGCCCTCAATAAACGTAATTATTATTTTCAGAGGGTAAAATGCCCCAAGGCTGGGAGCAATATACCTGAGGATTCTTGCAATAGGTTATCATTAAAGCCAAAGTCAAACACTATGATCCTGAATGTCAACTGTAATTGAAAAAAAATTTTAAAAGCCAAAGTCAAAGACTTTGGTGTCTGGACTTGTGGACACTATAAGTAACAGAAATAATTATAATAAAAGGGTACCACCAACCAGAATCATAACCTGTCACAGCAGCAGCAACAGGACCCCTTACTGACCTCTCACTGTCCAGACACTGTCCTAACCTAAAACGGGAAGGCAAGGCTGCTGAATCCAAAAACATAAAATTGCATAATTTTTTCCACCCTCCTTTTTTAAATATGGTAATTGGTGCCCAAGTTTTGCTAAAAACAGACATCTCAAAGGACTGCAGATTTAACGTGTAATTTCTCCATGCCCCAGAGGTGGGGCCGTGAAGGGATGAGGGAGTGGCGCTCGGCCCCCCCTGCCAGATGGAAAAGCCACACGAAGTGGAGAAACAGCCGAGTTCAGGATTTATCCCCAAATTCAAATCCGATGTCTGAAGCCCGGGAGGGGGAATGGAAGGCTCCGCTTTTAAAATAACCTCTAAACAAGTGTCATCTGTCTTCCGGGCCAATCCGCTGCCCAGGCAGAAGGGTCGGGTGACGGAGCAGCGGTGCGATTTCAGAAACCCGTACCCCCTCTTCTCGTCCACCTTCTCCAAGAATCACAGTCCCGCTTGGGGGTGGTGTGTGACGGGGTGACGGGGGCAAAAGCCACCGCCAGGCAGGCCGGGCTATCCCGCCGGCCGGCGCCCGCCCCGGAGGCCAGGGCCACGGTGCCCTCCGACCCGGCTCGCGGGCACCTGGGCCAAGGGCTGAGGAAGGCTCGGGCGACCCGGCGGCGGCGCCCGGGGGCAACAGGTCCGGCCTGGCCCTGACCCCCCAGGGCCGAGCGCAGGAGAGAGGGTCGCCCGGGGCGGCGCAGGGCACGGAGTCCCAGCTCCATCTTGAGGCGGCGGAGGAAGGAAGGCGGACTAGGCGCCACAGGGCCGGCCTCGGTCCCGGCTCTCCCGGGAAGCACCCCAGGGACCGCGGGCCTCCAGGGCCATCCCCACCCTCGGAGCTCCCGGGCCCCCCGGGGGCGGCTCGGCGCGCGGACCTGGGCCCCTCACAAACGCGGGACGGCCCGGCCCGGGCCCCGCACCGCCGGCGGGGCGAGGGAAGGAGGGGCGGGGGACGAACAGGGCCCCACTCACCGCCGGCCGCCGCCTCTCTCGCCGCCAGTCGCCGCCACCTGCACCTCAGCAGCCGCCGCAGCAGCAGCAGCCGCCGCCACCGCCTCCCGCCTCCCGGCTTGTCGGCGCGGGGCGGGGCGGGGCGGGGAGAGCGTGACGCGCCGCCGCGGGGCCGGGCGGGCGCGCGCCGCCTGCACAAGACGCCGGGGCGGCTCCTCCCCCGCGCGCCCCGCCCTCGGCCGCCCCGCGCCCCGGCCCCGCGTACCCCGCCGCTTTGTCTGCACCCGCCGCGACCCGGGGACCCGAACCCGGACCCCGCGCCCGCGGCCCCGGGTCAGGAGGAAGGCGCGAAGACCCCGAGGGGCCTGCGCTCGGGCTACTCGGCATTTCAGTTCCGCATTTCAGTCCCAGAATGTGCGAGTCACACCCCACGCCCCATCCAGCCTGGACCCCAGCCGGTTAATTTGCGGCTCGGCCTCCCCTCCATCTTCCTCCCCCCGACCCCCCACCCCCAGGGCGAGAAATTCCTTGAAAGAATCGAGAAGGTGCGCGCAGCCTGCTCCGAGTAGGGAGCATCCTATCTCCCTCCGGGGAAAGATCAGGGTGAGGACTCCCGGGGGAAAGGCTGAAAGGCGCTGCCCGCTACAAGGGAAGCCCGCGAAGCGCCAGAAAAGACCGAGGGCTGAAAATCCCTTGAAACGAGCCCAGCACGTCCTCCGTTAGTTTGAGAAAGGCCTCTTTGATTCGCCCCTGCCGCTTGGACTGAAGCCCTGGTTAATGTCCTGTCCCCTCCTCCCAACCCTCCTCCTCCCAGGGATCTCTTTGAAAAGCTTTTGAGAGAGACTGGAGGGGTGACAGCGACAGCCCGCTCCGGGCTGGTGCAGCAGAGGGCGGCCAGCATTTCACTCCCATGGACCATGGCAACCCCAGGAGCTTTGCAGCCCCTGGGAGGGAATTGCAGCTGTCAGGATTGTGCGGCGACTTAGTGGCGGATAAGGGAGCCCGACTTCCTCCTCCTGCTGCATGGAAGAGAATAATCAGGAGGGTGACCCCTTTGCTGACCTTTATTCAAAGCACGGTGCTGCTGCACAGAGCAGGGGGAGGGAACTACAGAGGAAAGGCACGAAATTCTGAACCTAGTAAATTGATCTGGGGCCCCTCCCCTCCATTCACCTTTTAAATCCCCCAAACCGCTATTTCCTGATTCAACACCACCCTGGTTTGCAAGCTCCGAGGTCCAAGTGGTGGTGGCAACCCCTGAAATCCAGTATCCATATTCCTCATCTGAAAGGCACACCTCCCCCCACCCCCGCCCATCTAAACACTTTTCAGCTCTAATAGGCAACCCGTGTAATAATCATAGATGCCACTGAGGCAAGGACCACTGCTAACTAATGGCGGGTGCAGCTATAACCACTTCTGTTTATTTCTCTTCTGCTCTGCTCATTCTGCTAAACAGGTGCCTGCAGAGCTGGACCGGGAAAGAGGGCGGTGGGCAGATGAAATCTGAGCCTCAGAACCTGAAGGAGTGGGTGACTAGTCACCCACTGGACAGCACCCACAGACCAACACACCTCCCCCCAGACACACACACCCCTGAATAACCATCTTCCAGAGGCAGCCCAGGCCAGGCCAGGGGAAGGGGGGTTCTGAGGGTAAGAGAGGCAGATGGGCCCAGCCAGCATGGCTCAGTGGTTGAACGTTGACTTATGAACCAGGAGGTCACAGTTCAATTTCCATCAGGGCACATGCCCAGGTTGCAGGCTTGATCTCCAGTGTGGGGCGTGCAGGAGGCAGCCAATCAAAGATTCTCTCATTATTGATGTTTCTCTCTCTCTCCCTCTCCCTTCCTCTCTGAAATCATAAAAATATATTAACAACAAAATATACATATATTTTTAAAGCAAGGAGTCATACAATGTGCATAATATATAAAATGCTGGTTATTTTTTTAATAAGCAAAGGAGAATATATATATATATATATATTTTAATAAATGGGGCCCTGTTCCTTCCCCAGAGCATATGCCGGCCTGCCCTCCTCTGCCGGCCTGGTCATCCCCAATATATATACACACACATAGTATATATAGAGCAGCAGTTGCCAATCGGTGGTCCACGGACCACTGGTAGTGGTCTGTGAGGTCCAAAAGGTTGGCAACCTCTGGTTTAAGGAAACTTTTGGAGCAGCAGTTGCCAACTGGTGGTCCATGGACCACTGGTTGTCCCTGAGGTCCGAAAGGTTGGCGACTGCTGTACTAGAGGCCCGGTGCACGGATTCGTGCACCAGTGGGGTCCCTCAGCCTGGTCTGCTCTCTCTTGCAAATCTGAAACCCGCAGTCTGACATCCCCCAAGGGATGCAGTAGTGCTCACAGCGGCAGGCAGCCAGGGAGGAGCCCACGCTGCGCTGCTCCCGCTCATCCCGGCCTTGCTCCTGCCTCCGCTCAGTGACGCTGCCCCGGAGGCGGGAGAAGCTCTTGCGGCCACAGCTGTGCTCGCCAGCCATGAGCCCCACTTCTGGCACCCTTGGGTCAGCTGAGCTGCACCCCTGCTGTGGGAGCACATTGACCACCAGGGGGCAACTCTTATATTGAGTGCCTGCCCCCTGGTGGTCAGTGCACATCATTGCAACCAGTCAACTCATTCATTCGCTTAGGCTTTTATATATATAGATATATTTAATGGAAGTATTTATTTTAAGCCAAAATTAGTGCTCTTTTCTTCTCTTGTCTTTCCATACCTGACTTTGACCCTAAACCAGTGGCCGGCAAACCGCGTCTCACGAGCCACATGCGACTGACACCCCCACTTCTTCTAATGCCACTTCTTCAAAATAGACTCGCCCAGGCCGAAAACCGACTTCTGCGCATGGGCCACGAAGTTTCAATCGCACTGTACATGCGCACCCGCATGTGGTATTTTGTGGAAGAGCCACACTCAAGGGGCCAAAGAGCCGCATGTGGCTTGCGAGCCGTGGTTTGCCGACAACTGCCCTAAACAATCCATTTGCTGTGACTGGAAGATGGGAGCGAAAGTGAAGTTGAGTTGTTACCCAAGATCAACAAAGAAAAAGAAGGAATTCAGGTTTTGACATTCAAAACAGGATCTTTGTAACAGCTTTATTGAGATGTAATTCACATACCCTATAATGTACCCATTAAAGTGTACAATTCAATGATTTGGGGTATGTTACATTATTAATGTTTCTAAATTGTGGTAAAAAATACATAACATACAATGTGCCATTTTAACCATTTTTATGCATACATGAGTTGCTTTTTCAATGTTGTGCAACCCAAAACAATTCTGCAGAGAAAAAAAAGGGCTTTGTATTCCAGCATTGTCAAGAGAGAAAGGGTTATTAAAAGTTCCTTTACCTCTGGCCAGTTTGGCTCAGTGGATAAGGCATTGGCCTGCGGACTGAAGGGTCCTGGGTTCGATTCTGGTCAAGGGCACATGCCCAGGTTGCAGGCTCAATTCCCAGTAGGAGGGCATGTAGGAGGCAGCCGATCAATGATTCTCTCTCATTCATTGATGTTTCTAATTCTCTCTCTTTCTCTCCCTTCCTCTTTGAAATCAATAAAAATATATTTTTTAAAAAATGACAACCACCAACACAGCAATAGCTGTCCAGTGTGAATGAATAAAAAAATTATACCTTAAAAAAAGGAAGTTCCTTTAGTTCCCATGTGTCCTACCAAGGGCCTGGAAGGCCGTAGTTTCTGCTATGATGTACAGAATAGTCTCCTGTCTAACATGAAAACTCACCCGACTGGCCTGGCTCAGTGGTTGAGGGTTGACCTATGAACCAGGAGGTCACAGTTCAATTCCTGGTCAGGGCACATGCCCAGGTTGTGGGCTTGATCCCCAGTGTGGGGCATGCAGGAGGCAGCCTATTGATGATTCTGTCATCACTAATGTTTCTATCTCTCTCTCCTTCTCCCTTCCTTTCTCGGAAATCAATAAGATAGATAGATAGATAGATAGATAGATAGATAGATAGATAGATAGAAATATAAAGGACTTAACCAGGAGATTAGAGATGGGAAAAAAGAGGATACGGCATAAAAGAAATAAGAGGTGTTATACTTCCAGGCCTGGGCGTTGATGGGGTAAAAGGAAGAGAGGCAAGTAAGGAAGGCAGAGCCACCGGTTGGGATCTGGGGCAGGGAAGAGGGTGGTTCCCAGAACAAGAGCCTTTCCACATTCAAGAGTCTGGAAGACATCCCTTAGGCAGGACGACGGCTCCACGCCAACAGTGTTAAGAAGACGACAGGGGTGAGTGAGGGGTGGGGAGAGGTTATCATAAGGAAGATCCAGTTTGCGTTTCTAGGCCTTGGACACTGGGTGTCATGAAAGCAGTTGAGAGCTTGGTGTGGCTGCTCTGGGACCTACAGTAGCAGCATGTGGTAGAGACTCAGGGGTGCCTGCTGTGCCAGTGAGTAGAGGAAAGGCTGAGTCAGCAGGAGGAAGCACTGAGTCCTGAATGAACCAAGAAAGAGCGTATGTTAGGAGCAGACGCCAAGCAAACAATCACTGGGCCACGGAACCACAGAAAGCTCTGCTGTGTCTGACACTGCTGATTGTCTACTCAAGATCCTTGCCCCCCTTTTACTTAAACCCAAATTATACCTGACATAGCAATGTGCCAATAACTTCTGCTCACTTACTCAGACCTTACCTAGGAAAGGTGGCTTAGAGGCACTCTGGGAAGGCTTTTCCTTCCCTGCTAAATGGACACAGACACAGATATGAGGGCTGGAGTTGAAGCAGCCATGTTGTTAACCTGAGGTTAGAGACAATGAGCATAAAGACAAAAGACAACCGGCCAAGGTGGCAGAACGGAACAATTAAAGGAACAGGATTCCTCTCCAAGGAAGAGAGCTATTTATCTGGGGGCAAATATTTGATAAGAAGCAAAATAGAACTACTTAGAACAATAAAATAAATATTTGAGGGCTAACAGACTGGTTAAAAAAGGAACTTTATGAAGAAAATAGAAACGGCCCTAGCTGGTTTGGCTCAGTGGATAGTGTCAGCCTGCGGACTGAGGAGTCCCAGGTTCGATTCCGGTCAAGGGCACATGCCAGGGTTGCGGGCTTGATCCCCAGTATGGGGCGTACAGAAGGTAGCCAATCAATGATTCTTTCTCATCATTGATGTTTCCATCTCTCTCTCCTTCTCCCTTCCTCTATGAAATCAATAAAAATATATTAAAAAATAAAATAGAAACGGTTACTGAGCATTTGTATTATTTTACTATATGTTGCCTGTGTTTTACTCCAGATTCTTCAGAAAATGTACCTTACTGGTTAATGCTCTTTGTGAACTTGAATTTGCTTTTGGGAGATACCACATAGTTCTGAGTCCTGCTCCAAGGTAGAGGAGGTCAACTGTGTCTATTGCTTTATTCATATGGATAAGATTCGATTTGTGTCAACTTTTAATTTTTTTTGTGTTAATCCTCACCTGAGGCTTTTTTTCCATTGATTTTTTTTTTTTTTTAAGAGAGAGAGAATGGGAGGAAGAGGGAAAAACAGAGAGAGAGAAGCATCAATGTGAGAGAGACACATCATTGATTGCCTCCCGTAGGTGCCCTGACCAGGGCTGGGGACTGAGCCTGCAACTGAGGTACATGCCCTTGACTGGAATTGAACCCTGGATCTTTCAGTCCGAGGGCCGACACGCCATCCACTGAGCAAAACTGGCCAGGGCTCAACTTTGAGTTTTATCAAACTGATGTCTATTAGTTATCAACAATCATGTGAGACAAAAACATATACGACTTTGAACTTGAATGTGGTACTTTGGGCCAATCATAAGACAAACAATTCCTTGGAATAGCAATCTGTTATTATAGGCCAGATGGATAAGAGTAGAGTGTTTTAAAAATTTAGTGCACTAAAATTAGGTTGGTTTGTTAATATTACTGTTTGACATAGTTATCCCAGCAGTTTCTGATTTTAAACACTCTTTTATTCCACTTATTTTTTTTTTCCTATTCTGGAAGTTGCCTATTTTTTATCTCAAATATTTCCAAAATAGGTGAGTTTCAAACCAATTTTAAATCATACTTGCTAGACTACACAGATTGCAGTAAGTGATTGATGCATGAAAATGCTCAGGTAAAGAACCGGAGACTTAACAATACATCGCTCGAAACATACATAATAAACTTAAAAGAAAAAAAGCCACAATATGTTGTAGTTCATCCAAAGAGGAGGAATTTCTTTCCCCACCGCTGAATCTGAGCTGGTCTTCCTGACTTGCAATATTATCGGTGGATAGTGATCGCTGCTCTTGTGGAACTTAAATTCTAGTGGGGGAAGGCAGACAATAAACAATAAACAAAGTAATTATGTGATAGTAGAAAGTACTATGGTAAAGTGTAGATCAAGGGAGATTGGGAGTGATTGGATGGCATGTGTGTGTGTGTGTGCAGACTTTTAAATCAGGTGGTCAAGGTAGTGTCACTAAGAAGTTGAAATTTAAGCACAGACCTGCGGGAGGTAAGGGTAAATGGATTTCTAGGGGAAAGTGGTTCAAGCAAGAAAACAGAGCAAATGCCCCAAGGCAGGCCTGAGATATCTCTGCTCTGGTGCTCTAATCAGAGGACTGTCAGAGGAACCTGTAATGTGAGATTCTTTTTTTTTTTTTTTTTCATTTTCGTGTTGTGTGTTTTTTTGTTTTTGTTTTGTTTTGTTTTGTTTTTTTGTAATGTGAGATTCTTAACTATGAGTCCATAGACCTTTGGGGCAGAATTTAGAAAAACAACCATTTCTTTTAAATATAAATGTAGGCAATACATTCTGTTCCTACTACATGCCTGCTATGTCTGTCCTGATCTTTTTAAAAAATATATATTTTTATTGATTTTAGAGATGAAGAGAGAGAGAGAAACATCAGTGATGACAGAGTCATTGATTGGATGCCTCCTGCACACCCCACACACTGGGGATCGAGCCCACAACCCAGGCATGTGCCCTGAACCTCCTGGTTCATAGGTCAATGCTCAACCACTGAACTACGCTGACAGGTCCTGTCCTGATCTTTGATTTCCTGAATCATGCAACCATATTAGCTCTCAACCACCTTCATAGAGAAGGGCCGCTATATTCTTCTGTATACTAGTCTATAAAAACTTTAAATTGGACCAATACAAAAAGCAGACCTGTGATTGGTTCAGAGAGTCAAAAGTCAGGATAGGCATGGAGAGAGTATGGTAAGAACAGAAGGACATTTGTTTGAAGCCCGTGAGAAATTTGCCCTGGGTCCAATCCCACAACCTATCCTAGTCCAGTTTCATTCGCCAATTATGACTAACGAACTGGCCTCCACGACTAAAAACATGAACAATTCACCCTGGTATGATGGCACCCCTCCAGAAAAGCAATCTTGCCTGTCTAGAACCATAGGAAGCTGAGTCAGGATCTACCAGTTGCATTTTCAGTGAGTCCTTGTATTACAAAAATTCCACATGTAGTCAGATTAATAGTTAATTTTGCTTAGAAAATGCACTTCTATGCCCTGGCTGGTTTGGCTCAGTGGATAGAGCGTCGGCCTGCAAACTGAAGGGTCCCAGGTTTGGTTCAAGTCAAGGGCATGTACCTTGGTTGCAGGCACATCCTCAGTGGGGGGTGTGCAGGAGACAGCTGATCAATGTTTCTCTCTCATCGATGTTTCCAACTCTCTATCCCTCTCCCTTCCTCTCTGTAAAAAAATCAATAAAGTATTTTTAAAAAAGAAAAAGAAAATGTACTTCTAGAATTTGTGATATGTCAGACTTTCCAATTACAACAGGTATAATAAAAAGATTAGTACTATAACTTTTAAAAAAATATTTATTGATTCCAGAGAGGAGGGAGAGGGAGAGATAGTTGGAAACATCAATGATGAGAGAGAATCATTGATTGGCTGCCTCCTGCACACCCCCTACTAGGGCTCAAATGTGCTACCTGAGCATGTGCCCTGACTAGGAATTGAACCATGATCTACTGGTTCATATGTTGATGCTCAACCACTGAGCCACACCGAGTGGGCATAACTTTTTTTTTCTACATGACCTGTTCTTTCTTTTGCTTAGGTTATAAAATATTTTTGGCATTTTTGTCCTAGTCATTCTTTCTACAGTTTAAAAAAATTATTCCATACTTTAAAAAATCTAATAAAAGATTCAGAAAGAAAACCTAAGATATAGTGAAATTGGGGCATAGTGAAGCAAATTTGGACGGGAATTAGTAAAATCATCTACATGAAAAGAAACTTAGTTGTAAGGGGATAGTCTTACTAAGTACATTTAAATCATGGGGAGGGAAGTAATTTTTCTTTCTTTTTTTTATAATGCTTCACCAATTTGCGTGTCATCCTTGCGCAGGGGCCATGCTAATCTTCTCTGTATTGTTCCAATTTTAGTATATGTGCTGCTCAAGCGAGCACAGAAATAATTTTTCAATACCAGCTTTAATCAATAACCACATTATTGGATAATCAGATGGTGAATTTGCAAAACAAAAATGATTTTGCAAAATAGATCATCACACTAAAATGGCCAATGATAAAGGAAAAGATTAAAAGATTTGACTCCTAACAATTTGACACATCTGTACCTCAAAAAGCATCATAAATAAGTAAAAATATACATGACAAATCAAAAACATAATTTTACAGTGTACTTAAGTCACAGAAGAAATAACAATTGCCAATAAACACATATTCAATCTGATAATATAGTAATGCATCCTATATACATTTGCACAAATATTCAAACATTTACCTTTTAAAATGTTCGATGCAGCAATCATTGATGTTTCTCTCTCTCCCTCTCCCGTCCTCTCTGAAATCAATAAAAATGTATTTAAAAATAAGTAAAATAAAATGTTCACTGCAGCATTGTTAACAAAATATTGTAAATAATCCTATATAATAAAAGGCTAATATGCAAATTGCACCCACGGGCTTCAGTTTGACCAACCAGGAGTTACATATACACTGACCACCAGGAGGTGGTACAGAACATGGCGGCCATGGGTGACGTTGTGCTGGCAGTGGGCAGCAGTGGAGGTGCTGCCGGCCCAATGGGCCCCGATGAGAACAGGACTGCGGTGGGATAGTGGAGCAGGTGAGTGGGCGGTGCCAGGCCAAGGTGGGTGTGAGCGGGTGCCCCGATCGCACCACCGGTTGCCCCACAGATCAGCCCTGATTGCCGGCCAGGCCTAGGGATCCTACCCATGAATGAATTTCATGCACTGGGCCTCTAGTATTGAATAAAATATTGTATGCTACTATGCAGCCATTAAAAATAATAGATTCGTCCAGCCAACGTGGCTCAGTGGTTGAGTGAGCATCTATCTATGACCTAGGAGGTTATGGTTTGATTCCTGGTCAGGGCACATGCCCAGGTTGTGGGCTCCAACCCCAGTGGCGGTGGGGGCTGATCAATGATTCTCCCTCATCATTGATGTTTCTATCTCTCTCTCTCTTCCTTCCTCTCTGAAATCAATAAAAAAAAAAAAAAAAAAGATTTCAGCCTGGCTAGTCTGGCTGTGGTTGAGCATCAACCTATGAACCAGCAGGTTATGGTTTGATTCCCAGTTAGGGCACATGTCCAGGTTGCAGGCTCAATCCCCAGTGGGGGGCCTGCAGGAGGTAGCTGAGCAAATGATTCTCTCTTATCATTGCTGTTTCTGTCTCTTCCTCTCTAAAATTAATAAAAAATATATTAAAAAAAGAATAATAGGTTTCAAATACTGACAAGGAAAGTGTAGCATAATCTCACTTTTATTAAAACACATACTTATAAGACTTATATATACAAAATACTAAAAAAAATTCTTAGTATTTGCTCAGAAAAAGTTATACCAAACTGTGAACAACGAGCAATGGAACTGAAACTTGTGATTATATATATAAAGGACTTTTACTTAAGTTTGTTTACATTTATGAAACAAATATATATTACATTTATATTCAGCAACATCAAGAATTTCCATTTTAAGGAAGAAATAAACATTTTGGGTTTAGAAAAGGGCCTGCTGAGAAAATAAATTTGACTGGTAACAATTTGGGTGTCCTCTCTATGGATTATTCTCCTTCAAATGCATGGCTTTGTTACTCCTTCCGTTTATAATTAAAAAGTAAGCATCTTAAACAAAGAAAAATAAAGCATCTTAATTTACTCTTTAAATGTTTATAAAAGGGTATAACTTAATTGCAAAGGAAAATGCACTAAAAGTGGGACCTAAAGCCTAGACATTTAACACCAGCTAATGGAAGGGTATGGGATGTGAATTTTACAGAAAGGCTGTTTTATAAATTATAAAACCCACAGATTCAAATCCAAGTGTGAATCACAAAGACTCGCTCTGCAACACTGTAAGGAAGGACTTTCACTCTAATTTAATCTTATAGCCTCATTCTCTGCCCCTACCCCAATGCAATTATTTCTTTTGAAGACAAAAAAAAACAAAACAAATCCTGTTTTTTGGACAGCTGTCACTTTTGATATCCCAATATTCTAGCTAGATTGCTGGAGACTTACAAAGCATGCTTGTTCATAGACTTCTGATTTATTAAGAATATAGTCATGGTTCTGTAATTGAAAACGATAAATACTTTAACAAAATAATTTAATCCTAAACATTTAAAAGTGAATTTATACCATTTCAAACAAATACTGAAGGAAAAAAGAATTCTAAACACAGCTTGTGTGGACATGGGTTCTTGGGAACAGAGTCATGCCTTACTAGCTACTTGGGTATTCACAATTGTTACAACACCCTTGTTTGTTTTGCCTTGTAATGATAATCTACACAGTAGGAGACAGAAGGGAAAAATGATTCCAGCAGAGAACCTGAAGAACAGAACCAACTAGGAGGAAACTTCTTGTTGGTAGAAAGTAGACTGAATCTTTGACCACTTAAATGCAATCTTTTGAAAAAAGAAATTCGTCATTTGGTATTTTAGCAAGGCTTTCTACTTACCTGTGCAAGGAGGTGACAAAGAGCTGGCTTTGTTTTAGCAACCTGTGTTACAACTCACATTCCTTTCACCCCAAGGCAAAGATTAGAAACTGGTCCGCACCCCTCAGCCAAGTCCATCCTGAAGTACAAGTGTTTGGTTATGACCTCACCTACCACACCTGGAGCCCTGTCACAGCATGGACAAGTCCAAACAATACCTTGTTCCTCCAGCCAACATTCTTCATTTACTCAAATACAGCCAAGAGAGTAAGTTTTAAAAATGGGGCATCTTCGGAAGGCAACTACTTCCCATTTTTCTGGGCTCCCTTCTGTAAAATGTCTCCTCTCTCCCATTTATTCTGAATTGTGCTTCAGGATTTCTCTTCCTAAAACGTCTCTTGGATGTTTTCAACTAGGTCACTGCACTGATAAATCTTTAGATCATTTTCCCTAATAAAATTCAAACCCCATAGTAAAGCATCAAGAGTTCTTACATCAATGAATAAACAACCTTTTAAAGTCTTTTTTTCTACCATCCTACAATTCTTGAGTGTCTGCTCGTTTTTGTTTTTAATGATTTTTAAAAATTGATTTTACAGAGAGAAAGGGAGAGGGGAAGAAACATCTATGTGAGAGAAACATTTCCATATGCGACTAAACTCGAAACCCAGGTATATGGCCTGACCAGGAGTCGAACCAGCAACCTTTCCGTGCACAGTATGACACTCAACCAACCCACTCCAGGCCCAGCAAGTATCTGCTTGTTTTAATCAGGTGATTTCCTGTACATTTTGATGCTCATTGTCTAAGGGAATCCTCTTACGTACCCTTTACGGATTAGCTCAAAGGCTCTCCCTTTCCAGGAGTCTTCAAATACCTCCCAGATGAACTTAAACCCATGGCCCTGTGAATTTGAAGCCAGTCCTCCCTAGGGGCTTCTCCCACCACCCCAAATAACCCGGTACCTTACCTCCTCACATGGCCACTTAATCTCAGAACTAAGAAGGAACCATTCATCATTTTCTCCCTCTAGTGTATAAACTCCTTAAAGCAGATTCTAGCCCTGGCTGGTTTGGCTCAGTGGATAAGAGTGTCGGCCTTCGGACTGAAGGGTCCCAGGTTCAATTCTAGCCAAGGGCAGGTGCCTGGGTTTTGGGCTCGATCCTCAGTAGGGGGCATGCAGGAGGCAATGATTCTCTTTCATCGTTGTTTCTCTCTCACCCTCTCCCTTCTTCTCTGAAATCAAGAGAAGTATTTTGAAAAAAAAAAAGCAGATTCTATCACTGCTTCAATACGTAATTGAGTAAATCAAGAATTAGAGGCCGTTTTTGGAGAAACCAGGGCTTTTAACAAGGAGGCAGGACAATGGTTGTAAGAGCATGGATGTGGGGATCAGAGCGATCTAGACTTAGATTCACTAGGTTATTTACCAGCTGTGTGTCTTAGGCATTTCCTGTAAAAAAATGAAGTTAACAAAACATACCTAATACGGTGATTGCGTAAATGGTGTAAATCACAAACATACCTTAACATTTCATCTGTGGCATATGCTAAGAAGATAACTGTTAGATATCTCTGGTGTTCAAAGAAGATTCTGCTAATACAATACTTAAAGGGACATTCAGCTCTGGTTGGTGTAGCTCAGTTGCCAGTCAGGACATATGCCCTGGCTTGATCCTTGGTGGGGGGGTGCGGGAGGCAGCTGATCGATGTTTCTCTCTCCCTTCCTTCTAAAATCAAAACTTTTTAAAAAATATATATATTTTATTGATTTTTTACAGAGAGGAAGGGAGAGGGAAGAGAGTTAGAAACATCGATGAGAGGGAAACATCTATCAGCCGCCTCCTGCCAACCCCCCACTGGAGGTGTGCCTGCAACCAAGGTACATGCCCTTGACTGGAATTGAACCTGGGACCCTTCAGTCTGCAGGTCGACACTCTATCCACTGAACCAAACGGGTTAGTGCTAAAATCAAAACTTTTAAAAAAATATATTTTTATTGATTTCATAGAGAAAGAGAGCAGGAGAGCTAGAAACATCAGTGATGAGAATCATTGATTGGCTGCCTCCTGCACGCCCCCTACTGGGGACAGAGCCCACAACCTGGGCATATGCCCTGACTGGGAATCAAACCATGACCTCCTGGTTCACAGGTTGACGCTCAAGCAGAGCCATGACGGCCGGGCAAAACTTTTTTTTTTTTAAAGGGACATTTAAACAACCACTTCTGTGATTTAGGGCAGTGGTCACCAACCGGTGGTCCATGGACCACTGCTGGTCCGTGAGGTCCGAAAGGTTGGCGACTGCTGCTTTAGGGAACAGGCAAATCTCTGGTTGAAGACTGGCCTCTCAATCACCGCTGCTTGGATGTTGACGAGTCCTTTACCTCTATGCCCCTGAAGTTCCCTTATGTTACATACACAATGTGGTGACAATATACTTATCCGATAGAAATACTAAGAAAGATCATAAAAGAGGTTACTTTTATGTACTTCAACTCAGAGAAAAAAGCCCGAAGTATTTAACATTTTATTCAATTTCTAGCATGTTCTGTGAGGGCCTTGAAAATAAATTTTCCCCTTTCATATATAATTTCCCTTCATTTACTGTTTATAGAACAACTGGATGACTGAAGTTCTTAAAATGAAAACTAAATCCAGAATGGTTCTATTTTGCTCCCTCTGCTGGCCTAAGAGCAGGATAATACCAGGTGAGGTATAAGTAGGTTTACATTACATGTGAGTTTATTCTTGTATTATTATTTATTAATTATTGGATTATTTTTCATATAAACAACTCTAAATCTACTTTTGCTCCACCCTGTACTACCTGAGACTAATCGTTCAAGATCACTTAAATGTTTATTTTCATGAATTTGACTATAAAGATGTAATAGCATTGCACATAAAGACAAAAACCTCCTAAGAAAAAGATTCAGACCCTGGCGGGGTAGCTCAGTTGATTAGAGTGTTGTCTCTATATGCCAAGGTTGCAAGCTTGGACCCCGGTTAGGGGACATACAAGAAGCAATCAATGACTGTGTAAATAACTGAAACAACAATTTGATATTTCTCTCTCTAAAATCAATAAATTAAAAAAAGGGGGGGGGGACACCCATTGTTTCAGCTCTTATAGACCTAATTAAAAGCAATTTTTTATGTCTAGTTTCGATTTAAAAAATATATATATTTCTTTATTGATTTCAGAGAAGAAGGGAGGAGAGATAGAAACATCAATGATGAATCACTGATTGGCTGCCTCCTGCACGCCCCCACTGGGGATCGAGCCCGCAACCTGGGCATGTACCCTTGACCGGAATCGAACCCGGGACCCTTCAGTCCGCAGGCTGACAATCTATCCACTTAGCCAAACCGACTAGGGCTCTACTTTCTATTTTTAACTATTAATTATCCTGGGGTTCAAGTCCAGAATTTTTTTTTTTGGTACAAAGGCTAGCTGCCCTCCATTATTTTCAAAATGATTAAGATTCTGCTGCCTCTATATTTAAGGATAAAATCCACTGAAAACACCCAAATTTGCCGATTTCTTGTATCCTTTGCTTTTTCTTCCATTTATAGTTCTACTAATTTTTGCAACCACATAATTTACTTCCAAATTTACAGGGTTTTACTTACTAATTTAACTGTGAATCACTTTTTTGTATTCAAAGTCTTAGATTATGTATATGAAAACTAATTTATTAAACCTTTGTACACAAAGATGATCAATCAGACCTGTATCGCAAGCTTATATGAAGAATGAAGTTACAAAAAAATAAAAGGGTCATTAAAATTGATGTATGTAAATCACTTACAAAAATACCCCAAGTGGGATAAAGCTGCTCATCCCTGATTTTTCTCATTTGGTTGTCGAAGTTGAAATGTGAATTTAAAATGGTTAGAATTTTTTCTTTAAAAAAGTGATCTATTAAACTTATATACAAGATAATTAGCAAAATGTAGAAAGGGAAAACAATGTACAAAAAGACGATAAAAACCATCACTCTGGACAGACACTCACAACCCAAAAATAGTATAAACCTTAACAAACTACCTCTAAACCTCTATACTTACATTTCCCCCCATGTTTTTAGTAGCGAGAATAAAATACAGTAAACCAGTGAGCCCGATCTTTCCATTCATTAAAACAGGCTTGACTTTAAGCCACAAATAAGCCTCAGACAGATTTTTAAACATGGGAGTGACAAATAGGAAGACGGCTCATCTGTCCACTTAGTACTAGTGACAGGACACAAAGGTGTACATCATGAACTAGGTCTTGGTGCTGTGTCAAGCAGTTACTCAGAACTCTTCTTGTTTTTCTGCTGGTTTCGGGGTGAGTTCTTTAACAAGTTTCTTATCCTGAGGTACATTCCAGTCGATTCTGCCATATTCTCAAATTCGAATGGCGTTATTCCAGTCGCGAACTTGCTCATGTCAGGGATAGGACTGTGAGTTTTAGTGGCTGTTGAAGGACTGGTGTCCAGGGACAGGAGCTTCTGGCTGCCTCCGTTCCTGATGTCACAGTTCGATACCACACTGCCGCTATCGAGAGGCGCACCTTCGGAGCCTCCCTGGGCAGACCCTTCCTTGTCCTGCCGACAAAGCAATGTCGCCTCGGACTCTGGACTCTCTGGATGTTCAACTTCCGATTTCTTTGCACACGTGTCCTGCTGCTCAGGCTCAGGCTCATCTGGCACCTGCTTTTCAGATGGTTTTCCCTCTGGGACAGGAGGCTCTAGCTCATTTGGACAAGGGGAAGAGGCAACCGAATTTCCAGTTAAAGGTGTGTCAACGGGAATGTCAGAATCGCTGTTTATGCTCTCAGCCTGCTCCAGGGCCGCCCATATCCGCCTCTGCTGCTCTTCGAGTTCTTCCAGAGTCAGTGTGTCCTCCTCCGTAGGCGCAGGTGCTGTCCTGGTCTGTGGTGAGTCACTGGGAGTCAGTGGTGGGGTGCCCTTGGGGAGCGGAGGAATGAAGGTGGGCGAAGTTCCCCGTGGTAGTGGAGGAGTGTCAGGGGGCAATGGTGGCTGAAACTGAGTAGCATTCCCACTCGGAGATCCATGCAGGGCCTCCGCATCTGCAATGAGAAAGGTAAGAAACTTTCAGTTGTCAGAGCACTGGGCTGTAGTAACATGTATTACTTGAACTCAGGGATAGTCAGAGATTCAATGGCCAAAAATAACTGGCTTGAGGGGAAAACCCTGTGGCTACTCATACATGACCTTTACCCCATCCTCAAGCCACCTGAAACAGGGACACCTGCAGGAGAAGCTACGGGACGTTCCAGCCAGAAACGTTAACCAACCCCTTGCAAATGTTTTCATGCTGTTACATCGTTTTAGAGCTAGACACTATGAACAACAGCATGGAGATACAGAGTAATTTCTAGGTTGTCTCCTGCAGCTGAAGATGGAATTCGCGGGAGAATGCAGAACACTTGGCTGGAAATGTAGGCTGGCTGGACTGCTGAGTGTGTGGAAGGCAGGGGAGACAAAGGTGGGCAGACAAGGCAGGACCACCCTCGAGCTTATTCCTAATTCTGTGTCTCTATTTGCCTGACTGGTGGGTTCATATAGCTAACTGGTCGCTGGTCATCACCAGCTGGCTGTTCCCCACACACAGCAGATCCAACCGGTGCAAAACAAAGGATCTTTTTCTAAAATCTGGACTCTTCTCCTATTGGCTATTCTCGCTAATGGCAGCACAAGTAGTATCTGGTTAAAGACTCCAAAACTGAACCCTGCTGGTCATCTGAGAGTCCTCCTTTCCTTCTGCCGCACCCAGGTCCTTGGCTCTCCGGGGTCCACCCTTTCCCGCAGACTGTCATAGTCACTACGTTATTTCAGGCCGTTCTGTTCGTCACTTCAATTAATTCAATAAAAATCAGAAACAAAACAAAAAAACCACACAACACAGTTGGGAAGAATAACTGGGGAAGCTTGGCTCGGCTCTGCCTACTTCCTTGGACCAAGTTACCGCCGCTGGTCTCCGAGCACTGCTCCATCCAAGGGGCCAGGCCAGATGCAGGACTGCTGGGGTGGGGTGATGAGAGACCTAGGTCTGCCTAATGCAGGAGCCCAGCATGCTGGCCCATGCATCCCTCAGACCAAGTATGTCTTCCAACCCTGCTTTTACTACTGACAGTGGTGATGCTCGGATCTCCAAGAACAAAATAGAAGATTTACTATTTAGTTGGTGCTCATAAAGAGCTTCTTCTTTCTTATGGAACTCAGGAGCATACGAATTTGTTCTACCTTCTCAATAAAATCACAAGATGAGGTGAAACCTACCCGAATCGAGCTCCATGTCCGCGGGGGAGCCTGAGCTGCTCCCCTTCTGCTTCTTTGGACTACAAGGGCTGGACCGAGACGAAGACCTTTTGGAGCCAGACCTCACACTCGGCTAACGAAGGAACCAAACCAGTTACAGCGGGCAGACAAAGAATGAAACTCCACCCATCCCTTCACTTAAACATGATGCAGAAAACCAGTCTGGTACCAAGTCCATGTAACTGGCGAATGCAGCTACCTTTTCCTTTTGATTCACCAGAAAACAGCAAGAGCTCTTAATCAAAGCAAGCAAGGCAATAAGATGCTAATGCATTACAGAATCCCACAGACACATGCAATACGTTTTTATAGAAGACTCTGAAAGTCTCTTTACCGCCTGGAAGTTTGAAGTAAGGTAACTGGCAAACACGTCCTTCTGCTGACAGGCCTGCATTGGTATAGAACCAAACATCCTCCATTCCTAACGATGAGAAGAGAAGGAAGAAATAAGCGTGTACCTAGAAAAACGCCATGCTTTGAGATTTTTGTTCAAAGGAGGTAAAGTGGAGGTATCCAATTACATTTCTGCTTCATATGTGACTTTTCCTTTTTTGGGGAATTACTGAAAATAATGGTGCAATGAAGGAAAAAAACCTCAACTCTGCCTACAGAACAGTCAGGACTAAATACTAAGAGCTACTTGACAAAACCAATTGGCCCCAAAATGTCCTGCTTACTACAGGTAGAAGTTATAAGCAGTACCAACAAGGGCTCTTATCCGGCCTGGCAGGCTCCACCCTCTCCCGACTGCTCATTCCTCCTGACACATTTACTTGTGCTATTTCCTATATTCTGTTCTTTCCCTTTCAAAACTGATTACTCATCTTTAAGGTCCCACGTTTCTCTCTCCTCACCAATAGCACATTCAACAGTGACTGTTACTAAGAATCACTCTGGGCTCTAGTCAAACCTGTAGATTCCAGGGACTGAGTCCATTAGGTCTAGCGGAGGGACTCAGAATGTGCATTTCCTACGAGACCCCAAGGGGATTCCCATGTGGGCCGGGTCTTGGATCTACTTTCAGAGGCTCTGATGGCTTGTGCCAGGCAATTCAGCCCTTAATCTAGCCCATGCATTTTTTAAATTAAAGTACTGCTGCTACCATCACCATCACAAGAGTTAATTGTTGAATTTTGAAACATAAGAGTTGGAAAAGAGTAAGTGTAGAAATCATTCTCATATAAGATGAAAAATTTTACTTTGAAAAAAACCCACACATCTGTTTTTTTTAAGGTATGTAAGATTTCACTTAAGATTCTGGTCAACATAAAGAAAATTAAAAAGTTAAACACATTTACTTCTTTATGTAACAGTAATTGCTAAATAAAGCTAACATTTTGAACAATTACACAGCTCACAAGAATAAAGAAACAATATACTTACATCTGGAATTCCTTTGGGAGTAGATATATTAAAACCTGGATAGTTTACCAATTTTGAGAGATCATAAGTGACATTTTGATTGTGTTGTACTTCTCCAGATTCTGTTTCCCCATCAGCAGCATCTATTAGACCATCAAAAGGGTTAATATTGCTAGATGCCAATGTAAATCTCTCTCCAGACCAAAAGCAGACCTGGAGGGTGCTTACCTTCATGGCAAGAGCATTATTCTGAGAAGGACTTTAATCACTGTATGTCTGAACAACTAGGTCAGAACTGTTCAACAACGTGCACGTTACTTTGATAAAATATTTAATATCTTGGCAAATCTGGTTCTTCTATGGGTTGCTTAAAAGTATACGTTGCACCTGGCTGGAGTGGCTCAGTTGTCCTGTGTACCAAGAGGTTGCTGGTTCAATTTCCCTCGTCAGGGCACAGGCCTGGGTTTCAGGGTTGATCCCTGGTCTGGTCTGGCCTCTTGATGTTTCTGTTTTCCCCTCCATTTCCTTTCCTCTCTCTCTCTAATATCAATAAAAAAATATCCTCAGGTGAGGATTTTAAAAAATAAAAAATAGCCTGGTGTAGCTCAGAGGCTGAGCGTCGAACCAAGAGGCCACTGGTTCGATTCCTGGTCTGGCCACATGCCAGGATGCGGGCTTGATCCCCTGTGTGGGGCATGCAGGAGGCAGCTGATCGATGATGTTTCTCAGTCATTGATGTTTCTATTTCTCTATCTCTCTCCCTTCCTCTCTTTCTAAAAGTCAATAATATATATTTAAAAAAATAAAAATAAAGAGATTTAACAGACTGAATTATCCACAACCTTTTGTCCAAAGAATCCCTATCCAAACAAATAAGCTAAAAAAGAAAAGAGTTTGAATATTAGCATGACCTGAAGATTTATTAAAAGGACTGTGCTAAATACCTCTTTGGTATTATTTGAGAAGGGGGAGGCGTGGTAAATTTTCTAAAAATATTTTTATTTTTAATTGCCTAATATATAGAAACATTTTCATTTAAAAATATTTAGAGCATTAGAGATAAAACTGAAATCTGTATCCCATCCTTTTTCCTGTCTCAGTTATGGATAAGCACTGTTATGTTTGCTGTATATCGGTTCAGACATTCTCATTTTATAAAAAAAAGATTTATTTACTAGCTACCATGTGCCAGGCAGGCACTGTGCCACATGTTGGGGATATACTGAATACAATGGATATGGTTCTAGCAATTGTAAGCCTTACCATCTAGTTGGGAAAATATATACCACTCAAGTAAAACAGAAATAAATATAAACAGTGACAGGGTCTGAAGAACACACACAGGGCACGGTGAGAAAAACTGGAGGACAGTGCTGAATGAGGTGGTCGGGGAAGGCATCTATGGGGCTAAACCCTAAAATCTAGATGGTTCTTGGTCAAGATCTTTTAAAAATATTTTACATAAATAAATCCTTAGAGAAAACATAGAGTTGTTTCTTCCACGTGGATTTCTTTCTTTTCACAACATGAAATCAATGACGTCGCAGCGTGTAAGTAATCTAGAAACTTGCTTTCCACTTTGGCATTGCACAGAGATTTTGCCATGTCAGCTCATACAGGTTTATTCCACTCTAAATATTGTAGGGATTCCACAGCCCAGATCTACCAGGGTTTATTTGGCCATTCTCCTGTAGGGCCTTCATGTTGTTTTTAATTTTTTACTATCATGTTCAATGCAAAAATATATACACACCCATGTCCCCTATGCACAAGTGTGAATATTTTTAGAGTAGATATCTAAGAGAGGAATTCTAGATTATAAGAGGCCCTATATATTCTAACTTTTATAGATCTCCTGGCATTGGTGGGTATATCTGTTACCATTCTGAGAAAGGCAAGAACTTAGGGGCACTAGCTGGAGAGTTGGTACTCTGGCCTAGACAGTCATTGAACAGGTCTAGATAACCATCTGATAATTCTCAGTGAGGTTTTAGTTCCTTCTTTGCAAAACAAAGAAAATGCCATCATGTTATTTTTTGTTGTTGTTAACTCAGCACACACTAAAGAAGACAGCCATTCCTATCACATTTTATTGATCCCTTAATTAAAAAAAAATAGATGACACCGAAGTTGACTTATCTAACCTGATATTACCTTTTCCATCATAGAGTGCAAGCCCTGAATTCTCCAGTTCAGCCTCTTTGAGCCATCCTGGTGGGTATCCTAGCTGGCGCATTCGATATATAAAAGGTGGCAGGCTCTTATCTGTCACACCAAGTGCATCCTGAAGTTCCTCACTAAGTATAAAGAAAAAAGGAAGACGAAATACTTTCTTGTTTGGATGAAAACACACACTATTCCAATGTTTTAAAATAATTCTTACATTACACAGGATGTGGCATGGTGCCTATCAAATATATACAAGGTGTCCCCAAAATATGTATACACATAACGTCTGTAGATTCTATTATATTTTGAAAATGAAATGTATTTTAATAAACACCACCTTTGTAATTATTCAAAGTGTATGTATACATTTTGGGGAGACACCCTGTAGTTAAGATTTCAATGAACATTATCAGATGACTTGATGTATATTATCTAGAGCCTTGCTACAGAAAACTTACATCATGATAATTACCCTAAATACACAATGTCTCAAATACTGGGGAAATAGAAATGGCATTCTATGGGAAACTGACAACAGGTACCTAATAACTCCTGGCTTGAATCTTCCAAACCTTTCTTCGACTTCATCTGCATGGTACCGCTGCTGAAAGTTCTGATTGTTTGCTTCACCACAGGCATCCAAGTACTCTTTTCTCTTTTCGCTTATTCGAGCAGCATTGCGAGGCTGAATTGTAACGCATTTGAAAAGAATGGTATCAAGCACTTGAGAAATATTTCAGAAATTAAATAAATATGAGCACTTTGCTTAGGTCAAGCAGATTATTTCAGTTTTTAATGTATAAGGAACAAATATAAAAGAGGCTGGATATTTTAGAAAAATAAGCCAGAAAGAGAAGCAGTCACTTTAATGTTTTATTACTTCAGTATTACCAAAACATAAAATCAAGTTTTAAAAATATAGTCTAAAAATTAACTCATAACCTTCCATTCATTTCAATACAGAGCACTGTAATCAAGTTTTAAAACAATCTAATGCCTTAGAAGTTAAGTTTTTCAAATTCAAAGACCACAGGAAATTAACAGAGGAAGTTTCTTCATATCACACAATGCCATAAATATGTTGAAAACACTAGAAAGCTCTGGTTCAAAGATATTTTTTTTTATGGGTAAAAACTTTACCATTGAGCAATCTTTCATTTGATGTTCTTCGGAACCACAATTGAAACAGTGAGGCCTTGGCCTATTTGGTCAAAAAACAAAGATTTCCACAATGTAAGTGAAACTATACAAGCAAATCAATAAAATCCTAGATGACAGCCAAGTGTACCAGAGATTAGAAAGTGCACTGATCACAGATTACTAAAATCTGCAATGGGTACACTTTCAGCTCCCGTACTTGGTGATTTAAACAACAGCACTTTAACCAACAACTGGATGCTCCCCATTGATCTGTTACCTCTGAGTTTTGCCAATGGTTCGTACCAAAAGCACCGAGGCAAACAGATCACATTCCTTTAGGCCACATGGAAAGGGGCAGATGGTTTTAAGGCAGCAATCACAGCGACAGCAACAATTTAAACCTTTCCACCCACCCAGACACACTAGGCATGAACCAATGAATTCCAATCAACAGAAGGTCAATTTAAACATTTAATACAGGTCTCTATATTAAAATTATAGTTTAATCTGTAATTTATTTACAGTAAGCCAGCAATAAAGAATATTAACTTTTCAAGTTAAAGGAGCTTATGATTTTTTTTTTTTTAAAAAGCAGAAAACAAAACAAAAACAACTCCCCACACAAACCTTTTGGCCTTTACTTGTATTTCTTGCCCTTCTAGAGAAACAATGTGGCTGAAGACTTGCTGGTACCTTTAGTGAATTCTATTAAGGAATGGTTATCATTGTCTGCAAAATTTGGTAAAACTTTTAAAAGGTGAACTTAATGGCAAGATGAATAAAAGATCTTCATTCACTATGTAGGATACTTGGGTATTTCCCATCCTTCGGTAAGCTGAGGGTTTTCATTTAGTAGCGGTTGCCCCAATTTATCAAGGCAAAAATTAGTAAAATACAGGACACTTCCTACAACCTGCAGAAAACAAGTCAAAAAATATTGCTATTGAAGCAGGAAAAAGAAGACATTGAATAATGTAAAACTATGATTAATTGTTTTAACAATTTTGGAAGAAGTTATTAGAAATAATCAACTCCCTAGTTAAAGGAGCCAGCTTTTGATGTGTAAGTGAAAGCTACATGATTATATTTCCCTATGCCTCCACGATTATTGAGCATTTCCTCTTTGGGTCATTACTATCAGCTGTACCCTCTCCAGACTTAAAAAATAAAAACTTGCCCACAACTCTCACTTTTCCTTCCAATTCCCCATTTCTCTGTTTCCCTTACAACAAGACCCTCAGAAAAGTTGTCTATATTTATTGATTCCATTTCCTTTCCTCCCAGTCTTTTCTTTTCCCTCCATTTTTTGGGAAAAATCTCATACAGAAAAGTTGAAGAAACAGTATAATGAACACCCATGTACCCTCCATCTAGATTTAACAATTGTTAATTGACATTTTAGTATGCACATCTTCTCTCTCTCTCTCATACACACACACAGACACACACACACACTTTTTTTTTCAGATTTACTTTTCATTGAGCTGTTTAAACAAAATAAGACACCACCTCTATCATCACAGTGTAAGCCATTATTTTATCTCGCCTCAGATGAGTACAATAACTTCCTAGTTTCCAATTTTCATACTTCACCCCTACATAATTTAGTATGGGCCTTCTAAGAATAAGAACATTCTCCTATAAACCATCTCTCCACATTCTGTAAGGCTCAGCCCTTAGTCCCCCTCTATGTGATTCCAGACCCGTGGTATGAAATATAATTTAAATGCTGGTAACCCCCAATGTCGTCTGACTGCTCCTAGACTCCAACCTTGTATATGCCAGTGCCAACTTGACAGCTCTTACTGGACATGTAAGAGGCTTCTCAAACTCACCTACTTAAAACCGCACTAGAACCCTATCCTCTCTATACCTGCTCCTCCCTCCAGCCTTTCCCATCACAGAAAAGGCAGCAACGTTCTTCCAGTTGCTGAGGACAAAAGCTGGAGTCATTACGACTACCATCTTTCTCATATTCTACATCCAGTTCATCAAAATATTTGATCAGTTCTACTTTCAAAGCATCTCCAGGTTAGAAACCACTTCTTATCGCCACCATCATCATCTTGGTCTAAGCTGTCATTTCATCTCACCTGTGATGAGTGCATTAACATCCTAACTGGTTTCCAGCTTCCATATGCAACCAGCTACAGACTTTTCCACTAAGAGCCAGTTCTTTTAAAAATTCAAGTTATATCACATCCCATTTCTACTTAAAACCCTCCAACGGCTTCTCATCTCACTCAGAGTAAAATTTGAAGTCCTCACCGTGGCCTGGAAGGCAATGTAAGGATCCAGATCATCTGCTGTGGAGCCAGAGGCATGGGTTAGAAGCCTGACTTCACCACTTCCTAGCTAAGGGGCTACTGGCAAGTTACTTAGTTCCCATATCTGTTTCCTCATCTGTAAAATGAGATGAATGACAGCATCCTTAGGAGGACCATCTATATGAGCTTAGAATAGACAGGACTGGCTATGTATAGAGGGCAATGTATGCTTGCTTCTGCCCTGGGGCTTTCCACTTCCTTCTCCTGCCTGGAACTCTCCTCTCTCAAACTGCAGTAAGGCTCACTCCCTCAAATTACTCACATCTTGGTTCAGAGAGGTTGTCACTAAGTACTCACGATATAAACCAAATACCCCTCAGATACTAACTCCTTAGCCTGCTTTATTTTCCTTCAGAGCACTGCTTTCCCCACTATAATATAATTCAAGGAGGGCAAGGACTTTGCCTTTTTAAAAATCTTATTACTATGTCCCTGAAACCTACAACAGTCCATAGTTCAAAGGAGCATTTAGTAAATATTTATTAGTATTTATTAAAGAACAAAATTAGCACAGCCGGCATGGCTCAGTGGTTGAGCGTCAACCTGTGAACCAGGAGGTCATGGTTCAATTCCCAGTCAGGGCACATATCCAGATTGTGGGCTAGATCCCTAGTAGGGGGCGTGCAAGAGGCAGACCATCAATGATTGTCATCATTGATGTTTCTATCTCTCTCTCCCTCTCTCTTTCTCTCTGAAATCAACAAAAATATATTAAAAATAAAATAAAGAATCAAATTAACAAATGTGTACAATTCCCATTTTTCAGGCAGGTGCCACTAAATCCCAAAATCTCAGTTTAGAAGAGAAATGAAAAGTAATCTGGTTCAAATTCAGAAATCTTTCTTTGAAGTGCCCGACAGCATCTCAGTCTTTGACTCCAGTACCATGGAATTTGCTTTTTTAAAAAACGAGACAAACCACTTTGTTTTTCACAGGCCTGGTAGAAATTCCTACGTACTAAACGCTGAGTTGAAATGTGCCTTTGTTCTCAATCCAATCACTGGGCCGAGTTCTGCCACTTGGCACTGCATAGGATGATCTAAAATGACACCTTTGCAAATAACAGCCTTCACTGCATTTGCAGAGATGTGACCTCCCTTGTAAATCTTTTCAATGAGATGTGTGGGCTCTTCATCATCCCAGCAGCCCCATGTTTTTAAAGCTGTGGTTGATCAATGGGGCACAGTACTTCATAAACATGAAAACTAGTCTTACTCTCAGAGAACCCAGGATTACATCATCATCTTAAAAAAATTGTAAGTTGCAAAAAAAAAAAAAAAAAATCACACCAGTGCATCGCATTGACATTGTTCAATTCTGCACAGGTACTAAAAAGGCCTATGATATTAACTATGTACCCTTCTCAGCTTCAACCATTTGTAAGTTCAACAGCATGTTTTCTATACCTTCCTCCAAGTTCTTGAAAATAAACAGAGGTTGGAAAGGATGAATCAAGTCCTCCAGGCAATGTTTACTGTGCCCCCAGGTCACAATAAAATAGTCATTAAAAAGCAAACTATAGTATTTAAAGGTTGAAGTCCACATGGTTGTTTATAACATTTAATGAAAGAATGCGTGATCATTTGATGACATGCGACTATCCACGTTATCATTTAAATGCTGCCCACCTGACAGAGGATAGAAAACATGTATCTGCAGAATTTTAAAGCTAAAATGTCCAAACTTACACTAAAAGCTTCCTTGTTGTTTTTAATGGTACAGGATTCTTCTACTTTATGGTCCTCTTCTAGCATAACACTGGATGGCTGACACAAAGAAAAACACACATTACAAACGGTAACCAAGTTTCAACTTCAAAACTCAAATATTAGCAATTTGGACACACCCACTTTATTTTCTAATACATACCGTTGTAGTATATAAAAATTTGAATTCACTGTTGTCATAATTAGGGTGAGTTAAGTAAAGCTAGGTAGGAATGCTCATGAAAAATTTCACAAGTAGGAAAATTTAAAAAATTATACAAACTGTCTTCTGAAGCATTAACATACACTATGACTTAAATATTATGGAACTTTCAACATTTGAACTGATAAGGCAGATTTTCGTTTATCCTGAAATCAGATAACCAGAAAGATTAAAATATTTTATATTACTAGTCAATACTACTATCACCTTCACTGACCGCAAGCCACCAAAAAATTCTAAAGTGTACCTTGAATCAAAACATTAATTTAGTGTTTTCTTATTGTTAACTGTATTTCCCATTTCTTGAATCTTCAAAAACTGTATATAGCCCGGTTGGTGTGGCTCAGTGGTTGAGTGAACTAGGAGCTCACGGTTCAATTCCCGGTCAGGGCACACGCCTGGATTGTGGGCTCGATCCCCAGTAGCGGGGGTGAAGGAGGCAGCTGATCAATGATTCTCCTATCATTGATGTTTCTATCTCGCTCTCCCTCTCCCTTCTTCTCTGAAACAATAAAAATATATATTTAAAAAATTGTATATAGGTGAAAACTAAAGGTGATTTTAAAATTTAATTAATCAGAACACTCTGTTCTCTAACTTCACAGGATAGACAGCTAAAGATCCTTATTTGAGAGACTATTTATCTTAATTTCTAATTTTAAAAAGTCCCAGTAAACATAATTCTGATCTTTTAAACATAAATTCATGCTCTAATATTCACACATAGTAAAATGTCTCAAATTTATTTGGGCATGCTATTTATTTTAACAGGTGTGTGTGGGGGGGGGAGAAAGGACAACACATGTTGGCTTTAGGGAAAAAGAATCTGCATTTTATAAACATAAGAAATACAGATTTTGGAGGAGCCTAAACTTAGTTTTCTACACAAATCCCCATGTCCAAGTTAGAAAACGAAAGAGAAGCCTTCAACTTTTCATACAGTCAGGTCTGAATCTGACTCCCAAAAGAAAAGGATCCAGGATCCAAAAGAAAGCCCCTGGCTGCCGGGCGGCCCACAGAGAAAGAAGCCAGGTGGAAGACCGGAGGGGAACAATCTTAACCATTTTGGTTTTGATTTAAGAGGATCCTGGTGGCAGAATAATTAGCAGTGAAAAGCATAACCTACTAATCTTAAAGTCTCTTAAGTTTGAAATACCTGGGGCAAAAGATTAAAGGAAGTCTTTTCCACATCATTTTTCTGCTGTTCCTCAAATCTTTTTACTAAATTTGATACAAATTCCTCTATTTCTTGATGATATTGCCTGCATAAGAGCACAAAATGGTCAGAACTCAGACAGAGTAAAACAAGGAACAGACTGAAGTCAAGATTATGCCATGTGTCATTTTTGTTACTTTGTGTTTCAGGTTTATCAAATCATTGACTCGGTAACACTCAGGATCTATAGTTGGTGCCAAATTAACAAAACAATTATGATAACCCAACACAGTGCTTGGCTTATCTGTGCTAAGAATAAATGGACTTTGAAATAAGTTTCATGTATTTAACTTCTACATACATAATACATGCAAGTAGTTCCATATCCAAAAGAAGTAAAAGGGTTACACAATGAAAAGCCTCCTTCCCACCCTGTCAGCCATCTATTTCTGCCACAGTCAACCTATGCATTCGGTTCTTCCACATCCTCCTCCCAGAGATTCTCTATGCACACATAAGGAAATACAATGCATAAATATTAAACTTGAAAAACAAAACAAAAATGCAATGCCAGAAAAACTACTGAGGTCTACTTTCTCTGCATTCCAGTTCAAGAACCACATTTATCAAACTTCTTCAGTCTCATGCAGGAGGTCCCGAAGGAGCCCAGCTTAGGCTGCGGTTGGGCAGCCAACTTCCTCTTCAGATTCGAGGATCTGTCAAGCCTCTCTGGCTCTGACATTCTAAGATTTTTGCAGGTGGGTGGTGCGTAAGTTAGACTGCCGCAAGCTAGAGTAGATGCTGATTCTAATCTGAAGGTGACAACGGTGTTAGAGCCCAACTGTGCCGACATCTGGCTGCTGCTACACTCACCATCCAGCTTCCCCTCCCCTCAGACCCTCAGGTTCCTCTTCTGCTGAGACAAAGAAGGTAACAGACCTGCCCCACAGGCACCACTTGATGTATGGTTCTCTTGACCTTCTTCACTTTACCCAGCACATAAGAGAATGTGATTAAGTGACATGGGAGGGGGCACGCAACTGTCTGAAATGTCTAGAACCAATCTTTGAGGAAGGGCCTCAAACCATTCAGTGCACCAGCAAGCACTACAGGAATGCAGTCATACTAGACTCAAGCATGCTGAAAGACCTTCTGCCAAGGGCTAGTTTTGATATTAAAAAATATATCATGCCTGGTCGGTGTGGTTCAGTAGCTGAGCATCGATCTATGAACCAGCCGATCAGTGATTCTCATCATTGATGTTTCTTTTCTCTCTCCCTTCCCTTCTGAAATCAATAAAAATATATTAAATAAATATATATATAATGTGGGGAAGCTTTGAAGATAGCCAACAGGGAAGACTGTTACCTGACGTGGGAAGATAAATGGCTAACATTATTGTAGCGGTGGTAGTGTGTTTTTTTTTAATTAGAGGCTACTGGATTCTTACAGGTGCTCACTTAGCTACCTAGGATATCACTATTAATATCCTGTTTTCCAGTGAGGAAACTGGTATGCAGAGAGGGCCAGTGATCTGCCCAGGTTCAGATATGTAGAAAGAAAGAAACCAGATTCAAATTCAAGTTTACATGACTCTAATGTTCTTGCTCTTCATCAGGATTCCATAAATTTTAAGTAAAAGAATAAGGAAGTACAAATGAAAACAGCATTCTTATAGAAGACATTGTTTCATAAGCACATGAATTCATTATATTTAGAAAAGGGAAAATGACTTACTTTGAAATAACATTGTTCATAAATAGAATCTGTAATAAAGGTCCATCTAACTTAGTGTTGTTCACCAATATTCCACTAAAACAGAAGTTAAAACATATTCTTAGAGGAGTTAAAGCAAAACTTGCATACATACATATAAACACATGACCTATATAATTCTCAAGTACCAAAGATAATACGTATAAGACCAGGAACACAGTTTTCTCAGGAAAAATCTGTTTTACCACTTTACCTACTTTAACAATTTCACACAGAGGTATCCCTTACATAACATGTCTTTAAAATATATCACAAAAAATTAAAAACCACAGTTAACCTTTCAGTTTTCAAAGTAAAAGTTTCTTTACCTGATGGCTGTTTCTTTGTAAATTGGGGAGGGGCGGAGGGGAGGGAAAGAATGGGTAAACCAGCAGGTTACAAGAATGTATTTCTAAAAGAATCAGAGTGAATTTGCCTTAGAACAGTGGTCGGCAAACTGTGGCTCGTGAGCTGCAGTTTTCCGCTCTGATGACTAATGAGTTTGCCGACCACTGGATAGGGGCTTAATCACAAGGAACAACAACAGCCTGTAATTATTGGAATCCAGAGTCTAGGTCAGTGGTAGGCAAACTCATTAGTCAACAGAACTGCAGTTTGCCGACCACTGCCTTAGAACTATATAGGAAAAATACACACTTTATAAATAAATGGATAGGTTATTTTTGGAGGGCAAAGCACATTGCACTAAACATCTCAAGTCCAAGATTCTAAAGTTGAGATGTAAAAAGCATACTGTTCTGGATTTCACTTTCAAATACTGGAAAACAAAACAACAAAAAAAGCAACCTGGAAAACTGCAATATATCCCGTCGGGAACCTGGGACCAGCTGAATCTCCGATTCCTCCTCACCTGCCTCATATTTCTCTACCTGGACAGTGTATGAAATACATCCGTCTGTATTTGGAATTGTTCTCATCAAGTAGAGAAATAAATTTAAAATATAAAGTTGTTGCAACTTGAGCAAACTTCAGTTTATAAAAGATACATCCTGTTTTCAAAACCCCATGTAACTGTCTTGGGTTGGAGGCCAGCTTGAACAATCAGCTATAAAGACATTCAGTTGGGGAAATGTGAGTAGGTACTGGGATGGGAATGTTATCAAGGACGTCATGACAACTATGAGGTATGATGATGGTGGTGTGGTAATGCACGAAAAAGTATTTTTTTAAAAAAAGATACATGGGATTAGAAAAAAATATGGCAAAATAGTCACTGGGAATGTAAGTGATCAAAAATGGGTATTAATTATTCTTTTCACGATCTTTAAATTTCTCATAATATAAAGTAAAAAACAAACAAATGCAATGTTAATTGGGTAAACAGAGAAACTTCTGATCACAATGGTTCCAAACCAAGAGACTTGGGGTACAAATTTTCCCTAAATAATTTTATTTCTTTTTCTTCCTTGGTTTTCTGTAGAATGCTTTATCAGACACTATGGAGGGCACTAATTCTAAAAATAAATTCCTTTTTCATTATTTTAATGCTTTTTATAAATTGGCATAACCCACGACAACATAGTCATTTGAACACGGCTGATTATAATCCACTTTAAAATGCTTAATGTTTAAATAATCAACTCTATTGGAAAATGTGCTTATCTAAAGTATATTTTAATATATAAAAATTTATGATTTTTGAGGAATCGTAGTTACAGTCAATAGTTAATAACCAAAAATTAGTTTAAATCCATAAAGTGTGCTTGCATAGACAAATAAAGGTAGGGCACGGGGAAGTTATTCTGAAAGGCATCTAAATTCTAAAATTTTAAACTTCTAGTCACCAGGGAAGCCAGTTAGTTACTCCAGCAGGTACCACGCATCAGCCAGCCCAAAATTCTGAAAGCTTGAAAATATTTGTACTTTCACTAATATTTTAGATTAATACTGTAATTTTAATTCTAATTTCCCAGAAATATTTGTTGAATAGACAGCTGGGTTGACAATGTGCCTGTTCTGAACGTTAAGTCAAAATTTTCTGAATTGTTTCACAAATATTTTCACCCAGTAAGTCAGTTTAATGCAGTTATGAGAATTTCAAAGTGTTACCCCGTAAGTTAAAAAAAAAAAAAAAAAGATCATTACTCTGATTTCTTTTAAGTAGGCTGAACAAATAAAAATGATACAAAAATCCTAAATACCCTTTTTATAGAGAAACTATGATTAGATATTAACATCAGGATAAAAAAGACTACTATGGTGTAATTTCAAAATCTCATACCTTGGTCGAGTCAGAATGTTCAATTTTCTTTTAAGTTCTTGATGTTATTACGTGTTAAGGAGTATAAGCCCTCATTAAACATTCATAAAGGTCATAAAATCCAACAACTAACTCTCACTTTTGGAAACAGAATGTTATACGGTTAAAAGACACGCAACTATTTTGAAGATGACAGACACACTCACTGAGCTTCTGTTTTGTTGCAGGGTTAGGCATTTGGACCTAAAAATTCAAATACAGTTTTCATTCCTTCCAACATAGACATTTCAAAGACACCAGGCCCCGTGGTTCAGAAGAGACTAACTGGCTGGACCAAAAACGTTATTCAAACAAGTGTCCCCTCCAAAGCTAAACAGTCACACAAGAAAATGTTCCAAGGCAAAAGCATCCTGATATGCGAAAAAGTAAATGCGGCGTAACAAACTGTTAACGACTTGTGTATTTTGAAATTTTTCATAGTAACATATTTAAGGAAAAGGCATCATGAAAAAAAAATCAGACTTTGAAACCTTAACAGGTAATTTATCAACCGCTTTTAGGGATCTTTAAAATTCTAAAAGGAAAAAAAAAAAAGCAACCGAACCAAAATTATCTATATATATATATAGTTTCTTAAAAAAAACCCCTAAGGTTGTAAATAAACATACTAACAAATCTTGCTAGAAAGGCTGTCATCATGGTAAATAAAGCCAAATGAAAACATTTGGCGCGTTTTCCCTAAAGGTTTGCAATGCACCTTCACTTCGGAAGCTATTTCAAAGTGGAACTTTAAAACGAGTCCCCAATCTTACTCAAGCCATTAACCATGTCGCTTTGCACCCCTCGACTCCTCAAGGCCCCCAAACTCTACATCTTGGGACCACTAGCTCTGCACAGGCACACACACACACAAATAAATTAATGAAAAATAAATCAGGTCTACGCCAAAGTCTAATTACCCGATATCTCCCAATACACAACTGTAACAGGACCGCAGTAACTTTAACTGGGCTGCAAAAAAACCGAAAGCGGATGACTCCAAAAAGTCTACAAACGAACAGTTGCACGAATCTGAAATGATCCTAAAAACCGGCCCCAGCCTGGGTGACTGGAGAAACGAGTCCGGATGCGGGTCGCCGAGAGGTCGGCGCCGAGGCCCCCGGGGCAGCTTACGCAACCCGAACCCCCGCTTCTCAGCCCGCCGTGGGGGGCGAGACAAATTTACCCGAGTTCCGGCCCCCGCGGAATTTCTGCCCGCGCCCAGGGGGGCACGGTACCCACCACGCGCCCGGGCGGGGCCCAGCGGGCGGGAAGGATATTCTCGGCGCGGAGCTGCTCGATGGTTTCCTCGCACTGCCGGAGCCGTTCCCGCGGCCCCGCGTCGCCAACCCCGTTCTCGTCCTCCTCGTCGCCGTCGCCGTCCTTGAAGCGCGTATGAACGGGCTTTGGGAGCGACTCCTCTGGGTGGTCAAACGCCTCGAAAAGCTCTAAATCCCCAAAATCCACCTCTGCCGCCATTTTGGGCTGTGGAAAAGATTCGAGGAGCTGGACACCCGGGCCGGGGGCAAAGGTCGTAGGGCGGCACCTCTCTCTAGGGCGCTAAGCCACCCAGTAGGGTTTTCTTTAAACGTAGGCCCCGGAAGCTGCACAAGGGGCGGGCCAGTCCCAAGAGACTGCAACTACCAAAATGCAATGGCGTCCCTCATACCCACTTCCGAGGTTGCTGGAGAGCATGGCATGCTGGGACACGTAGTTTCTAACTGTTAACTCATTGTTTGCATTGCATACTGGGATTGCTCCTTATTAAACGTTAACAAAGCTAGAGTAAATCAGAATGTGTTGAAACAATATGGGTTGTCCTTGTTACGCATCTAAGGCTGAAAAGTCGGAACACATTCTGGTGTGCATGCCAAACAACTATGAAACTCGTTTTGCCACGGACTACCTTTGTAATCTTGGATAGTTACTTCAACTTATTGGGCTTGTTTTACTTTTTCATGAAAAACTAGCTAGATAGTCCTGGCCAGATGGTTAAGTTGGTTGGAGCCTGGTTCAGGGCACATACCTAAGTTGTGGGGTCTATCCCTGGTCAGGGTGTCGATGGGAAGCAACTGATCAGTATTTCTCACATCGATGTCTTTCTGTCTACCTTCCTCTCTAAAATCAAACATATCCTCAGGTGAGGATAAAATAAACTAGCTAAACTATTTTAGATGTGTTGTACTCAAAAAGGGGATCACATACTAAACCTGATAAGCTCAGGGGAGGCTTGTGAGACCTAAACTACATAGAATGATCTGAAATTAAAGAACCTTCCACTGAGCCAAACCAGCCAGGGCTGAAATTAAAACTTCCCAAAGGGAATTCATGGCAGGTAGTCATGTCCTGGGCTGGTATCATTTCTTGACAAAGGTCAATCTTTAACAGAGCCTGTCTTGTCTTTTTGGATAATGTACCTTTGGAATGTCAGGGTAATTTATTTTTTCCAAATCCCTCAGGGCACCATCTCCCAGGAGACCACAGAACCCCTCATTGTTATTGTTAATTATACCCACTTAAAAGTAAAAGATGTCTCAATTCAAGACCTATAGTCAAGGCATATATAAGCAGCAACCAATGAATGCATAAATAAATGGGACAACAAATCAATGTTTCTCTTTTTGCTCTCTAAAAATCAGTAAGAAGTGTTTTCGCAGCAGGTGTGGCTCAGCAGTTGAGCATCAACCCATGAACCAAGAGATCACAGGTTGGATTCCCAATTAGAACATGGGTCAGGGCACATGCTGGGTTTCTGGCTCCATCCCAGTAGGGGGCAGCCAATCACTGTTCCTCCCATCCATCTTTCTCTATCCCTCTTCCTCTAAAATAAAACTTTTAAAATTACACTTAAATATATAACTAAATCTTTTGGCCTATGAAACACTTAACCGTGGATGATATAGAAAACAACTTATTTCCATTTCCTCCCACCAACTACTTCTTAAATGGTATTTAAGTTTTCTAAACTTAAAATTCACCCAATAAAACCTCATTTGAATTTGCTGTTTTCCTCAAGACCTATACACAGCTATGAAATCCTACCCTACCTTCCAAGTTAGCCTCATACCCAATTGCTCTCACACTGCTCATCATATATTGAGCCTCAGTGTGGTTGTTTTACTGCTCTGGTTCCCTATCAAGTATCTCCTGGACAGCAACCATATCCTGTTGCTTACAAGGGTAAAGCCATCATGGAGCACAGGCCTTGAAATGTAAAAGCTCAGTAACACAGAAAAAAAGGGGTAGTAAAAGGTTTAATAAAATCAAATCTATGGAGTATGCCTCCGATATAAACTTATTTCCAACTGTGTGAAGCAGTTAACTGGTCTCCCAACCCTGGACTCCAATAATTGCTTCTTAATATTTAATTATACAACTTATAATTACCAATCTACCTCCCTCTAGATCTGTAGTTGAATATGGCTGGTCCCAATTAGGATGTTAAGAAAATACACACTGGATTTAAAACACTTAAGTATGAAAATAGGTAAAAACTAAAAATATTACCTACTGGTTTAGATATAATAATTTCATTTGTTTAAACTTGGCTACCAATTTTTAAAACGTTGCACTAGATGAGTGCAAGATGGACCATGTCATTCATTAAAGGGCAAGCTCCTAAAACTGTAGAGCAACGGTTGCCAACCTTTCGGACCTCACAGACCACCAGTGATCCGTGGACCACCGGTTGGTGACCGCTCCTGTGGAGAAATACAGGAAGCAGTTCCTGTGAGGCCAGATTATGATGATCTCTGAACGCATAATAATCTGGCCACTCAGAGTGTGTGTGTGTGTGTACACACACACACACACATATATATATATGGAGGCCCGGTGCATGAGTGGGGTCCAGCCAGCCTGGTAGGGGGTGGGGGTGGGAGGGGGGATGGGCAGTTGGCTGGCCTGCCTGCTGGTCCAACTCCTGGTAGAGGGGACAATTTGCATATTAGCCATTTATTATATAGGATATTATATAGGATATACACTGAGTGGCCAGATTATTATGCGTTCAGAGATCATAATCTGGCCACTAAGTGTATATCCACTATGCCTTAAAAGCTCATGGAAAATTTTTAAAAATTATATATATTTTTAATATATTTTATTGATTTTTTTACAGAGAGGAAGGGAGAGGGATAGAGTTAGAAACATCGATCAGCTGCCTCCTGCACTCCCTCTACTGGGGATGTGCCTGCAACCAAGGTACATGCCCTTGACTGGAATTGAACCTGGGACCCTTCAGTCTGCAGGCCAACGCTCCAGTAACAGCCAAACCAGTCAGGGCACATGGAAATTTTTTTTTTTAAATATATTTTATTGATTTTTTACAGAGAGGAAGGAAGAGTGATAGATAGTCAGAAACATCGATGAGATAGAAACATCGACCAGCTGCCTCCCGCACACCTCCCACTGGGGATGTGCCCGCAACCAAGTCACATGCCCTTGACCGGAATCGAACCTGGGACCTCCCAGTCCGCAGGCTGACGCTCTATCCACTGAGCCAAACCGGCCAGGGCTACATGGAAATTTTTAATGAAAATTGATTAGAGAAGGAATACATAAGACTGAAAAATGTTTATCTGTGATGCCAAAATGAAAAATCATTGTCACTGATTTTGTCACTGAAACATGGAACCATTTCTCCAGAATTGTTATACTCTGGGAAAACGAATTTAAACATTTACCAAAATCCATTAAAAATCTTGTAATACAACCACTTGATTTTCCTGTATCACAAAAACATTCCTAACAAGCAAGTTGATCACTTAGTAACTCTGGTTTTTAAACATAAAGGTTGTCCCTAGCCCTAGCTATTTGGCTCAATGGATAAGAGTGTTGGCCTACAGACTGAAGAGTCCTGGGTTCAATTACCGTCAAGGGCACATGCCTGGGTTGCAGGCTTGATCCCCAGTAGGGGGCGTGCAAGAGGCAGCCAATCAATGATTCTCTCTCATCATTGATGTAATTATCTCTCTTTCCCTTCCTCTCTTAAAAAAAAATTAAAAAAAAGAGGTTGTCCCTGGCTGGTCTTGTTCAGTGGATAGAGTGTCAGCCTGTAGTCTGAAGAGTCCCAGGTTCAATTCTCATCAAGGGCACATGCCTGGATAGCAGCTTGATCCCCAGTAGAGGGCATCCAGGAGGCAGCCAATCAATGATTCTCATCATTGATACCTCTCTCTCTCCCTCTCTGAAATCAGTAAAAATATATTTTGGAAAATAATAAAGGTTTAAATTTTATCACTACCCAGTATTGTGCTACTACATTGTGGCAATTTTCCTCAAAGGATTCTTCTAGGGAAAGCTAATGAATTACAAGTTCTGTAGTCCCCTCCCATCACCAAATATTTAGTACTTTACTTTCTAATGGATAATGAGCAAAGGGAATACAAAGAACTTGTTATAAGGCACTTTATTAAAATAAAAGTGCTTACATCCCTTTAAAGTATTAATCTATTTCCTGAATAACATATGGAATATTTAACAAATACTGTACACCAATTCTGTCCCTTATAATAGTAGGAAAACAGTATTATTTTAATAAGTTTACTTACTCCCAACTTCCTTTTACATTTTTGCTCACTATGGTACTTCCAAAAGCATTAAAAAAAAAAAAAAAAAAAAGAATTTTTAGCCAGTGTTTTCTAATAGCAATTGCAAAATGCTACAGAAACCATAAAATAAATTCAAATAATGCCAGGTAACTTAAATTACCACCAGTTTTGAGAAAACCATTTTTATTTTCATCACCACCCAGCTTATCTGTGCTGGTATGTACCAAATGGCCAGATCTTCTAAAGAACATCTACATAACATTTCTTTCATGTTTCAAGAGATGAAAATAACTGTACAAGGTTAAGTACAAAAGTACACAAGACAGCGGACACGAAAAAATCCATGTATGCGATTTTTATCCCACCTGCAGTTTTTATATATATATTTTGAAAGTAGAATTCATGAACTAAAAAATATTGTCCTTCTATAGTCCTGTCAAGTTTAATGGAAGTGGGTTTAACCTAATTACAACACTAACACCAGTATCACTGATCTGATATTTACAAAAAATCGTTATTTTTCAATAAATTAAAGTCAATGCAACACCCATGCAAGCTAGAATGCTAGCTGTTTGGTGAACAAGGACCTGACATCAGAACCAGAAGTTTAGAAAGTTCCAAACATTAAGTGATCTTTTTCAAACTGCATCCATTCCTCGCATTGATGATGTAAAACCCAATCCCATTCCTCTTTGTGTATGCGTCTGTGACCTTGCCATTTCATACTGAGCATCTAGATTCCTAAATACTTCTTCCTGTTGCTTCAAAGTCTTGTAACTTTCTTCATCAACTGAGCTACATCCAGCTTCATCTTCACTCTAAACAGACAGAAAAGTATTATTAAAATGAATTCAATAGGAATAAAAAGTGCTTCTCTCACAGGTAAGTTACATTTTTGGGATACATAATTTGACTTCAATTACTTAGCTCCATTCATTCATTCATTCATTCATTCGGCACATGTGTTCCTTCTAGGTACTGGGATGTAACAAAAATCAACTTTTAGTTGATGGGCATGATGAAGAATGTGCAGCACATGCCAGCTCAGTGCAGCTTAATATCCCTCTAATGAAAAACTAATTTCCTTAATAATGACCAATGTCTGAACATTGGGAAACTTTCCATGAAGTCTAACACTGTACCTATGTTACCCTTTAATCAGCAAAAATTCAATTAAAAAAAAAAAGCTTCTTTGAAATTTTAAATATCAAGAGGGTCCTATTCCACCAGGTAGCATTAACCTTAAAATGAGAACTGTTTTTTTCTTTTAAGCAAATCCATTAATTCCTTTTCACAAACAGAAGCTTATGATCTCAATTTTCACCTAAGGTACAAATACACAGTAATAATCAATAAACCTGTTAAAAATTTAAGTAAAATAATCTGTGTTGTCAACCAGTGATAACAATATTTTAGTTAATTCTGTGAAATTAATGTGGAGAACATAAACAAATAAAAAAAGTACCCAGAGCTGATACATCACTGAAATGACTTTGAAGTTGAGAATCAAGGTTACCCTAAAAATATGTATGATTTTAATAGAAAGTGTATATACTCACCTTAATACCCATTAGTTTCCTAAATTTGACGTTTTGGTCCTTGTTTCCAAAATTCAACTTTTCCCATATTTCAGCAGACTGGGATTTGTCCTGTTAAGAAACAGTGAACTTTTAGAATATGCAAAATTTAAATACCTTTTACTAGGGTATTAAATCTCTCCATAATATAGTATGAAAAGAAACAATAGCATTTATGACATTCTATCAATGGAGTTTGTAATTATACTAGAGGTGCGGTGCACAAATTCATGCATCAGTGGGGTCCCTTGGCCTGACCTGCGAGATTGGGTCAAACCGGCTCTCTGACATCTCCTGAGGAGTCCCGGATTGCGTGAGGGTGCAGGCCAGGCCGAGGGACCCCACCAATGCACGACTGGGACTGGGGAGGGACCGTGGGAAGGCTCCAGGGTGTGTCCAGCCTGTCTCTCTCAGTCCAGATCGGCCCAATCCCAGCAGCAAGCTAACCTACCGGTCGCAGCATCTGCCCCATGGTGGTCAATGCACATCATAGCAAGCAGTTGAGGGCCTTAGCATATCATTAGCATATTAAGCTTTGATTGGTGACCAGTCAGACACTTATCATATTAGGCTTTTATTATATAGGATTAAGATTTCTATTATAGAATGAAGCAAAGAAAAATAAGTACACCATAACGTACTAATACCTTATGAAAAACAAAACAAACAAAAAAAACCTAAGCTATGGAGCCTCTTTTCCCTTAATCCTAATATATAAAAAGCTAGGGGCTGTCACAACCTAAACAACCAGACTGGCGGCAGGAGGGGGCTGTGGGTTCACATCCAAAATGACCAAACAAATGGTCACCAGGAGGTGCATGGAGTTGGGGTGCGTCACGCGTGTGGTGGGAGGCAGAAAGCAGGAGGAGGGAGGTGGGGTGTCAGTCTGGGTAACTTTCTCAGATTTGCTTGGTGCTGGGACTGGATGCATCTGAGCTCATGGCAGGCTCTGTGGAGGTTCCTGGTGGCCGAGGGTGCAGAGCTGGAGTGTTGGCATGTGGGTGTGTGCATGAGCATGGACCTGAGCAACACACCCACACTCACACAGGGCCCTTGGCTGTGCCACCTGTGCCTCCCTGGACTTCACCCTCCAGCCTGGATCCTCCTGGTCCTGTGCCCAGTGGCCTGTCCCCACCTAAGGTTTCTCAGTAACACAGCATGTGGGATTCAGGAGTCAGAACTGGGAGTGATGGCGTGGTCTCCCCACCACATGCTGTCCCCACCCGCCCAGGGAAGGGGACAGGCAAAGTCGCCAGGGGCTCTTACTGCTCAGGGCTGGCGGGGATGCGGCCAGAGGGGGCACGGCCCAGCTGCCCTACCCCACCCCACCCCACCCCAGCCCTGGAGCGCAGGGAGTGTCTGGGTGCACCCTTCCCCTGGCTGTGCTTCCACCTCCTTGGGAAACTTTGCTTTTCCAGCTCTATCCCCACGGGAGAGCTGCAGGGCACCCAATCCCTTTCCTTCCTTCAAAAGTGCCCTGAAAAGCATAGCTATGCTGGGAGGGGGTCACTCAAGTTCAGCAAGAGTTTGCGATTTGCCAAAGGCGTGTTCAACAGTTTTCTCTTACCCCATTTGTAATCTGATTTAAAACCAATGGACTAAACAGCACTTTCTAGAAAGTCAATTTGGAAATGTGGATCAAAATTCAAGTGAATTAGCTTTGGGCCAGGAATTCCATGTCTGTGAATGTGTCCTAAGTAAACAGTCAAATAAGCAAATTATGTTTACTGTAGTTGTTGATGCCAGGGGAAACTGGAAACAGCCTGCGCCACAATAAAGGGTTAGTGAAGTAAACCATAGTAATGTCAAACAGTCAGGGATAACACTGTAGCCATTAAAAATTATATCTGTACATCCAATTCATTGACACGAAAGGAAGGCCATAGCCAAATATTAAGTGGAGGGCAGAGGAAGCTCAGAAGAGGACATGTATAATTATATGTATGTATATTTTATATGTCAGGGAAATAATAGTTTTAAATAGTGATTCTTCCTGAGCTCAACAATTGTGTGTTAGCAAATTGTGTTTCAGGTGTGACAGGTGTCCTTTGGTGTCCCACACACACAGACATCCTTGCCTGTGGGACAGCCTGAAGCTTTGCCATACCTGCCCCTCTCTGCTGTGTCAATGGCCCAATCAGACATTCCCTTTTATAGGGCTGGTTTCCTTTTCTCCGTTGCCCAAACCACGCCTTTCCAACAAAAGAATACTAACCAAGCAATCGTAACAACAAGTTTTGTTGCCAACTGTAGCTTATGCCCTTTTACACAAAGGCTGCTTTCAAGTCTACCAGGTTGTATTTCAAAACTTTTATTTTTCTGCAACTTGACCATTTTTTATTTGCTTAAAATATTCTGGAGTATTTTAAATACATATAGAAAAGTAGAGAATAATACGATAAATACTTATCTATACTAATAAAAGGATAATATGCTAATTAGACCAGACATCTTCCGGATATCCTTCCAGAAAAAGTCACAGTGGCGGGGGCTGAGGCAGAGGCGGTTAGAGGCGACCAGGCTGGCAGTGGAGAGCAGTTAGGGGCGAACAGGCTGGCAGGGGAAGGCAGTTAGGGGCAACCAGGCAGGCAGACAGGTGAGTGGTTAGGAGCCAGCGGTCCCGGATTACGAGAGGGATGTCCTAGATTGGAGAGGGTACAGGCTGGGCAGAAGGACCCCCCTCCCATGCATGAATTTCGTGTACTGGGCCTCTAGTAAATATATAATATTATTGGCTTGTTTGAAAGCCTGACCTAAAGAATGCATTTCCCCCCGCCCCCGCGGTAATAAATAACTATGGCAAGGAAAACCAAGGTGGAAGCATAGGTAAGCACCTAAACTGCTGCCATGCACAACAATTTCAAACTACAACTAAAAGACAAAACGGACATCATCCAGAACCATAGGAAAGCTGGCTGAGTGGAAATTCTACAACTAGAAGGAAAGAGAAAAGCATACGGAGACTCAGAGGAGCTGCAAAAGGCTGAGGTACAGAGACGCACGTGCAGAGAGGACTGGTGGTTGCGTGCGTGGCTGGCTTTCTCAAGCGGGAGGGAGACGTAAGCTCCTGACTGCGCTAAACTCCAGTTCACGGCGAGACCCTGGGGACTCAGACTCATACGGGGGGGGATCTGGACTGCCAGGAAAAGAGAAAAGCACACTGAGACTCAGGGGAACTGCGAAAGGCAGAGGTCCGGGGGCGCGCGCGCACACGGAGATGACTGACTGCTGAGTGCGCGGCTGGCTTTCTCAAGCGGGAGGGAGATGGAAGCTCCCAACTGCGCTGAACTCCAGTTCCGGGCGAGACTCTGGGAACCCAGACTCATTCTGGGAGAAACTGGACTGTCTGGCAGCGGGCGAAACTCGAGGGCGGCTTTCTCTCAGAGGTGCTTGCAGCGATTACTGAGGGACACTGAGACCTAGAGGCCTCATAGGGAAGGGCTGACGGGAAGCCAAGGCTGTCTGCTCTGCCCTGAGACTCCGCCCCATCCACTCTGAGCAGAGAGGCTTTTGTAATTTTGCAAGTCTTGTCTCATAAGTGTGCCTCCAGCACAGAAGTTCTCCCAGCGTAGACACAGCTGATCCTCACAGCCAATTGGCTTGGAGGTCAATTCCTCCCAGTGATACCAACAACAATCAAGACTTAACTACAACAAGGCTGTGCACACAGTCCACAAAGGGGTGCGCCAAGAGTGTCCACCTCAGGTAACTGGGGAGGCTGAGCCACTGGGCCCTATAGGACACCCAGCACACAAAGCTACTCTACCAACTCAGGGAAGCAGCAAAAAATGCGGAGACAAAGAAACAGATCACAAATGAAAGAAATGGAGGAAAACAAACGACTGGATATGGAGTTCAAAACCAGTTATGAGGTTTTTCAAGAATTTTCTAGAAAAAACCAATAAATTTAGTGAGACCCTCGAGGATATGAAAAAAGACCAACTAGCAATTAAACATACACGGACTGAAATAAAAAATATTATACAGAGACCTAACAGCAGACTAGAGGACCACAAGAATCAAGTCAAACATTTGAAATACAAAGAAGCAAAAAACACTCAACTGGAAAAGCAAAAAGAATCCAAAAATTTGAAGATAGTGTAAGAAGCCTCTGGGACAACCTCAAGCGTACCAACATCCGAATTATGGGGGTGTCAGAAGAAGAGAGAGAGCAAGATACTGAAAACCTATTTGAAAAAATAATGACCGAAAACTTCCCCCACCTGGTGAAAGTAATAGACTTACAAGTCCAGGAAGCGCACAGAACCCCAAACAAAAGGAATCCAAAGAGGACCACACCAAGACACATCATAATTAAAATGCCAAGGGCAAAAGACAAAGAGAGAATATTAAAAGCAGCAAGAGAAAAACAGTTAATTACCTACAAGGGAGCACCCATACGAATGTCAGCTGATTTCTCAACAGAAACTATGCAAGCCAGACGGGAGTGGCAAGAAATATTCAAAGTGATGAATAGCAAGAACCTACAACCAAGATTACTCTACCCAGCAAAGCTATCATTCAGAACTGAAGAGCAGATAAAGAGCTTCACAGATAAGAAAAAGCTAAAGGAGTTCATCACCACCAAACCAGTATTATATGAAATGCTGAAAGGTATTCTTTAAGAAGAGGAAGAAGAAGAAAAAGGTAAAGATAAAAATTATGAACAACAAATACATATCTATCAACAAGTGAATCTAAAAATCAAGTGAATAAAAAATTTGATGAACAGAATAAACTGGTGAATAGAATAGAATCGGACATAGAAAGCGAGTGGACGGACAATTCTCAGGGGGGAAAGGGGTGTGGGGGGGTGTGGGAAGAGACTGGACAAAAATCGTACACCTATGGATGAGGACAGTGTGGGGGAGGTAAGGGCAGAGGGTGGGGTGGGAACTGGGTGGAAGGGAGCTATGGGGGGAAAAAAGAGGAACAATTTTAATAATCTGAACAATAAAAATTTATTAAGTTAAAAAAAATAACTATGGCAAATTAAACTATTCTAATCAGGTTCTCAGAAGAAAAACCCAGACTAATTTTTTCCATTTCGTATTTGTTTTCCTAAGCAATTGCTAATTAGGAATAAATGACAAAAGAGGGGAATAGAAGAACTTACCCCTTCTTTCTTGCCTTGCCAAAGCATTTTCCTTTTTTTCTCTTGTTCAGCAAATTTCATTGGATTCACAGCTGCTGGGTTATAATAGCTAGGTACAGCTATTCCGGTTTCTGCCAAAGCTTTAGCCTGCAGGGCTGCCATCTGAGCTGCCATCGCTATCTGAGGAGTTACCTGTGTTCCTGATGCCAACAGGGCAGCCACATTGAGAACAGAACCCCCAGTAGCTGCAGCTGCTGGAAGATGAAAGAAATATGACTGGGCATTAGGTTACAAAACAGAAACATTCACAAACATTCATGGAGTGTATTTATTGCTATATACATATATTTCTATATGATCCTCTATATATACTATAACTTCATTTACTTTTTGAAAATGAAGAGAATTCTTCAAATATTAAAAAGTTCGTTTCAAGGAAATGAACTTCAGTGCTTGTATCCAAACTTATAAACACTATAAAAACTTTTATTTGGCCCTGACCGGTTTGGCTCAGTGGATAGAGCGTCGGCCTGCGGACTCAAGGGTCCCAGGTTCGATTCCGGTCAAGGGCATGTACCTTGGTTGCGGGCACATCCCCAGTAGGGGGCGTGCAGGAGGCAGCTGATCCGTTTCTCTCTCACCTATGTTTCTAACTCTCTATCCTTCTCCCTTCCTCTCTGTAAAAAAACAATAAAATATATTTAAAAAACAAACAAACAAACAACTTTTATTTGTATGGTTCTTTAGTTTACAAAATTATTTCACACATTTCACAAACATTTAAAAATATTAAAACAAGTATTGGCCACATTTAACAGATACTAAACAGAAAGACCTCTAATTACATTTTTTGGTCAGTCCAGAATACAAATTTAAAACGTTCTCTAAATTACTAGCATTATTCCCGCCGAAACCAGTTTGGCTCCGTGGATAGAGCGTCGGCCTGGGGACTCAAGGGTCCCAGGTTCGATTCCGGTCAAGGGCATGTACCTTGGTTGCGGGCACATCCCCAGTAGGGGGTGTGCAGGAGGCAGCTGATCGATGTTTCTCTCTCATCGATGTTTCTAGCTCTCTATCCCTCTCCCTTCCTCTCTGTAAAATATCAATAAAAAAAATATATTTAAAATAAATAAATAAATAAATAAATAAATTACTAGCATTATTCCCACAAATGGCAGTATTAAAAAATTACCTGCAGCTATTTCTTGTTGTTTCTGTTTTTCAACCATTTCCTTTTCTCTTTGTTCTTGTAACTTCTTTGCCCTTTCCAACCTGTCAAAAACCATGTAAAGAAAATTTAAAATAATGATATAAAACCAATTATTTATCTTTGTACTTCTCTGAATGTGCACAAGTAGACACAAAACACTTCTAGAATTTTAAGTTTAACACTTTCCCAAATGGTTATCTGCACGTGGGAAAAAAGAGCAACCAGGCAATCACTGTTAAGATGCTATCAGTCACAGGTTAATAATATTATTTTAAAACTGGTTTTAAAGCTGGAATAATTTTCACACACAATTCCCACAGAGTATGGTTTAAAAATAAAAATTATTCAATTTTTTTCAGTGCTGGTTACAGAAATAAGGACAAAATGGTATCTTACAAATGACATTGAGAGCTGAGTAAGTCTTAGAGTATATTAAGTAGTAAGTAAATAAGGCTTACAGATTTACCAAATGCTTCTTGGGGGAGGCTGATATAGAATAAGGACAATCTACATGCAGACAATGATTTTTGCACTTAAATAGACTTTATTATATAGCCTTCAAATTAATAAAAACAACCCAACCTCCTCCCAATACAGGCAACAAATCCAAACTGCTATCCTCTATAATCTAATAGAGGTGTGTGTGGGGGTAACCTCAGTATAGGAAATGACTTTTAGCAACTGAAAGAATTTATCATTACCAAAGGAACTGGAAACATGAAATGCAAATTCATCCCCCCAAAAAACATATTTCTGGCTCATATTAAATTCACTAATGAATACACACACTAAATGTGCTGCCAAGTCAGTACCTATGCCCTATATGGAAAATCCTAAGTAATATTATCTTCATAAGGAGTTCCTGAAAGAGAAACCCTTTTCTTTGAAGAATTCCTTGATTTACCAATTACAAGTTAAACGCCACCCCTTTTCCCTTTGAGTGTGTTATCAATGGGCAAAGAATGTGGTATTACCAAGTAGTAAAAACAGTGGTTGTTAAGTTGTAGATTATTTTTTAAGTAAAAACCAAAAAACTCCACCTTTTAGAAGGTAGTAAGTTTCAATTTTAATAAAATACAAAAATTAAATAAACGTGTAGTAAATAAATTTTATGACTTAAAAAAGAAAACACCAAAAACCGGTCAGAGTTCATGGACCATTCTTTATAAATTAGTTCAAATATTGTGGTAAATTATTTCCTAATTCTGTTGATCTTAGTTTTGAATGAAAATATGCTTGACTACTATTGGTTGCACATTTAAAATGGCCACTGCAAGTTTGGAATGAATACCATTCACTAAGGTGAATGGAGTGAAGAAGGGGTGAGCTCACACCTTTGCTGCTGCTGCTGCTCAGCTGGAGTTTCTGCCAGGCTGGGTTCACAGGGCAGCAGCCCATCAGGTTACATTTGATAACTGTATTTTTGTAATGGAAAAAAAATACAAACTCAATTTCATAAAGAAAAAAAGTCAAAATCAAAAGAGTCTAGTTTTCAGAATATAGGAAAACCTGCAAACAAGGACTTGGATTTTACTTTAGTTCGTGTCTCTAAGATGGTTTTGCAGATTTCTGTCAGACAGTCCTGCTGTGTGTGGTCCCAATCACACCTTTGAACCATTAGAAGATGGAAAAATACAGTGGTCTCCCTATGCTCTCAGGAGTAAAATTTACAATATCAAGTTAATTGGTTTATAATAAAGAAACGACTGACAAAATTCTACTTATTGTTTCAGAGATTCTTTTCTTGAAGAAGAAAAACAAACAAAAAAATCTACAAAGCAGTTTGAGGCAAACTCAACCAAGTTCTGAAATAAGATTTAAGATTTTTTTAAAAAAATTTCAATTCCAAACTAAAAATATTTAGGAGTCTAGAGTTGAGAAAAATTAGTTAATCATGAAGGGAAAAAGCGGAACCCTTGTAGAATCTTTCCACAGTTGTGCAGTAAGTAAATGTTTAGAGTAAGAAGTAAACTACTTACTTAGTTCTAGATCACAGAGGTGCAACAGCATTCATGGCTATATTTAACAATTTCCATTATTCTCTGACTGAAAGCATTCATTTTGTCCACACTACTGAGCATCTACTTCAATTTGAAAAGGGGAAAAAATGGATCAAATAAAAGAATATATACACACCTCCTAGCTAAAGCTTCTTGTGCATCCATTGCTGTGTTTCTGCCTCTGAAGGGAGGTGGACTAGGAGTTCCACTTAAACTTCTGCTAAATCTTCTTGGTTTTTCAATTCTCTTCTTTCTATCTCTGTAATAAATCATATTTTACATGTCTCAATATGGCCCAGTAATAACTTTGTTGAATCAAAATCAATTATATTTACATGGTTCAACAAAAATAAAACTGCACAGGAAATATATTTTCAGCCCTTTCCTTTCTGCCTGTCCTATATCTTCCTCAGATATCCTAAGTTCCTTGTGTGTATGGTTAGTTTTCTAAGTTCATTTAACCAGCCCTGTTATAGATGGACATTTAGCTTAATTCCAATCTTGCTGCCGTTACACCCAATGTTGTAAAGACTAGCCATGTACATTAGTCATTTTATACTTGTGTAGGTCAATATATAGAATGCATAATAGTGAGATGGATAGGTTTAATGTTCCTAGCCTTTTACAATGAACGAATTTACAGATGTTTTAAAAAATACAAAACATGAATCACTAAAACAAAAAATTAGACATATAAAAGACAAAAGACAGGTATTGATCAGAATAAAAAGTATCAATAGTCAAAACTAAAAATACCATAAGTAACGATCTGAATTCCCCAAATGGCAATTTAAAATATTAATGATCAAATAACCATGTACCTTAGATTCACTAAATCTTACAATTGTTAAAGCTCAAATGAGTAACCTACTACAAACTGAAACTACTGATTATAAATGGATAAACTGATCAAACAAGTAATAAACCAAGTTATTTTAATAAGCTCAAGTCCACTTTTATCTATATTTCCATCTATTAGACGAATTTAAACAATAAAAAAATTAACAAAGCTCTTCCATTTTAGTAACAGTACCTGTGACTATATAGTACACTGTAATATTCTTTTTTTTTTTTTAAGTATATTTTATTGATTTTTACAGAGAGGAAGGGAGAGAGATAGAGTTAGAAACATCGATGAGAGAGAAACATGGATCAGCTGCCTCCTGCACACTCCCTACTGGGGATGTGCCCGCAACCAAGGTACATGACCTTGACCGGAATCAAACCTGGGACCCTTCAGTCCACAGGCTGACGCTCTATCAAATAGGCTGGGGCCTATTTGAATTTAACCAAGATGGTGAATACCCACCGACTTCTACTCCTTGTCCTACTCCTGCTTCTATCCACTGAGCCAAACCGGTTAGGGCTCTAATATTCTTATGTAAATGAGGATATATTCTCTGAATATTAAGAATTCCCCCCATGCTCTTTATTGTCCTGTCTCAGCAAATTAAAGCCTCCTCTCAATCAAGACAGGTTTGAATTAAGCACATCTTTAAAAAAAAAAGAAAATTTAATTTATTGGGGTTACACTGGTTAATACTGTTACATAAATTTTACGTTTACAATTCTATAAAGCATAACCTACACTTTCTTTTTGGGTATCTGCGATAGTATATACAGTACGGTGGGTTAAGCACATACACTGACTTTGCATTCAGACACATTGGGGAACGGGTCTGGGCTTTATCATTTAGTAACTTTGAGTTTGGTCTACTGGGCAAGTTATTCAACCTCTCTATGTCTGATGAGCCTAGCCCAGTGGTCGGCAAACTGCGGCTCGCGAGCCTCATGCAGCTCTTTGGCCCCTTGAGTGTGGCTCTTCCACAAAATACCACTGCCTGGGCGAGTCTATTTTGAAGAAGTGGCGTTAGAAGAAGTTTAAGTTTAAAAAATTTGGCTCTCAAAAGAAATTTCAATTGTTGTACTATTGGTATTTGGCTCTGTTGATTAATGAGTTTTCTGGCCTAGCCCACAAAACAGTTGTTTTGAGAATCAGATGAGCTAATACACAGAAAGAACTATGCCATAATATATACCACAGAGTAGGGATGCAATAAGCTATTATGATTATAACACAAGCACAATGAATTCAGTGTATCAAACAACTAAAATAATTTTATTCACACCTGCACTTCACAGAAATCCGATCAAATTAGACTATGAAAGAATGCCACATAAATATTTAGGTCTGTTCTTTCTCAGTTAGGATGTGATTACTCTGTAAATAAATTTTGACCTACAATTTAAATATTCTCAGGTTGAGAGAAGACAAACTGAGCCTGCGAGGGGCCTATTTGAATTTAACCAAGATGGTGAATACCCACCGACTTCTACTCCTTGTCCTACTCCTGCTTCTACTCCTATGTCTGTGTCTTGATCTTGAGCGGGAACGAGATCGGATTCGGCGTTTTCTTTCCCTGCTTCTGGATCGTGATTTCTTCCTCTCTCTGCTTCTGGATCTTGACTTCTTCCGCTCCCTACTCCGGGATCGAGACTTCTTCCGTTCCCTGCTTCTACTACGATGACGCCTGAAATTAAAGCACAGAAATTTGTAGTTAGAAGTGTGTCTTTTCAATTTATAGATGTTACAAATTAGTTATCTGTAGTGTATGCAGTCAAGATACAATAAACTACACTGTAATGTGTACAGAAAAGATAATTTGAGGTTTTCAAAGAAAGGAGTTATAATAAAAAATTAACCTTTGTTCTTGATGTCTCTTAGCAAACACAGTAAAACTATAACATGTCAAAAAAAGCAAAGCATCCTACCCCAATTTAAGATTTAATAGTTTAAAACCTATTGCCTTACTAAAGTATTTATAAAATTTAAGAACATAATCATGTTAAATCTACAACTGAAAAATTTTGACTGAATCTACCACATATTCCACACAGAAATCTCCAAACAGGTTAAATACTCGCTTCTTAAAGCAAAAACCAAAAATTCCACAAATTGGAGCCATGACCCAGTATCTCAAAAATCTTTGCATTTTCATCTATACCACAAGAGAAACATATAGATTAGAATTTAGGAGCAAATAAATCCTATATCAGCAATGTAAAAAGACTGTTATATTGTTTAAATTATATAAACATAGTTTAGCAATAGAATTTTTTTCACTGCAAGAGATAGCCCAAAAGATTTTTTAGTGGACACCAGTGAGCACAGGAATAGTCAAGTTAGGGGAAAAAAAAAATCCACGTTCTAATTAAGATTTCTGGGGGTAGTGCTGGGTTAATGAGAAGCTTTATGCAATTTAGGGAGCTCTTTAGAAGGTACTTATAAACACCAGAACTAGTTACCTTTCACGAGACCTAGATCTTGAGTGACTTCTGCCTCTTGATGACTTTCTTTCTTTGCGTTTGTGTCTGTCCTCACCATTTTCAGATGAATTTAGTCGCTCTCTTCCTTTATCAGAAGAGTGTTCTTTGTCATTATGTTCGTCAGACTTGTGTTTCTTAGAGGATTTATCTTTGGATTCATGTCTTCTTGCCTGTTTAAGAAGAAGTTGGTTCTTTCAGGAAAATAGTGCAACAAAGAAAGTTAGTATGGGTATCAGTAGACAAAAATGTTGTGATGCAACATTAGTAACCTTAGGAGTATGTGGCAAATTTTAAAAACCATCTAGTTTCACATCACCCACATGTTGCAGATGTATATTACTAATTTTACCCTTTCTTTATAAACCCCCCAAAGGCAGTTTCCTCCCCCAAATATTTTCAATACCACAATTAAAACAATTTTCAACGCTGAAAATATGAACCCCTAATGTTTTTTTATCTAAAATACGGGAAGTACACATGTATCAAAAATTTTGAAAAATTTCCAACAAACCTTTTAAATGAACAGACCAAATATATACATCAACTTCTAAATCCAGAATACATAATATTATTTGACATTTAAATAGTTAACAATAATAAAGATAATAAGGACACAAAGAAATGCACCAGAAAGTGCATTTCAAATTAGGTAGCTAAGTAAAATTCATTTTACTAAGTATTAATATTTTCTGCAATTTCAAATTACTTTACACAGAGCTGAAGTGTCCTTTTTATAGCTATACTGCAACATCCTTTCTAAAAGACGTCTCTTGATTTTTCTCCCAATGTCTAAACTGTGAGGCAATCACTTTTCATCTTGCAATATCCCAACAGGCTTGGAGTTCTATTACATTTTCATGTACCTAGGATAGAAAATGGCAACCGTATCTGTTTTAATTTCTATGCAATCAAACTAGATATAACAATTAATCCCCATACCATAACACAATATATACTTCTCCCGTATTCTGAAAGATTAAAAACCAAGGCTTTTGTTTTCACAACATATGCATTCAGAGACTGAGCTAAAATAGTATGATCAAGTCTCCATCCTACACTCACATATTTAATCAGAAGTGTAAAACATTAGATTTCCCCACATTAATATTTGTCAAATCCATCTTGTGGCTAAAGTTTAAAATCCTGGACATCTCAGAATCACAATTTTAAAGCTGGAAGGAAACTCAGACCCTCTAATTCCTCTTATTTTATGTATAACAAAACTAAAATCTAGTCACAAAGCTACACAGCAGCAGAGCTGAAACCAGGTCCCATGTTCTCCTGATGCTCAGCCCACTGCTTTTCTACAATAGGACACTTATTTCATGTTTCCCAAAATAGGGTAAAGTTATTTCTTTACACTCAAGATTAACTTGAAAACAAAAACTTGGCCAAACATTTTAGAACATGCATGATGATATATCTGAAAATGATGACAGTATTTATTATTTTGCAGAAAAATAAGAGACCTGGAGACACAGCTAAATTTTAGTTTCATTGCCAGTTCTCTATAATGAGCTTATAAAAAATATTCCCTTGATTTTGCCATACAGCAGCAAACTGTAAAGGTGTTAAGTAGTTAAACTTCCAAAGGTTTTAGAGTTTATTTCAAACCAGTTTTTCACTTGTAACAATACTATTAATTTTTAAAAAAAACCATTAAACCCTTAACTGATTTAAGATATACTTAAGGGAAATAGGAGTTTGAATGACTAATAGTTACCTTATCATGAAGTAGGCTTATTATTTTGCTATCTGAGTCTGCAGCGTCTTCAGTTCAGTCTCTTCGCGCATTAGCACGCTGAGTATGATTTATTATAGAAATGTTATCATGTGAGCTAAACAAAATAGTCATTTTCACAAAAACTCTCCTAAATTAAAAATTTAACAGAGCTTCCATTAGGGGAAGAGGTGAAGTCCCTGCCCATGTTTGTTTTAGGACCCTTGCCCAGCCCCCATAAGACTCTGCACTTTTTGGCTGCTACTTCTGCTATCCCTGTTGGCTTGCTCTGTCTTCTTAGGTGGGTTAACTCCTTTACAATAGAGCTGCTGCCTTTCTTTTTCCTCAAGTTTTGCTGTCACTGATACTTTTCTAGCTGTCCCTCACTGATACTTTTATTTCAAAATTCAATACCACTATTAGAGAAATAGAACTATAGTTAACTAATGAAAAGAGGACTCTTGTTATCTTCCATAAAGAAAAAGTAGCCCACAGATATCTAGTGTATTGCTATTTAAAAATCCTGAATGGTTATCAGGCATAAGGAGACTCGGGACCTCAGATTAATGGAAGCTCTGTGTGACAGGCCTAAAATCCAATTATATTCTTCATATGAAATTTTTATTGTGAATACTTTCACAACATAATAAAATTAATAGTTTTTGAATGAACTTTTCATATAAACAACTATCTTCTTGAAAAACGATGAATCCAAATCATGCTTATTTTATAATTCAATTAAACCTTTTAAATGTCAAGTTTTGGTACTTACCTTGACAATATCACATTTTCACACAGAAACATTTCTACCAGATACTTTACAAGTACTTTAAACTGCCTATTCACTACAAAGTGTTAATTACCTCTTTGCTTCTGCTCCGGCTCCTGTGTTTTCTTCCTTCATTATCTGTGAAGACACACATATATTGACCATAAACAAAGATACAGAAACATCTCAAACACAAATTTCAATACTCATATGAAGAACAATTTCCAGTCCATTTGACTTACTAGTCTCTTCCAGAAACTATTTTTTATAGCAGAGTAGGATTATTCTACTACATTAATACTGTACGTATTTAGGACCTATCAAGCAATATGAACAAACCAGAATATAATCAAGAGACAGAAGCAAAAAATAAAATAAAAAAAGTTCTATGACAAATCAAAAAGACATTGTCTTTTATACTTTTAATATTTTACAAAACAATCTGATTAGCCTACCCGTGATCCATAGCAAAGTCAGAGGCAAACAATTAAGAACAAAAAAAAATAAAGCAAGAAGAAAACAGTTAAAATTATCTTTTACTAGAGGCCTGGTGCAAGAAATTTGTGCATTGGGGGGGCGGAGGAGCGGCAGCGGAGGGGGTCCCTTAGCCCAGTCTGCACCCTCTCCAATCTGGGACCCCTCAAGGGATGTCTGACTCTCGTTTAAGCCCGATCCCACTGGTGGGATCAGGCCTAAACAGGCAGTCGGACATCCCTCTCACAATCCAGGACTGCTGGCTCCCAACTGCTCGCCTGCCTGCCTTCCTGACTGCCCCTAACCGCTTCTGACTGCCAGCCTGATCACCCCCTAACCACTCCCGATAGCCTGATTGATGCCTAACTGCTCCCCTGCCAGCCTGTTTGCCCCTAACTGACCTCCCCTGCAGTCCCAGTTGCCCCCAACTTCCTTCCTCTGCGGGCCTGGTCACCCCTAACTACCCTCCCTTGCAGGCCTGGTCCCTCCCAACTGCTGCCCCCTGCTGGCCATCTTGTGTCCACATGGGGGCAGCCATCTTGTGTTGGAGTGATGGTCAATTTGCATATTACTCTTTTATCAGATAGGACAGAGGCCTGGTGCACAGTTGGGGGCCAGCTGGTTTGCCTTGAAGGGTGTCCCGGATCAGGGTGGGGGTTCCCTTGGGGCCGTGGGGCGGCCTGGGAGAGGGGCCTGTGGTGGTATGCAGGTGGGCCACGCCCCCTGGCGACCCAAGCAGAGACCCTGGTATCTGGGATTTATTTATCTTCTCTAATTGAAACTTTGTAGCCTTGAGTGGAGGCCTGGGCCTGCCAGGGTATGCGGAAAGCTTGGCTTCCTCCATTGCCGGGAAAGCCAAGCCTCCTGCTCACTCCGTGGCTGCAGCCATCTTGGTTGGGTTAATTTGCAAACTTGCTCCTGTTTGCCTGGTGGGTGTGGCTTGTGGGTGTAGTGGAGTGATGGTTAATTTGCATATTACTCTTTTATTAGATAGGATGTTTGGTATAAGTAGTCAAACAGATATTATAGCTTAGAAAAACTTCCAATCAAAATCGTTTATCATATGGACACAAAGGTAAAGAACTAGAGCTCAAGTCTTAAAACTTGTAACTCATTACTATTCTACTTCTCACTTAACCTCTTTATTAAATAGTAATACTTTTTTAAAAATAGCAAAACATCATGCTATCTACAATGCATCAGTCTAGTTTTTTAAATAAATGAATAAGGTGCATTTCTAAATGCCAAACTTGCTTCAGAAATACTCTAACATTAAATTAAAAAAAAAAAAAAAAGTGAAGTCCTGGCTGGGTAGCTCAGTTGGTTAAAGCATCATCCTGATTTGCCAAGGTTGTGGGTTCGATCCCCAGCCAGGGCACATACAAGAATCAAGCCAATGAATGCACAAATGGGTTTCTCTCTCTCCCAAAAAATCAATTAAAGAAAACAAACACACACCAAAAAAACAAAGCCCAAGGCTAAAAATGTTCTTGTAACTTACAACAAAGGATATTAAATAAGTCTAGAATAATATACCTCTGTCCACACTACTACATCTTTCAACATATTGTCATTGTTGAAAGAATGAAATTTAATCATAGTTAAGAAGTAGTCACTATGACACAAATTTAAACATACATTGTAGCCTTTGAACAAGTAAGTAAATTTCTACGTTAGAATATTTGTATTGTTCATAACTGAAAAGGTCTCCAGAAAATTACCAATGGGTTTTCATTATCCATCTCTAAACTGGGAGAACACATTAATTATATCAACAGTTTGTCTTATACATGTTTACAGATTATAACAAAATGCTGGTAGTGTTTATTACCATTTTCAACAATTCATACCTGACTTTCGTTTTCTTTCTCTTGACCTTGATCGTGATCTTGAATAATGATGTTTTGAGGCTCTAGGAGAAACAGATACATCTGCCTGCTCTTTTTTCTTATCGCTATCTGGGGATGTTGTCTTTTCTGGGGCTAGTCCATCTCGCTCTGTATCACTAGCCTAAAAGTTTAAAGGAAAATGATTGTAAGTTCTTAATTACATTTAAAATATCACCAATTTCTTAAGAGAGAGGGTGGGGAGCCCAGTTGGCATGTCTCAGTGGTTAAGCGTCTACCTATGACCAAGAGGTCACAGTCCGATTCCTGGTCAGGGCACATGCCCACGTTTCAGGCTCAATCCCCATTGTGGGGCATGCAGGAGGCACCCAATCAACAATTCTATCATTGATGTTTCTATCTCTTTCCCTCTCCCTTACTCTCTGAGACAAATAATAATAATAAAAAAAGGGTGGGGAGGGAAGGGAAGATAAATAGGCATGAATAAATCGAAATAACTAACCCAATACCAAAGGCATATGCAATTAGACTAATGTATTTTTAACCATTATTTTTATAACTTTCAAAATAAGGGGGAAGAGAAGGGCTCCAACTATTTCCAATGAACATTCAAATAGAGAAAATTTAGTCCATTTAAAATTTGTGAACTCAATTAGCCAACTTTAACAATACCTTTAAATGAGCTGTTCAAGAGACTCCATACCCATACTGTAAAATCTTAAAATAGCAAATAGAATACTCCTAAAAAGAGTAACAGAAAATTAACTTACCTATCTAAGAACCCAATCTTAATTTCATTAACCCTCTTTAATGAAAACAGCCCCTTGGCACAGTGCTGCTGCAAAATATGGTCTGCCTCTCTTCACGTATGCTATGGAAACATTAAGTTTTTTTCTGCTTTAAAGCAGTTTTTTTTTTTACTTTCACGCTTTTTAAAAAAAGTTTTTTTTATTGTTTGAAGTATTACCAGTAATAGTACATGTGTCTCCTTTTTTTTCCCCTTTGACCTCCCCCCGGCCTCCTCTTAAAGCAGTTTTTAAGTTATCACAATATAAAAAGATTTACAACAGTAGTCAAGCTAATTGTACACACTCTTTCCTAGAGACCCCATATACCTCAAACTAGATTTCATCATCTAAATATCACTTTGTTTTCCAGTTTACAGAAGGCAATTTCACCTGCTTTGTACATAACTACATAGTACTCAGCAAAGAAATAAATGTTTGAGGAAGAAATGAATTCTAGTTATTAGTTTTCTGTTAAAAAATATTTCTGGGGCTCTGCTGAACAGTGTGGTCCAAATTACAAATAACCTGAGTACCACAAAGGAAGAAATTGATATAAATGAGTCAGATTAATATGCCTGGGGAGTTGAGTTGATTACTTAGGACAGGGGCTGGCAAAATATGACTCGTGAGCTAAGAATGATTTGTATATTTAAAAAAAATGTTTTTATTGATTTCAGAGAGGGCGCTAGAAACATCAATGATGAAAGAGAATCATTGTTCCGCTGCCTCTCACAAGCCCCTACTGGGGATCGAGCCCACAACCCGGCCGTATGCCCTTGACGGGAATTGAACCCAGGATCCTTCAGTCTGCAGGCAGACACTCTATCCACTGAGCCAAACCTGCTAGTGCGGTTTTCACATTTCTAAAAGGTTTGTCAAAAGGAGTGAACAAGCAAGTCAGCCAGCAAAGAATATGACAGGGACTCTATGTGGCCCACAATGCCTAAAATATTTATGATCTTGCGCTTTACAGAAGAAAGCCGAATTGGATATATAGAGAATCATTATAAATTTCCAGCAAGAATAATCATGTAACAAAATTCTCCCCTTAGGAAGATTAGTTCAGAAAACAAACTCGAAGTAAATCTAGAGGGGGTATTTTAATAAATGAGGTGTGAGAGGTTGCATTAATTTCAACAATTGTTTACTGAGTATAAAGATGTGCCAAACTCCATGCTAGACTCCAGGAATAAAATAATAAATTAAAAAGGAAGGATTTACAGGCTAGTTGGGATTAGACACATAAATTATGTATGAACCCTCTAACAATGGTACCCAAAAAACCCCAGCAAGAAAAAGAAGGACCCTGGTCTGGTAGCTTGGTTGGTTAAGAGCATCATTGTGATATGCCAAGGTTGCGGGTTCCATCTCTGGTCAGGGCACATACAGGAAACAACCAATGAATGCATAAATAAATAAGTGGCACAATAAATCGATATTTCTCTCTAAAAATCAATCAATAAAATAAATAAAAAAATTTTGTGCTGAAAGCTTCCATCCCTTGGAATCGAGTTCAACTTTCTCATTTTAAAAATGAGATCCAGCAACATTAGCTGACTCATCTAAAGATGATACTCTTCACTGTCTACTATTAATAAACGGTGCTGTATCAATTAAGGATTCTGATGTTCACAATATTGATCCTTTTTAAAAAAAAATTCTTGTTCTTCTGGTTATCCTTAAGGACTCTTTTAGATATATCTCTGATATACTAAGCGTTGGTAAAACTTACACTTCGTAAATAAGAAATTGCAAAAACTAGGAGCATTGCTGTCACTTCTCACGGTGCCTGACACACCAAGAGCACATTCCAGAACCACCGGCACAGCTCACTTCTACAGTGACTAGAACTGAAAACCACCTTTCCACCGAAAAGTCAACATCTAGCCAGGCAATGAAAAGTTTTCTTGGTTTATTTAGCAATACATGCTTAACATCACGAAAGACTGGCAAAAAGAAAGTCCAATGCCCTTATACTCAGTTTGGTTCAGTGGATGGAGCTTCAGCCAGCGGACTGGGTCCCAGGTTTGATTCCAACCAAGAGCACAACCTCATTCAGTTGCAGGCTCAATCCCTGGCCCTGGTTGGGGTGCGTAGGGAGGCATACGATGTCTCTCTCTCACTTGGACATTTCTCTCTTGGTCTCTCCCCCTCCCTTCCACTATCTCTAAAGTTCAAGGGAAAAGTATCCTCGGTGAGAATGAAAAAAAAAAAAAAAAACTTTTTAAATTTCTAAGCTTTTAATTTTGTAGGGACTTCTAGATCAACACCTTAAACTCCAACTGCAAAACTGCCCTGTACTCCAGCATTTGCTCTAGTGGAAGGCCACCATTGTTTCTTAAAATTTACATTTGGTTTAAAACCCTAGTAACACTGAAGACATAGCATACACCTATTTTTCCAGTGCAAAGAAGATAGTTGGATTTAATACTAGGCCACTTCTCCAGGAATTATGCCTTTTTATTGAAGGAGGAACTGCAGAAACTCGTTTGAGTTTATTTCATTTTTAAAAACATTTGAGACCATTAAGAGGCCAAAAACACAAAACAAAGGAAAACATTAAATTGATTAGTTGCATAAATACGAAATAGCCTGCCAACTGTTTGAAACCTTATTTTATTTTAAAAAATTTGCAAATTCAAGCAATTCAGTGTGTGTGTGGGGGGACCATCCTTACGAATTACTGATATCCCAACTATTAGGAACAGTAAACTACGTATTTTTCATTACGCTTACCAGTACTATTTATTTTCGAAAATGAGAAAATCTTTTTAGTCACTGGAAAGGAATGCAAAATGCCTGCATTTTTCTTTTAATGGGATCAAGTAAAAATGAAGTAATTACGCATTACTGTAAAATGATCCATCGGGTTCGGGCATCTTAAGCCCAAAGCAGGCTTAATATTCAGATCACTTAAGAGCTTTATTTTTTTAAAATTTAAGGTTAAATAGGACACCTAAAAGTGTTCAATTTAAAGGAACGACCCAAAGATAGGGTTGATTATAATGCTTCAACAAGACTTCAAACTGATTATATCACGAGGCGCTCCGGAAACCATCAATCAGAATTCGTCGTTCCAAAGCCTTTTCTAATGAAGTAGAATTTTTACTCGCTTCCACCAACATCTTCTCCAGTAAGGAATAAACGAAGGTTTACACAGACGAAACGCTAATTGAAATTATGCAACTAGAATCATCTTATTGAACGTAAGCAAAAAAAAAACAAAAACGCTACAAGACTGCTCTTTTCACCTTTCTATCCCTTTCAGACCGTTACTTGACTCAGTATTTTTCAGACGACCCCGATCACATTTCTCTCTGCCCCATCGCGAACGTATTCCCAAGTCCTTAATGAAGCCCCATGTAAATCAATGACCCGAGAAATTAAGCTTAACTGAAATCAGTTCTGCGAGCCGAAAGGAGGAAAAAAAAAAGGAGGAAAGTTCTGGAAAAAGACACTCCTAGCAGCTCCCCACCCCCAGACACCGCGTTAGTCCCCCTCCCTGAGGCCAGCAGCCATGATGGCGGGCGCAGAAGAAGGCCGCGGCGCCATTTTGTCCACACACGCGCGGACAACAGCTCCGGCAGCCGTTCGCGCACTCTTTGAGAGAAGCCGAAAAATATCCCTGGCTTCCAACTCAGATTGGACACCTACCTCCATAGTCAGAGTCCTGGCCGCTAGAGCGGCTCCTCTACTTGCCGCTCTCAACAGTAATAGTCGCCCTGACGCTTCGCCACAGACTGAAAAACTCGGGCAAGAAGACCCGGATGGCACAAAGGGGAAGAGGCCCGGCGTTCCGCACTGCTTGCTGGGAGGAAAGAGGGTGGTGATAAGACTCTCTATAGCAACGCGGCGATCGAGGCAGTGATTGGTTGCTCTTTGGAAGGGGGCGTGGAAAGCCTGGGAGGAGGGCGGAGCCAAGATTACACTAGACAAGGGGGCTCAGCCTGGCGACCGGAAAGGGTGGGGTTTAGGGTGGGGCGACTTCCTATTTCGATTCTACAGCAATCTTGGCCTTGTCCAGCCGCCGTAAGAGGGGTTGGGCTTGGTCTTCTCCCGCCAATTTAAAGTCGGGCTAGAACCTGAAGACATTAAGGCCAGTTAGAGTCCGAAAGAGTGGCGCTGAACCTGAGAACCTGAGTGTTCCGCTTTAGTTTCTCCAATTGCAGGTGAGGGGGGTGGAGTGTTGTCGCGCTGCTGTAGGGACTGGGAGTGGGTCCAGGTCGAAGTAGCAGCGCCCTCAGCACCGGTTGGGGTGTATTTCCTTCCAAACTCTGGTGGGAGAGGTTGGAGTCTGTTCTTGGTGGTCCCAGCGTCCAGCTGATGTTGATGCACGGTGGTCTAATTGATACTGTTTCATTTCGCTTAATTCGCCAATCTGTTCTTCAGCCAGCAGCCAAAGTGCTCCCAAGTCATTAGTTAAATCGTATCACTCAGTCTGCTTAGTGTCTTCTCCCTTGTCCTGAGGATAAACCCAACCTCGAAGTCGAGGATTCGTTTGGCTCCCACAGTTATATTCTCGCCCCAAACTCGTTCCAGCCTTTGAGACTTTGCATAATTGACTTCTTGCTGTTCGAGTCTCAGCTTAGATATCTCCTTCCCTTTCCAAACAGGTCCTCCTTAAGAAACCCTCCCCATTCCTTAGCACCGTTTTGTTTACTTGATACACTTCACCTGTTTGTAATTGTGCGTTTATTTTTTTCGTAGAGAGGGAGTATAACAGGTCATAGCAGGCAGCGATTGGTGTTTTCTTGTCTCACTACATCATTTACTCGCTTTAGGTGAACTTGGCCGTTTATTTAATCTCATCTGTAAAATGGGCTGTTGTGTTAACTAAATGAATAAAGCATTCCAAACTATCTTGTACACTCAATACGTGTTAACTATTTTATTTATGACCTTCCTATAAGAATATATACTTCATGCCTGGCCGGCATGGCTCAGTGGTTGAGCATCAACCAGGTCACTGTTGGATACCTGGTCAGGGCCCATGCCCCGGTTGTGGGCTCGGTCCCCAGCAGGGGGCGTGCAGGAGACAGCTGATCAATGATTCTCATCAATGATGTTTCTTTCCCTCTCTCTCCCTCCCCCTCTCTTCCTCTCTAAAATCAATAAGAACATATTAAAAATAAAAGAATATACACTTCATAATGATAAACCCTTTTCTGCCGTCACTATTTTTACAGATGTGGGACACTGAGACCCATAAAAGTATTCGCTCCATCCTGCCACTCCTGTTTTATTAATCTCCCATATCCCACCAGAACACCAGCCACTAAAACTATGGTCTATTCTGACAAGCTTTCTTTCTGTGCCCTTGCTCGCTCTGTTAGTAAGAACTCTTCTCCTGTATTTAAAAAGCTTCTCTAACAAAAGCTCACTGTTGTCCACCTGAAACTAATATGACTTTGTTAACTCTAATTGAAAAATAGCCCTAGCTGGTTTTGCTCAGTGGATAGTGTCAGCCTGCAGACTGAAGGGTCCCGGGTTCAATTCTGGTCAGGAGCGCATGCCTGGGTTGCCGGCTTGATCCCTGGGACACGCAGAAGACAGCTAATCAATGATTCTCTTTCATCATTGATGTTTCTATCTTTCCCTCTCCCTTCCTCTCTGAAATCAATAAAAATATATTTTAAAAAGTAAAAAACTATGACCTTAAATTACCAGTCCAAATATTACTGCTTCCACCAATAGCAATAATAAATTTGCTGACCCTTAAAATGAAGTGCTTGCCATGAACCAAAAATTATTTTGTGAACATTTAAAACTCATAAGAACCTTTCAGGTAGGTACAACTATATTCCTATTCTATAGGTTAGCAAATTGAGAAACAAAGATTAAGTTGCTTGCTAAAGGACAAGTAAATGTGGAAGAGCACATAGTTTAAATAAAAATTTTCCTTCCCTGTGCTGTACTTTACATAGATTTTAAAACATATTCTGTTAACGTGTATCAAAACTAGTGTAATTAGCCTCACTGGCGTGGCTCAGTGGTTGAGCATCAACCTATGAACCAGGAGGTCACGGTACATGCCCAGGGCACATGCCCAGGTTGCGAGCTTGATCCCCAGGAGGGGGTGTGCAGGAGGCAGCCAATCAATGATTATCTTTTATCATTGATGTTTCTCTCTCCCTCTCCCTTCCTCTCTGAAATCAATAAAAAAATATATTTTTAAAAAAACAACAATTGTAGTTATTTGGTTATTGTTCCCCAGCAGTCTTAAAGTCTTAATCCAGGGATTGTTTTTCATTTTCCATCTTAGTATTCTGCTCTGACTCAGACCCCACACAAAATGACTTATATAAATCTTTGTTGAAATGGTTAAATGACTAAGGTTACAGGTATACTCTTTGATCCAGCCAGAAACCTAATCCAGGTTTTTCTTCTTTCCTAGTATTGCTCATTTTTGTACATTACTGGAAACAAATGGATATTTATTACTATTTTTAAATCTCATCTGTCTTCTATGATATAGATTGCCCCATTTTTAAAAATATATTTTTATTGATTTCAGAGAGGAAGGAAGAGGGAGAGATAGAAACATCAATGATGAGACAAAATCATTGATTAGCTGCCTCCTGCATGCCCCCCACTGAGGATAGAGCCAGCAATCCAGGGATGTGTCCTGACCGGAAATCGAACCCTGACCTTCTGATTCATAAGTCGACGCTCAACCATTGTGCCACACTGGCTGGGATAATGGACATTTTTTTAAAGTTCATCTGGAACCTTACCATCCTAAGATATCCCATTCAATCTGAATTCAGAGCTTTTGTTGTTTTTTGCTATACTGCTTAAAGTTTTATTTCAAATGAAACCTTGTTATAATTTCAAGCCAGGCACACAAAATGCCAGAAACTCTAGGATGACATTGATAAGATTAGAATTGTTATTGTTCCTAAACCAATATGTGCTTATCTGGTGATAATCATAGCCTTTTCATTTACCAGCAAACTGGATCTGTTAAACAATATAAATGGATGTCTAATTTTGCATATTGTCATAGGGCAGGCAGTGGTTCTCGAATCAAAAACAATCTCCGAAACATGTGGAATGAGATTGAGCTGCTAACAAGTGATGATACAGGAAGTGGGTACCTAGGTGTTGGATCAAGAAAAGAACATGGAACTGCTTTATATCAAGTAGATTTGCTAGCCAAGATCTCCTCTGAAAAGGTAATGATTCTGATGCTGTTATTGTTCACAGAATTTTACTGAGTGTTTGATAGGCCAGTAGCTACCTGGTGAATGTTTTGTGAATGAATATAGCACCCTCTCAGGTAATCAAGGTTCAGTTTCAAATTATTGGAAATTTCCATCTGAATTCCCCTTATATCTTAAGATTTGTATTTTCAAACAGAACTTTTCCAATAAGACTGTCTTTGTTCTCACATGACATGATTGTCCATGTTGAAAATCTGAAAGAATCGACAAAGAAAACTGTAATAATAAGTAATTATAGCATGGTTGCAGGATATAAGGTTAATATGCAAAAATCAGCAGCTCTCCTAGATACCAGCAATGAACAAGTGGAATTTGACATTAAAAATACAATCAAATGAAATCTGTGACCTTGGATTAGGCAAAGCCATTTTAGATAAGATGTTAAAAGCACAAGCAATGGAAAAAGAGATAAATGTATATTACTAAGTGAAAGAAGCCAATCTGAAAGGCTACATGCTATGTGATTCTAACTAGAGACTGTATGACATACTGAGTAAGGAGAAGACAGGAAAAAGATCAGTGGTTGCCAGGGATTGGGGTTGGGAAGGAGGGATGAATAGGCAGAGAACAAGATTTTTAGGGCAGTGAAAATACTCTGTATGGCACCATAAGGATCGCTGTCTGTCATTTGTCCAGACACACAGAATGTACAACACCAAGAGTGAACTATAACGTAAACCATGTACTTGTGGGTGATTACGATGTGTCAATGTCGGTTCATCCTTTGTAACAAATGTACCATTCTGGTGGGAGATGCTGATTATGGAGTCTACGGATGTGTGGGAGCTGGGGATATATGGGAAATCCTCAATTTTGCTGTGAACCTAAAATTGCTCTGGAAAAAATAGTCTTAAAAAAGAGTTCAACAGTTCAAGCAGAGAGAACAGCATGGATTCATCCCTAGAAGGTTAAAGCACAGTTCATGTTTGCAGTGCCTTGATGTAACTCTTCACTAGTCGAAGAAGCAAGTAAAAGAGCACAAGGGGTCAGAATGAGGTGGAGTTTTCTAGAATTACACCTGCAGAAGGTGACCAATGAAGTAGGCATAAAATGAACCAATCAGCCTAAAACTTAAGCTATGGAAGAAGAATATAGTTAACGTTTATTAAGCATATGCTATATGCAAGGCTGTCTTCTAAGCCCTTTACATGAAATCATTTAATCTCCAAACAAGCCAGTGTTGTAGATATTATTATTATCCCTATTTTACAGGAGAGTCAGTTGAGACATTTGTCCAGCGTACTCGGCTTTTTCAGTCACCAAACTGTCCGACTGCTTCAGGGTACATATGTAGCAGCTTTAATCAACAGAAGCTGAAAACAGGAGACTCATATTTGGCTTGCATAGTGCTTTTTAAAATGTTGACTTAGCTGCCAATATTTAAAAATCAGAACATTTCCCATAAAGGTGCAGCTTTTCTTCATAAATTGGAAGATGTGGCCATGCCAGGCATCCCAAGGGGCTTTAATCTGGCTGATTTTGCTCTTTTTTTTTTTTCCTCCATTAATGGAACGCTTCACGAATTTGCCTGTCATCCTTGTGCAGGGGCCATGTTAATCTTCTCTGTATCGTTCCAATTTTAGTATGTGTGCTGCCAAAGCAAGCACTGATTTTGCTCTCTTTAAGTTTATGTGGGCATGTACTCTCCGGTTCACAATACGCCACAGTTCCCCTCCCTGCCATATCCCAGACATTGAAACTTTATGCTAATCCTGGTTTGTTTATGTTGATGCCTGCTGGCTCCTATAGGCATGAGATCAACTCGTAGGGAACCAAGACTTGTATTTAGGAAACCTTTGCCCTTTCCTAGCAATCCTGGACTGTTTCCCAATTTTCTAATCTGAGTGGATTCAAGATACACTGTATAAATAAAAAACTTGACCATTAGACACGTGGGATAAAAAAAATGGGCCTGTCAGGATTTAAACTTGGGTACTTGGGACTATGATCAGTATTGTTAAACGTGTATAAAAATATCTTAATTTACTCATGCTTTTCCCTCCCACAGGCCTCATTAAATCCAAAGATACAAGCATGCAGCTTAAGTGATGGGTTTATTATTGTAGCCGACCAGTCAGTGATACTGCTTGACAGTATTTGTAGATCGCTTCAGTTGCACCTTATATTTGGTAAGTTTAACGTACCGTAAAGCAATAAAATAAATTGGAAGTCACGTATTTGCTACCAATTTCTACTGCATTGACTTTTCTTTATTACCTCTAAGACTCGAAATTGGATTAATTTCAAGAAATTAACCTTGAGTGCCTTTTTTGTGCCTTTTATTAGACTCAAAAGATATTGGGGTGAACCCTTCTCAGTAGGTTTAAGGGGAAATATACAGGTAAAGCTACAATTTACTTTACTGGCATGGCTTTTATATTAGAATACAGTAGGAAATAGTTGAGCCCAGTGTGTTCAGGTACCTGAATCTTGTATATAATTTCAGTATCATCAACAGATATTTGAATATTTTTAGAATGTGTAGCACTACAAAAAGCTTTTTGAGTTAAAGAGTTTTAAATATATGCAAATATGGACTTAAGAGTAAATTAAGAGACAAGTGATTGTGCTGGAAATAGGTGAAAATATTGTGAAAACTTTTTTCTGAAAATTTGAGAGGAAGATGATTGTTGAAGTGTTTGCATAAGAACTGAGACGACTGAAAAGAAATCCAGGTACGCTTGTGAGAACGCAGTCTTGATCACACTATGGAGGCAAGATGCTCCTATTTTGTGGGATCTTACCATTTCTACCCTGATGGGACCACAAAAGTCACAGTTTCACCAACGAAGTAATGGGCTGTGTTAATGTCCTATACATTTGTAGAAGGTACTGCTACTGAGCCTGGCTGTTGTCCCTCAGTGGCTGAGGGTCGATCTATAAACCAGGAGGTCACGGTTCAATTCCTGGGCAGGGTTGCAGGCTTGATCCCCCGGTCGGGGGGCGAGCAGGAGGCAGCCTATCAATGATTCATTGATGTTTCTATATCTCTCTCCCTTCCTCTCTGAAATCATTAAAAATATATATTATTTAAAAAGATACTGCTACTGAGTAATTTCTGTTCTTAAGCAGTTTGCATGCTACTGCTTTTATTTCTTCCCCTTCCCCTCTCAGCCTCCATTTCACTTCCCTAGGCCTCTTGCTGTTGCACAAACAATAACTTCACCTCCTTTGAGTCTTTATTCATATCTCACCTGAACACTCTAATTAATACCGCGCTGTGCATGACTCCTCTGAGCTCTTTCCCTGCTCTACTTTTTCCCCCCCAGAGAATTTATCATCTTACATGTCACATAATTTTATTATGCTCATTGTTTTTTGATCTTATTATTGTCTTAAAATTTGAGCTCCATAAAGATGAGACTCACATTCTCAGCTATGTGCAGAAGGCTGAGAACAATGCTTAGCACAGAAGCAGTTCAGTAAATATTTGTTGACTGATGAAGTCAGTAGCATTCTTTTTTACTTTAATCACAAATTTTAAAAAAAAGTATTTAAACAAAGCTTGAATAGTTGACTTGTAATGATAGAATGTATAATTTTTTGTTTTTAAAGTAAACATTTTCAAAGGAAGCTAGTAACTTCAATTTCAAATTTTCAGATACGGAAGTGGATGTAGTTGGCTTATGTCAAGAAGGACAGTTCCTATTGGTTGGGGAGAGGAGTGGCAACTTACATTTTATCCATGTGACATCCAAGCAGACATTGCTCACTGATGTAAGACCCTATTATGTTTTTCATTTCTTTTATCTAAATTCTAAATGATCTCTTAGACAACTAAAAACTTGAGCAAAGCATGACTTAATTTGTGTTTTAAATTAAAAGAATAACGTTGCTCTATATTAAATTTAAGAATCGTACCTTAGAAACATGAAGTAAATGCCAAATTGTAAAACTAAGCTTTGCAAATATTCAGAGTATGCTTGTTCAAAATGGTTTTTCCTTTTAAAACTAAAATGTTTGGCAGAGTTATTGCTAATGATAATTGATAGCTCTGGGATTTTAAAGAATATAATTCTTGATTATATTTCTCTGGGCTTAATCTTATATGAAATTAATTTGCAAATAGGCTTTTGTTCAGAAAGCTAATGATGAAGATCAGCGTACCTACCAAACTCTTGTTATTGAGAAAGATGGTTCAAGTGAAGGTAAGTTTTTTTGAACTTTTTTATGTCTTCTGACTAATACCCAATCAAAAAATCAGATTTATAATAAATGAATTATGTAAATTCATTATTATGCTACCTACACAGTGTTAAATTTTCTAGTGATGTGATCAATATTATTGTAAGAAACAAGTTTTTATTGTAGTTCCTTTCAGAGACTTAAATGTACTTTTCTAAATATAATATTCTAAACTAAGTTTTAAGAGTTCTATAGATCACTAAGAAGACATTATATTTAAAAAAATATTTTTTTTGGTGGGTTCCAGCATATTTGTCATATTCCCATTTCAACAAAAGTTAACTGAACCTTAATTTATTTTTATATATCTGAGGTTTTTTGTTTTTTCTTTCTGGGAAGTGAATTTTGGTTTATAAAAGTTTCACAGGAGCTAACATTGTTTTTGCAGTTCTTTGTAATTAAGTTTTATCTGTATTATTATTATTTGATGATTAGAATTTAAATGATCAAATTGACATATTTTTAAGCTAGGTTCAGATCCTGGCTTAAATTTCATATTCACGTGCTTTTAGAGAAACTAGATTGGTTTTATTTTAATAGGTACCTATTGTATGCTGTTGCTTACAAACAATGGATTTTTTTATATTACAAACATTCAGCTTGTAAAAATTCAGCAAGGTAAGTAATGTATTGTTTTCTTATTATTGATTTGTGGCAATATTTCTTACTAGTCCTCCAGGTAAATTTTTAAATATTCTCTTTAAGAATATTATTTTAGTTCAATTACATTCTATGATACTGAATATACCTTTTAAGTATTTGTAATATACTTACTCTCCAGTGTTAGGGCTGCAACAGAATCTGAAGAAATGTAATTTGTTTATAGCCTCCAAGGAGTGTACAGCTTAGTTGGAGAGACAAGACATACATTAGCATAGTGATAAATGCTTTTTTAATTTTTTTATTACTTATAAGCATTTAATGAACTTTCCTCCCTCCATGTGGCTTTAAACTGCCAGGACATGGACCCCACCAACTTAAAAGTCTTCTGCTGAAGAACGTGGCCTTCACCATGACAGGCTGCTGTGGGAGCCTTCCCTCCCCTTGGCTTTGTAGTAGCTGATCGCATCACTTCATTGATAGGAACAGCTCCTGCCTTGTTTTTGGCAGCATTTTCATGGCTGCTCACTGACCAAGGTCCACAATTTACCAAGCTCTGGGTCCTCTTTAAGTCGTAATGCCTCATACCAACTTTCCCAGAGTAATTTGGGTGATATTTGTTGAAGTTGATCCTGTGTTGATGATGCAAGCCAGCAGCATAACCTGACCTCCCGGGTGCTTCTGGTGCTTGCCAAAGGGGCCATAGCTGTGGCTCACGTGGCCTCGAGGTTTCCAGGTCTTCCTCAGTCTGGATAGCACATTGGTGGCTGAGATGCAAGAGGGAGCGATAAATGCTTTTTGATGGAATGAATGAACCCAGAAAAAGAAATGACTAAATAAATATTTACAATATAGTTAACTAACTTAACAGTAACTTAGTATGTGCTAAGCGAGTGGTGTGGACCATACATCCCTCTGAGCTAAGAGAGATTGAAGAATTGTTTTGGGGCATGTATTCAACAAATACATATTTTAAAGTCTATGTTCCAAAAACATGCAAGGTCTGGGGAATACAACAAGATTTAAGATACATAGCTCTCCAGTTCAACAAAAGAGGAGTCAAATAAAGTAGCTCTTCCAAAACGGCGTGCAAAGTGATGACTTCACAGGTAGGACTTCAGAGCTTGAATAGGAGAGTTGGAGCCTATTTTAATAGAAGACCCTTTTAATAGGAATGGAAAGGAAGGCAATGTGTAGGAACCGGAAGGCAGTCTGGTGGGTGCTCTGAGAACAACAGGTCACAGTCAATATTATTGGTCAAGGGCAAAACTGAAAAGTCACCACTGTCCTATTAATTTCTGACCAGTGTTTTTCTCACTAGACTGCATGTAATTTCACTTTGACCCAGAAGGGGCGACTTGTATGTGCTGTATAGATTAATTCTGTAAGTTTAGCCTGCTTTCTCTTCTTCATACAGCGATTGAAAATGTAGACTTCAATAAAGCAAAAAAGGTAAGAAAATAAAATTGCTTTATCTTCTTAAAACTTAAATTTCATGAAAATTGAGGAGTGTGTTTCTGGATATAATTGTGTACTGGTTGAACTTTTGGGAATTAGCATGAAATAACATATTAATAACATTTCCATTTTTGTAAAAATATAATACATTGGTTTAAAAAGATTTTAATCTTATCAAGGCATTTGGACTGTGGAGCATATGTATAACATTCTTATTTTTTAAATTTTGCAGTTACAAAGACAAATCAAGTCCAGTTTCATTTCTACTGAAAAGTATCATACTCTTGGTTGTCTGGGTCTTGTGGCTGGAGATTTAGCAAGCAAAATCCCTATAATCATTGGGGTAATAATTCTTTTTATAAAATGTTTGTTTTTTGTTTCCAAAATATTTTTTCATTAAAACATTGTTTGGGTTAAGTTACAAATTAATTTGTGATGTGTAACAGAAATCCTATCTAATGAAATAGTAATATGCAAATTGACTGTCACTCCAAGACACAAGATGGCCACCCCCATGTGGACACAAGATGGCCGCCACAAGATGACCTGCAGGGGAGGGCAGTTGTGGGCAGTTAGGGGTGACTAGGCCAGCGGAGGAGGGCAGTTGGGGGTGACCAGGCCTGCAGGGGAGGGCAGTTGGGGGGGACCAGGCCTGCAGGGGAGGGCAGTTGGGGGGTCCAGGCCTGCAGGGGAGGGCAGTTGTGGGCGATCAGGCCAGCAGGGAGGGCAGTTAAGGGTGACTGGGCCAGCAGAGGAGGGAAGTTGGGGAAGACCAGGCCAGCAGGGTAGGGCAGTTGGGGGTACCAGGCCTGCAGGGGAGGGCAGTTGGGGGGGACCTGGCCCACAGGGGAGGACAGTTGGGGGGGACCAGGACAGCAGGGGAGGGCAGTTGGGGGGGACCCGGCCTGCAGGGGAGGGCAGTTGGGGGGAACCAGGCCAGCAGGGGAGGGCAGTTTGGGAGGACCAGGCCTGCAGGGGAGGGCAGTTGGGCGGCACCAGGCCTGAACTGGAGGGCAGTTGCGGGGGGGACCCAGGCCTGCAGGGGAGGGCAGTTGGGGGGACCAGGCCTGCAGGGGAGGACAGTTGGGGCAGTAACCCAGGCCTGCAGGGCAGGGCAGGGCAGTTGGGGGGGACCAGGCCTGCAGGGGAGGGCAGTTAAGGATGACCAGGCCAGCAGGGGAGGGCAGTTAAGGGTGACCGGGCCAGCAGGGGAGGGCAGTTGGGTGCAATGAGGCCTGCAGGGGAGGACAGTTAGGGGTGACCAGACTGGCAGGGGAGGGCAGTTAGGGGTGACCAGGCCAGCAGGGGAGGGCAGTTAGGGGCAATTGGGCCAGCCGGGGAGCAGTTAGGCGGGGAGCAGTTAGGCGTCGATCAGGCTAACAGGGGAGTGGTTAGGGGGTGATCAGGCTGGCAGGCAGAAGCGGTTAGGGGCAATCAGGCAGAGGCAGGTGAGTGGTTGGGAGCCAGCTCTCCTGGATTGTGAGAGGTGGTTGGACATCCCTCAAGGAGTCCCAGATTGGAGAGGGTGCAGGCTGGGCTGAGGGACAACCCCCCCCCAGCCCGTGCTCAAATTTCGTGCACGGGGCCTCTAGTAGGAATTATAAAATTAAGGTCACAAAATTAATAAGTAAACCTAAGTTTCTATATTGGAAAAATACTGCATCTTTATTTTCATAAATCTCTACCTGAAATTTGATTTCTTTCAATTATGAGTGTAGACAAAAACAACAACAAATAAAACCTCTATTATATTTAAGGAGTAGGCAAAGATTCAGAGTAATTACAGCATTTAACAACATTTTTACTGGCCAAATTTACATGCAAAGTTAAAGTTTACCCATGGCCAGCCAGTGTGGTTCAGTGGTTGAGCATCTATGAACTAGAAGTTCACAGTTCGATTCCCGGTCAGGGGATGAGTTGCAGACTCCATCCCCAGTGGGGGGCATGCAGGAGGCAGCCGATCAATGATTCTCTCCCATCACTGATGTTTCTATTTCTCTCTCCCCTTCCCTTCCTCTCTGAAATCAATAAAAACATATTAAAAACATAAAATAAAGTTTACCTCATGTCTTTAGAGTGAGTTGCCTGAATATACCACCTCCTTATTAAGTATTCATGCGAACACAACAGATACCACAGCTCACTGTCCTTTTCATTCTGTTCTGTTGAAAACAAAGAGAGGAACTACAAGATGAAAGCAAGTTGGGTTTGAATATATAAGTATATATTTTGAAATTAGTAATGTGTACAACTTAGGTGTTTCCACTTTGAGGAGAATGCAGCTCTAAGAATGAAATTTGCGACTGATGTACTGTTGTCACTTCTGTAGGGAACTGGTAACTGTGCAATCTCCAAATGGGAGCCGGATCCTCTCAAGAAAGAAATGACAATTAAGAATGTTATTGATACAGAGATTATTAAAGGTAAAATAAGTTAATTAAACTACTTTTGGTAATTCTTAGTGAGTTCTAATGTTCATGTCAATATTCTGAGTCTGGCATTTGAGTCATTGACCAGACCTCTCTGTGAAACAAGGCAGATTAAATTGATAATTTTCCACATACATGACTTTCTTGATATGTTGCCTTTGTAACTCTTTTTTTTTGGAGGTTTTACATTTTGGTGATCATCTAAAAAAATATAGAAACAGGAATAAATGAGAATGGGAACTTTTTGTCCATAAATATTTGTTTGCTATTTAAATATGGCTATATGTAATGCAGAAATATAATCGTTATGCACCTTGCTTTCTCTTTTGTAGGTGCAAAGAAGTTCCAGCTGATAGATAATCTACTTTTTGTTCTTGATGCCGATGTATGTGTTTGACATTTCTCCTTTCATGTTTCCCCTTGGTATTGTGTTTAACACCAAAAACGTTGTCAAACTTACAAAGACACTGACTTTAGCCAGGGTAGATGAAATACTGTCTTGTGTATTATGCTTTATTTCGAGATATATATATCAAAAGAAAAACCCTGAAATGGAAACTTTTAGTCATTAAGAAGACGTGTCAATGAAATGCCTCTCTTGCAGAATGTGCTGAGCTTATGGGATATTTACACTCTAATTCCCATATGGAACTGGCCCTCTCTTCACGTAGAAGAGTTCCTTCTTACCACCGAAGCAGATTCGCCTTCTTCAGTCACACGGTGCGTTGTGATGCTGGTAGTGCTTGCCCTTCTGTTAGGACCGGGTTTCTTACCCAGTTCTGATCTCATCATTCATTATATATCGCATTCTGAGTAACACTGTGAACAGACCAACAGGGTAAAGACCATGTCACTGTTGGCCAAACTTATTGAGAACAGGAAATACGAATCTGTGTCTGTCCAAAATAAATAAGCCAATAGGCAAGCAAAGGAAGTCTGCATCTTGCTTGAGTTATGCATCAGATTAAAAATGACTCATAAAAAAGAAAGAGTGTCAGTCTTCTGAACCATAATTGTGCAGAAATCAAGTTCAATATCTGTGTATAAATTTTAAATTTTATGCAAGAATGTCACTTTGACTTAGCTTACAAATCTTATATGATTCACTTAACCCTTCTTTTCTCTTTTAGGCAAGGGATTACAAATCTCAAATTAGTAGCCCTGACATCTACTAATAAGAAGGTACTAGAAAATTTGTTTCATGTTGTGTTTCCATATTATGTGTTAGAAATAGCATTAATACAAAAGTAGTTGTTAGGTAATGCTCACAACGTATTAGCCCTTAGTTCATACAGACCCCTCACAAATCAGAAATAACCCTGCACAAGTTCTTTTTTTCCTTTTAAAAAATATGGATATAAACCCCAGTTCTACATTTTAGTTGGGGCATTTTAGGAATAAAATGTCCATAAGAGAATGTTTATTAAAGTGACTCCTGCCCAGCCAATGTAGTTCAGTGGTTGAGCATCGACCTATGAGCCAGGAGGTCACAGTTCAATTTCTGGTCAGGGCACATTCCTTGGGTACAGGCTCGATCCCCAGTAGGGGGTGTGCAAGGGGCAGCTGATCCATGATTCTCTCATCATTGATGTTTCTATCTCTCCCTCTCCCTTCCTCTCTGAAATCAATAAAAATATATTTAAAAATAAATAAGGTGACTCTTACATAGTTCTGACACTGAAGAATTACATTCACCTTAAATACAAATTGTAGAATGGACTTGAGCTATGTGGATTTTCATTCTTCAGATTTGGAAGGTGGGATAGAACATAATTTTATATGTAACATTTACGTAATACAGTAACAGACTTACTTATAAAATTAGTTTTCGCATGTTGCTCTGTACCAAGTGTTTTAATCTGTGTCCTTAATTGTGAAGTGCTAACTTGTGCTCGGAGGTTATATTGACCTACTAAATTAATTGCTCTACTTTTTTTTTTTCCCCAGATGAAAAATTTCATGGTCTATTCATTACCTATGATGGAAATACTGTACTCTTTGGAAGTATCTGGTGTTTCTTCTCTGGTCCAAACAGGAATTAGCACAGTAAGTTGATGTACATTTTGAACTACTTTATATTTTAAAAATTAAGAATAACTAAGCTAAGCCTGAGTGGAATTTAATGGAATACCTGAAGAGATCACAGGTTTACAACTATTGTTATCAGATATCCTCAAATACACTTGCCCAAGGTCAGTCTTCATTTAAAAAAAAAAAAAGAAAAGAAAATTAATCAAATAAAATATCATTCAACTGCACATTTCATTTTCTTGTGTCTTCACAAGAAATTTAGATGATAACTGGAGGCAGGGAGATATTGCTTTTATTTATTTAATTTTTAACTGTGATCTTTAAAAACATTTTTAATTGCCCACACCATGACCTATCACCCCTAAGTACTTCAGCAGGTATCTCCTAAGAATAAGGCCATTCTTCTGCAACACAGTTATCACACTTACAAAATTTAACTATTATGAATTATACCATCCACATTCAAATTTTACCAGTTGTGGCAAAGCTATTTTTTTTTTTAAGCTATATTTTTCCTGATCCGGGATCCAACCAAGCATCACATATTGAATTTCGTTGTCATGGTCACATGCTAGTCTACTTAAATCTGAACCCTTCCTTGATTTTTTTTGTCTCCTATGACATTGACATTTTTTGAGTCCTAGGTTGCTATGTTATAGAATATCCCTCTATTTGGATTTGTTTGCTCCATCATGATTAGGTTCATGCTAATCTTTTCTTGGCAAGAATACTGCTTAGATAGCTGCATTACATTAAGGGGCTCATGTCCGTTTGTCCTGCTTTGGTGATGTTACATTTGATGACATCGTTAAGACAGCTATGCCAGCCGAAACCGGTTTGGCTCAGTGGATAGAGCGTTGGCCTGCGGACTGAAGGGTCCCGGGTTCGATTCCAGTCAAGGGCATGTACCTTGGTTGCGGGCACATCCCCAGTGGGAGGTGTGCAGGAGGCAGCTGATCGATGTTTCTCTCTCATCGATGTTTCTAGCTCTCTATCACTCTCCTTTCCTCTCTGTAAAATATCAATAAAATATATTTAAAAAAAAAAAAAAAAGACAGCTATGCCAGACTTCCATTGTGAAGGTACCTTTCGCCCTTCGTATGTAGTAAGTTATTTCTGTGGTATTATTTTGAGACTATGGGAATATTCTTTTCCCCAATAGTTTTCCCAGTGATTTTAGAATTCCATTGATAACTTTTGCCTAAACCAGTTGTTACTCTAGTAACTATAAAATGAATTAATTCTGACCCTACCCGGTTTGGCTCAGTGGATAGAGCATAGGCCTGTGGACCGAATGGTCCTGGGTTCGATTCTAGTCAAGGGCACGTACCTCAGTTGCAGGATCTTCCCCGGCCTTGGTCAGAGCTTGTGCAGGAGGCAACCAATCGATGTGTTCTCTCACATCAATATTTCTGTCTTTCCCTCTCTCTTGCACTCTCTCTAAAAATCAATGGAAAAATATCCTCCGGTGTGAACTAAAAAATAATAAAAGTTAAAAAAGAATGTGAAGACACATGTTACTATTTTAAAAAATGAATTAATTCTGTACATTAATTTTAAATATGTTTTTGTTATTGTTGTAGGATACCATATACCTTCTGGAGGGAATTTGCAAAAATGATCCGGAGTAGGTCATGCTTTGTTTCATCAGATAAGTTGTTAAATAACAGCTAAGTTAAATTTTACTTATTAATATGAAATGACAAATGCACTTAGAGTGAAAACTTTTTTTCAGGGTCTCTGAAGACTCAGTCTCTGTTTTAGTACTCAGATGTCTTACAGAAGCTTTACCAGAAAACAGGTAACTTCTCATTTTCTTTTAAGCCTTATCCCTTAATGAAAAACTTAAATCCCGTGATTAATAAAAATTTTACCAATATTTTTCTCCCCACTTAACAGATTGAGTCGGTTACTTCACAAACACAAATTTGCTGAAGCCGAGAGCTTTGCCATTCAGTTTGGGCTGGATGTTGAGGTAATCACGCGTGAATTTATTTGTTCATTGAAAAACATTTTTTTCATGTACCAGATGCTAGAGAGACAGTATTTTTGGCTTCAAGGTACTTGATGTGGTGTATTTATATTGCAGCTTGTTTACAAGGTAAAATCAAATGATATATTGGAGAAACTCGCGTTGAGTTCTGTGGACACCAGTGAGCAGACGGAATGGCAGAAACTTGTAGATGAGGCTAAGGAGACTCTACATAAAATCCAGGTGTGTTTTCCCTGCCATGTGCAAGGGTGTTTGGGTTGACAGATTGGTCAACGTTAGGTCACCTTCCTATGTCTGGCATTTATGCAACAGGACGATGACTTTGTGGTGAATTACTGCTTGGAGGCTCAGTGGATAACCTATGAAACGACCCAGGAAATGCTAAGTTATGCCAAAAACAGGGTACGTTTTCATAACATTTAAAACATGTTAGTTTGTCTTATGCAAAACAAATAATTTCAAAAATAATTCTTTTTCTATCATAGGCCTTTTAAAAAGTTATTTTTGCTGTTGATTGTTCTCTCAGTGACCTTTGAATACCACTGCTAGTTATATTCCTTAAAATCCAGGTGTAACAGATGTGCAAAATGTTGTGAGCTTTCTTCATAAAATGCATTGTTTTTTAAGATAAATGTAATTTCGTTATTGTTCACTGTTTATTTCAAAGTTTGATGCAATTTTATTATTAAAGAGGATTTTTTCTTTAATTCACAAAAATATTCATCTTTCATGAAAAACCTAACAGTAGATATTCTGTGTTTCTTGTTCATCTTAGCTTTTGAAAAAAGAAGACAGAACTGTTTTTGTCTATTCTTATGGCTTAAAAGAGGTAATTACATTATATTCATGGATTAATTTTCGAGTGAATATACCTTTACAGTATAGTCAGGCACCACTTAATGGTCCTGAGAAATGTGTCATTAGGTGATGTGGTCATTGTGCAGACACCACAGAGTGCACTTACACAAACCTGGATGGTACAGGAGCATTTGAAATCTTGCTCCCTGGCATATGTCATCAGTTTGGCTCAAATAAATTCTTAAAAAATTAAAGACACACCACAAAACCCTCGGTGCGGGACAGTCTACTATATCGCATAGCCTGTTGCTCCTAGACTACAACCTGTGCACATGTTACTGTTCTGAATACTGGAGGCCGTTTTAACAACAACAGTGAGTACTTGCGTGTCTAAACATAGAAAATGTGCAGTAAAAATACTGTATAAAAGGTAAAAACCAGGACCTCTCTAGGGCACTTTCCGTGGGTGGAACCTGCAGGGTTGGGGGTTGCTCTGGATGAGTCAGTAAGTGAATGGTGATGAGTGTGAAAACCTAGGACCTTACTGTCCACTACTGTGGACTTTAGAAACACACCGCACAGTTAGGCTTTACTCAGTGTATAAAACAACACGAGATGAAATCAAGCACAAGAGAAAATGATGCGCTAACCGGTTTGGCTCAGTGGATAGAGCGTCGGCCTGCGGACTGAGGGGTCCCGGGTTCGATTCCGGTCAAGGGCATGTACCTTGGTTGCGGGCACATCCCCAGTTGGGGGTGTGCAGGAGGCAGCTGATCGATGTTTCTCTCTCATCGATGTTTCTAACTACTCTATCCCCTATCCCTTCCTCTCTGTAAAATATATTTTAAAAAAAAGAGAAAATGATGCATTCAAGAGCTGCAGTAAACACAGCATGGATGAGGCTGCTGCTGGCATAATGTGGCATACTGTTTTACAGCAAACTTTTTTTTTCTTTTTATTGAACTTATTGGGGTGACACTGGTTAACAAAATTATACAGGTTTCAGGGGCACAATTCCACATCACATCATCTGTACACTGTATTGTGTATGTGTGCTCAAGTCAAGTCTCCATCGCCATTTATCCCCCCATGCCCTCCTCCAGCTCCCCCCACCTCTCCTTCCCCACACTGTTGTCCATGTCCTTGAGTTTTTCCTCTTTTTTTTTTTCCTCAATGCCTCCACCACCACCCCACTCAGCCTCCCTCACCCCATAGCTGTCAGCCTGCTCTCTATCTATGGTTCTGTCTCTCTTTGGCTTATTAGTTCATTTTGTTCATTAGGTTCTACATATGAGTGAGATCATGTAGTACTTGTCTTTCTCTGACTGGCTTATTTCATTTAACATAATGCTCTTCGGGTCTATCATGCTGTTGCAAAGAGTAAGATTTCCTTCTTTTTATTTTTTTTACAGCCAAGTAGTATTCCATTGTGTAAATGTACCACAACTTTTGATCTACTGATGGGCACTTGGTGCAGCAAACTTTGTTGTTTTAATATGTTTTCATTGATTTTTAGAGAGAGGAAGGGAGAGAGATGGAGAGAGAGAGAAACATCGATGAAAGAGAGGAACATCATTGATTGTCTGCCACTGCACTCCTCCCGCTAGAGATTGAGTCCGCATCCCAGGCATGTGCCCTGACTGGGAATCAAACTGGCAACCTCTTGGTTCCAGGGTTGATGCTCAACCGCTGAGCCACACCAGCTGGGTGCCAGCTGTTTTTTAGATAAGTAGAAAGAGTACACTAAAATAACAATAAAAAGTAAGTATAGTAAATACATAAACTAGAAACATAGTCATGTATTATCATCAAGTATGTATTGTACATAACACATGTACTGTATTCCCATATGACTGGCAGTGCAGTAGATTGCTTTCCACCAGCATCACCACGAACATGTGGGTAATGTGTTGCTCTATGATGTCACTAGGCTATAGGAATTTTCCAGTTCCATTATAATCTTACAGGACCACCATCGTATGTGTGGTCTGTCATTGACTGAAACATGCAGCTCACGACTGTATATTTTTCAATTAGAGATAGGCCTGTAGTATTTTTCAATAGTAACCTACTTTAATACTTGTTTCCTTATCTGCAAAATGGGAATAATAATAATAGTACTTATAGGGTTATTTTGAGGTCAAATGAAATTATTTAGATAAATCATTTTTTGCATAGTGCCTGGCACCTGTTAAGCCCACAAATAAATGTCAACTGTGATGATGATGGTTATGGTACAAAAAGTGTGTGTGTGTGTGTGTGTGTGTGTGTGTGTGTGTGTGTGTACATGTGCATATATATTTTTTAACTCTCAAAGTAAATTTTTGGTATAATCTAGCTAGGTTTTACCATGAGGGCATTTATAAATTAGTAGAAAACTAGTTGATTTTGAAGGCACCCACAATTAATGTGCAAATGGCTTCCGATTTTGCAGTTTTATTGTATTGAATGTGATTGGAAATGTTTCCTTTATTCCAACTCTTTTGTTTTGTGTTAAATAAGGCAGTTATATTTATGGGAATTGACAAGATGAGACTTTGTGTAAGCCCTCTCCAACAGAATGTCTAATTTTTTAATATTACTGCACACAACATGCAGATGATCAGGTTATTCCTTTTTAGGTTCTAAGGGCTCATGAAAAGTTGACTACTTTTTATGGAGCATTTGGACCAGAAAAATTCAGGTGTGTGCATTCCTCCTTTTTAATGTTTAGATTGTGAATTAGATTTAAATTTGGAATGTCATAAGAGATACAATATTGCTATGAATGAATTATGTTTCTGAGGATGGAAAATATTTGTCCCTGCTAAGCTTTAGGCACTTCCTACATCATGTATGGGAATTGGTACATTGGAAAGGCAAATTTCAATGCATATAGCTTTTGCCTTAGCAATTTTACCTCTGGAAATAGATTTTATTAGATATACTAACATGTGCACCAAGAATACTATTATTTACAAATGTAACTACCTTAAAGATCACACAAATGTGTTTATCAGGATAAATGAAAATGAAGGGAAGATTTATTTTTTTCCTTGTGGCTAGTCATTTATTCCAATACTCTCATTAAATGATGTACATTTTCACTGCCGATTGAAATGTCCCCTTAATTGTGCTAAAAATCTCACGTGTATTAAAGTCTATCTCTGGACTTTAATTGTATTCAGTTGATCTCATCTCCCTATTCACTCACAAGTATCAAATAGTTTTAACTTAGATAGTTTTTTTTAATTTTTCAGGATTTGGAAGGCTATTTTCTCATGGTTGTATTTTTTTTTCTTCTGTATGACATTTTTTTAAAAAAATATATTTTATTTTTTTTTTTTACAGAGAGGAAGGGAGAGGGAGAGCGAGTTAGAAACATCAATGAGAGAGAAACATCAATCAGCTGCCTCCTGCACACCCACTACTGGGGATGTGCCCTCAAGCAAGGTACATGCCCTTGACCGGAATCGAACCTGGGACCCTTGAGCTCGCAGGCCGACGCTCTATCCACTGAGCCAAACCGATTAGGTGACATTTTTTTTTTTTAAATATATTTTATTGATTTTTTACAGAGAGGAAGAGAGAGGGATAGAAAGTTAGAAACATCGATGAGAGAGACATGGATCAGCTGCCTCCTGCATGCCCCCTACTGGGGATGTGCCCGCAACCCAGGTACATGCCCTTGACCGGAATTGAACCTGGGACCCTTCAGTCCGCAGGCCGACGCTCTATCCACTGAGCCAAACCGGTTAGGGCCTTCTGTATGACATTTGACATCAGAATCAGCTTACACAGTTTACAGAAATCTTATTTTTGTTTTAATTGGGAATGTGCTGAACCTAACATCAATTTGGGGAGAACCGGCATCTTTACAATATTTAATCTTCCTAGTTAAGGACAGTATGTGTCTTTCTACTCATTCTCTCCTGCTTTTTTATGTTCCTAAGTGGTATCGATTCACTCGTCTTTATATAAATTTTGTACATTTTTTGTTTAAATTTTATTTTATCTTTTTTTCTCTACTGTTACAATGGGACTTTTTCCCCTCATATTTTCAAAATAACATGGAGAAGTATTAAAATTAATTTTTACCCAGCTGCCTTACTGAATTTATTATTCATGGTAATATTTCAATTGCTCTGTTCTTTCCAAGTATATAATTATACATTTGAATAATGATAATTTTGCCTCATTTCCCCCTTGCCTAAGTTGATTGACTGATACTTATAAAATAATAAAGAACCGTGGTTAATAGGTATCCTGCTCTTGTTCCTGACATTAATGGAAATACCTGTATGAATTTTTTTTTAAGTACAGATAGTATATAAAGAACCCTCTCATTCCTTTAAAAATTGAAAATGGTGGCTTGTGTATTTAGTCATTATCTCAGGAAGGACCTGCAAGAAGAGGCATGACTTCCAGGGACGATACAGGAGGCTCATAGGTCAGAGATAAGAAGGAAATTTACTTTTCACTGTTTAGTCTTTGGAACTTTTTAATAACTTTTTTTGGGGAAACTAGTTAAAATGCATAGTGATATCCATTTGTACAAATAACCTTAATATATTTTTTTAACTAGTAACTTTTTTCCTCTGACTTTGCAGTGGTAGTTCTTGGATCGAATTTCTGAATAATGAAGATGACCTCAAGGATATTTTTTTGCAGCTAAGAGAAGGAAACCTTGTTTGTGCACAGTACCTTTGGCTTAGACATCGGGTAATACGTTTTGCTTTTTTTTTTTTTTCTTAATGGCTTCATAACGCCTAAGATAGGTGATTGAATCAGTGCTGGGAACTAACAGGGTGGCAAATGCGACTTGGCAATGGGATGTTTCTTAGGAAATATTATAAAGATACTAGAGGCCCGGTACATGAATTCGTGCACAGGTGGGGTCCCTCGGCCTGGCCGGTGATCGCTGCCCATCAGGGCCGGCCAGCTGTGGGGAGGGACCGCGGGAAGTTGGATGGCTACGGGAGATTGGCTGTGGGAGCACAATGACCACAAGGGGGCAGCTCCTGCATTGAGTGTCTGCCCCCTGGTGGTCAGTGCACATCATAGTGACTGGTCAACAGATCGTAATGGTCGCTTAGGCTTTTATATATATAGATAGATAATTGGAGCTTACTTTATCTCATCAGTTCAGAGTCTAATTAACTCCTAAACTTAGCTCAAAAGCAACATTTTATTAAGTGATTTATTGATGGGCTTTTTAAAAAAATTTATCTTTATTGTTGAAGGTATTACAGATGTCCCCTTTTTCCTCCACTGCCCCCCGACCCTGGGCTTCCTTATGTAGCACTGGTGGAGAAGGTATTCCTATCGCAGTCCAGATTGTGATAATTGGAAAATTGTTGGCATATAAAGTTAGGTCCAAAAAGGAGTTATCTGGGTGTGATGTCATCAGTGGACACAATTCTAGGATCTGTATTGTCACCTCCAATTACGTTTTCCTTGGAAGGCCACCCATACCAGTTCCTCTGCCACTTAATTTGTTATTTGGAATTTTCTGTCATGAGATTCGTGGAATTTGTGGCTCCCGGTTCAGATCATTTGTCTATAGTAAATCACCTTTGATGCTCCTCAAAATACTAAAATAATTCTTGAAATGACTTCCTAAGAGGTCTTTCCTCTTTGGGAGGATGTCAGTTTCAATTTGGCAGATAAACCTTAATTTCTTACTCTGTCTGATTTAGGCAAACTTTGAAAGCAGGTTTGACGTGAAAATGCTTGAGAACTTGCTCAACTCGATTTCTACACCAGTCTCTTTGCAAAAGCTCTGTCCCTGGCTTAAGAATGACGTGATCCCGTTTGTAAGAAGGATTGTACCGGATGGACAGGTGAATCGCCTTTAGTATTTCCACTTTTGGTGACTCAGTTTTATTTTTTACATCATATCATTGAACATTAAGTCACATAAAACCAATTAGTTCATGGATGTTTTAAGTTATTTTGGTGATTAAGTAATTGAGTATTATATTTGTAAATGATATATCTTTTCCAGAAAATTCTTGCAAAATGGTTGGAGCAAGCAGCCAGGAACCTTGAATTAACTGATAAGGTAATTTGTATAATTAGCATTGAAAATGCATTTAAGATTCTCCCAATGGCATAAATCATTATTTTTAATGGTTTGTAAAATTTTTTAAAGGCAAACTGGCCAGAAAACGGACTTCAACTGGCAGAGGTATTTTTTACAGCAGAAAAACCGAATGAGATGGTGTCCTCCTGGCATTGGATTTCCTTGGTATGACATGGAAAACAGACTTGGTGATAAAACATTCATTCATGTTAAAGGGTTTGTCTATAAGTACTAGAAATACACCCATTTCTGCAACTTTCTGTTTTCTTTTCTTTGGATGGGTACTTTTAAAATCCACAAAAAAATTTGCTTTCTTTTTCTTCCTGCTTCTTCTGTTATAACTTCAACCTATCTTAATGCACTCTTTTTCTCTATTGAATTAACCAAAAGGGAAACTATATATATTTCACTTCTTATTTATTTTAGAAAGAAGAGAGGGCGAGAGAGTGAAAAACATTGATTTGTTGTTCCACTTATTAATGCATTCATTGGTTGATTCCTGTATGTACCCTGACAGGGGAATCGAACCCACAACCTTAGTGTATCAGGATGATACTCTAACCAATTAAGCTACCCCGCCAGGGCCGGAAACAATAAATAAACTTACTCCTAAGTAGTATCCTGGGGATTTTCTACATTAAAAGCATTTCATATTGCTTTATAAAACAATGCATTAGGATTTGTTTTCAAAGGCTATGTCAATCAGACTTCTTAACTAGTGAGCTACTCCCAGTTCTGAATGCTTATCTTAGACATTTCAGCAGCCATAATGGTTTAAGTACCAATGAATTTTTTAAATGAAAATTGAAAAAAATCTGGGACTTTCCGGCTGTCTGAAAAATAAAGCAATGCTGAAAGGGAACGTAAGATCAGGAATACTGATGTTAATTTGAAGTTAACTGAATTTATTGTTTGGCTTCTACATTTCTTAAGTTCATTTCTTTTCCCCTTCAGGTCTAAAAACTAGAAAGCATACATTATATTGGGGGGGGGGGGAAAGTACATTCTTGTCTTTTAAAAATTTGTTGGTATGCCATAATTTGGTTTATAAACATATGCGACATCTCAGCTTAATTTCAACTCTGAAGTATTAAGTACTTAAGTATCAGAGGTATGACCTTACTTGAGGTTAAAATGTATGTTATGAAACTGAATTTACTCTTTAAATTTCTGGAGCCCAAAAATAATAAATGTCCTCCTACTTTCTGATATAGCAAGTTCTTATTAATTGTACTTATTGATTATATACTGTTAAAAATAAAATGGGAATTTTTTTATATAAGTTTCAAGCAGTGTATTGATGTATATAATCAGTATATATTACTAGTATACATAGTGGTCATTATAATATGTTTTTCTGCAGAAGAGCATTTTCTTTTTGCTATAAAACACTACTTTGTCTTTTCCCTACTAATTGCTTTTTACCAATATTGAAAAGTCTGGTCCTTATACATAACTTTAAAAAATGTCTGGTCACACTAGCTGGTTTGGCTCAGTGTATAGTGCATCGGCCTGCGAACTGAAGGATCCAGGGTTTGATTCTGGTCAAGGACACATGCCTGGGTTGTGGGCTCAATCCCCAGTAGGGGGCGTGCAGGAGGCAGTCGATCAATGATTCTCTCTCATTGATGTTTCTATCTTTCTCTCCCTCTCCCTTCTCTGAAATCAATAAAAAATGTATATTTAAAAGAAAAGTCTGGTCATGATCAATACAGATAGGACATTGAGGGCTGTCTAAATGATGTTTATGTACCTAAGTATATTACACTAATAATTTTCTATATTTTTTAAGAAAGAAAATTTCAGATTTATGTCAGATTCTGATCTGTTAATTTGTACTACTTAATTAGTTAAAATCCTACAATATTTAAAGGCATAATTTGCAGGTTTCCTCTTATGTACATAATCATGGCCATTTCACATTTTGAATAAAATAATTCTGACCTTGCCCCAGCTGGTATGGGTTGGTGGATGGAGCGTCGGCCTGTGGACTGAAGGGTCCCAAGTTCAGTTCCAGTCAAGGGCACATGCCTGGGTTGGGGGCTCGATCCCCAGTGTGGGGCATACAGGAGGCAGCCGATCCATGATTCTCTCTCATTGTTTATGTTTCTCTCTCTCTCTCTCTCTCTCCCCCTTCCTCTCTGAAATCAATAAAAAATATTTAAAAAAGATAATTCTGACCTTTTTGCATATTTCCCTCACATTTTTATTCATATCCTTAACACCTTTGTTTCAGAAGGATTATGAGAACACGGAGGAAGTGTGTCAGTTAAGGACCCTGGTAAATAACTTGCGGGAGTTGATCACATTGCACAGGAAATACAACTGCAACTTGGCCCTCTCTGATTTTGAGAAGGTAAAGGTCTAGGTTTATCAACATTACTTTCTACCATAGCCAGGATGAGTAAAATTTGCATTTATACCGTCTTTTTTGGCATCCAGGAGACTACAACCACCATTGTGTTCCGAATGTTTGATAAAGTGTTGGCGCCAGAGCTTATTCCTTCCATCTTAGAGAAGTTTATAAGAGTTTACATGAGGGAACATGACTTGCAAGAGGAAGAACTCCTTCTCCTGTACATAGAGGTAACTTTTCCTTACATTTAGTCTGTTTTCTTGCATCTATGCAGTGTGTGATTGCATTAAATTTTAATACGATGTATTATTAAGTCCTTTGAGTTAAACATTTAATGCTTTACCATTAGGATTTGTGTAGATTATTGGTTAAGAATGTGGGTTAACTCTGTTATTGATTGACTGGTAATCTTGAACAAAACAGGATACTATTAGGGCTTTCTACAAATGGTTATTGTGAGATAATAGGAGCATGAGCTCTATAAATATTAGCAGTTTTTTTTAAAAAAAAATATGTATTTTTTATTGATTTTTTTTACAGAGAGGAAGAGAGAGGGATAGAGAGTTAGAAATATCGGTGAGAGAGAAACATCGATCACCTGCCTCCTGCACGCCCCTACTGGGGATGTGCCCGCAACCAAGGTACATGCCCTTGATCGGAATCGAACCTGGGACCCTTCTGTCCACAGGCCGATGCTCTATCCACTGAGCCAAACCGGCCAGAGCAGCAGTTACTTTTTGTAGCCATTAATAAGATGCAGTAATCTTACTTATAGATTCTTGAAGAATGTTTCCTTCATAAGTTTTCTATACCATGTAAAACTGAAGGCCAAGGTTTTAGCAATTTTGTATTTTTTTTACATTGCTAAGTAGAAGTTTTTGTTTTTTTCACACATCCATAAAATTTATTTGTATCTATATGTGTGTTTTACTTTTTTGTTGTTGTTTTAGTTAGAGTTTTAAATTTAAAAATATGTGCTTATCCCTCGTTAGGATTTATTGAAGAGATGTAGCTCAAAGTCCATGTCACTCTTTGAGACAGCATGGGAAGCAAAAGCCATGGCAGTCATAGGATGTTTATCTGACACAGACGTGAGTACATGGTGACCATGCAGATTCCTTTTCAGCATTGCACCTTTAACACTTCCTCGTCACAAAAGAATTTGTGTAGAACAGAAAAGGAATAGAAATAATTTAAAAACCACCCATAATTCTATTTTCTTTAATTATGAAAATTAAAAGTGAACATTTTCTTTTTCCCACCCAAGAAGAACCACCATAGACAATTGGATGCATTTGGTTTCTCAAACATAGAGACGTTTGAAAAGTACATTACAATATGCTTTTATTTCTACTTCTCTGTTATTAAGCACTATTATAAAACATGAATAAAAACTCATGAAAAAGTATTTTTAAACACAGTCTGTAGAAAGTAATAGAGTTATATGACTTAATTTCCAGCAAAGAAAATATTTTTTAAAATATTAACATTGCCCTTTATGTGTGAAAATCAGAAGAAAGGTATACTTTTGCAGTCATACAGTAGATGTAGGACCTCTGTTGTATATTAGGCAATGTCATTAATTTGCATGACCTCCCAGGCTACTCACTGCCCTGTGTGTGTCTTTGTAGCTCATATTCGACGCTGTGCTTAAGATGATGTATGCAGCCGTGGTTCCCTGGAATGCGGCGGTGGAGCAGCTGGTGAAACAGCACTTGGAGATGGACCACCCCAAGTAAGATTAAAGCCCAAACAACTTTGTTGGTGTTGGATAAGCCTCGTGTGTTGGATTGACAGTCATTTCTGGTGTTCTGTCCTTTACTGTGTCCCCTGGCATTTCATAAAAGAAGATAATCCATGTTAATACCAATAAATTTACATTTAGGGTCAAGTTATTACAGGAGAGTTACAAACTAATGGAAATGAAAAAACTTTTACGAGGCTACGGAATAAGGGAGGTGAACCTCTTAAACAAGGAAATAATGGTAAGTACAGTGAAGAGTCTTTGAACCCCATTTCTAGGGCAATCTGGGAAATTTAATGAGAATTTCATGTTCTTCAAGGTAATAGAGTTAGGTTCTCCACTAACTTCCTTTTGTCAAACAGAACGTTGATAGGGCACTTAATTGTTTATTAGAGTAGAGAGGACAACAGATGGTAAATTAAGAAACTAAATTAATAAATCATCACATTGTATACCTTAAATATATACTATGTTTGATTTTTCATTTATAGCCCAATAAAGCTGGGGGAGGGGGAGTTGGGCAGGACTGTCATAAAAGTCAGAATGTAAATTATTTTTTAATGTTTCATACAGCTTAGTTTTTTACTGCCTTATTTTAATTTATTAATTTTTATTTTTTAAATATATTGATTTTACAGAGAGGAAGGGAGAGTGATAGAGAGTTAGAAACATCAATGAGAGAGAAACCTATCAGCTGCCTCCCGCACGTCCTCCAGTGGGGATGAGCCCGCAACCATGCTCTTATCCAGAATCAAACCCGGGACCCTTCAGTCCTTGGGCTGATGTTCTATCCACTGAGCCAAACTGGTTAGGGCACTGCCTTAGTTTAATGAATACTTTACCTTTTGAACGGATGATATTTGGGTTCTCTGTGAGATTTTATAACAAAGAAATTAATATATATATTGTATCTATTTCAGAGGGTGGTCAGATATATTCTCAAACAAGATGTCCCATCCTCCTTAGAAGATGCTTTGAAGGTGGCCCAAGCATACATGTTGCCTCCTGATGAAATCTACAGCCTGAGGATTATAGACCTGATAGATAGAGACCAGGTATGAAAGTTTATAGCGTCCTTTCTTTCGTATGGTTACTTTGTTAGCGAAACCATTAAAAACTCAAAACAACCAAATTATCTACATAGATTAACACAAGATAAAGTTATACCAAGATAAAAACGTTGACTGTTAGGTTGACCATGTTTTTCATATCTGTAGGTTCTGTAAAAGTGTTTTGTGAATAGCTAATGGGTTTTCACACTCTTTACTACTTAACAAAACTCAGATTCATGTCTTACATTTTCTGTGGTACCCTTTGATTCCAGAATAGGATATGGGCTTTTTATTTTTCTATAATTCAATAAGCATAGAATTACAAAATACAAAGAGTGGTATTTTAATTTCTTTGTTTGCTATCATCAACAGAATGTTCATATTTTTATCTTATCGTAATCTAGTTTTCAAAATATCTTTTTATCTTTAAATAGAAAATGAGAAGTAAGTCCTAGTTTTTTTTGCACAAAGGTGTCAGCTTTTTTTTTCTTCTTTCAAACACTACTTACAGGGTGAGGACTGTGCCTTTTTGCTGAGGTCTCTGCCTCCAGAGGAAGCTAAGAAGACTGCAGAAAGAGTCATTATATGGGCACGATTGGCAATGCAAGAAGAACCAGATGGTTCTAAAGAGGTGAGGTTTTCACTGAATAAAATGTAAATAAATCCATTTTTTATGGAGAGGAAGCAATAGGGTATAAGTACAAATATGAATATCTGCTCTTCTCACTGCTAGAATGGCCTAATATAAAAATTCCTGCCCTAACCGGTTTGGCTCAGTGGATAGAGCATCGGCCTGCGGACTGAAGGGTCCCAGGTTCAATTCCAGTCAAGGGCATGTACCTTGGTTGCGGGCACATACCCAGTAGGGGGTGTGCAGGAGGCAGCTGATCGATGTTTCTCTCTCATCGATGTTTCTAACTCTCTATCCCTCTCCCTTCCTCTCTGTAAAAAATCAATAAAATAAAATTTAAAAAAAAAATTCCTGTGTCAATGCACTATATAGAAAAAAAGCCAGCTGGCCGGTGTTACCCAGTGGTTGAGCATCAACCCATGAACCAAGAGGTCACCAGTTGGATTCCAGGTCAGGGCACATACATGTCCGGGTTGTGGGCTCAATCCCCAGTAGAGGGCATGCAGGAGTCAGCCGATTGATGTTTCTCATTGATGTTTCTCTCTCTCTCAAAATCAATAAAAATATTTTTTTAAATTAAAAAAAAAAGCCATTTCAATAATAAGTTGGTATAAATTCGAAAAAATTAAAAATTTTAAAAAATAAAGAAAAAAGCCACGTAGGGCTGCTTTGGAGCTTTGGCTTGAGCCCACACTAAATGAATTAGGATTAATTGAAGTCTTTGTTGTACATAGGAGTTTCCCATCATGCCTTGCAGTTTAAACAATTTTCCTCATTGTATGGGACATAGTCATTACTATCAAATGTCAGCCACAGAAACAGCATAAATATAAATTACCTTAGAAGGTTGAAACTTAGAAACCATTTCAAGAGAACCACTTCTTTATAGAGATAAGGAACCAAATACCTAATTTACCCAGGGTAGCTGAGTTTTTTAAACCTTTAGAGATAGATACCTCCTAACCTGTCTCAGCAGTTCATATAATTTTTTTACTTTTTAGGGAAATGAGGTATGTGGGTTTTTTTTGGGGGGAGGGGGGTTGGAGGGGGGGACATTTCTTGGTTCCTCAGCTCCCAGTAACAGAACTCTCAGTTTTTCAGCAATTTTTTTTTCCAAATTATAAGAGAAAGTTTATTTAGAAAGTTACAAAGGCAGTGGAAATAAGCCAGTTGGACTGCGTAGGCTCAGGAAACACATTACAGAAGCAAAAGCAGGGCCTTTGGAGCTTAGGAGAGGGAAAGGCAAAGGTAACTCACGGGGGTGGGGTGGGGTGGAGGGGGCGGTGAAGAGCGAGACCTGAAATACGGAAATGCACTGGGAGTGCTCCTGAGAGGGACTTTCCAGCAATTTTTTACTGTTTTTTCTGATCCCATAGTTTTCATGTATTTGTTATGTGTATGAACTACCAAAGTGGCAAATAAGGAAGTAGATTTCATTTTGCATCTTTCTTTTTAGGACAAGGCCTGGAGAATGTCTGTAGTGAAGACATCAGTAGACATTCTTAAAATACTGTGTGACATTCAGAAAGGTAACATCTACCTCTGTCCCCTCACCTTGGCTTTGTTCTAAAGTTTATCCTTTTCAGAAGGGAGCATCAACGCCAATCTTATCCTGACCCACAGTTGTTCTGGCTCTGATGGTTTTTGGTGATCCCACCCACTTTTCTTCGTGGAAAGTCTTCCTTGCCTTATTCTGTTGATTTGTAGCATAAGAATAGATGCATCTCAAATCAACTTTTCATTCGTTTATGTTTCAGTAAGCTATTTCGTGCTAGACTAGATTTCTGTGGTGCCTTGCACTTTTTGTTCATATTTCTTCTTATCATTTGGTTATGATGCAGGGGGACCTATTTAATCTTGAACTTAAATAAAATGATTAACAAAGTAGCTCTCTTGGGCAGAAAAAAGAGCTACAATTTATTTCAGAAAAATTGCCAGTTTTCTTGTAACCTATAAACTTCTCTTTTGTACCTTCCGAAAGAATAATTAGATTTCTTTTTGAACTTAAGTTGTCTTAAATCAGCATCTCAATAGACCTAGCTGATTAAAATTTTGGCTTTTATAAATTCTGATAATGTGGGAATTTGGATGTCTGCTATAACTAAAAATTTTAATTACAGACAATCTGCAGAAGAAGGATGAGTGTGAAGACATGTTGAATCTATTTAAAACTGTTGCTAGCTTACAGGTAAAGGTACTAAGCTGTATTGAACATTATTACTGGACTAATCAGTGCCTTTGACATAGATGGTCAGCCCCTCCTTAAAGTTTTCTGCACAGGCTTTCAGAGACTGGATATACTATCTACTCTTTCATAGTGTCTTAAATATTTTTTCTACATAGTTTTATTTTAGACAACTCAGCTTTCTTAAAAATTAATATTTGTTACCTTTGATTTGATTAACTGTCGTAAGATTTGAGATTTGAAAATAATTAATTTTATTTTGGCTCCAGGGCCTTCCTAATATAAAAGATTGTATAAATAAAAGGACTTTCAAAGTTAAGGGATAAGTTTTATTAAATAGAAAAAGGTTTTATCAACAGAGGATGTCTTTGTGAAAACTTAAAATTAATGCTGGCAGATTTAATTCTCAAAGTACAGCCCATGGAATTCTAAGAGGGACCCTGAAACCCTCTCCGGGGGTCCATGAGATAAAAACTACATTGACAGCAATAATAAGGAATTGTTTAGGGTTTTTTGTTCATAGACTTTATGAAGTGATAACGTCGTCACTCTGAAGGCACTTTTATAGCCCCTTTTGTTTTAAAAATTTCGCAGTTTAATATTTAATATGGTAAATATTGATAGATATCCCATAAGCAAACTTCTTGGGGTTCCTCAGAGTGTCCAGGGGTGCTGCACCAAAAGTTTGAGACCTACTGTATTAGACAACAGATAGATGTCTCCATGAAAAGCACCTGGGGAGTCAGCATAAGTTAACTTCTTCATGTTCTTAAATTTGAAAGAGAGATTTTAAAGCAATGGTTTTGATCCAGGCAAGGTCATGTGTATTTTTTGTGCTACTGTTTATTGAACATTTATGGCACCAGATCTGGTGGGTGGAGGCCAGGGATGCTGCTACATGTCCTGCTATACACAAGGCAGCCCCATCACAAAGACTCCTCCGGCAAGATTGAGAAACCCTGCCCTGAAGTAAGGCATCCAGATGAAAGGTCTGCCTCACTCCCACTCCCACCACCTCTTGGCGTCTTCACCTGGCCTTCCGTGGGATAGATTTACTGGGTCAGAAAAATCCATTCTCGGTCTGAAGCCAGCAGCCAACCAGGAGTTAGGATAGAAAAGAGCAAAGCTGGGTTCTTCCAGCCTCCAGAGTAGAATCACCCAAATCGAGTACCTATCCCTCCCTCCTTCTGTTCAGGGCTTCCCACAGTTCTGGCCCAAATGTCCATAGCGCTGAAGGTGAGAACACCTGGGTTCAAGTGATGTTTTCCTATTTTCTAAACTTGTCCTGATGTTGTTACTTTCATAACTTGAACTATGAGTATTTTTTGTTTTAACTTTAAAAGATTTTTATTACAGTTGACAGTCAATATTGTACCATTTCAGGTGTACAGCATAGCACTTAGACATTATATGCAGTCTTAAATCCTTAATTTACGTAGTAGTCTCTGAGGGAGGGAGAGGGAAGAAAGAGGTTGGAGACATCCCGATGCTTTTACAACGGACGAACTAAACAGTCTTGGGGCTCTGTCTTGCTTTCCTTGCGGCAGGAGAACTTTGAGGTCTTTCTTGCTTTTGAAGATTATAGCGATCATTCCCTGGTAGCAGAGCTCCGTGAACAGTACATCAAAGCTCAAGAAGTCGCGCAGGCGAAGCACAAACCCAGGGCTACTGCAGAGCTGGCGGCTGCCAAGAAGAGCCTGAGCACCGAGTCCAAGCTGCACCGACAGGCGCTGGCCCTGCAGGTGTCCGAGCAAGAGCTGGAGGCGGAGCTGACCTTGAGGGCCCTGAACAATGGGAATGTGGGAAAGGCACTGAAGAAGTGCAGGTGCGTTCCGGCTCTCCGCACCCCCCAGCTCCTCTGGAGGGAGCATTTGCTTTGTTTACTTCTGTGGTGGTCAGGGTAGGGCCAGTGACACTTTCCTTTTCCACCACAGTGATTCTTGGTTTCTCACCCTGCGGGCCTATTTTGGGCTTCTGGGTGCGAAGGTGGTAACATAGAAGACAGCTAATACTGTAGTTACCTAGAGTTAGGTAACCTAACCATTGTGTTTAGGTCACCTTGCATCTGACAGTTAACAGTATCCTAAACAAGTTGAAAAACAAAACCAACTAGAGACCATGAAGTCATTTTAAAAGTTGTTGGTGGTTGTATATTGATCCAAGAAAGGCAAGGGCATTTACCTTCAATAAGAGTTTTCTAACTTCCAACTCTTTCTTTCTTCCAAAGAGACTTGTTTAAGTATCACTGCAACATGGACACTGGGAAACTGCTCTTTCTGACGTGTCAGAAGCTTTGTCAGATGTTGGCTAATGACGTTCCGATGACAGCACCTGTGGGACTAAGCCTTCCTTCTGAAATACATGACCTCGCATGCCAAGCTGCCACCACCTGCAGTCCAGGTGACAAGATTTGTCCTATACAGAGTTTGATTTTCTGTGGTTCATGTCATACTTAGCTCCCAAATACTGCCCCTTTACAATCGGACGTTGCAGTCACAAGAGAAGAGGTCGGTTGTATCTCCATTTTACAAAGGGATGATTATGATCCATTCTCTATGGGGATTATTAAAACGTTACCAAATAGTAACGATGTCGTTTCGGACCGTGATGATGTTCACTTTCGTAGGACTGTGAAATTCCTTGCCCCACCCCCATACATGGTCTTGCTTTCCAGCCAAGCTCAAGAAAACCTTTGACTTGCATTTCTTAGGGTTATGTGGAAACCTCTCTGCTTTGTGGCCTTCCTTAGAATTTTGAATCGTGATTATTAAGAGGTTGTCAGTATTCTAAATAAGTTAACTATTAGTTTAATGATGTTTATTGATTGTCTTTCAGATTTTCTCCTAGATGCTCTAGAACTATGTAAGTATACTCTCATGGCAGTAGAGCTTTCCAGACAGTGCCAGATGGACGACGGGGGAATCCTAATGAAAGTAAATTGCTTTTGAATTTTTTCCTTAAGCAAAAGCTCTGCTACTCCATACGCACCACTTTTAAGTCACATTCATAGTCTACACAAATACTGACTTACCTCTTGTAGTTTCTTATTCTGGACCAGTGGGCATGAAGCCACTTCTTTTCCAGTCACATTTATTGCCTCTAATTTGCACAGTCTTAGGAAATATTGGGCCTCAAACAAGGCACCTCTGAGCATTGTCCTTATCTTAGGCTAACAGTTTAATTTAAAATGCCATTATTGCCCTAGCCGGTCTGGCTCAGTGGATAGAGCATCAGCCTGCAGACCGAAAGGTCCTGGGTTCAATTCCAGGTCAAGGGCACATACCTCAATTGCAGGCTTCTTCCTGGCCGGGGTCCTGGTCAGGCATGTGCAGGAAGTAACCAATCAATGTGTTTTTCTCACATCAATATTTCTTTCTGTCTTTCCTTCTTTCTTCCACTCTCTCTGAAAATCAGTGGAAAAATATCCTCGGGTGAGAATTTTAAAATAAAATAAATAACATAAAATGGCATTGTTAGCCTGGGCAGTGTGGCTCAGTGGTTGAGCATCAACCTATGAACCAGGAGGTCACATGCTCGTGTTGCAGGTCAGATCCCCAGTGTGGGGCATGCAGGAAGCAGCTGATCAGTGATTCTCATCATTGATGTTTCTATCTCTCTCCTTCTCCCTTTCTCTCTGAAATTAGTAAAAATATATTTTAAATAGATAGTAAAATAAAATGGCATTGTTATAAGCCATCGACCAGAAGGAACGTTATATTTGACCATCACATTGCATTTGACTCTAATATCCCTGATTCTGGATTCTGCTTGGTGAGGATAGTGTTGTGTGCTTTGGAGTTTCCTTATGAGTATCTTTTCTGTGCGATTTGGTCTTTAGACTTCCTTTGGAACACATAAAGACCCATATGAAGAGTGGTCCTACAGCGACTTCTTCAGTGAGGATGGAATTGTTCTTGAGTCGCAGATGGTGCTCCCTGTTATTTACGAGCTGATTTCATCACTGGTCCCTCTAGCTGGTAAATCTCATTCGTGGCCTTATTGTCTGTGTATCTGCTTTATTGACAGGAGTTTAAACTATAGAGGTTTGGAACTAGAACTACAACATAGTAACGTAGACGAACCTCCCTGGCATCATGCTGAGCAAAAGAAGCCAGGCACAGAAGAATGTCTCTGTGCTGTGCATATGTGTTCCACGGGAGAGTTATTGTCTTGAGTTTTATTTAATGTATTCTCTTTTGTAGAAAGCAAGAGACATCCCCTGGATTCTACGAGTTTACCATACTGCTCCATTAGTGAAGGTATTTGACATCAGAAATGCACGGCCTTTGTATGATGATTTTGTAAATATACCAATGTAGAAATTCCTTAAAATCCTGACTATGACTCTGACTTAATGTTCTTAATATAGTTATTTATTTACTAGAGGCCCAGCGCACAAAATGCGTGCGCGGGTACGGTTCCTAGGCCTGGCCTGCAATCAGGGCCATCTTCCCAGCAGCTGGCCCCACCCCCCGCTTTCCCCCACCCCTAGTTCCCAGTTCGCCATTGGGCGATTGGAGCCTGCTGGCCGGGGAGGGACCAAGAGGTTGGTTGTTCCCACCTGCTCGCCGGTGGGTCACCCTCTGTGTGAGGGGTGACTGGCGGGGCGGGGGCCTTGGCCTGGCTCCACCCGCGTCCTCTGCCACCCACTCCTGGTTCCCCGTTCGCCATCGGGTGATGGGAGCCTGCCGGCCAGGGAAAGGGCCCAAGAAGTGGTCAGTGCGCCTCAATGACTGGTCGAGTGGTTGTTCCACCACTTGCATATTACCCTTTTGTTATATAGTATTACTGTTACGTTGTTATTCTTTCAAAGGGTCAGAAAACTATGTGATTAGGCTTTATAGCCTTAACTTTTGAAGCTGTTCATAAAATTTGGTCTTCCAAGTGGAGAAATGGTTTTCTCAGGTAATGATTTAAGCATCTCAAAATAGGCAAGTCACAATCAAAATACCTCATAATCTAGTGGACATCAAGATTTTCTGGCTTAAATCAACCTGCATTGTTGACTCATTTACTAACTTGGAGACCATTATCTGCAATGAAAAAGTAATTCTGTCCCTCAAAACAATTTCTAATAATTTGATCTAATTTGTTCAAAAATACCTAAATATTAAAATACTTTTATCATTTCACAGGAGACAGCCTTACTATTTTACCTAGCATAAATTCCATCTCCGCCCTGCTTCAGTGCCTGCAGGAATCGAGCCAGTGGGAGCTGGCCCTGAGATTTGTCGTTCTTTCATTTGGTACCTGTCTTCAGTACTCTGTGTCAAACTTCATGGATGCCAGTTTGAGTGAAAAGGTACAGTTTGAGAACAAATACTTTGGGTGAATACATACACAGAAACACTGCCAAACAGAGGCATTTGGGGTCCACATTTTCCTATTTGGCTCTATAACAAGGAAATCAATAATTCATCATATTTAAGAAACATTTGTTGAGTGTCCCTAAGATTCAGATGGTGTTCAGATCCTTGCACACATTTCATATTCAATCTTTGCCACAACCCCAAGACTCCCCGTTTTCCAAACGAGGAAACCTCCGAGGCCAGGGGTCTCATGAGGCCAAAACTCTCTGTCTGCTGTTTGTTCTGTTGTGGCCCAAATTATACTTACTACCCGACAGCATCAGTGAACAGATTCTAGAAGACAAACTGCCTGTTATAACTTGCCTTTGAAGCTGGTCTCAGGGGATTGCGATCATTGCTACTACTCTGCTGCTATTTATTAAATAACAATTTTTTTAAAATGAACTTCATTGAAGTCTAGCTTTCAAAATTAAAATGCACATGTTTGAAGTTTGTCAACCAATTTATTCACCTTGTCAACAACACCGCAATCAAGATATAGACTCAAAGGTACAGACTGATTTAAAAATCTAGATATTTGAGGCCAGCCAGTGTAGGTTAGTGGTGGAGTGTTGACCTATGAACCAGGAGGTCACAGTTCAATTCTCGGTCAGGGCACATGCCCAGCTTTTGGGCTCTATCCCCTGTGGGGGGCATGTAGGAGGCAGCCGGTCAATGATCCTCTCTCATCATTGATGTTTCTATCTCTCTCTCCCCTCTCCCTTCTGCTCTGAAATAAATAAAAATATTTTTTAAATAAATAAATAATGAAAAATCTAGATATTTGAAAAGGTCCTTTTTGCCCTTTCCCAGTTCTCCCCCAGCCCCAGCTTTCTGTCTATAGATTAATTGTCCATGCCTTTTGCATATATTGATGAAAGTTTTCACAATGATGCATAGAAGTGGACCTAACAGGTTTTTTTGTTCTTTCCTAAAAGCTGTTTGGAGAGGCCATGTTAGTTAACTCAAGGAAAGTCATGGTGGCACTGAAAGAGAAAGCCATTACGTTTGTCAGGGGCAATGCTACAACACTGTTGCACAAAGTGAGTATTTGTTCTTGATAAGCTGTTTTGTTTTGGATGTGGTTTTTTCTCTCTCTTCTGATTGCTTCTGATGTCTCAGGTTAAGAGTGAAGAGGGAGCCCAGCCCACATGGTTCAGTGGTTGAGGTCACAGTTTGATTCCCGGTCAGGGCACATGCCCAGGTTGCAAGCTCGATGCCAGTGTGGGGCATGCAGCAGGCAGCCGATCAATGATTCACTCTCATCATTGATGTTTCTATCTCTCTCTCCCATTCTCCTCCTCTGAAATCAATAAAAATGTATATATTTTTTAAAAAGAGTGAAGAGGGGGAGGGGATTTGAAGAAAGTGATGAGATAGTCATTCAAAAGAAAAGGTAAGGTTACTGTGCCATAAAGAACACAATCATTTTTTTTGTTTTGTTTTTTGTTTGTTAATACTCATCCAAGGATATTTTTCTATTGATTTTAAGAGAGAGTGGAAGGGAGGGAGAGAGACAGAGAAACATCGATGTGAGAGAGACACATCAATTTGGTTGCCTCCTGCATGCACTTTGACCAGGGCCAGGGATCGAGCCTGCAACCAGGTTCATGCCCTTGACCAGAATCAATCCCGGGACCCTTCAGTCTGCAGGCCAATGCTCTATCCCCTGAGCCAAAACTGGCCAGTGCTAGAACACAATTCTTATAGTTGCTTTCCTTAAACTTCTAATATTGATAAAGGAGGGACATTACAACTAAACAAACAAGTTGGAACTGTGTTACAATAACTAACCTTGTGTGAAACGCTTGTTCTTTAATAGGGTCTGTAATTAAATTTAATGACGAACTTTTAGAGCCCATTTTCCGTTTTGATTGTAAAGAATTTGCTTCTCTGGGTGTTTTCTTCCCATAGGTATTCAATTGTCGCCTGGTGGATCTTGACTTGGCATTGAGTTACTGCACTCTCTTACCCCAAAAAGAAGTGTTTGAAAATCTCTGGAAGCTCATCGATAAAGCATGGCAGAATTACGACAAAATTTTGGTATGACCTGGGAGCGCACACCGTTAATACTTAAAATATTGAAGATTAAGCCCAGCTGGCATAGCTCAGTGGTTGGGGATCAATCTATGAACCAGAAGGTCACGGTTCGATTCCCAGTCAGGGCACATGCCCGGTTTGCGGGCTCAATCCCCAGTGTTGGGTGTGCAGGAGGCAGCCAATCAATGATTCTCTCTCCATTGATGTTTCTATCTCTCCCTCTCCCTTCCTCTCTGAAATCAATAAAAATATATTTTAAAAAAATATTGAAGATTTGGGGGAAAAAAGGAAGTTGGCTTTGTCATCAGATCTTAAGATTTCACAGAAGGAATGTCTTACTAACTCACTTGGTTTCTACCAGCTTTTGCTTGACTAGTGGTACTTTGGTGAATGTATGCAGGTCCTAAGCATTGCTCAACCAAAAGAATTACAATGTTTTATTTCTTAAAATCTGTATGCAGCCATAGACCGCATTTCTTATGTTACTCTAGTGTATTTGAATCCTTTGAGCTATGACATTGTTCTTTTTTGTAGGGCAAAGTTTAATTAATGCAAAATTTCTCTTCGATGTGTGTGTTTTAAAATTTGCCCTGGGGGAGGGGGAGTTGCTTTTGCAGGATAACTAAAATTTGGTCTTTTCTTATGAAGGGAAGCCAGGCTAAATTTATGGCATCATGCCAAAAGCTGAATGACCTGAATGTTGTATAAGCAATGACTGTGTACAGAGCAATATATAGCATGTCACATTATTAGCAAAAAGAAAGGTTATGATTTTTATTGTTGGTTTTCATCTAAAAGGTGTTGGAACATATTCTGTGTGCAGCTGAATTTTAATTGTTTTCATTTTTTAGGCAATATCTCTGGTGGGCTCTCAGCTGGCCAGTCTCTATCACGAAACAGAAATGGAGCTCAGATTTCGTGAACTCAGTACTGATGCCCAGTGGGGTATTCGCCTTGGTAAACTTGGTGTAAGTATTCTCTGTGGCACCGAAAATTCCATACATTCTAATATCTTCCCAGTTAGAAAACTTAGAGATCTCGGTCTTTACTTTTGGGGAGAGAAATATATGTATATATGTATATGTATGTATGTATATATTAAGTACACTTATTGGTGCTTTCAAAGAAGTAGAGGCCTTTTGTCTCATTTTCTTTATATTTTTAAGGAAATTAAAAGAGGCTTGACATCATTTTCATCTGTTTACCTTTCTCATTTATAGGAATATGTCTAGCATTAATTGACATTTATACTATTTCAGGCCTAGCCTTTAGCCTCATACTTTTGTGCTGCTATACTTGGTTTAAGATAATATTAAAATGTATGTACAGGTGCACTAAGCTTTAAGAACTCTGACTAGGGAAAAGTAAGTGGCCCTTATTTTTACTTGGCATACACAAACAAAATCCTGTTTTCTTGACTATAAGTGTAAAACATTTTATTTAATTTGCAAATAGTTGACCTACCAAGAATGTAACCACTACAGAAATGGTATGTGTTTTGGGGTGTAACTCCTATGCAGTCATGGGACTGGTTGTTGCTAACAACCAAACTTACCAATGAAGAGGCAAGGGTTAGTGTGACTGAGAGGGATTTTGGACCCATCACAAAATATACCTGAAGTCTCCGAATGGTGGTCAAATTGGGTAGTGTGCTAAAAAAACAAGTTGGGGGAGTCTCAGAAAAATGCTTTTCTATAAAAAAAAGGATAGTAAAAAGGCACAATACGATGGTGCCCTTATTCTAATGCATTTCAGTTTAGTGGGGTTTTTTGTTTTGCTCTTTTTATTTCTAGATTTCTTTTCAGCCGGTTTTCAGGCAACATTTTCTCACCAAGAAAGACCTCATTAAAGCTCTTGTGGAGAATACAGATATGGACACAAGCCTCATTCTGGAATATTGCAGGTAACTCTTAAAACTTGAATGGTATTTTTGCTGTTAGCCATACAAACTGTGGCAATCCTTACCGTGAGAACACAGTAGTAGGGATGATTATTACGTGTGGTCCCCAGACCTCTGATACTTTTTTTTTTTTTTTTTCCCAATTGATTTCAGAGAGAGGAAAGGAGAGGGAGAGACGGATAGAAACATCAATGATTGGAGAGAATCATTAATCAGCTGCCTCCTGCACACCCCCTATTGGGGATCTAGCCCAAAACCCGGGCATGTACCCTGACTGGGAATCAAACCGTGACTTCCTGGTTCATAGGTCAACACTCAACCACTGAGCCACATTGGCTAGGCATGGTGTTTTCTTTTGCTCATCCTCAAACTGAATAAATCCAGGATTAAATTCTCTTAAGATATCACCTTTTTGAGTGTTTTCCCAAACTCCCCTCACAATAAGCATCGCCTAGGACACATGATTAAAAATACAGATTCCTGGGCCCTGCCCTGGTGTTTCTCCGGCAGGTCTGGGCAAAGGCCCAGGAATCTGATCCTTAATAGGAGCTGCAGATGACTCCCTCAGTCAGGGACGTTTGGGAGTATTTTTGTGAGCAATTAAACTTCTAACTCAGATCAATTTAGGAGCAAGGTAATCTTAAATACAAAATCAGTGAAGAGGATTTAGGGAGAATTTTTAAAAATAGTTTACTAAGTGAATAAAAAAATTAAATGTTAAATGTTACTTACAGATACAATTTACTGTGATGAGTAGGAATAGATGATTGGTAATTTATATCTTAGATGATTCTAATAGAATGACCAATTTCCTGGCACATTATTAGTTTCAAAGAGCTTTCACACACATCTCATTTAATTTTTACAGTTTTTATTGCATATTGTCGTCAATTTATATATCTCTTGCCTAGATAGACTTCAGTCTCATCTTGAGCATAAATACCTTCAATTTTAAGAAGAGCTGTGTGCTCTCTCTGGTTCCGGATATCCTGCTAATAGCCGCAAAAGTGATCTTGGACCACAGCCTTCCAGACGTATTGGTCGTTTTAGGGGTCCTGGTGCCAACAGGCCTCCACAGGCTCCAAGGTGGCGGAAGAGCAAGAATAACCTTTGATCTTTTTTTTTAAAGGCAATAGTTAACTCCGGTGACAGATTAGCTGGTTGACTGTAAGACTGGACAACAGGAGGGTTAGATTTCAGCGATAGGAGCAGGGAGTTAAGTTTTCCGAGAAATTTGTGTGGAAACGCATGCATTTGCGGGGATTGGTATGTAACCGAATACTTCTCTTAGCACCTTTCAGCTGAACTGTGATGCAGCTCTTCAGCTGTTCATCGAAACACTGCTCTACAACACGAACGCCAGCCACAGCCAGGGGGACGTGAGCTCGGCCTCCGCAACGCAGCAGCATGCCAGGCTCCTGGCCAAAGCCCTGGAAATGGTGCCTTTACTGACGAGCACCAAAGACTTGGTCATCAGTCTTAGTGGGATACTCCATAAGGTAGAGTTGTGGTGAAGTGAACGTGGTCATCAGCCTGAGTGGCATGCTCTGAGGTAGAGGGGTGGTGGAATGAGCACATTGGGTCATTTTAAATGTCCCTCTCCACTTAATTAATTAGCTATATAGGAACAAATTGGAAATGTAAGCCCTGTGTTATTTTATAAACTTTTACTTTTGAAGTAATTTTAGATTTTTAATATAGCTTAATACAGCAGTTTTTCTTTTTTTAAAAAGTACATACAGCCTTTTCAGATTTTAATAAATAGCACATATTCTTTGAAAAACTAGAGAGAAAGGTATAAACCTAAGAAGTGAAAAATTTTAACTCTACTCCCATAGATAAAAATGTTAATAGTTTGGTGACTGTCTTACACTAAATATATTACCCTGTTCCTCTCTTTTTTCACTTACTATATTATTACATGTCAGTAAATAGCCATCTATCTCATTTTTGACAAATACATATTTGTTATTCCACAATATGGATGAAATCTCGGTTTTATCAGGCCTTTATAGATGAACGTTTAAATTATTTGTAATTTTTTTTTACCATAAATTGTTACAATGAATATCTTCATGCATACATGTTTGCCTTCTTTAATTATTTTTGTTATTTTTTGTTAGGAGATCTGAGAGTTGGAATTTGTAGGTCAAGAGGTAGTTTGGTGGTGGGATGAAGTTAGATGGAAGGAGAAATAAGATTATAAGAAATACTTCAGTTTTATATTTTGCTTGCACTTTGGCCAAAAATTATATATAACTTGCTCAAAATTTTTAGGTACCATAAAGATCATCTTCCCACTTTGTTCAGTGTTATTCATGTGCCTTGGGTTGGCATTTAAAAAATGAAAAAACAAAACAAAAAACTAATGACGTGTAAGTAGAAACAGAACAAAGAGAATACTTCCTTTTTATAAACATATAGATGCCACCCAGTTTTGTTTTGTGTGTTTTTTTTCACATTTTCATTTTATTTTTATTTTTTATTTTTTAATTGTTTGAAGTATTACAAATCGTATAGTACATATGTCTCCTTTTTTTTTCCCCCCATTGACCTCCCCCCGGCCTCCCCTTCCCCCCAGTACATGCTTTTACCTGCCCCCGCCCCAGTGTCTTGTATCCATTAGTTATGCTTATATGCATGTGTACAAGTCCTTCGGTTGATCTCTTACAGCCCCCCCCCGCCCCCCCACCACCCAGTTAATTATTCATGTCTGTATATGATTAGAGCTGGAATGGCAACCTTGGAGAAATTTGCTTAGAGGCCACACTCTTAGTTATGTCATTTCCAAGAAAAGGTCAGTTTCCTTCTATTCTAATTTTCCCATCATAAATGGAAGAAATAGAATTTTAATTTTATAATCTTCCAAAATTATAAAATTTTAATATATTTATCTCTTTTAGGGTTTTAGGACTGTAAGAACCTCTTTCTTTATTAAAACAACATTGCTTTATCCAGCTTTTTAAAAAAGGCATTTTGAGACATTTTAAAGCATGTGTGTTTATCCTAATAGAACTAATTTTAGAAGTGAGAAAGTTTGTTTTTTAAAGAATAATCTAATTTACCATTGCTGTGCACTGAGATTTTGTATTTGTCGTCTCTGTACTATGAACATAACTGAATAAAACCAGCTACCAGCCAGGTACCATCTTCTCAGGTTTTGATATATTTTTGTTTTTATATAGTTGGATCCCTATGACTATGAAATGGTTGAAGTTGTCCTGAAAGTTATTGAAAGAGCCGATGAAAAAATAACCAACATTAATATTAACCAGGTATAACAAATATATTCTTTAATTATCTTTTTATTTTTATTTCGATCCTTAAAAAATTAATTATCCCATGTCTTTCTGGACGGTCCTTTGAGGTTCCTTAAAACTCCACGTTTTATTCTAGTTTCTTTTCTTTAAAAGGGATACAGAAATAGTTTTTTCGTGCTTCCCATATTTTTATCACTTACCTTAATTTAGTTTTTGCTGGAGCGAGGCGTTTTAAATCTAAGAACGAAGTCAGTAACAGACTGATTTGGAAAAATTAAGGCAAAACTATTAGTTATGGCGGGGGGTAGCATGTCATGTACTGTGTTGCCCACATTTGAGTCAGCTTTTCTCTATTAGTAGGTAGGTCTAGGACTCACTCCATTCTATTTCTGTACTTTCAGTAACTTAGTTTTTTTCTGAATTTTGGTCATAGTAGCTTTTATATCTTCTTTTTAAATTGGATTTTAAAAAATTAATGTGAGTTGATTCAAAAGGTAATTTATATAAGCCTGAGAAATATGAGATATAAACCAAAGAGAAGTAAAGGATATAGAGGATTAATTTTAGATCTACTGCCTCTATATTTAAAATGAAATCAAGTGTTTTGGAGATAGCTCTCAAACTATTTGAAGAGAGCATAGGGAACTGCCAAACTCTCCTTTACCAAACATCCCACCAGCAACAGGGTTCCGTTGGATTTACATGGTATAATTTCTTTCATGACCATATTAATTATGGTTTAGAAGAATAACATTAAAGGTAAAACTACAAAAGATTTCCATCATCTTGGTGAAAACAATACCGTCTCAGAAACAGAAATCTATGATGGTATAGAGTTAGGTGATTTTTTTTAATTTCAAAGAGGAAGAAAAAGGGAGAGAGAGAGATAGAAACATCAATGATGAGAGAGAATCATTGATCAGCTGCCTCCTGCATGCCCCTCACTGAGGTCAAGCCCACAATGAAACCAGGACCTCCAAATTCATACATGGGTTGACACTCAACCACTGAGCTGCACCGGCCAGTCAAGAGGTAGATGATTTTAAGACACTTAGAGTTAATTTAATCTCGAAGGAAAATGTTTCTTCTTGTGACACAGGCATTGAGTCTTCTAAAGCATCTGAAGTCCTACAGAAGAATTTCCCCCCCAGTGGACCTCGAGTATCAGTATATGTTGGAGCATGTGATAACATTGCCATCAGCCGCCCAAACCAGACTGCCTTTCCACCTAATATTTTTTGGCACGGCGCAGAACTTCTGGAAAATCCTCTGTATGTTCTTTCACTTCTTACGAATTTTACTAAGTAGCCAACGTTTTCTTCTTAAGCAAATCACACCGCCCTTGCTTCCTTTCCAGCTACGGAGCTCAGTGAAGAATCCTTCCCCACACTGCTCCTCATTTCCAAGCTGATGAAGGTATTGGGCGCCAGCTCTGCAAGACTCTTCCTTATCCTTTCACTCATCGGGTCCTGGGGAGAGGATTTTATGCTGCTTTCTTTCACCTACCAATCAGCCTTAACTTTTCTTTTTTTCTTCTTTGAAGTTTTCTTTGGACACTCTGTATGTGTCTGTCGCCAAGCATGTCTTTGAAAAAAAACTGAAGCCAAAACTAGTGAAGTCACCACCAGCTAAGTCCTCAACATTGATTAACAAGGAAATAACTAAGATCGCTCAGACCATCGAGTCCTACTTACTCTCAATAGTCAACCCGGAGTGGGCTGTGGCTATTGCCTTCAGTCTTGCCCAGGATATCCCAGAAGGTAGGGGTTCTTCCTTTAACTGCCCTTAGGATGGTCAGCTGTGTTGCTTTGTGAACTTTTAGTAAAAAACAACAAACCTACGTTTATAGTTTGAGGAGAAGCAATATGATGATTCAAAAAAGTATGTGCCCTCTCTCTTCGCTTGTTTTACTACTGAATGTTACAATGGCCCCAGCTGAGTAAGGAAGGCTCCTTGCTGCTTGCTCAGGGCGTGTGGATATGGGCTCCACCTTGACGGTGGGAATATAAATTGATGCTCAATTTCCCAATATCCAGTCATACTTCCAATAACGACTCTTAGATAGTCTCACCTAATCAAGCAGGTACACAAACACAGGTACTCGTTGCCATGGTTTTTCTTGTAACAAAAGTTGAAAAAAACTATTTTTTTTTTAAATTTTTTCATTGGTCACAGAGTGGTTTTAAAAATAGAGCATATTGCCCTAACTGGTTTGGCTCAGTGGATAGAGCATCGGCCTGCGGACTGAAGGGTCCCAGGTTCAATTCCGGTCAAGGGCATGTACCTTGATTGCGGGCACATCCCCAGTAGGGGGTGTGCGGGAGGCAGCTGATAGATGTTTCTCTCTCACCGATGTTTCTAACTCTATATCCCTCTCCCTTCTTCTCTGTAAAAAAAAAAAAATTAATAAAATATATTTTTTAAAAGATAGAGCATATTCATAGAATGGAATGCTATGTAGTTGATTTGGAAAGATGTCCAACTGTTATATGTGTATACATATATATTTTCCTTTTTATTGAAGTTATTGGGGTGACACTGGCTAAAATTACACAGATTTCATGTGCACAATTCCACATCACATCATCTGTACACTGTATTGTGTGTTCACCACCCTAAGTCAACTCTCTTTCCATCACCATTAATCCCTCCCACACTCTTCTCCACCTCTCCCTAGCCCCACACTCGAACAATCACCACACTGTTGTCTGTGCCCATAAGTTTTTCCTCTTTTTTTTTTTTTTTTTAATATATTTTATTGATTTTTTACAGAGAGGAAGGGAGAGGGATAGAGAGTTAGAAACATCGATCAGCTGCCTCCTGCACACCCCACACTGGGGAGATGTGCCCGCAACCAAGGTACATGCCCTTGACCGGAATCGAACCTGTGATCCTTGAGTCCTCAGGCTGAGGCTCTAACCACTGAGCCAAAGTGGTCAGGGCTCCTCTTTTTTTTTTTTTTTTTTTTTTTTCTTTTTTACTCAATCCCTCCACCCCCCAACCCTGCGCCCCTCTTTCCCCGCAACCGTTGTCAGCCTGGTCTCTATCTGTGAGTCTATCTCTGTTTTGCATGTTAGTTTATTTTGTTCATTAGATCCCAGAAATGAGTGAGATCATGTGGCACTTGTCTTTCTCTGACTGACTTATTTCACTTAGCATAATGCTTTCCAGGTCCATCCATGCTGTCGCAAAGGGCCAAGATATATATTAAGTGAGAACAGCAAATTGTACTGTGTGTATGATCTTATCCCATTTGGCTTAAAATGTGTGTGCGCACACACAGAAAACTTTGGAGGAATATAAGACTCAGAAATAGAAATAAAAACTAAAGAGGGGGCCTCTGGGTTTACTTCCTAGTTTGTATTTCTCTGTCCTGTTTTGGTTGTTCTTTACTATGAGCATGCATTTTTATAACTAAAAAAAACTTGCTAATTTGACTAAAATACGTTGTTTTGAAAGAATTAGGATTTGCTCTTGTCTTTATCTTTTCAGGTTCCTTCAAGATGTCCTCTTTGAAATTCTGCCTGTATTTAACTGAGAGATGGCTACAGAATATCCCACCTAAGGTGTGTCTGAGCTCTAAAATCGAAGGCTCCTCTTTCTTTTTTATTTAAATTGTGCTCACCTAGCATACCTCCTCATCCTGCCCTGGTGAGCTTTTTTCAGGGTTTTCCCGGGTTGGATGCCTAAAATGGAAAAAGAAGACGAGGCCTTTGTATTGGATCCTTAAGGATGTAACTAAGGCAGTGCCCTCCCTCCCATGATTGATGAAGAAGGATATTCTGTGTCTCCCTTGAGATTTAGAAAGCAAGCGTTTCTCTGTGCTTGGCCATTTTTAAAGGATGAAACACGTGAAAAAGCCGAGGCTTTGTTGAAGAAGCTCCACATTCAGTACCGGCGATCAGGCACAGAGGCTGTGCTCATAGCCCACAAGCTGAACACGGCAGAGCATCTAAGAGTGATTGGAAAACCAGCACATCTCATCGTCAGTCTGTACGAACATCCTAGCATCAATCTCAGAATTCAGAATGCATCTGGCAAAGACTATCCCGGTGAGGACAACACCCTTGCTATTGTTTTGTCCAAGGAGAGGTATCATTTTGATTCTCAGTTCTCTTGCATTGAGAATATGGACTTTTCTTTTTTTAATTCTTCATCTTAAATATTTTAGATATTCACGCAGCAGCTAAAGAAATAGCCGAAGTCAATGAAATTAATTTGGAAAAAGTGTGGGACATGTTGCTGAAAAAATGGCTGTGCCCAACTACAAAACCTGGCGAAGTAAGTTTGTCCTCAAGAGTATCTTTCATATCTGTTGTCTCACACTGGGAGAACTTTCTAATTAGCACAGAATCTTTTTTTTTTTTTTAATAAATATTGTTCAAATTATTACAGTTGTTCCTCTTTTCCTCCCCCCATACCTCCCATCCACCTGGTTCCCACCCCACCCTCTGCCCTTACCGCCCCCCCCCCCCGCACTGTCCTCATCCATAGGTGTACGATTTTTGTCCAGTCTCTTCCCGCACCCCCACACCCTTTTCCCCCCGAGAATTGTCAGTCCACTCCCTTTCTATGCCCCTGATTCTATTATATTCACCAGTTTATTCTATTCATCAGATTTTTTATTCACTTGATTTTTAGATTCATTTGTTGATAGATATGTATTTGTTGTTCATAATTTTTATCTTTACCTTTTTCTTCTTCCTCTTCTTAAAGAATACCTTTCAGCATTTCATATAATACTGGTTTGGTGGTGATGAACTCCTTTAGCTTTTTCTTATCTGTGGAGCTCTTTATCTGCCCTTCAATTCTGATTGATAGCTTTGCTGGGTAGAGTAATCTTAGTTGCTAGGTTCTTGCTATTCATCACTTTGAATATTTCTTGCCACTCCCGTCTGGCCTGCATAGTTTCTGTTGAGAAATCAGCTGACAATCATATGGATACTCCCTTGTAGGTAACTGTTTTTCTCTTGCTGCTTTTAATGTTCTCTCTTTGTTTTTAGCCCTTGGCATTTTAATTATGATGTGTCTTGGTGTGGTCCTCTTTGGTTTCCTTTTGTTTGGGGTTCTCTGCGCTTCCTGGACTTGTAAGTCTATTTTTTCACCAGGTGGGGGAAGTTTTCTGTCATTAATTCTTCAAATAGGTTTTCAGTATCTTGCTCTCCTGTTCTTCTGGCACCCCCATAATTTGGATGTTGGTATGCTTGAAGTTGTCCGAGACGCTCCTTACACTATCTTCATATTTTTTGATTACTTTTTCTTTTTGCTTTTCCGGTTGGGTGTCTTTGCTTCTTTGTATTTCAAATCTTTGACTTGATTCTTGCGATCCTCTAGTCTGCTGTTGGATCTCTATATGTTATTCTTTATTTCAGTCAGTGTATGCTTAATTTCTAGTTGGTCCTTTTTCATATCCTCGAGGGTCTCACTAAATTTATTGGCCTTTTCTAGAAAATTCTTGAAAAACCTTAAAACCGTGGTTTTGAACTCTATATCCAGTCGTTTGCTTTCCTCCATTTCTTTCATTTGTGACCTGTTTCTTTGTCTCCGCATTTTTGTTGCTTCCCTGAGTTGATAGAGTGGCTTTGTGTGGTAGGTGTCCTATAGGGTCCAGTGGCTCAGCCTCCCCAATTACCTGAGGTGGACACTCTTGATACACCCCTTTGTGGGCTGTGTGCACAGTCTTGTTATAGTTAAGCCTTGATTGTTGTTGGTGTCACTGGGAGGAATTGACCTTCAGGCCAATTGGCTGTGAGGATCAGCTGTGTCTATGATGGGAGAATTTCTGTGCTGGAGACACCCTTATGGGGCAGGACTTGCTTCAGTGGGGCTTTGTTGCTCACTGAGTCTGCCCCCTGAGTGTGTCCCTTATGGATCTGAGGAGTTGTAATCTGGATGGTCCCACTCTGACCCCTGGGTACACTGGCTCTTGGATCTCCAAGGAGGTGCAAATTTAGCTCTGCCTGAGGCCACCCAGCAGGAGCTAGGACAGATCTGCAGATTCCTCTTCTTTGTTTGGGTTTTGGAGGTGCCCAGATGAGGCCCAGCTATGAAGCAATGCAAGCTGCTGCGGGGCCTTTGGCCTTCTTTTGGATGTTCTGGGTCTCACTGACTCAGCTGCAGTTTACTAGGTAATTTTAGATTGCAAAGGGCCAGGCCATTCATATGCAAAAGCCTCTGCGCACAGCTGGATGGGGTTGTAAATTGGGTGGGGCGGGGTCTCAGGGAATCAACAGGGTAGAGCAAACAGCAATGGCTTCTTGTCAGCCCTGCCCTAAATGGCCCCTGGGTCTCAGTGTCCCGCAGTAATCACTGCAAGCACCTCAGAAAAAGCAGCCCTCGTGTTCCGGCCCAATGCCAGACAGTCCAGTTTCCCCCATATGAGTCTGGGTCCCCAGAGTCTCACCCAGAGTTCAGAGCAGTCGGGAGCTTGTGTCTCCTTCCCGATTGAGAAAGACAACCGCGTCCTCAGTTGACAGCCCTCTCCGCGCACGCCTTCGTACCTCTGCCTTTACTTCCGCAGCTCCTCTGAGTCTCAGTGTGCTTTTCTCTTCCCTTCTAGTTGTAGAATTTCCACTCAGCCAGCCTTCCTATGGTTCTGGATGATGTCCATTTTGTCTTTTAGTTGTAGTTTTCAAGTGGTTGTGCGAGGCAGCAAGTTCAGGTGTTTACCTATGCTGTCATCTTGGTTTCTCTCCAGGAGCACAGAATCTTAAAAGAAGAAACTTTTGTTCAATTTAGTACCTCCTATTATCTGACGTTTACTTTTTTAAAAATGTGTGTATTTTTAATGATTTCAGAGGTAAAGGGGGAGAGATTAAAAAAACATCAGTGATGAGAGAGAATCATTGATCAGCTGCCTCCTGCTCGCCCCACCTGGGATCGAGCGCACAACCCGAGCATGTGCTCTCGTTGGGAATTGAGCCGTGACCTCCTGGTTCATAGGTGGATGCTCAATCATTGGGCCACACTGGCTGGGCCACTTTTTCTTTTAGCTTAAATATTGTTTTGCAACTATTTTATCTTTTAGTTGGTGATTCCAGGTGAATATAGTTATAAAAGAAATGGCCTGGTTCTTACACTCAGATTCATGGGATTTACTTTATTTTGAAGTAATTTCAATCATACAGGAAAGTTGCAGTAGTATAAAAGAATTCCTATCTATCCCTCACCCAGCTCCATCCGAGTTCAACATTCTGCCATATTTGCTTTATTACTCTCCCTATAATACATACATATATATATATGTATGTATATATATATATTCATAATACTTTTCTGAACCATTTGAGAGTAAATTGCATATGTCATGCTCCTCTACCCTTTAATAGTTACGAGCATATTTCCTAAGATCAAGGCTTTTCTCTTACTTAACCACAGTATAATTATCAAAATCAGATAATTTAATATTGACATAATATTGATACAATACAGACTTGAATCTATAGTCCATGTTACAATTTAACCAATTGTCCCAATAATGTTCTTTATAGCAATTTCTCCCCCTGGGACCAGGATCAAGTTCAGGAATATGTGCAACATTTATTTGTTACATTTGTAATCTCTTTTAATCTAGAATAGTTCCATGACTTTTCCTTGTCCTTGGTGACACTGACATTTTTGAAGAGTAGAATCCAGTTATTTTCTAAGCTGCCCCTCAATTTGGATTTGTATAATGTTTTCTCATAAGATTCCAATTATGCATTTTGGGCCAGAGTACTATGTCCTTCTAATAAACGATAAAGAAGGACTAATAAACGATATTATGTCCTTCTCAGGGTATGACATTTGGAGGCCCGGATGTCTGTTGCCCTAATAGGTGAGGTTAATTTAGATACCTTAGCCCTAGCTGGTTTGGCTCAGTGGATAGAGCGTCGGCCCCTTCCCCAGGCCTTCACCGCACTATTGTCTGTGTCCATGAATTCTCACTTGAACCTATATTAACTCTGACGGACACTGTTTTGGAAGGGTACAGGCCAGTTTGGTTTGTAAAAAGTCTCATTGTGGGTTTGCCCATGTCAGATTTTTTAGAAATAATATCATTAAATCTAAATTTATGGAGGAATTCAGCAATCCAAATGCAGAAATGTCTGTACTGTTTCCTCTGTAAGTATTTACCAAGAACAAAATCTGGGCTTAAGTGGGCACAGAGGAGTCAGAGGCATATCTAGGCCTTTTAGAATTCGTGGTTGACTCAGGAACCAGAATGTTTTAACTTACACGTTTGGAGCTCTAAACCGAAAGTTCCTCCAGGCCAGGAACTTGGTCCGTACACAGCACCTAAAACATTGCTTTGTAAATCCCGTAAAAATATACTGAATTGGTGAACGACTCATTTAAAATTCATAGAGTCCTTTTCTTTTAAAAATTACCCAATGACTGTAAGCTTCAGGAGGACCGGAATGTTGGTTTACTCGGGGAACCCAGGTGCCCAGAACGATGCCTGGCACATAGAGAGTGCTCAGTAAATACCTTCTTGTGTGTGTGTGTGTGTGTGTGTGTGTGTGTGTGTGTGTGTGTGTAATTCTTTATTGTTGAAAGTATTGCACATGTCTCCTTTTCTCTACTGACCCCCTCCAACCCACCCCCGCGCCCCCTGCCCCAGGACCTCACTGCCCCATGGTCTGTGTCCATGGGCCATACATATATGTGTAGATATTTTCTTGACTGAATGAATGTTAGTAAACCCATTTTCTAAGCAAGAGTCTTAAAGTAATGAATCGTACTGAAGTTTCTTGCATGTAGACATTATATATATATATATATATATATATATATATATATATACACTTTTATTGATTTCAGAGAGGAAGGGAGAGAGAGATAGAAACATCAATGATGAGAGAGAATCATTGATGGGCTTGCCTCCTGCACATCCCCTACTGGGGATCGAGCCGGCAACCTGGGCATGTTCCCTTGACCGGAATCGAACCTGGGACCCCTCAGTCCACAGGCTGACGCTCTGTCCACTGAGCCAAACTGGCCAGGGTTAGACATAATTTTTATATTGAGTTTTTCATCTAATAGATTTTACATAATTTTATCTAGCTCAACAAACTTTATTAAGTTTCAACTTTTTTTTCTTCTTTTTTACTTTCTCAAAGAACCCATCAGAAATATTTGAACTTCAAGAAGATGAAGCACTGCGAAGGTATTCTTTCTTTGCTTATATTTATCTATATCCGTTTGCCCAGTAGGAATCTCACTAGTAAATTTGTCAGGGGTCGGTTTTGAAAATCCTTTTATGATAGAGCTTGGGTCAGTCTCTGAGAAGAATCAATTCTTTGATATATGGCTGTGAGCAGGTATAAGTATCTCCAGTGCAATAAATAAGAAGCAGCCGAGATTCAGAATTTCTGAACCTTCAATGAGTTCCTACTAATGTCGAGGCCTCTTAGAACACCTTTCGCAGAGACTGCACCTCAGGCAACGGAACACTTCCAGTTAGCTGAGACCGTGGCCCAAGGCCCCGGTATGTTTTCTCCCTCTGCTGAGCTGGGTTGGCTCAGACGTGGGCCACCAGGATTTCTTCCCCTTCCAACCTGAGACTGAGACCAAAAGAGGCACGTCAGTGTCATCCGGTGTGCTCAGTCTGGTTGGTCACGACCTGCTCTCCTGAGAAGACTATCTGGGCCCGAATCAGAAAGAATGTGGGAACCCATTAGTGATGCCTGGCCTGGGCGTGGGAGAGGGCGTGGTGACACACATGCTAGCTTTCTGCCATTCCTAGTCTAGGCCAGAAGTAGGTCAGGTCAGCCAGGAAGCCCTGTATCAGCTCTGGAGATCTGAGCAAGGACGTGGAAGGACAAACCCAAGGAAAGAATCTCTCCTGGTTTGGACAGAGCTGCCCCCCCCCCACCCCCCATCCCGTGCTGCCCACCGCCTCATGGCCTCCTTTCCTCTGGACTTCGCCATATGCTTGCGCAGTGTTGGGGACAGAGGCACCTTTGGCAAGCACGAGGCAGGTCCTGGGTTGTCTGACTAAATTAGCCACAGGGAAGTCGTGGAAACAACTCAAGAGAGTGAGAGAATCCCAAGAAAGGAATCCCAAAAGGGATTTTTCCCCTCATGCCTGTTTCGTAACTTCCGGCCTTTTCCCACTGAAAGCTCCACACCCCACACCCGCCCAGGACGCACAGTGCCACTAATCCCATCCTGTGAATGAAGACAGAATCGTCCATGCGTAGTAGTCGGTGTATTTTGCAGCTGTGGTTTGTGTTAATTTCTTAAATAGAATTTAAATGATCAGAGATCAACTAGCCATTTTATAGATGAGAAAACTGTTTATTGTGTTATCATCTAGGTCAGTGGTCGGCAAACCGCGGCTCGCAAACCGCGGTTTGCCGCTCTGTTGACTAATGAGTTTGCCGACCACTGATCTAGGCAAAAGGGAAAGCAAAAATGTCCTTGACCCATAACCCTTCAGATCTCTGTTTGGGATGCCTAGTGACTTTCTCTGTGTATCTAAATATAACTTTTAAAAACGTTTTTCAGAGTCCTGTATCTCCTCCAGTCTCGTCCAATTGACTATAGTTCAAGAATGCTGTTTATATTTGCAACATCAGCTACAACTGTAAGTCCTAGGAACTTAGTCAAACCTCATGTCCTGCATCTCAGCTTAATATTTTTCTCTGCATACTTGCCATGCTCAATACCATTAACAGGTGATTAAGATAATGCTCACTTGTGTACTTATTCAAAGTATGCCTTACTTTGTAATATCTGCCAAACTCCATTTATGCTGGCTTCTGTAACATCCTGCTTAGCAAACTGAATGGTGTGCCAGTTCCCACAGGTTATCTACACTCATGGTTGCTAATTCCCTGGTTGGTCAGCATTCCTAATAGCAAGGGGCCAACGAGAGAAAACTCCACCCTGGCCTCGGGGCCCTGCACAACCTGGCTTCCCCTCCAGTCACGCACTGAATTTGAGCGGGACCGAACCATCCCTTTTGTTTCCCCTAAAGGCAGCACGGCCCCTTTGCTTTCAGGCTTGTGCAGGTAGAAATGTGTGGAGGCCATTGGAACCCAGGGAGACAAAGGTGTAGCTAGAAGGATAGGAGGAAGGAGAGGGGGAAAGAGAGAAGCTAAGGGTGTGTCCTGGACAGCAAGAGGGAAATACCCCCTTTTTTTATTTTTTTAATATATTTTATTGATTTTTTACAGAGAGGAAGCGAGAGGGATAGAGAGTTAGAAACATCGATCAGCTGCCTCCTGCACACCTCCTACTGGGGATGTGCCCCCAACCAAGGAACATGCCCTTGACCAGAATCGAACCTGGGACCTTTCAGTCCGAAGGCCGATGCTCTATCCACTGAGCCAAACCGGTTAGGGCAGTGGTCGGCAAAGCGCAGCTCACGAGCCACATGCGGCTCGGGAACTGCGGTTTGCCACTCTGTTGACTAATGAGTTTGCCGACCACTGGGTTAGGGCAAGGAAATACCCCCTTTTTTCAGTTATTATTTCAGGTAAAGATGGCACTCCAGGAAAAGTGGCTCGTTCAGCTCGAGGTACAAGCGCTTTCCCCTGAAAAAACCATCACGCTGCAGCATGCCTTACGCACACTTCCCATTTGTCAGACAGAATATTCATGAGTACATTTTAATTAATTAATATTCAAATGTGCGCTCATATTGATCTATTCAAGAGTTGAGGTTTAATCAAATTGATTTTTACTGCTTCATCGAGAACCTTCTTGAGTGGAGGTCATCACTCATCTTCAGTGCTGCCAGAGCGGGGCCGTGAAGGATGGGTACAGCAGCGTTGCCACAGGGGGGTGTCCCTTCCTTGATTCGAACCAGCAGTGTTACTAGGAAAACAGTTTTGACCGTTCCCTCTTGAATGAGTTCTAGGAACACTCCTCAGGGTTCCATGAACCATACTTTGCCAACTACTGACTCCCTCAGAGTGGAGATTGACTTCAAAATTTTTTTAAAATGATGTTGCTTATGTTACCTGAGCTTTGACTCAAGCACAGCACGCAAACATGCAGCTCCCCAAACCGTGTTGGTTTTACAGACATTAGATATGCGCCAGTTAACCTTTGCCCACCGAACACGGGCTCTTCAGTGTCTCCTGTATTTGGCTGACAAGGAAACCATAGAATCTCTCTTCAAAAAGCCCATTGAAGAAGTCAAGTAAGTAGACTTTTAAAAATTGTGTTAAGAAATAGGTAACAACAAAAAGAAACAGCAGCAGGTTGTTGTTTGGAAAGGTCCCTGGCAGGGCCGTGGTTTGGAAGAGGGCATTAGCGAGGCGTGGAGACGGGCCTTGGATGACCTTGACATGTTGGCAACAGGAAAACAGGCCTGTGAGAAGCTCTCCTTCCCCTCGTTCCTGCGAGACCTTTAGACACTGAGTGTTTTCTTCCTCTTGCTCAAATTGATGTCTTCCTAATATGATATTCAGTGAATCTTTTCAGAAACCTAAAATAGGCATTTAAAAACAAACAGGCCTAATTTATCCAGATGGTGGCTTTTATTTTAAGTGTAAACGTGGCCTAAGAGAATGTTTACTGTGAATGCCTCTGTTTTCCAGATCTTACTTGAAATGTATAACTTTCCTGGCGTCTTTCGAGATGTTGAATATGCCCATCACCTATGAGTCATTTTGCAACAGCCCTAAGGAAGGCATGGTTAAGGGTCTATGGAAAAACCACAGCCACGATGCCATGGTATGTACACCAAGTCGCCCGTCATCTCAGCTTCCTGAAAGACAAAACCAGAGAAACTGTTCCCGAGCAAGTCTGCTGCTGGAGACCTTTTCTTCTGGCCTGTCCCGGCGGGTGACGAGGCGACTTGGGAGTCCCTTACTCTCTTCCTGAAGGCTAAGGCCATGCCTGTCAAGGAGAAATAATCCTTCCCAAGGCCTGTCTCTCCTCGTCTGGATGAGAGAAGAGATGTCCCTGGGTAGGAAGGGGCATAGCTTCACTTCCTCCTCGTTGTTTGTGGGGAGCTGGTCTCCGAGGCAGTGGGAACCCAGGTGGTTGGATGCCTTTTGCAGAGCCGGTTTGATTGTCTGGTGCCGGATAGCAGCACGGTTTTTCTTTCTCCTTTAGGCAGTGAGACTGGTGACTGAGCTTTGCTTAGAATACAAAATCTATGACCTGCAGCTGTGGGACAGACTCTTGCAAAGGCTTCTTGGCTTCAACATGGTAAGACTTGGTACCCTACCCTGCAGTGTCGTTTCCCGCTCTGGCCCAGCAGTGCTTCAGCAGTGGCCGGCGATGCTCGTTACTGAACAGATGCATGCTGCAAACGTTCGCCCTCCCTGGCTCAGGACTTCGTGTGAGGCCAGAGGAAGTGCAGACTCAAAATGAATCAAAGCTCCCGGGAAACAGAGGGAGGGAGGGCTCCCTGGGCTCGTTTGATATTTGTGGATGTGTAAGCGAACTGCTCCGGTGGTTCTCATGGAAGACAGATTTGACTGATATCCTTTGAAAGAATCTGATATGTCATGTGGAGATTTTCTGTTTTGGTGATCTTCGGGACATTTCAGTAGTTGTTTATTTTCCCACAGATTCCATATCTAAGGAAAGTTTTAACAGCCATTTCTAGCATCCATCCTTTGTGGCAGGTATGTAATTTTTTTTTTTAAGTAAGTTTTATAGAATTTAATCTCTGTACGCTCTGGCCTTGTGACTGCTGGGCACTCTGGGTTAGTGATTGTCTCCTTAGTAAAGAACAGAACTGATCTGCTGTGGGATGATGTCCCTGACAGTGGTGCTCACAGTCGGAACACCCAGCTCCGATGCCACCTCCTCCCAGACCTCACTGTCCCCAGTTCTCCAGGCTCCGTGCATCACCCCTCACAGCGCTGACTCATCCGTGATGGTTGGCAGAGCACAGTTTACCTTAATTACATGTTTGACTGCCCCTCACAGACTCTGAAGATCTTTAAAGTCAGAGACCGCGTCATCTTCTAAATTTCCTAAGTTGTGCACCCGCATCATCATTATTACATAAAAATGTATAATGTATTGGTGTCGTCCAGATTGTTACATATCAACACATGTAGATCTCATTTTTTAAAAATTAAGACGTATACACACACACACACACACACACACACACACACACACACTAGCCAGTTTGGCTCAGTGGATAGAGCCTCACTTCACGGGCTGAAGGGTGCTGGGTTCGATTCCAGTCAAGGGCATGTACCTCGGTTGCAGGCTTGATCCCAGGCCCTGGTCAGGGCACATGCGGGAGGCAACCAATCGCTGTGTCTCTCACATTAATGTTGCTCTTCTCTGTCTCTCCCCCTCCCTTCCGCTCTCTAAAAAGCAATGGAAAAATATCTTCGAGTGAGGATCAACAATCAAAAAAATTTATAATTCACGTGTAAAATTCACCTTTTTAAAATGTACAATTAAGTGGGGTGTTTTGGTTTTTTTAATTGAGAGAGAGAAGTGTCGATTTGTTGTAACTGAGCTACCCGGCCAGGGCTGCTGAAAAATTATCCTACAATCTAGTAACCTCAAACACAGAGTGTCAACGGAGGACTTTGGTTGAGCATCCAGCATGTCAGCTCTGGGTGTGCGTGTTGTGACTGTAAAGTAGCTTCTGCTAACCCAGGCGTGCATTCTGACACACTTGTCCCCACAGGTGCCCTACTTCAGCAAGGCCTGGCAGCGTGTGGTCCAGGTCCCACTGCTTTCAGGTATTGTCCCCTCCTCTGGGCCACGGAGGGTAGCATTTTGTGGTTGTGCATGTGTACACATTGTTTTTGTTTGTTCATTTCATTTTCAGCCTCTTGTCCTTTAAGCCCCAGCCAGTTATCAGATTGTTGTGAGAGTCTCATTGCTATTCTCGAGTAAGTGAATCATTTGTTTTCCTACCAAAAAGAAATCCAATTTTTTGCTTGTAAACTTCCTTTTTAATAGATATCTGGTGTGGGTAGTTTCTTTTTCTTGGGAAGGTAAACATACCACTTGTTTTTAAATTAAATATCTCTTATTTTTATAATGTCAACTTCCATGTGTGGTACCACTGGTAAACGATATTCCATTGGTCCCCAAGTGTAATGTGAGGATAGAGTACTGTTTGTGACTACCCTGAGTGACACAGTGTTGTCTCATAGAAAGTTTGTCTTTATGTGGAGGCTTTCAGACATAATCATAGCAACAGCCAGCGGTCTGCATTCCTGTGGGTAGATCCTTTTGCTGCAGGAAGAATGCCATAGCAGACTTGAATTACTCACTGCTAAGCAGGTGTTATGCACCAGCACTTCAGTGTCTAAAATTACAGAAAGCTCAGGCAGGTAATAAGTGTGGGACCCTAGAAATGAGGGATTCGGACAGTGTCATCTCATGACTAATCGTGTGCTCTCTCAAAGATGTCCCGTTTCGGATGATCTCGACATGATTGGAGTCGCCAGGCAGTATGTCCAGTTAGAGCTTCCAGCTTTTGCATTAGCCTGTCTCATGCTCCTGCCCCACTCAGAAAAAAGACACCAGCAGATTAAGGTATCTTGGAAATTACGCCTCTGGGGCTGCCAGAGAAATGCAAGGTCTTAGAATTGCATGTTCCCTGAGAAAGGGTGCGTTCTCTTTTCACCAAACCAGCAAAGCAGGGGTACATCAGTATGGACAGGGCAGGATTGGGGGGTGGTTAGTGGAAGGTAAGACTGGAAGATAGATGGAGGCTAGTCTGAGGGATGCCTTAAGAGTGCATCTTTGTTAGTAGGGAACAGTCAGTTTTCCCAGAAGAGTTAAGTGAAATGATCAGAAATATTTCAGAAGGAGTAATCCACGTCAGCTGGACCAGAGGAAAGAGGGGTCAAGAAATGAAACTCTGGGGAAGCTCTTCTTATCTCACTAAATCCATGCGTAGCAACCTTGTGGAGAGGCCAGGAAAGCGTGAGGGGATCAGTCCCCAAAGTAGGTGGTAGCAATGAATGAAAATGAGCTAGAGGAGAAGACTGCGGAGGGCAGCTTGACTTCGTGGCTGGGGGTGGGAGGTAGAAGAGAGCGGAGAGTCAGGTCTTGTGTGTGGGTGCCACAAAGGGAGCCGCAAGCATTCCAAGGACAAAACTTAAAAAAATAAGTTGCCGTTTGGTTCAGTGGTTAGAGCACCGGCCCTCGGACTGAAGGGTCCCATGTTCGATTCCATCCAAGGGCACGTACTTCAGTTGCAGACTCGATCTCTGGCCCCGTTCGGGGAGTGTGTGACAGACAACCAGTCAGTGTGTCTCTCTCACATCAATGTTTCTCTCTCTGTCTCTCCCCCTCCCTTCCACTCTCTAAAAATCAATGGAAAGCTCTAGCTGGTTTGGCTCAGTGGATAGAGCATTAGCCTGTGGACTGAGGGGTCCCGGGTTCGATTCCCAGTCGGGGCACATGTCCTGGTTGTGGACTTGATCCCCGGTAGGGGGCGTGCAGGAGGCAGCCGATCCATGATTCTCTCTTATCAGTGATGTTTCTATCTCTCTCTCCCTTCCTCTCTGAAATCAATAAAAATCTATTTTTTAAAAAAATCAATGGAAAAATATCCTCAGGTGAGGACAAACAAAACAAACTCATCCCTGTTGTAACACAGAACAAGTAGAACAAAGCGTCTGGAAATGTTTCATTTGTCGTTTGTTCTATCATTTTGTTTTTTTCAAAGCCGTCTGTGCTTATCTTTGATTTGTTCTGACTATTCATAACCTCATCTGTTGCTGCTCTTCAGAGTGTGAGTATTTAAATAGATTCCTTTTGGCACTTAGAATGACAACATGCTTATTATTAAATAGCTCTTACTGTTGGAATGGGCATTTTTGTAAGGTGCTTCTTACCTTATTTCAATAATTTTTGGTTAACAGAGGCATTTTTTTCCTATAATAGAAATCCCTTAGGCCCTGACCGGTTTGGCTCAGTGGATAGAGCGTTGGCCTGCGGACTGAAGGGTCCCAGGTTTGATTCCGGTCAAGGGCATGTACCTTGGTTGCGGGCATATCCCCAGTGGGAGGTGTGCAAGAGGAAACTGATCGATGTTTCTCTCCCATCGATGTTTCTAACTCTCTATCTCTCTCCCTTCCTGTCTGTAAAAAATCAATAAAATATGTTAAAAAAAAGAAAAAAAGAAATCCCTTAGGATATTTCAAATTTAAAAAATGAATACTTTACAGATTTGACAGACATGAGTAGTGATTATGCTTTTCCGTCAACTATGTTTTGATTTGTTTCTCTAGAACTTTCTGAACTCCTGCAGCCCTCAGGTCATTTTACAGCAATTGGAGGAGCATATGAGTACTGGCCAGCTGGCAGGGTTTTCACATCAAGTAAGAGAAAATTTCACCTCCTTTTTTTTTTTTTCACCTCCTTTTTGCTATGAAAAATTAGGTATTAGAATAGGTATTAGAAAGTAATCGTTTTCCCGAAACCTGGATGAAGCAGAAAATTACTATCTCAGTCTTTTTGTTAATACATACAATTCATTTGCTTTTATTAAAACCTATACATTTTGTAACGATGGGGACCCTGGCTGTCTTGTTTATTGCTCTGCTTTATAAAAAGTCCCAAAGTGCTTAACCACAATCACTTCTTACTTATTTACTGTATACAGTACTGAAAGGGGCCAGCACAGTCCCCGTTCCCCCTGCCCATCCCCTCACAAAAGAGAGAGTTACATCACAATAATAACCTCACTCCTGATTGTCAGAAATGTTTCGGAATTAACTAGGACTTGGTATTTAACACATTGTTAATATGACGATACCTGTCATTCTGTAGATTCAAAATCTGGTTCTGAATAATATCAGAAATAAGAAGGAGTTTGGGATTTTGGCAAAGACAAAATACTTTCAAGTGTTGAAACTGCACATGATAAACACCAACAACATCACTGACCTGGTAAACTATTTGGCAAATGAAGTAAGGTAAGTCAATTAAAAAAAAACTTACCATAGAATGTCCTTAAATTGTATCTTTATTTTGGAGGAAAATATCAAACAATTATAGAGCTGTTTGGTTGTAACTCAAGGCTCCAAACGTTACCTTGTAGCATTACTACCAGTACCCAGAGACCAGTTGTCTTGTAGCCCAGTCCCTTGGAACATGCACTTGGAATCAGACAAACAAGCTGCCTGAACCCCCAAAGTAGGTGTCTCACAGCTCTGCTCTCAAACCCTAAATGACAGCTTTAGTTCTTAGCATTGGCTCAGAGAATCGATGGCTTCATGTATCATAATGTTGCCCAAGCTTGGTTATCTAATTTTCCAGCATCCACAAGTTTAGAAACAATAAGCTTCTCTTGGGATAGGGTTGGGAACAGATCTGTAAAGTGAAAAGGAGAAAGAAGAAATGGGGTGACCCTGAAGAAAAGGAAGGGATTAAAATGCCTCTTGGGTCTATCCCTCCGTTCATCTAACTGTGCTGATCACATGGGAGGCGTGGCTCTCTCCTGACCACAGCACAGATCCCTTTCTGCTGCTGTGTCACTGGGGTCTAACCATAATCACTTGCTGTCATTTGTGAATGAGTGTTATTCTTTTTTACGCAAAATCTATGTAAAACCGGCTGCACATATTTCAGACATGCAATCTGATGAGTTTTGACATGTCTATACCGGTGACGCCATCACCACAATCCAGATAGCGAGCATAGTTACCACCCCCAAAAGTTTCCTCATGCCCTTCTTTTTCTTTCTGATGTGTAGTATAGATGAAGCTTCCGTCTTGATAACTGAGTACTCAAAGCACCGTGGGAAACCCGTGCCCGCAGACGCCGAGCCCTGTGAGATTCTGAAGGTAAAGCTGTCTGCAGTTACCTGGACTCTCACCGGCCTGGCGCCATTTCTATTTCCAGGGTCTTGACATTGAGCCAGACTTATTCTGGAGAGCAATGTGTTTTCACATGTGACTGCACATACTTTTTATATTTTACTTTTTATATGAGTCCCAGGCCACAAGTGAAGAGGCCATGGTTCCCCTCTCAGCTCTGCACCCAGCGGCCGCATGGCCTCAGGCCAGTCACTGACCTGACCTGTGCCAGCTCTGCTTTTACACCGGGCCACCTGCTTTCCAGCTTCCTGATTCCTCCTAAAGTCTTGCTTTTCAAACTGAAGCAAGTGAAACACTACATTTCCAAAGGCATTGGTTAATGTGGTGCTTGAGTATCAATTGCTTTTACTTCTCCTTTTTTAGTTACCTAAGACATAAATGTTCACTAAGGAAAAAAAGAGAAATTTGCCAGAGTGAAAAAAACTAAGTTCTTAATCTCTTGAAATCTCACTACCAAGAGAGAGTATCACTGTTAACATTTTGGTATATATTCTTCCAAATGTGTTTGTTTTTTTTTAATAAATCTTCATTGTTCAGATTATTACAATTGTTCCTCTTTTTGCCCCCCATAGCTCTCCTCCACCCGGTTCCCACCCCACCCTCTGCCCTTACCCCCCGACACTGTCCTCATCCATAGGTGTACGATTTTTGTCCAGTCTCTTCCCGTACCCCAAGAATTGTCAGTCCACTCCCTTTCTATGCCCCTGATTCTATTATATTCCCCAGTTTATTCTGTTCATCAGATTTTTTAGTCACTTGATTTTTAGATTCACTTGTTGATAGATATGTATTTGTTGTTCATAATTTTTATCTTTACCCTTTTCTTCTTCTTCCTCTTCTTAAAGAATACCTTTCAGCATTTCATATAATACTGGTTTGGTGGTGATGAACTCCTTTAGCTTTTTCTTATCTGTGAAGCTCTTTATCTGACCTTTAATTCTGAATGATAGCTTTGCTGGGTAGAGTAATCTTGGTTGTAGGTTCTTGCTATTCATCACTTTGAATATTTCTTGCCACTCCCGTCTGGCCTGCATAGTTTCTGTTGAGAAATCAGCTGACAGTCGTATGGGTGCTCCCTTGTAGGTAACTAACTGTTTTTCTCTTGTTGCTTTTAATATTCTCTCTTTGTCTTTTGCTCTTGGCATTTTAATTATGATGTGTCTTGGTGTGGTCCTCTTTGGTTTCCTTTTGTTTGGGGTTCTGTGCGCTTCCTGGACTTTAAGTCTATTTCTTTCACCAGGTGAGGGAAGTTTTCTGTCATTATTTCTTCAAATAGGTTTTCAGTATCTTATTCTCTCTGTTCTTCTGGCACCCCCATAATTTGTATGTTGGTACGCTTGAAGTTGTCCCAGAGGCTCCTTACACGATCTTCATATTTTTGGATTATTTTTTCTTTTTGCTTTTCTGGTTGAGTGTTTTTTGCTTCTTTGTATTTCAAATCTTTGACTTGATTCTTGCGATATTCTAGTCCAGGGGTGGGCAAACTTTTTGACTCGAGGGCCACAATGGGTTCTTAAACTGGACCGGAGGGCTGGAACAAAAGCATGGATGGAGTGTTTGTGTGAACTAATATAAATTCAAAGTAAAGGAGCGGAGGGGAGAGCAAGAGAACCAGATAGAACAGCCGGATCCGGCCCACGGGCCGTAGTTTGCCCACGGCTGCTCTAGTCGTTGGATTTCTGTATATTATTCTTTATTTCAGTCAGTGTATGCTTAATTTCTAGTTGGTCCTTTTTCATATCCTCGAGGGTCTTGCTAAATTTATTGGCCTTTTCTAGAAAATTCTTGAAAAACCTTATAACCGTGGTTTTGAACTCTATATCCAGTCGTTTGCTTTCCTCCATTTCTGTCATTTGTGACCTGTTTCTTTGTCTCTGCATTTTGGCTGCTTCCCTGAGTTGATAGAGTGGCTTTGTGTGCTAGGTGTCCTATAGGGCTCAGTGGCTCAGCCTCCCCAGTTACCTGAGGTGGACACTCTTGGTGCACCCCTTTGTGGGCTGTGTGCACAGTCTTGTTGTAGTTAAGCCTTTATTGTTGTTGGTATCACTGGGAGGAATTGACCTCCAGGCCAATTGGCTGTAAGGATTAGCTGTGTCTACGATGGGAGAACTTCTGTGCTGGAGACTCCCTTATGAGACAAGACTTGCTTCAGTGGGGCTTTGGTGCTCATTGAGTCTGCCCCCTGAGTGTGTCCCTTATGGATCTGAGGAGTTGTAATCTGGATGGTCCTATTCAGACCCCTGGGTACACTGGCTCTTGGATCTCCAAGGAGGTGCTAATTTAGCTCTGCCTGAGGCCACCCAGCAGGAGCTACGGAGAGATCTGCAGGTTCCTATTCTTTGTTTGGGTTTTGGAGGTGCCCAGATGAGGCCCAGCTGTGAAGCAATGCAAGCTGCTGCGGGGCCTTTGGCCTTCTTTTGGATGTTCTGGGTCTCACTGACTCAGCTGCAGTTTGATAGGTAAGTTTAGATTTCAAAGGACCAGGCCATTCATATGCAAAAGCCTCTGCGCTCAGCTTGGATGGGGTGGAGTCTCAGGGCGGAGCAAACAGCAATGGCTTCCGTCAGCCCTACCCTTAGAGGCCCCTGGGTCTCAGTGTCCTGCTGTAATCGCTCCAAACACCTCTGAGAGAAAGCCACCCTCGAGTTTCCCCCGCTGCCAGACAGTCCAGTTTCTCCCCGTATGAGTCTGGGTCCCCAGAGTCTCTCCCGGAACTGGAGTTCAGAGCAGTTGGGAGCTTGTGTCTCCCTCCCGATTGAGAAAGCCAGCCGCGTACTCAGTTGCCAGCCCTCTCCGCGCACGCCTTCGTACCTCTGCCTCCTGCAGCTCCTCTGAGTCTCAGTGTGCTTTTCTCTTTCCTTCTAGTTATAGAATTTCCACTCAGCCAGCCTTCCTGTGGTTCTGGATGATGTCCGTTTTGTCTTTTAGTTGTAGTTTGAAATTGTGCGAGGCAGCAGTTCAGGTGTTTACCTATGCCGCCATCTTGGTTTCTCCACCCAAATGTTTTTATATATTTTTATATATAAAATATGCATAGAAATTACTTCTTCTATTTTGAATTTAAATATAAGGTAAATATTTTTATTTTGATCATGGATTAGTAGCTTTAGTAAACCTAAATATTGTGGGGGTTTTTCTCTCCTTTGGTCCAAAATAGACATATTAAAATAAGCCTACGTGTTGTTAACTTTCATTAATAACTTCCAGTGTTCACTTCCAGTCTGTTGTGCTCAGTGGCATAAAATTGCTTTTTTCAAAAAGGGAGAATATTGATTTAGGAGATGAATTTGTGGCCCTTAAAATTAGGTTTTTCTGCAGTCCTAATCGTCTGAACTGCTCAAAAATGTTATGTGTAGATTTTTAGCAATACAGTTAAACCTTAAGTTCTTTAGTTTATCTGAGCATTTTCTATTAAAAAAAAACAACAACACCTAAATGACACTCATAAAAATACTTCTGTTTTTCTTCCTATTTAGATGTTTCTTAATGGATCATAGTCATCAAACCTTTCTCAGGAACAGCAAGAGGAAGTTTGAAGCCCGCTATTAACTGACCATATTTATTACGGTTTTTAAAATTGTGCAATCTCTGTATTATAGCTGCTGTCAAATGTTATCTGACAAGTGATGCTAAGACACTTGGTAGTTTGTCCCATAAAAAAGTTATATCCTGAGTTAATAAATCTTTTATTTGCCAAGTTACTTGTATAACTTAGACAATTTTTCATACCATATATGAAGAGAACAAAATGCAAAGAAATTTTCTCCCCGCAGAAGAAAAGCAAGTATTTATAGCCTATTTCTTCCACATATAAAAATAAGAATGTCTGTCTTTTTTTTTTTAATATATATTTTTGTTTTTCAGAGAGGAAGAGAGGAGAGAGAGAAACATCAATGATGAGGGAGAATCATCCATCAGCTGCCTCCTGTAGGCCCCCTACGGCGGGGCAAGCCTGCAAACCAGGCATGAGCCCTGACCTGGTTCATAGGTGGACACTCAACCACTGAGCCACACCAGGCAGGCCAGAATGTCATTCTTTTTAATGTTATTCTATAAACATGTATATAATTTTTGCCCTCGCCAGTTTGGCTCATTGAATAGAGCGTCAGCCAGCCGACCAAAGGATCCCAGGTTTGATTCCGTTCAAGGGGTCAGGGGCAGGTACCTCACTTGCAAGCTCCTCCCCAGCCCGGGCCCTGGTCTGGGCATGTGCAGGAGGCAATCAATCGATGTATTTCTCTCACATTGATATTTCTCTCTGTCTTTCCCCCTCTCTTCCAGTCTCTAAAAATCAATGGAAAAATATCCTCGGGTAAGGATTTTTTAAAAAGTATATCATTTTTGCTGCAGATGCAGAGTATGTCAGTTAGTGGCCGGACAGGAAAATAGAAAACACTCCAGATAATTCAAGTGGAGATGGATTGAATGCCAGGAATTGGTTCCAAAGGTGTTAAAAGAACCTTTTAAAAGGCAAAAGGGGGATGGAGGGAGGCACAAGGGAGGGAAAGGGCTATTAGTCTAAGGTCAGGATGCTGCCCCTTCCTGCCCCTCCCTGGGTTGGAGCCTCCAGCCCCCATTCTCCACGGAGCTGCTGGAGCCTGCTGCTCTGCTCGGAGGCCGAGTCTCCTCCCTCCGGTACTGCTGCAGCATCACCACCGCTGCCCGCAGCCGTCCTCGGGCATCCTCTGTCCTCGGGCATCCTCCGCTGTGGCTGCCTCTGCCAAGCCACTACTGAAGGGAAGTACCTCCGTGCTTTCACCAACCTCTGATCCTCGTGCCAGCGCCAAGCAATGACGGGACCGAGCAGGAAGCCATCTAGCCGGGAGTCTGGAGCGCGGCGTGTGCAGGCTGTAAGCCCCAAGTAGGAGGATGGCCCAGAAAGGCAGTGTGGTGCCGAAAGGCAGCAGACACGGCCGGGCACAAGAATAATCGTAGCTCTTATTCCGCCTTCGTAATCTGTTGCTATGCTTGTGAATAACTTGATGATACTAGAATTGGTTGGCCTTTTTTGTACCAGTTGAGAAAATACTTGTTTCTATACCAGCATCATGATTTAAAACATGGGTTTTGGAATAAAACAAGTCTGGATTTGGCCCTGACCAGTTTGGCTCAGTGGATAGAGTGTCGGCCTGTGGACTGAAGGGTCCCAGGATCGATTCCGGTCAAGGGCATGTACCTTGGTTGCGGGCACGTCCCCAGTAGGAGGTGTGCAGGAGGCAGCTGATCGATGTTTCTCTCCCATTGATGTTTCTAGCTCTATCCCTCTCCCTTCCTCTCTGTAAAAAATCAATAAAATATATATTTAAAAAAAGTCTGGATTTGAATATGGTTCTATTCTGTACCAGCTGTGTGAACCCTGGCAAGTTACCGAATTTCCCAAAGCCCGAATTCCCCCACTCGTAAAGCCGCCTAGTTGCTGGCGGTGTAAGTGGTCGTTTCACCTGCTCTCTTCCGGACATGCACAGACTGCACCAGTATTTTCCGCAAAGCTTTTTCCACACTTGCAGTGATTTCCTTAAGATACATTCCTGGGAACAGATTTACCAGATCCAAGGGCATGAAGACCATTTTTAAGGCTCTTAGGTGCAAACTGCCATACTGCGTGCATGTCACCAGGCCTTGGCACATGTCTGCTCCGCTGCACCCGTCCTCTCCACCGCCAAGCAATCTTACTTCTAAAAACCTGCTGCCCAGCCAGTGTGGCTCACTCGCTGAGCATCGACCTATGAACCAGAAGGTCACGGTTCGATTCTTGGTCAGGGCACATGCCCAGGTTGTGGGCTCAGTCCTCTGTGTACAGCATGATCAATGATTTTTCTTTCATCATTGATGTTTCTACTTCTTTCCTTTCCCTTCCTCTCTGAAATCAAAAATTTTTTTGACTTTAAAATCTTTGTTGATTCGCTAGGTAACAATGGTATCTCACTATTTAGGCTTGTATTTCTTTGATGTTTACGTAATAGAACCTTAAGAATAGTAAAAGGCTGACGTTGCAAGCAGAGCCCATGATTGGATCCTTGGACATAAATGTGCAAGGAATAGAAGGGTCAAGGGGTGGCACTAGAACGTCACAAATGGAAATGAGCCGGCCTGCCAAACCGGCTCAAACTCAGCTAAAACAGTTCTTTCCCAGTCCTAACACCCGTGCGCTTGCTCAGAATACAGAGCTCAGGTCAGGGGTGGGGAACCTTTTTTCTGCCAAGGGCCGCTTGGATATAACATCATTTTGGGACCATACAAAATTATCAGCTTAAAAATTAGCCTGCTTGTCAACCAGGCTAATGGACACAGACAATGGGGCAAGTGAGGTCCTGGGATGGGGGGCGGGGTGGGCTAGAAGGGGTCAATGGGGGGAAAAAGGAGATATGTAATACTTTCAACAATAAAGAATTATTTAAAAATAATTACAACTAACAAAAAATTAGCCAGCTCTATTTGGTCAAACATTTAACTCCCAGCTAATGTCTTGGCAGGACCAGACCAAATGATTTCACGGCCTTATATGATCTGCGGGCCGGATGTTCCCCACCCTTGTCATAGGTAAAGGGTAAGGTTTTTTTTTGTTTTTTTTTTAATATATTTTATTGATATTTTACAGAGAGGAAGGGTGAGGGATAGAGAGCTAGAAACATTGATGAGAGAGAAACATCGATCAGCTGCCTCCTGCACACCTCCCACTGGGGATGTGCCCGCAACCAAGGCACATGCCCTTGACCGGAATCGAACCCGGGACCCTTCAGTCTGCAGGCCGATGCTCTATCCACTGAGCCAAACCGGTTTCAGCGGTAAAGGGTAAGTTTTAAAATTGATTTCAGAGAGAAAGGGAGAGGGAAAGAAAAAAAAAAAATCAATGATGAGAATCATCAATCAGCTGCCTCCTGCATGCCCCCCACTGGGGATTGGTCCCACAACCTGAGCATGTGCCCTGACCAGGAATCCATGACCTCTAGGTTCATAGGTCAACACTCAACCACTGAGCCACGCTGGCCGGGCAAGAAGTAATTTTTTGAAAAATAATATATTTGAATTTATTTTAAGATAAGGTCATTTGAAGTTCAAATGTACAATTAGCCAGATCTATTGTTGTTACATTTATTATACCATTTTTATTAGCTTTGATCATTTTTCAAAATTATTTCACTCTTGTCTCCATACTATTGCCCAAATATGTTTTTTAAGACATAAGCCAGCCCTAGCCGGTTTGGTTCAGTGGATAGAGCATCAGCCTGCAGACTGAAGGGTCCCAGGTTTGATTCCAGTGAATGGCACATACCTCGGTTGCAGGCTCAACCCCCAGCCCTGGTCAGGGTGCATGCAGGAGCCAACCAATCAATGTGTCTCTCGCATCATTGATGTTTCTATCTCTCCCTCTTCCTTTCTCTCTGAAATCAATATATATACTAGAGGCCCGATGCACAAAATTCGTGCAAGAGTAGGCCTTCCTTCCCCCGGCTGCTGGCACCAGCTTCCCTCTGGCACCCGGGACCCGGGCTTCATCCAGAAGGACATCCGGTCTAATTAGCATATTATCCTTTTATTATTGTAGATGTAAAAAGAGATAAGCCAAATATCCTCAATGCCTGACCTCACACTTTTCATTGGCTCCCTGTTTCACTTGGCATAAAACCCAAGCTGTCGGCTGAGTCCCATGGGCCCCTTTGTTCAAATTAGAAACAGGATGCATTCTAAGAAGATGGATTATTAAAAAGGCCCTTCTCTCGGTGGCTCTCCATAAAGGTGTTCCCTATGGAGGGTCCCGTTTTTTAAAAGCACTGTGTTTAAAAGCTGGATCTGTTACAACTGTGCTACCTGCCCGTGGCTTAGAATGTCCTGCATGAGCCAGCCCCACCCGTCTCTCTAACCTCAGTGCCTACCGCTCCCCCTTCCCCTGACCAGCCTTCCCAACCAGCCAACCACAGTCACCTCGCCTGCCTGCACCACCACCGCCCCCGCCCCCCACTTGCTATGACATTGACACCCACTTCCTTCGCAATACCACCCAAAGTTATCTTTGTTGACTTGTTTGTTGATTACCTCACTATTCATCATTTTGTCCCCAGTTCCTGGAACAGCATCTCACATAGTAGGCTCTTAACAAATATGTATGAGCTAGGGCAGTGGTCGGCAAACTCATTAGTCAACAGAGACAAATATCAACAGTACAACGATTGAAATTTCTTTTGAGAGCCAAATTTTTTAAACTTAAACTTCTTCTAACGCCACTTCTTCAAAATAGACTCGCCCAGGCCGTGGTATTTTGTGGAAGAGCCACACTCAAGGGGCCAAAGAGCCGCATGTGGCTCGCGAGCTGCAGTTTGCTGACCACGGGGCTAGGGGAATTTTGACCACGCTTTATCAGGGTGAAATTTTTTTCCTTGAATGTGTCATGATCCCATGAACCAATGACAGCACCTCCTTACACACAGACAAAAGGGGAAGTGAGCAACACCGAAATAAGTAAAGGCACTGTATTTAATTGTCATGACTCACGCATTTCATCATCTCTTGTTTTGAATGAGGTGGCTAGATTTCCATGCCTTTGACTACTCGGAGGAGAGAATTGTATTAGTAGGATATGCAGTCTTTTTTGTACGGCTCCTCGGGGGCCCAGAGATTTGGAAGCTATGTTTATTGCAAACACATTGGATCCCTCCCTCGGACAGTTTTTGATGCGTTTTTGAGTAAGAGAAAAAGACTAACTTTGGTGATCGTGTCTATCCGGGTGGGAGACGCCAACTAAGCATGGAGAGGAGCTTGGGGTAACCAACAGGTTCTTTTGTGGTGAATGATGGTGTCACAGGGACCGTAGACCCGCGGTTGCCTTTTGCATGCTTATGCTGCTGGATAATAATAACCCTTATCAAAATCTAGAACATTCTAGGACCCCAGAAGACTTACCTCGTGCCCCTTTTCCGGAGCATACTCTCCCCAAAGGTAACCACTGTTGTGACCTTTATCATCATAGATTATTACATTTTCCATGGTTTTTAACTTTCTATTAATGGGCTGATCTAGAGTCTGAATTCACTATTCAACATGAAAAGATTCATCTATGACTATTCAACTGTTGACTGGTCATCATTTAAAAAGCAATTAAATGAATAATGAGTTGTTTTTCCATTTAAATCAAACACAAATTTGGGAAACAACATAAATGTGGTCAGATTACATAAATAACATTAAAAATCTAAATATAAATAAATAATAAAAGATTCACCTATGCTATTTTGTGTAGCAGTAGTTCATTTTTTAAAATATGTTTTTACTTATTTCTGAGAGGAAGGGAGAGGGAGAGAGAGATAGAAACATCAGTGATGATAGAGAACCATTGATCGACTGCCTCCTGCACGCTCCTCACTGGGAATGGAGTCCCAACCCTGGCATGTGCCCTGACTGGGAATCAAACCATGACCTCCTGGTTCATGGATTGACACTCAACCACTGAGCTACACCAGGCAGGCTGTCAGTTCTTTTAATTCTAGCCATTCTTATGCGAGACCTTACAGTATTCTTTTTTGTTTTTGTTTTTTGGTTAATCCTCACCCGAGGATATTTTTCCCATTGATTTTAGAGAGAGGGAAGGGAGGAAGGGGAAGACAGAGAGAGAGGGAAAAAAACACATTGATGTAAGAGAAACACATTGGTTGGTTGCCTCCTACACCTGCCCCAACTCGGGGCTGGGGATGAAATCTGCAACCCAGGTACATGCCGTTGACCAAGAAGCGAACCTGAGACCCTTTGGTCCACGGGCCAATGTTCTAACCATTGAACAACACAGGCCAGGGCACCCATTCATTCTTTTTTAAAGTTTTTTATTGATTTTTTACATAGAGGAAGGGAGAGGGATAGAGAGTTAGAAACATCGATGAGAGAGAAACATCGATCAGCTGCCTCCTGCACACCGCCTACTGGGGATGTGCCCGCAACCAAGGTACATGCCCTTGACCGGAATCGAACCTGGGACCCTTCAGTCTGCAGGCCAATGCTCTAGCCACTGAGCCAAACTGGTTAGGGCCCATTCATTCTTTATAAAATATTTACTCAGTATCCAAATTCCTTAAACTAAAGAGAATCTCTCATTTATATGGCTATGCATATGCGTATGAAGCATTAGGCTATTCCTTGTATCAAAAGAGATCATGCAATAAACCAGGAGGAATTGCATTATTGCAAAACCAAGATTGTCAACTCATTTTTCCCCAATGTTTTTTATATAGACTTGGTTCTTTTTTAAGTCTCAAAAGGATATATTACTCATAACCCATACTCATAACTCAAAAGGAGAAGTGGTCATTTACAAAATTTCTTCCCCCCCTCAACCCGTAATGTCACAAGTCCTGTAGTTGATGTTTTTGGTCACATGGAGCCAGAATATCTAGGAAAATTTTTCTCATCAAATGATATGAAAGCATATGCTGGTGCTTCTCTCCCTTTATTGATTGATTGATTGACTTTAGAGAGGGGGGTGAAGAGAGAAACATCCGTTTGTTGCTCCACTTATTTTTGCATTCATTGGTTGCTTTTTTTTGAAGGGAGGGAGGGAGCGAGAGAGAAACATCTATGTGAGAGAGACACATTGACTGGTTGCCAAACCTGCCCCGACTGGGAGCTGGGGTACACGCCCTTGACTGGAATCGAACCTGGGACCCTCAGTCCACAGGCCATCACTCTATCCACTGAGCCAAACCAGCTAGGGCCCAATCTTTTGTGTATTTTAATTATCCCCTTGAGTCTATAGAAAAGCTAAGGAAATAACAGATTTCAAAGTACATAAGAGTAACTGGAGGGACAAATCGCAGAGAACAAGGTTTTATTCCTCTTTCCTCTTCCTTTCCTTGCAGCTGGCCCCCAGCAGGGCCCCCGCCCCCCGCCAGGATGTTGGCGTCCTTTAGACTTCGCTCCATGTCCTCATCCCTGCAGCCCTCTGAGAGTCAGCAGGATTCTGTATTTTGTTTCTTCTTTTATTTCAGCCCATTTACTCATTGTTTTGGAAATACCTCACATTCCAGGCGAGTCAAGTCTTCTGGAATAAACAGCTCACCTCTTTCTAGACAAGACCCATTGAGGATCATGAATTCCCAGCTGAGTGGAAAAAACCACCAAGATGTGAAGACAGGGAGGAATGTCATTCCACAGCCCCAGCAGAGTCTCAGAGGAACCAATCTCCATTCATTGTCATCGCGGACAATTCCCTGCCGCCTTTACCTGCCAGCATAGCACCTTAATGAGCTGAGATAAAGGATCTGTTTCCCTTAATCCATCCGCCCTGGAACAGGTTTTTACCGAGGAGACTTAAGCCATTGATTTTCATAGTTTACACATTACACAACGACTTACGACTAACTGCCAGGAAACACAGTGAGAGCAAGATCAAATCCACCCCTTCAAGTATTAATCCCTAACATTAACCTTTACATGTCCTTAAACCGCCCGCGCCCCCCCTCCCCACCCCCCCCCCAGCCGCATCAGCCCTTCCTGAAACCCTTCTATGTGTGTAGAGCAGGAGCCACAGAGGGCCGCCACACCAGGGTTCTCCGGAACCACGAAGAAGTGAGGGACGGGAGAGGTGGAGCGAGAACCACCCTTTCTCTGCTTCCTCCCAGTCACAGCCTAGTGATGCAGGGAAGTCACCCCGACTTTGAAAAGGGAAGCGCTCCCCTTCACCACGAAGAACTGACACCTCGCCCAGAGACAGGGTGGCTTTTCTACAAGGTTTGGTGGCATCTCGGTATTCAACGTGAAGCTCTCGAGTCCCCCGAGAAGCCACACACCTCAGTGGGGTGGCCAGTGGTTCCATCTTGCCTGCAGTTCTCAGAGCCACAAGCCTGTAATTATCCCGGTATTGCACCTACAGCAAGTCCGCCCTGTTTTTGCAATACTAAGACTGGCTACACAGAGGGAGGCTGCGACGGGGCTTCCTTTGCTTATCTCCCTCTCTCTCACACACACTCCATGCCTAACCCTGAGAATTAACTACTACTGAGAATTCTTCATCATTAGCTGTTTATAAACTGAAATGCCTTTGCCTTCCTTTTCCAGAACCTTGAAGTCCGTATCAACTAGGCGACAAGTGACAGAAACCCCACTAGAAAGGGTTGTAAGAAAAGAGGGCATTTACTTACTACCTTGCGTAATCAGAAGTACAGAGATCACATTCCCAGAGCGTGCCAAAGAGCCCAGGTTCTGTCCATCTTTCTGCTCGGCCATCCTTTCGTCTGCTTGCCCCTCACACTGCAAAGGGGTGCAGCTGCTCCAAACATTACATCCTTAGGCAGAAATTTCCCAAGGTCCTTTTTAAAAAAATATATTGAGGTGCAATTTACATGACATCAAACGAACCATTTTTAAAGTGAACAACTCAGTGGCATTTAGTCCATTCACAATGTTTGCAACCACCGCTTCTATCCAGTTCCAAACCGTTTCATCACCCCCAATGGAGCCCCCATACTCACCCAGCAGTTACTCCCCATTCCCTCTTCCCTGATCCTTGGACTAATCTGATTTCTGTCTCTCAGGATTTACCTGTTCTGAACATTTCATATCATTGGAATCATAAAATATGGGGCCTTTCATGTGGCTTTGTTTGCTTAGCATTCTTTCAAGGTCCACCTACATTGCAGGATGTGTCAACCCTTCGTTCCTTTTTCTAATATTCCATTGTATAGATCCACCACATTTAAAAAACCTATTTTTTTCATTGATTTAGAGAGGAAGGGAGAGGGAGAGGGAGAAAGAAACATCAATGATGAGAGAGAATCATTGATTGGCTGCCTCCTGCATGCCCCACACTGGGGATCAAGCCCGCAACCTGGGCATATGCCCTGACCAGGAATTGAATCGTGACCTCCTGGTTCATGGGTCCATGCTCAACCACTGAGCCACGCCTGCTGGGTTCATCGTTAATGTTTCTATCTCTTTCCCTTCCTCTCTGAAATTAATAAAAAATATATATTTTTTAAAATGTGTGTTGGGAGGATATAGCATAATCCATTCCATCTTCCCCTTTTTCTTTAGATGGGCATTTGCTTTGTTGCTCCCCCCCAACACACACACACACACACACACACACACACACACACACACACACGAGCTCCAATAAACATCCTTATCCTTAACTAGTGGTCTTTTTATTTCTTTGGGACAGATTCCCAGAAGTGGGATTAATGAGTCAAAGGGTATGTTTAGTTTCAATTGTAACAGATGTTGCCAGATTGCTTTCCGAAATGGCTGCAAACCTTCACATGTGTGAGCGTGCCCTTTCCTCCATATCCCTGGCAGCATTTGCTGTTACCGCTTGTTTTCGTCTGTGTCAATCCCATGGATGCGTAGGGAGGTCCCGTTGCTTCTTCCATTGGCACTTTTCTGACCTCTGTTGCATTTGAGGGTCCTTTTGTATGTTCACTGGCCATTGGGTTGTGGCTGTCTATCGATGGTCTATTTATAGGCTAAGCCCATTTCTGCGTTGGTTGTTTGTCTTGTTCAGGTCAGTCCGTAAAAGCTCTTTATATAGTCCATTGGCCTTTGGCTGAAGTGCTCAGAAGTGATTGAGAGCACTGGCTCTGGGGCCGGTGGCCAAGGGTCACTCAGAACTCCACCCCGGACCCGCTGTGTGACCTCGGCAAGTCCGTTAACCTGGTTATGCCTCCGTTGGCTCACCTATAGGTCGTCACCGTCACCCTCATCCTCGTCATCCCTACTTCGTAGTGTTGGTTCTGGACATACAGGCCTTGGCACCTGGAAAGTACGGACCATGGTGCCCGGCGCACAGAACGTTTCTCAACAGCAGTTGTGACTATTATTTATGTTACAAATCTTTTTCCAGCTCCACCATTTGAGCTGGCCTTATTTATGGCATCGTTTGTCACAAAAACGTTTTAATGTTGACATAGTCAAATATGTCCATCTTTTCTTCCCCAGCTCCTGGGTTCCCAGGCTGGGTTATGTGATGAATTTCCTCCCTCCCAGCATCAGAGGCGCAGTCCTGCCCGAAAGCGCTCCGTAGTCCCGACTTCTCGGTCCGTTTTTCGTCTTCTCCTTCACCCAGTAAGATGACAACTTTAGAACACTTTTTTATTTTTTAAAAAATTTAAATTGATTTGAGAGAGAGAAAAACATGGATTTCTAAAAGATCAATTTTTGCCAAAACCGGTTTGGCTCAGTGGATAGAGCGTCGGCCTGCGGACTGCAGGGTCCCAGGTTCGATTCTGGTCAAGGGCATGTACCTTGGTTGCGGGCACATCCCCAGTAGGGTGTGTGTGGGAGGCAGCTGATCGATGTTTCTCTCTCATCGATGTTTCTGGCTCTCTGTCCCTCTCCCTTCCTCTCTGTAAAAAATCAATAAAATATATATTTTTAAAAATAAAAATAAATAAATAAAATATTAATTTTTATTGATTTCAGAGAGGAAGCGGGAGTGAGAGATAGAAACATCGGTGATAAGAATCATTCATCAGCTGCCTCCCACACGGCCCCTCCTGGGGATCAAGCCCACAACCCAGGCATGTGGCCTGACGGGGAATCGAACCATGACCTCCTGGTTCTTAAGTCCATGCTCAATCACTGCGCCACACTGGCCGGCTAGGGAAACATGGATTTGTTGTTTCACTTGTGGATGCATTCATTGGTTGACTCTTGGATGTGCCCCAACCAGGGACTGAAACCCGCAGCCTTGGTGCATCCAGACGACGCTCTAACCACCTGAGCTGCCCAGTCAGGGCGGCTAGTCTCTTCTTGGAGTAGTTCCCTCTGATCTCACTCTATAATTTTGCTCTCTGTTTTGAGACACTTCTTGCACTCGATCTAATTTGGATCTCAGTAGAGACCCTACTTTCCTTTATTTTATTTTTTTAATATATTTTATTGATTTTTTACAGAGAGGAAGGGAGACATCAATGGGAGAGAAACATCAATCACAGCTGCCTCCTGCACACCTCCTACTGGGGATGCGCCAGCAACCAAGGTACATGCCCTTGACCGGAATCGAACCTGGGACCCTTCAGTCCGCAGGCCGACGCTCTATCCACTGAGCCAAACCGGTTAGGGCCCCACTCTCCTTTAATTGAAATCCTTAAGTTCAAGAAATCGTGTGCTGTTGCTCGAGAAAGTCCTGCCTGTGCGTTTCTGGCTTCCCTCCCGTGCGCTGGTGTCCGGCGGTTTCAGTTCCAGGGAAGCGCGCCATCCGAGAGCTGCGCCCGGGGCTCTGCCTCTGGGTGCCTGCGCCTCGATCCCGGCTGCTCTCATCCTGGTCGGCTGCCTGGGCTCAGGGTCAGTTGCGGGGCCTTCCTGCAGTGTGGAAGCCACACTCAGCTCCCACCCCTGTGATATGGGGGGTCTGCTTTACTCACAACACTGCTGACCCCAAATGTCAGGGGTGTCCCCCTACACACCAACCGGTTCTCCAGCTCTCTGGTTAAAAACGGGCGTCCTGCTTGGCCGGTGTGGCTCAGTGGTTGAGCGTCGGCCCATGAACCAGGAGATTGTGATTCGATTCCCTGTCAGAGCACATGCCTGTGTTGCGGGCTCGATCCCCAGTGCGGGGCGTGCAGGAGGCAGCCGATCAACGATTCTCTGTCATTGATATTTCTCTCTCCTCTCCCTCTCCCTTTCTCTCTGACATCAAAAAATGTTTTTTTAAAAAGGGCGTCCTGCCCTGGCCGGTATGGCCCAGTGGTTGGAGCATCCGCCGCGGGTTCCATCCTGGTCAAGGGTGCGCACTCCTGTTGCAGATTCAATCCCCGGGCCCAGTTGGCACACAGGCAGGATGCAAACAATCAATGTGTCTGTCTCTTCCCCCTCCCTCTTCTACTCTCTCTAAAAATCAATGAAAAAAAAATCCTTGGGTGAGGATTAAAAAAAAAAGGTGTCCTAAAATTCAGTTTAATTGTAACACTAATTACCCGGAGTTAGCCCCACACCAGTGTCCCCCACCCCCGCTTCAGACGCCAGCTGCAGGCCCCCGGGGTTCCCACCTGCACTCCTCACCCACCGGCTATAATCGGGGGCTTCCCTGTCCGATCACTTGCTAGAACGGCTCCGAGAACTCAGGGACTGCTGTCCTTCTATTACTGATTGATTTGCGGGATGCAAGTGCACAGGTGCGTAGGCGGCGTCTGGGCGGGTCCCCAGCGCGGAAGCCTCTATCCCAGTGGCGCGGGGGAGTTGGGGTGCTGACGCCCATGGCTTTGGGGTTTGTAATGGAGATTTCCTTATGTAAGCACGAGTGATGAAATCATTGGCAAACGGTGATTCAACTCAATGTCCAGCCCCGCTCACCTCTCTGGAGGTCCGGGGTGGGGGCCCAAGTTCCAGCTCTCCATTCGTGCCCTGGTCTTCCTGGCCACCAGGAAGAAAAAGTGCCGTGCCGATGTATTTATACATATACAGCAGCAGCTTAGCAAGGTAGTCCTCCTTCCTCCCTCCCTCCCTTCCTTCCTTCCTTTTTTTTTTTTTTTAAAATATATTTTATTGATTTTTTTACAGAGAGGAAGGGAGAGGGATAGAGAGCTAGAAACATTGATGAGAGAGAAACATCGATCAGCTGCCTTCTGCACACCCCCTACTGGGGATGTGCCCGCAACCAAGGTACATGCCCTTGACCAGAATTGAACCCGGGACCCTTGAGTCCACAGGCCGACGCTCTATCCACTGAGCCAAACCAATCAGGGCCTTCCTTTCTTTCTTTTTCTTTCTTCCTTCCCTCCCTCCTTCCTTCCTTCCTTCCTTCCTTCCTTCCTTCCTTCCTTCCTTCCTTCCTTCCTCCCTCCCTCCCTCCCTCCCTCCCTCCCTCCTTCCTTCCTTCCTTCCTTCCTTCCTCACTCCCTCTCTCTCTCTCTCTCTCTTTTTACTGTTGAGAATTCCCACCCCGGGCCTCCACTGAACTATTGCCTGAGTCCCTGGGTTATGATACATGAATATAAGTTATTTAGTTACGCTCTTCCCACCCCCCTTCCCTCTGAGATCTGGCAGTCTGTTCCCTGCAGCCACGTCTCTGGACCTAATTTGTTCATCCGTTTATTTTGTTCACTAGATTCCACCTATGAGTGAGATCGTATGGTGCTTGCCTTTCTCTGACTGGCTTATTTCACTTAGCATAATGCTCCCCATGTCCATCCATGCGGTCACAAAGGGGAAGAGATTCCTCTTTTTCACTGCTGCATGGTATTCCATGGTGTAAAGGTACCACAGCTTTTTTATCCGCTCATCCACTGATGGGCACTTGGGCTGTTTCCAGATCTCAGCTCTTTGTAAAAAACGCTGCTATGTGTCTGGCACAAGATATCCAATAAAATATGTGGCAAAAAAAAAGGTGAATTTTATAATATGTGAATTATACCTCAAATATGTATCAGGAGCTTCAAAAGCTAGGAGGGCCCAAGCTGGTTTGGCTCAGTGGACAGAGCATCAGCCTGCAGACTGAAGGGTCCCAGGTTCGATTCCGGTCAAGGGTGTGGTTGCGGGCACATCCCCAGTGGGGGGCGTGCAGGAGGCAGCCGATCAATGTTTCTCTCTCATCATTGGTGTTTCTAACCTCTCCCTCTCTCTCCCTTCCTCTCTGAAATCAATAAAAAAATATATTTTTTAAAAAGCTAGCAGGGTCCCTAAGCCTCTTTCACCCCCTCTGTGTCCCTGGCGCCTGGCGGCAGATGTGGTATAGAGCTCACATTCCATCCCAGGAACGTCTGATCCCAAAGTTCATTCTCTTGCCTCTGCCATACCACGTTGGGATCATGTAGCCTGGCGGCAAGCGGCCACACTACGTTGGAACTTCATTCTGTTGATAATTAGAGGTTTTTGAGGTAAGAACAGAGGCATAATTCAATTTTTGTTTTAGAAAGACAATTCTTAGGAGCTTTACGTGAAAATTCTTTGTTAGAAGTAGTAACAGCAGATAAAAAATATCGAGAAAGGTGTTTTTTTCTGGATTGGCTATAATAATTTTAGTTTTGTTAAAATATTTTTGAGCCCTGGCTGGTGTGGCTCAGCTGGTGGGGCATCATCCCATGCACGGAAAGGTGCCGGTTCAATTCCCCATCAGGGCACATGCACGGGTTGCAGGTTTTTCCCCAGGAGGGGGCGTGCAGGAGGCAGCCGATCTATGTTGCGCTCTCACATCGATGTTTCTCTCTCCCCCTCTCTCCCTTCTTCTCTTTCCAAAAATCAACTTAAATACACACACACACACACACACATATTGACTGAATGTCAGCCTCTCTGGGAACCCCAGAGAGCAGTATAATTTTTTCCTCTCATTCCGTTTTTTAAAAAATAGGCACATTAGTGCGATGTTTCTCTCTCTGTGTGTCTCTCCCCGTCTCTCCCTCTCTCTCTAAAAATCAATGGAAAGATACCCTCGGGTGAGGATTTTTTTAAAAAATCAGTTTAATATTGGTCCCTACTTTCTCACATGGTTTATTATTAGAGCAAGGGCGGGTTTATCCAGAGGATGACATGTTAGAGAAAGCTTTTGCCTCAGCTCTGCCTGGAACTCCTCCCTGAGCCAATAGGCAGTGGGTTTGGGGGAGAGGACTTACCTCCCAAGATAAAAGCTCTTCAAGTCTGACAGGTCCAGCCCAGACAAACTTTGTTCCACCACCGAGACACAGGCTGGTCTCTCATTTTCTGCTTTCCAGACACAATCATTTACATTCCCATTCAACATTTTATGTATTTAATTTTATCTTTTAATTACAGTTTACAATACATACATACATACATACGTTTTTTTAAAAAGGCATGTTAGTGAATTCTGAGGTTGGTTTCACCACCGAACAGGGAGATGGGGAGAGAAGGAGCAGTTGGGCAATGTTTGCCGATGGAAAGTCAGCCTGCCCTTCACACTGCTCTTCTCCTTTTTCTGAAGTTGCATTTCTCTGCTGTGCAGCACCGCCGGCCTCCTGCGGAATTCTGTTCAGATTCATGGGTGATAAGTGGCTTTAAATAAACACATACAGCACTCCAGCCAAGCTCTACAACCACTGGCTGACGGAGGTGCACAGGGTGGGACGCAGGGAGGGTTACAGCTGTGAGCATGGGAAGCACAGCGTTTATGCTTGTATTGTTAGTAACCAGTGATTGTATTGTTTTCCATATGAACAATAGTAAACGTACTTTTTTTTTTTTTAATTCTCACCCGAGGATATTTTCCCATTGATTTTTAGAGAGAATGGAAGAGAGAGGGAAAGACAGAGAGAAACATCGATGTGAGAGAAATAAACACATCGATTGGTTGCCTCCTGCACGAGCCCTGACCAGGGCCTGGGCTGGGGAGGAGCCTGCGACTGAGGTACTCGCCCTTGATCAGAATCGAACCCAGGACCCTTCAGTCCACAGGCAGACGCTCCACTGAGCCAAACTGGCCAGGGCAGGAAACTTACTTTTGTCCCACCCTTTATAAGGAAGATGATCAGATACTATTAGTCTTCTTTTAAAAAACTTTTTTTTACTAGTAATCCTCACCCAATGATATTTTTTCCACTGATCTTTAGAGAGAGATCAATTAAAAATACACACACACACACACACACACACACACACACACACTGAGTGGCCAGATTATTATGATCTCTGAATGCATAATAATCTGGCCACTCAGTGTATATCCTATATAATAAAAAGCTAATATGCAAATTGTCCCCTCAACCAGGAGTTCGACCAGCAGGCAGGCCGGCCAACTGCCCATGTCCCCTCCCCCTGGCCAGGCTGGCCGGACCCCACCCATGCACAAATTCATGCACCGGGATATATATATATATATATATGTATATATATATATATATATATATACACTGAGTGGCCAGATTATTATGCGTTCAGAGATCATAATAATCTGGCCACTCAGTATATATATTTTTTAAAGTGTTGAAGCCCCACCTTCTATCCCATTTCCCTCCCTCCTCCAGAAATGATCTGTATCCCGTAGATACTGTGCATCCTTCTCAGCCATAACTTTTATTCTATTACATATTGATGCCTCCAAAAACACCATGGTATCTGGATTAGCATGTCGGAGTCACTTACATAAATGCTGCCATATTGCATGTATCTTTCTGCACCTTGCTTTTTGCTCTAGATGTTAGGCTCAAGATTCAGTCCTATCGATGCAAGCTTACTTTTCTCCATGGCTACAGTATTGCATTGAGTGCCTGTATTACTATGTATCTAATCCCCTGCTGGTGGACACTTAGGTTGTTTTCTCCTTTTCACTATTGCAAACAACTTTGCAATGAACATCCCTAACCTGCCTCCTTGAGAGATGGTAGCTTCTTTAGAAAGACAAGGAGAACCTTCCACAAGGAAGAAAGGGGCCATCACCAGTTAGCGTTGGAGAAGGGAAACAAATATTTACATGATCTCAGCCTGGGCCTGGGAGGTACCTGAGGGTCTAATGGTTGGGCAGCCTGGGAAGTTCCAGAAATAGTGACCACCAGGGGGTCAGGGTACCCACCCTACTTTTTCCAGTTCAGGTTGCCCATCTCTCACTTGGCCTTTTTTCAGAAGTTTAAGGCATAGACGAGAGTCAGAATACTTGTGTTTGTACTCCTGGCACATCACTTACAGGTTGTATAACATTGGGCAGATTATTCCAGCTCTCCGGGCCTCAGTTCCTCGTCTGTGAAATGGAAATAGCACCTTTCAATACCCTTTGAAGTTACCGAAAGGGTGAAATGAGGTCGTCTATGTAAAGCACGCAGCACAGTGACAGCAGATCCAACGACGGTGATGCATGGGGCATCTTTCGGCTGTGAGTCTATCTTTGCATCATGTTGCTTAACCAGAAGCAAAAATGGGCCATCACTACCATTTTCCTACCGAAGCATCATATTCCGAAGTGCGGAAAAGAAACCCACTGTTTCTCAACCTGACGGCATCGTGGGTCCGTTCGTTCTCTCATCTTCTCTCAGTTTATTGGGAATGTCATACTCCCCTCCCAATACCCACTGATGGCCACAAATCCATCCCCCCCGGGTATGGCTACGGTGCTGAGTGTATCAGTATTTGTTAAGATCCCAGGAAAACTAGCCCTTTTTTAAAAAATATATTTTATTGGATTTTTACAGAGAGGAAGGGAGAAGGGTAAAGAGCTAGAAACACTGATGAGAGAGAAATATGGATCAGCTCCTTCCTACACGCCCCCTACTGGGGATAGAGCCTGCAACCAAGGTACATGCCCTTGACCGGAATCGAACCTGGGACCCTTCAGTCTGAGGGCCAACGCTCTATCCACTGAGCCAAACTGGTTAGCCCCCCCCTCTTTTTTTTTAACAAATAATTTATTGATTTTTAGAGAGAGAGGCAGGGAGAGGGAGAGAGAGATAGAAACATCAATGATGAGGTAGAATCATCAATCGGCTGCCTCCTGCACGCCCCCTACTGGGGATCGAGCCCACAACCCGTGCGTGAGCCCTTGACCGGAAATGGAACTGTGACCTCCTGGTGCACGGGACGAGCCCAGCCACGGGGCGCACCGGCCAGGGCCAGAAGCACTCGCCTCTCATCTGACAGGGCCGTGGGATTGTGGACTCTGGGTCAGGCCTGATGCTTGTAATACCACTCGTAAACGCCCTTCTCCGAGGACACAGAGGGTGGCCAAATGTTAAATGTGAGCCCAAAGAAAATCCAGCACGGCTTGCAAAATAGTCATGTTTCATTTGTCATTAAAGACAGGCACCCTCGCGGACAGAGCTTCATGAGCAGGGACTCCACGCAGCCAAGCCTGCCCCAGAGCATCTGCCGCTAAGTTATTAAGCAGGGTGCAGGCAACCGGACTTTCATTCTCCAGCAAGCCTTTCTGGGGGGCTCTGCAACTCACAAATGAAGTCCACGCCCGAGTGGACCTGGGGCACTGTAACCCCATGCTTCCTGAAGGTCGACGGGTCACCTCTTCGTTCTCCTGGGACCGTGGTTTTATAACACGGCAGGAATTTTGCAAGCGAGAGAGTTGAGATGGACTCTGATAAAAGCCCACACCTGCGGTTTAAGTCGATGAAACGAAAGGTGATCTGAAATGTTGTCGGAGGAATGCCGGGCAGAGAGCATGTTTTTACACAAACAAGCGTTTAAAAATGCCCTTTCCCCGGCTGCTGGTGTGTGACCGTGGTCTTGACCCTTTTTCATGAAGTGTGGTTTGAGTTCCATCAGATTCTCTCCTCTGGGAATCTGGCCTGAGAGACACAGGTATTGAGGGCGGAGTCCCGCTCCAGGCTAAGAGCCGGCGGAGGGCCGGGAGCTGGTCTCCCGCAGCTGCCCTAGCCTGGCTTTCCGCTCCCTCTGTCCCGTGAGGAGCGCCACCATCTTTCCAGGATGTCGAACTTGGTTTCAGTTATTTGCATCCTCATGGACCTTGAGTTAAACAATGATAAAAAGGCATCTTCCGCCAGGCCAGGGTTGCTCAGTGGTTGAACGTCAACCCATGAACCAGGAGGTCACCGTTCCATTCTGGTCAAGGGCACATGCCTGGATCACGGGCTCCATCCCCAATGGGGGTCATGCCAGAGGCAGCCCATCAATGATTCTCTCATCATTGACATGTTTATCTCTCCCTCTCTCACATTCTCTCTCTAAAAATATATAAGAACATGTATTTTTAAAAAAGCGAATGGAGCCCTAACGGGTTTGGCTCTGTGGATAGAGCGTTGGCCTGCAGACTCAAGGGACCCAGGTTCGATTCCGGTCAAGGGCATGTACCTTGGTTGCGGGCATATCCCCAGTGGGGGGTGTGCAGGAGGCAGCTGATGGATGTTGCTCTCTCATGGATGTTTCTAACTCTCTATCCCTCTCCCTTCCTCTCTAAAAAAATCAATAAAATATATTTTTTTAAAAAGCGCGAATGGAATGAATGAGCAAATGCACAAATGTGAGTTGCTGCGAACAGGTTGGAACGGCTCCCTGCTCCCTGCTGACTCACCCGCAGGCGGGCGAGGGATCCCTACTTTCCCCGGAGCTCCTCTGCCCAGCTCCCCTCCTCTCTGCCGTCTTCCCCTCCAGGTGATCTCTGCTTTTAACTTTCTACCCCTGGGAGCTGATTGCAGAACCAGATAAGCAAAGTGCTCTGAAAACACACAATTCAATTCAGGGGAGATGGAGGCTGTTCGGCTGGGAGCCTGCATATCTACATTTCTTATCTGCATCCAGGACGGGCGTGAGAGCGAGCCTGTCTTGCTAAAGAATCGAGGAGGGACAGAAGCTGGAAATGAAAGCGTAACAGAAACTTGGACGGATCACAGCCTCAAACCGGACATCTCCCTTCCGTGGCAGCAGTGGAACCGAAACCTCTCCACGGGAAAGCCCTTCTCCCCGCTTCTGCGCAAACCCCAGTCCGGCCGATGCCTTTTTTCATTTAATTTTAAGTTTTTATTGACTTTGTTGGCGGGGGGGGGGGGGGCAGGGGGGGGTGGAGGGGAGGAACATTGGTTTTAATAAAATTATATAGGTTTGGGGTGCCCGATCCCTTTTTTAAATACACAAATACTAAGAGCAATATTTATTCACCAAAATCTAAACGCAAGGGCAAACTGCTCTGGCACTCCCGTCTGTAACTATCCTTCCAAATGGAGTGTTTTTCACTTATGCCCGGGCCTGCCTGTCCTGGCCCCAATGCACATGGAATTTTGACTTCGCTGTCTCAGCGTCCTCGGCCTTCTCACATTACAGGAGACGATATTTTTCTACCAGGACACAGTTCACAGCCCATAAAGGTCCCCGCTTGAGCAAGCAGTCCGTCCCATTTCTGTGAACTGTCACCCAGACACATGCAAGCCCAGACTGTGTCCCATTTCCAAGTTTATTGACGTGGTGGCTTTCTCACAAGGACAGAGACACAAGCAAATGGGCCGGAGGCGTCTTCCCTGCCACCGGCCAGCATCTCCCTTTTAATGACAAAAGCAAACAGAGGCGGGAAGCAGCTCTTCCCCTGAAGCCTTTTTAATGCTCAGCCTTCCAATGAGTGCAAACAGGAGAGGGAAGGATTAATTGCAGGCGGTAACACAAATGCCGTTTCCTTTCCCTCAGTAACACTGTATCTCTCGGGGCTAACCCCCTTCTTACCACCGTGGGGAACTGGATGTTAACCAAAGTTCACGAGTCTCTCTGTCCAGTCCGGTTCTGCTAAAGCTTGGCTGAGAGATGAATCGATCCCCAGGAACCCCAGGTGACTGAGGCCTTGGGAAATGATGCCCAGGCTCCCTCCAGGAGCGGCAACTCCTCTCCAATCACTTCGTTCTCCTTTTCTGAGCCGGAGCCGGGAACGGGCCAGGCACGGCCCCGGGAGCTGAGAACCATCCAAGTCTCGGGCAGGCGCAGGGCTGACGCCCGTGAATCACAGGTGCCGACGGGCGGGCGTCTCTGTGGCTCCCGCTCGCTTGGCAGGAAACCCGGACAGTTTCGCCATCTTCAGTTCCGCAGGTGTCCAGGATGGAGCGGGAGTTTCACTCTCCGTTCCTCTGAGATCGCTGCCGTCCCTGCAACCAAGCGGCCCACTCCACCCACACCGCTCCTCTAAGTCAGGTTCTCCGGGCCGGGCCGGGCCGGGCCGGGAAACCGCAGGCCGGGTCTCACGGTGTTCCTCTGGGCACCGGCCGCACGGTTCCTCCAGAGAGCTTGGTTCCTGGTGACAGTCTCCCTCCTTGGCTATTTAGCGAGAGGCTGCAGTCTGATAAGAGGGGCTCCAGGGCTCCCCAGATTCGGCCATCAGAGCGCCTGGGACACTCCTGGACGCACTCAGGTCCCCCGTGAGCTCGATGCTTGTGCTCCGGTTATTATCCGGCTCCTCCGGCTTCTTCTTGCGGAGGCAGCGGTGGATCAAGGCGGAGAAGAAGTTGGGGAAAGACGGACTGGAGAAATAGTACACGAGAGGGTCCAGCATGCTGTTCATGTAGGTGAAGCTGAGGGTGATGAAGAACGCCAGGTCCACGGAGCGGTAGATGTCACAGTTCTCGGTCCCCATCGTGTGCAGGAGCCAGAAGATGCGGATGCGCACGGCCACGCTGGGCAGGAAGCAGATGACGAAGACGATGGCCACCACCATGATGAAGGTGATGGCCCTCTTGATCTTGGTGTGCCGGTCCATCTGCCGCTGCCGCAGGCTCCAGATGATGCGGATCGAGCAGAACAGGATGATGCCCAGGGGCAGGAAGAACTCCAGGAGGAACATGGCATCGTGCCACCGGAAGGTATAGCAGATGCTGAAGCTGCTGCACAGGTAGGCGTCGTGGTTCCTGATCATCATCTTCTTGTACAGGAGGTGTACCGTCAGGCCGATGGTGAGGGCCCACAGGAAGCAGGACACGATGGCCGCCGTCCGATTGGAGATCTTGTTGAGGGCGTGGTGGGGGTGGACCACCCGGAAGTACCTGTCCACGGCCACCACGGTGAGGAAGATGATGCTCCCCTGGCGGTTCATGGCCAGCATGAAGAGCATCAGCCGGCAGGGGACGTCCCCGAACTTCCAGTCCCACTTCCTCATGTAGTTGTCCATCAGGAAGGGCAGGCAGATGATCAGGAGGAAGTCGGCCACGGCCAAGTTGAACAGGAAGATCCGGCTGGATTTCCAGGACTTGAGGTGGAAGCAGAAGATCCATAGGGCCAGGCCATTGCCCAGGAGCCCAAACACAAACTCCAGCCCCAACACGGGCGGCAGGACATTGGCGATGAAGTCATCCCGGAACACACAGCAGTTCTTGTTGTCGATCTGCAGAAAGTGAGTCTGCGGGCGGTGCGGCTGCATGCGGGGCGGCGGCTGGCGGCGCGGGGAGCGCCTCACCTCGGCTGTGCTCAGGACGGAGGTGTGTGTCTGTGTGGAGGAAGTGAGCTTCGCCGCCCGCCTTTATGTCACGTCGGGGTGTTGAAATAGATGACTGAATGGTTACCAGGAAACTACGAAATCGCAAAAAAAAAAAAAAAAAAAAAAAAGCCGGCAAGGCTCTTAGGCAACCTGCTGTTTGCATAAATAAATAAGCAATAAAAATCCCCTGGGCCGACAGGAACCCACAAAATGTTCTAAATGTAAAGGATAGGTTTGGGCAAGCCACCTGTCATGGGGAGTGACGGCCGGGGCATCCCTTTGCAAGCCTGGCAGCTGCCTGCTGCGTGTGGGAGCGTGATTCACGGCCTGGCTCACGGCGCCCGCGAAACGACCGTGGCCATCATGACTTACGGCGCTCAGCAGCCCGGTTTTCCAGAAACAGCCAGCCCGGGGGTGAAACACTCGCATGCACGTGAGTTAGGGAGCAGCAGGTGTGTGATGTCCTTTGGAGACGCCGAGAAGACGGCACTGTCTGTGTCATGAGGACACGGGACGTGGGCGTTATGTCCCCATGCCATCTTCTCGGTCCAGACGTGGGCTGGCTTCTCCAGAACTCTGCGGCGAATTTCTACTTTTGCAAAAGAAAAAAGAAAAAGAAGAAAAAAAAGCAGCTTGAGAGCAGCACAGAGTTTCCTAAGACGGTGGGAGCCGCGCCAGGCGTGTGTTACAACCAGGCGAGGTTTTGGTTCGTGTCAGATTTTGATACGCTTTCCTGCTCAAGTGATTTATGTCTGAGTACGTGATTTTTTAAAGACATGCGCGAGCTCTGTTTGTGAGGGCAGTTTGAGCTTCTCAGCCAAATCGAGCAGAAAGTGCAGAGAGTTCCTGTGTGCCCCCGTCCCCGCACAGCGTCCCCCACTTAGCGCGTGATATTTGAAAAGCCACCCCTCCCTTTTTTTTGATAATTGAACTCAGAGTGACAGGACCTAAGAGGACTTTGAACTCTTGGTTCGAAGCTGGTCACCGTTTCATGCACCATTTCTTTGCTTTTCAGTATAATTGGGTGTAAGACTATGGAGCACTTCTACCCCGTGACATTTGGGTCTGTCAGCGTCTTGCTTGGCTACAAGTTTCTAAACTGCTTCTGCTTGGAATTAGAAATAGGAAAGTTGCCCAGCCGGCGGTGGCTCAGGGGTTAAGCATCGACCTATGAACCAGGAGGTCACGGTTCGATTTCCAGTCAGAACACGTGCCCGGGTTGCAGGCAAGATCCCCAGTGGGGGGCGTGCAGGAGGCGGCCAAGCAATGATTCTCTCTCATCATTGATGTTTCTCTCTCTCTCTCTTTCTCTCTCTCTCTCTCTCTCTCTCTCTCTCTCTCTCTCTGAAATAAAAAGTATATACATGTTTAAAAAAGAAATAGGAAAGTTGTTTCTTCAGCTGCACGCCCAGGTTCAGCAGTAGGGGTTGGTAGACTCTCAGTGGTAGATTAGTCAGGATGATCCAATACTAGACGCTCGGGAACCAGACACACTTGATGATGAAGACGATGATAAAGGTGATGTTTGCACCGACGTTACTGGGAGCTCCCAATGTGTCAGACCCCACGCTCGGTGCCTTAGATACACTCCCTTGTCTTACCTCGCCTGCGGGCCGTAAGGTAGGGACCATTACCGATTCGGTTTTCAAAATGAGGGAAGCGAGGCTCAGAGAGGTTGGTCATATATTCAAGGCTACCCAGCCAATAAGAGCAGAGCGTGGGCCCTGGCTGGTTTGGCTCAGTGGATACAGTGTCGGACTGAGGGGTCCTGGGTTTGATTCCAGTCAAGGGCACATGCCCAGATTGTGGGCTCCATCCCTGGGGGTGGGGGGGCGTGCATGAGGCAGCGGATCAATGATTCTCTCTCATCACTGATGTTTCTCTCTCTCCCTCTCCCTTCCTCTCTGAAATCAATAAAACTATATTTTTTTTAAAAAAGAGCAGAGCGTGGGTGTGGCTCGGCCCTGGCGTCGAAGCCAGTGTCGCCGACCATAGCTCATGCTGCCTCGTCCGCAAGGCTGCGCTGGATTGAGGTCACGTTCGCTGTGTGGGCGTCTTCGTCTCCCCTGAAATGCTTGGTATTTGTTTCCCGGCCTCGCTGCCTGTGGTCACCCCGTTTCTTCTTGGACAGATGTGGACTGGTCAGCGATACTCGTACAGTAATCCTAAGGGTCTTGATTAACCACAAATCAGAAAACCTGACCAGGAAGTTATTTCTGGGAGCGAACGTTTGCAAGGGACACACCCTTTCTAAATTTTACAATTTTATAATATTTGTGTAGGTTTTTTGCTTTTTATTGATTGATTTGAGAGACGGAAAGAGAGGAAGGGAGAGAGAGAGGAAAAAAAACATCAATTCGTTGTCATGGACAAAATTAGACGAGAATAACAAACATTGTTAAGCTTGAAAACAAGAGAAAGCTGGAGAGGCTGGTTGCTCTGGCTTCGTCCCGAACTAGCTCTGAACCGCTCCGCTTCCTCACGTGTAAATGACGGGATCAGCCTCAAGCTTCCTCCCAAGTTGTCCCGTCTTACGATTCCAAACCAGGGATTTGTCAACTGGGGGAGCCGGAGACTGTCAAACGCGCAGTACCTGCCTCTGCAGTCAGGGGCGCTGACCGCTTCCCTTAGGTTCTCAGATTAAAAATGGCAACAGCCAACACAACAATAGCTGTCCGGTGTGAACGAAACAAAATTATACCTTTTTTATTTTTTTTAATATATTTTATTGATTTTTTACAGAGAGGAAGGGAGAGGAATAGAGAGTCAGAAACATCGATGGGAGAGAAACATCGATCAGCTGCCTCCTGCACACCTCCCACTGGGGATGTGCCCGCAACCAAGGTACATGCCCTCGACCGGAATCGAACCTGGGACCTTTCAGTCCGCAGGCCGACGCTCTATCCACTGAGCCAAACCAGTTAGGGCAAAATTATACCTTTTTAAAAAAAATTTGTCAGATCAGCAAAAAATACCCTTTCTGGTGTGCCGCAGAGTTTCGGTCATTAGTTGATGTGTGCGTGAGAGGAAACAGTTTGGAAATCGCTGTTTTCGGCCAAAGCTCACGGCTCCGCGGTCAGAATGCCAGTCCGCCCCCCGGATTCGGATCGGTGCTGCTGCGGCACTGCTGGTCTCCCCTCGCCGCGGGCATGTTTTGTCTTGTGTGTGTCCTCCACTTGTGTGTTTATCCTTTTCCTCACCAGCGCATGAGCTGTACAGAAACTGGTTCTAATGAATCATGTCGACAGCCACGGCAGTGACTCCGCCGGGATTTGAGGCAAGTTCACTTATCACCCATGACTTGCACGGTGAACTTGAGTCTCCATGCCTAGTGATCGTATTACAGCTTGAATATGTGCCAACAAATTGGGTGGAACTGATTTTTTTTTTAAATTAAAAATAACAGGGCCCTGGCCAGTGTGCTCAATGATTAGAGGGTTTGATTCCTGGTCAAGGGCACATCCTGGGTTTCTCTCTCTCTCTTTCAAATGAATGAATGAATGAATGAATGATGCTGGGACCGTCGGATAGCCACATGCAAAAGAATGAAGTGGGGCCCCTTCCCTGTACTGTACCCCGAAATTAACACAAAATGCACCAAGGCCCTTTGGAGTGCACAACAGCACTCTATTAACCAAGCCGCACCGGCCAGGGTGAGACTTTTCCTTCTTACTTTATATATTTGTGTCTTTTAATTTTGAACAAAAAACATGTATATGCCTTCTCTAATCAAATACATTGAATTATTATTTTTTTTAAAGAATGAAATCTGGCCCGACCAGTGTGGCTCAGTAGTCGAGCATCGACCTATGAACCAGGAGATCGGAATTTGATTCCTATCAGGGCACATGCCCAGGTGTGAGCTCAATTCCCAGTAGGGGGCGCGCAGGAGGCAGCCGATAAATGATTCTCTCTCATCATTGATGTTTCTCCCGCTCCCTCCCTCTCTGAAATCAGTAAAAATGATACATTTTTTTAAAAGAAAGAAATATAAAAGGCTATTCACGAATCTCCTTCCCTTCTCTCCTCCATGGCTCTCACGCTGCTGCGGCCCCACCTGAGCTTTCCGCTCCTGGCCCACGGATTTCCTGCAGTTCCCGCTCTGCTTCCCACCTCCCTGCGCTCTCACTGCCTTACCTTTCTCCATGGAGTCATCGGCGGGCCTCCCGCCTACCCATCCGTCAGGCCTCAGTTCATGAGTCCCTTCCTCTGAGGAGCATCCCCTCACCTAAGCCAGGATGAAGGGCTGGGTTCTCCTGTAAAGCCCGTGTCACCCACATTCATCACAGTTACCCTGAAAGGAAATCTTATTTTTCCCCCTTGGTTTCTACAGTAGAACCCATGGGGTCCAGAGCTACACTGAGTGGCCAGATTATTATGATCTCTGAACGCATAATAATCTGGCCACTCAGTGTATATCCTATATAATAAAAGGCTAATATGCAAATTGTCCCCTCGATCAGGAGTTCGACCAGCAGGCAGGCCGGCCAACCCCCTGGCCAGATTATCTGGCCGGACCCCACCCATGCATGAGTTCATGCACCGGGCCTCTAATATATACATATATACTGAGTGGCCAGATTATTATGCATTCAGAGATCATAATAATCTGGCCACACAGTGTATATTTTCCATTGTGTTTCTACTGTGCCTGGTACTGAGCTGGTGCCTAAAGTGTTCCCTGAAAGAGGGAATGAATGAGTGAATGAATGAATGAATGAATCTTCACAAGAAATAAAACACTGACCCCTTCCCACTCCTACTGTCTCATCACTGGATGCTCAATATGTATTAGGCCCATATGTGAGGCCATCTGTTTATTCCACCTCAACATCTATCTATCATCTATCTATCTATCTATCTATCTATCTATCTATCTATCTATCTATCTATCTTCTATCTTCTGTCTGCTATCTTTCTATCCACCAATCCACCCATCTAAAATTTAGGGCCCCAGTTTCATGGATGAGCTCAGAAGGGTCCTTTGTTTCGTTTAATGCTCTGCTGTCACCACCTTAAAATTCTTAATATTTTTTTGAACAAGGGGCCTTGCATTTTCATTTTGCATGGGGGCCCACCCGGCCCATCATGGAGCTGGTCCCGCAGCCATTGCTGCACTCACTGCCATGATGGGATCCTGACTCACTGGAAACCTCCGTGGCATAGAAGGCCTGGAAGGCAAGCAGGCTGAGACCCTGCGTAGCCACGTGCCCACCTGTTCTAGAACCTTTAACAGTCGGCTTGGACCCCTCGTTCTAATCCGCTCTCAGCAGCCCCTGCGCTCTCATGACTTCAGACCTCATTAACCCTTTAAAAATATATTTTTTATTTTAAAATTACAGTTGACATACAATATTATATTAGTACAACCTTGTGATTAGACATTTATATAACTTACGAAGTAATCACCCGATAAATGTAGTACCCGTTCTTCTATTACTGACTATATTCCTATGCTGTACCTCACATCCCCATGACTATTCTGTAACCACCAATTTGTACATTTTTTTAAAAAAAATCTGCACCTGAAGCCATTTTCCATTGATTTTTAGAGAGAGTGGAAGGGAGGGAGGAGGGAGAGAGAGAGAGAGAGAGAAAGAGAGAAAGAGAGAGAGAGAGAAAGAGAGAGAGAGAGAGAGACATGGATATGAGAGAGACACATTGATTGGTTGCCTCCTGCATATGCGCCCTGACCTGGGCCAGGGATCGAGACTGCAACCAAGGTACATGCCCTTAACTGGGAATCAAACCGGAGACCCTTCAGTCCTCGGGCTGATGCCCTAACCACTGAGCAACCAGCCAGGGCTCCAATTTATACTTCTTAATCCCTTCACCTTTTTCACCCATTCCCCTGCTTGGCAACCGTTAAAATGTTCTCTGTGTCTATGAGTCTGTTTCTGTTCTGCGTGTTTATTTGGGTTTTTAGATTCCACACGTACGTGAAATCATCGGGCATTTGTCTTTTTCTGACTTAGTTCACGGAGCACAGTAGCCTCCAGGTCCGTCCATGTGGTTGCAGATGGCGGGATTTCATTCTTTTTTATGGCTGAGTCATATTCCGTTGTATATGTGCCCCACTTCTCTACCCACCCATTCATCTATTGATGGACACTTAGGTTGCTTCCCTGTCTTGGCTATTGTCAATAATGCTGGGATGCATGTGTCTTTTCAATTTGGTGTTTTAGGTTTCTTTGGATAAAAACCCAGAAAGTGGAATTGCTGTGTCCTTTGTCTCTTGTGAGAGCCTTTGTTTTAAAGTCTATTTTTTAATCCTTATGCTTTTACCAAAGGGTAAGGAAGGCCATTCTGAGAATAGACCAGAACTGGAATTTTTTTACACTATCAGCACCACTGAAAGGTACCTTTTATTTTTTTCACACAACTTCCATAGAATATATGATCTAATATTCATTCTAGCATTCATGTGACTTCCTGAAAGACCCTAAGTAAGAGGAACAAAGTTTCTTCTAAGTCGATTACATTTCCCTATTCCAGGTAGTTTAAACCATCTGTCAACAAAGTTTCCTCCTCTTCCTTTCAATTTCTGAAGACCTTTTTTTTATTTTTTAAGACAGAGACAGAGAGAAGAAAGGAGAAGAGATTGATAGACTTGTTTTTCCACTTACCCCTGCATTCATTGGTTGATTCATGTATGTGCCCTGACCTGGGATCGAACCCGAAACCTTGGGGAACAGGGACAACACTCTAACCAGCTGAGCTCCCCGGCCGGGGCCTGAAGAACGTTTCTTTTTTTAAAAAAAATATATTTTATTGATTTTTTTTTACAGAGAGGAAGGGAGAGAGACAGAGAGTCAGAAACATCAATGAGAGAGAAACATCCATCAGCTGCCTCCTGCACACCCTCCACCGGGGATGTGCCCGAAACCAAGGTACATGCCCTTGACCAGAATCGAACCAGGACCCTTGAGTCCACAGGCTGATGCTCTATCCACTGAGCCAAACCAGTCAGGGCCTGAAGAACGTTTCTTGATAAGATTTGGTTTTGGTCACATTCTCTGGACTTAAAAAGGGAAGCAAAATTGGAATTGAGTCTGCCTTTGGTTTTTTGTTTGATTTTTCTTTTATTTGCTCTTGCTGTTTTGCAGTGAGAGCCTCTGCCCACTGTGAGCTTTGGAATTGTTTAGACTTTTTCTCCTATGGAGGGTAAAATCTTATGAGTCATTGAACATAGTGTCAGACACACAGGACATGAGCTTGCTTTAGGAACCTATTTTTATTGACATGAAGCAATCATGGAGCAGCCCGGAAGAGGATGAGAACCTAGAATAGAATTAAAAGCAGAAGTGTGGGTTTTCACAAATTCCTATCAGGAGGGGTATATGGTTCTTTGATGCTGATAAGACTCCTGGCCTTCACTCCTCCCCAGGTGGCTGGGGAGCGGGAGAATTCTGGTGGTGGCCATGCAGCAGCTACTTAGGGGGGCTCTGAACCCCAAAGGAAATGATTTATGTGCCTTCATTTCTTTATGTGTAAAGTATCTATATATATAAAAGCCTAAGCTACCGGCCAACCGTTCAACCTTTCAACCGGTACCTATGACCACCAGGGAGCAGACACTCAAAGCACAGGCATGGAAACATGGAACAGACTGATGAATCTCAGAGGGAAGGGGGGAGAGGGGAGGGCAGGAAGAGATTAACCAAAGATCTTATATGCATACTAGAGGCCTGGTGCACAACACCACCCCTCCCCCCCCCCCCCGGGCACCTGTGGGGTTCTTCGGCCTGGCCTGTGGGGATCAGGCTGAAACCAGCTCTCCAATATCCTCCTAGGGGTCCCGGATTGCGAGAGGGCGCAGGCCAGGCCAAGGGCCTCTAGTGTTAACATAAAAAGCCATAATATTGAATCCTGACTGCCACACACTGTGCTTAATGTTTTCCATGCACTTATTCATTCAGATATTTACTGAACAACTACTATGTGCGGCCACTGATCTAAGCACTGGGACTCCAACAGTGAGCAAAGGCCCCATGCCTCAGGGTCTTACATTTGTTGAATCTGCCCAACGACCTTTTGAAGCCAATATCATACCATCGTTACCCCCGCCTGAGAGGTGAGAAAATGAAAGCTGAAAGAGGTCAAGTAAAATCTGCCTCACATCACACCTCTAGTAAGTGGCTGAGTTGGGATTCATGCTTTGATTCATTCCGACTTCCTGCAGCTCACTAGCCAGGTCACGGCTCTGAAAACGCCTGCAGGGGTGTTTGGAGGCCTGAGAGCAAAAAGCTGGTAAGGAAGGTCCCTCAGTGCAGCGAGAGCCCTGGGAGTTTGAGGAAGTGGAGATGAAGATGCCCGAGAACGACTCTCACGGCCGTGTGGCTTGAGAATGGAGCTGAGGTTGGTTTGGGGTCGGTCCCTCATCCAGGGCGGAGCAGCCCGTCATGCCGAAGAATCATCTGGATTTGGGGGCCTATGCGTGTATAAGGGGCACTTAACCCCGCCCCCCCCCCCCCTTGGTGTTTGTGCAGAGCCCTGCGTGAGAGGAAAGCACTGCTTTCAGGAACCGGTCTACAAACTGGACTGAAAGGCTGAGAGTCATTGACCTCTCTGCCTCCCCCCTTCCCCCCCAAAACCTTGCTGTCCTATTGGAGTTGACCTACGACCTTCCAGGTAAAAGGGACATAGCTCGGGGCCTGGCACAGAACGTGAATTCAGTAAATACCGGAGAACAAACGAATAATTTCAACTCGTACTCACACCACACGCAGGCAGAGGCAGCTACACAGCACTTGGCACCCCCAAAGCCAATGGACTTTTCTTCAAGCACTCAGCTACCCCCCCCCCCCACCGCTCTGGAAAAACCAGGGCAGGTACACATACCCCACAGCATATCTTTTGAAATGCAAAGGCTGCAGAAAACATGGGGGGCTCCCTGAAGGTCAGAGCGGATGGTTTTGTTGTCGTTCTTCTTGGGCTACTGAGAAGTCCAGAAATGAACAGAGGGTCCCTCCCTCCCCCCTCCCTCCCTCCCCCCTCCCTCCCCCTTCTCCTCCCCCTTCCCCCTTCTCCCTCCCCCCTCCCCCCTCCCGTGAAGATGAACATCGTCGGAACCAAGACATTCCAATCTGCAGAGCCTCACTCAGCCCGACAGAAAGGTACTGACTTAGTCCAGTTTCTCTTTTCCAAGACAAGTGAGGATTTTAGGGCAAAGGATAGGAAATACTGATAAGTCATCAAGTTCACTAACTCCCCGGGGGAGAGAGAGAACAGGACAGGTTCAAACACTTGTGACTATTTCCTCGGCCGATTAAAATTACACAGGAGCCAAGCTCTTCCTAACCCCCCTTCCCCCCCACACACACACATCCCCTCCACCTAGCACACACAGGCCCCCTGATAGACACACAATGTCCTGTCACTATCATCACATCACACGAACACAACCCACTCACTTCTCAGCCAGGACCCTCCAAAAACACACAGCAGCCTGCCCTTCGTTTCCAGCAGAGCGAGGGGGATACGGCCCTTCCAAAGCCCCCTACCCCTTAGCAGGAATTCGTCCTGTTTTTGTTCGTCCGTCCGTCCGTCTGTCTGTCTGAGTGCCAGTTCAGGGCACGCAGGGTTGGCTCTGCACGTTGTTGGCCACACCGGTGCAGCTCTTGCGACAGAGATTTGAAATCGGCATCTCCTCCCGCCTCTGCGTCCCGGGGCGCCCCGCACGCTTGGGCCTCAGGCTGCGCACCTTGAGCTTGGTGTAGAACTTGGGGAACGAGGGACTGGAGAAGTAATACACCAGGGGGTCCAGCATGCTGTTCATGTAGGTGAGGCTGAGGGTCACGTGGAGGGCCAGGTGGACGGAGGGGTCGCAGACGCTGGAGGGCACGGTGCAGAGGAAGTAGAGCCTGGCCGACACGCTGGGCAGGTAGCAGGTGATGAACACGGCGGCCACCACCGCGATGAACCGGGTGGCCTTCCTCATCCGCGCCTGCCTGGCCAGCTGCTGCCGCTGCCGCAGGCTGCAGACGACCCTGAAGGAGCAGAACAGGATGACGCCCAGGGGCAGGAAGAACTCCAGCTGGAACATGATGTCGTGCCAGCCGTTGGCCGACTCCATGATGAAGCTCTCGCAGGACACGGTCTTGCCCTGCGCGCACAGGTGGTCCTCCATCAGGAGGTACAGCGTCCCCAGGATGACCACGGTCCAGAGCGCGCAGGCCAGGCCGGCCGCCGTGCGGTTGGAGATGGCGTTGGCCACGTGGTGCGGGTGCACCACCTTGAAGTAGCGGTCCACGGCCACCACGGTGAGGAAGACGATGCTCCCGGCGCGGTTCATGGCCAGCATGAAGAGCACCAGCCGGCAGGGCGCGTCCCCGAAGGCCCAGCGCCGGTCTCGGCGGTAGTAGTCGGTCCGAAAGGGCAGGCAGATCATGAGGAGGAAGTCGGCCACGGCCAGGTTGAACAGGTAGATGGTGCTGGGCTTCCAGGTCTTCATGTAGAAGCAGAAGCCGCACAGGGCCATGCCGTTGCCCAGGGCGCCCAGCACGAAGAACAGGATCAGCAGCGGCGGCATCACCTGCGCCATGGGGTCCCCCTGGAGGAGGCAGCACGACCCGTTATCCATGGCGGACGGTCGGCGGGCCAGTGCTCCGGAGGCCCCCGGGGTTCCCGCAGAGACGCGGAGGCTGATCTGAAAGCCGCCACTCCCCGCTGCTGTTTTTCTAACTTCCTGGCCCGGGGATGCGGGTGCCCACCGTCCGCACAGGTGGTGGCTGCAGCCACCGCACACGCCCACGGAGAACAGCAACTTCAGCCGGGAAACGAGAGCCTCAGGGATGTGCTGGCTCCAGAGCCCGGGTCACGAGCTGCCCGTGTCCCCGCGAACCCGAGCGTGTGGCCCCGCAAGGCTTGGAAACGTGGCCATTCGTGGGAAGCGGCTGGCAGGCCCAGCGCGGTTCATGCTGGAGAGGAATCGGGAGACGGGAGACGGGTTTTCCTCCCAGCCTCGCTCCGCTCTTGCTCGGCAGGCGCTGGGCTGGAGAGCGCAAAGCTCGCTCGCTGCCCAGGAGGCACCAAACATGCTTGTTTGTCCTCCCTCCCTCCCTCCGGAGGAGGAATACAAACATTTCCCGGAGGGAGCCCTCCCGTCCCGGGCCTCCGCTTTGCTTCCCTCCCTAACCTTTGCCTGACTGCCCCGTCCGCTCCCTCATCCCAGGGGGCCCTCCGGGGCGCTGCCCTGAGACCAGAGAGGCTCAGAGCCATTTCCTGTGCCCACACCCAAAAACGCAGCCCTCAAAAACCAGAAGGGTCTGCGGAGGGAAGAAGCTGTCAAAGCCACACTTGTGGGCTGTTAAACAGTTTTTATTTGAAGTGTGGGCCTTTCCTCCCCTCCACTCGCCACCTCCTACCCTTTGCCTCCCTCCCTGGACACAAGTGACCGGTTGCACAAGCAGCAAGACCGTGACATGAGCCGAAGCCACTTCTCATAGGTCTGTCTCCATGGCGCAGCCTGTGTGGGAGCCCGGGCCCCCCTCTGCTGTTTGCAAAAGAGGATTTGGCTCCGAGCTTCCCGCTGACTGCTCCACAGAACCAAACTCCGGGAGATGTATATATTTAATTTTAATTACGTGCTGAGCCCATTGGCGGGGGCGAATGAGGCCTGGGGCAGTTGGTCAAGAGAGGTCTATCTCTAAAATAATCGTGGGTAAAATTAGACGGCGCTGAAGTCGGAGTCTTTGCTAAAATTTCCGTCCCTTTGGTTTTTGAGATAATCTCTCTGCCCTGTGCCTTGGGCTGCCAGCGTAGGGAAGGGGTGAGGAGAGGGAGCCAGCGAAGGAATGCCTGCGGGGTGCCAGAGGCAGATAGAATTCTTCCCCCTGAATCCCAGATGCCCCAGCAGCACGGCAGCCTTCTCCACGCCCGCCTCGCCTCGCTTGGACCCCTGCCACCGCCCAGCTGTTGAAAGGGTTGCATTTCCCAACTGGTTTCTTCTCCTCTAGTCCGGTCCCTGTAATTCCTCTCCCACGCGGCAATGGGATTTTTCTAAAGTACAGATGTTATCATATCCCCCCCCCCACCCCCGCCACCTAAAAGCCAGCATGAGCTCCCTTCCATCTGCTAAGGTGACAGCTACATGGCCTTGTGAGCCATAGCTGGTTCCAAAACCAGTTTGATGTGGCCCACATGTTTTAAAAACCTGGGCTGTCCTATTAGAACCTGTATTTCCAGCCGCTCTTGGGAAACGGTGAGATCTGGCTACAGTGGGCCAACAATCCCACAGGGTAACAACGAGCTGCAGCGGAGACAGCTGCCCCCTTTAAACAGAGCCTTTTGCCCTGACCAGTTTGGCTCAGTGGATAGAGCGTCGGCCTGTGGACTGAAAGGTCTCAGGTTCGATTCCGGTCAAGGGCATGTACCTTGGTTGCGGGCACATCCCCAGTGGGAGGTGTGCAGGAGGCAGCTGATCAGTGTTTCTCTCTCATCGATGTTTCTAACTCTCTATTCCTCTCTGTAAAAAATCAATAAAATATATTTTAAAAAAAAATAAAAATAAACAGGCCCTTTTGCCACAATCCCCACCACTCCCTATGACCTGGTCAACTTCACAGACCTGGTCTCTGTGGGGTTTTGCCCTTGGTTAAAGGTCACACCAGGCCCTTCACCGATGGTACCTTTCCAACATCATTCTCCGGCCCCTTTCCTGCTCGCTTTGGAAGTCTTGTCACTTCCAATAAATCATTGTGTCCATCAAACATCTACATTTAGCTCCCCCGCTAATCCAAGTGGTCTTGGAGATAAAGTCCGTGATCTTGGCAGGAAGGGCATAGACTAAGGACCTGGGTGCCTACGCCCTGCTTTTCACGGGAGCTCCCAGCAGCCACTTTCACTCTGGGGCTTGGTGATTCTGTGAGAAGGTGTTGACTAATGGGGCGACTATTACAGGCTGTAACACCCCAAGAGAAGGCCAGGTGGGTAACTCGGAATGCCTTCATAGGGCCAGCAAATGGAAACTCCTCTTGATTCTCTGTTAGCAAAAGCTGTCAAGATTCTCAGAAACACCAGAGCTTCCCCTTTCCTGTGTAACGCCCGCCTTTCTTTCCCTCCTCCTTTCCTGCTGGCTCAGTCACCTTCCCTTTCTCTTTGATGGTAGAATTAGCTGGAAGGCAGAGGATTAAGGAAGAAAAGGTTGGTTTCTGTTTCTCTGAAAGTCTAGCAAAATCTTTTTTTGCTGGGAACCTGAAACTGCTCTTTAAAAAATAGTTTTAAAAAGTCTATACCATGCCTTAGGGACTAGGCTTAGTTGGTTTGGCTCAGTGGATAGAGCGTCGGCCTGCAGACTGAAGGGTCCCAGGTTCGATTCCGGCCAAGGGCACATGCCCGGGTATCAAGACCACAATCTGTGCATGACCCCTGACCAGGAATCGAACCGGTGGCCTCTTGGTTCCTGGGTAGATGCTCCACCACTGAGCTACACCGGCTGGGCAACTCTGAGGTGTTTTTGCTAGATGCTTCAGGATCCCCCAAAGGAGGAGGCTTTTATCTGCTGTCTGGAACTGAGTGTTTAGTAGGGGAAATAAGACAAACACATAAATAACAAAGAAAAGCAAATAAAGCCTGGCTGGCGTGGCTCAGTGGTTGAGCGTTGACCTATGAACCAAGAGGTCACAGTTCCATTCCCTGTCAGGGCACATGCCCAGGTTGTGGGCTGGATCCCTAGTGGGAGGTGTGCAGGAGGCAGCCAATCAATGATTCTCTCTCATCATTGATATTTCTATCTCTCTGTCCCTCTCCCTTCCTCTCTGAAATTAATATATATATATATATATATATATATATATATATATATATATATATATATATATATTTTAAGAATACAAATGGTCCATTGCTCTACCACTGAGCAACACCAGCCAGGGCTCTTTCATTTTTATTTTATTTATTTACTTTTAAATATATTTTTATTGATTTCAGAGAGGAAAGGAAAGGGACAGAGAGACAGAAACATCAATGATGGGAGAGAACCATTGATTGGCTGCCTCCCGCACACCTCCCACTGGGGGTCAAGCCCACATCCTGGGCATGTGCCCTGACCGGGAATCGAACTGTGACCTTCTGGTTCATAGGTCGACACTCAACCACTGAACAATACCAGCCAGGGCTCTTTCATTTTTATTTTTCATTTTTATTTTGAGAGGACATTTAATAAAGCTGGGGACAGTGACACAAGACGGGCCTAGGATAGAAGAAGCAACAGGAGAGGGACTAGGTGGGGAAAGGAAGCCAGGCTGGCTGCTTTGGTTCTCTAAGAAGTCAGAGGAAAGGGGCCTTGAGGGCCGGTTCAGGGGGCTAGCCCGGGATGAGCTGCCACTGCCCACTGCTCCCTGGGTGCACGTCTCCTGGGGATCCTTAGAGTTTAGGAGATGCACGCCTGTGGGGGGAGCAGAGGAGGAAGGTAGAGACGTGGCGTGCCCCTGGGAGGGAGAGCCTGCCCCAATAGAACCGCCTGCAATGGTGGGAATGTTCTGGAATATACGTGGAGCTTTTGAGCACTTGAAATGGGGCTGGTGGGAACTGAATTGTCAACATTATTTCATTTTAGTTAATTTAAAATTTAAAAGCCACACATGGTTTGTGGCCAACGTAAAGGAAGCCCCTGATGCACCTCCTCTACTCCAAGCCTTCTGGAGCCTCCCTCTCTGGTCGGGGTTAGACCCTCCTCTCTGCTCATTCCTGCCACCCAGTGCTGTAATGGCTTACTCCCGCATCCTCCTCTAGCCCTCCACCCACCCCGTCTCTGGGAAGACCAACATGGGGTCTGATTTGGCTTTTCGTGCCCAGAGCACAGCCCAGCGCCTGGCATGGAGGGGACGCTCAGTAAGTATGTGTTGTGTAAATGAATGAATGAGTGAGCAGATGGTTCCAGACCTCAGCAGCTGACTTCTTCTCCTGGCCATGAGGCGACACCAGCGAACAGGATGGGCGTATCCAAAGAACGTGAAACACATCTGCCAGGCTGATCTGGCGTGATGTTGCCCTGCCGTGCCATCTGCTCTGATGCCTTGTAAGATAATATCACTTTCCATGTGATGGGGGCAGGAAGTGGACATTCCTGCGGGGGTGCCCAGCAGGTGCAGGAGGAGGAGCAGCTGTGTGTGGTGGCGCATTGGAAAGACACACCCCTCCTGTGGGTTTCTCCTTTCTTCTCACGCTGCTGCCCCACGCAGAACTCTTCTGATGCCAGATGTGCGGGATGTTTCTCCACTCCAAGCGATTCCCTGCGACACCATGTGGGTGTCCTCCAGTTCAATTCCGGCACTAACTGGAGTTAGCCTAGGCCCCACAGGTGAAGGGCTCAGTCCCACGACACTGCCCCCCACTTCCAATGCCAATGGCGAATGAGTCCCCAGGTCACCCGCAACTGTCCCACTTGGCTACCATTCGAGGTCCCCATGACCTCCCTTCGCAGATTCCACATTATGTTAGAACAGCTCACGGATCTCAGGGAAACCCTCCCTTTGCTTATCAGTTTATTCGATAATGAAGGATGTGATAAAGCATACAGATGAACGCTGGATGAAGACGTATGTTGGGTGAGTTCTGGAAGGATCCCAAGCGCAGGACTTCTGTCCCCATGGAGTTGGGGTGTGTCACCCTCCCAGCACCTCCATATGTTCACCAACCCAGAACCTCTCTGAACCCCCTACTTTGGGGACTTTTACAGAGGCCTCATCCATAGGCATGACCCACCACTAACTCCATTTCCAGGCCTTCTCCCCTCTCTGGAGAATGGGGGTGGGGCTGAAAATCCCAAGCTTCTGATCATGGCTTGGTCTTTCTGATGACCTGCCCTCACCCAGGAGCCCACCAAGAATTACCTCATTAGGACAAAAGATGCTCCAGGAAATTCCAAGGGACTTAAGAGCTCTGTATCTGCCCTGGCCGGGGTGGCTCATTGGGCTGAGAATTGTCCCATGCACTGAGAGGTCGCTGGTTCAATTCCCGGTCAGGGCACATGCCTGGATTGTAGGCTCAATTCCCAGTAGGGAGTGTGCAGAAGGCAGCTTCTCATTGGTGTTTCTCATTGATGTTTCTCTCTCTCTCCCTTCCTCTCTCTCTCTCTCTCTCTCTCACACACACACACACACACACACACACACACACACACACACACACATTAATAAAAACGTGTTTTTTAAAAAAGAGCTCTCTAGGGGGGTGGGTGCGAAGGGATAAACCAAACAACTTATATGCATATATGCATAACTCATGGACATAGACAATAGGGTGGTGGAGGCCTGGGGTGGGGAATGGGGACGGGCTATAAGGGATCAATGGGAGAAAAAAGGGGACATATGCAATACTTGCAACAATATAGATTTTATATATATATATATATATATATGTGTGTGTGTGTGTGTGTGTGTGTGTGTATATATGTGTGTGTGTATATATATGTGTGTGTGTGTATATATATATATGTGTGTGTGTATATATATATATGTGTGTGTGTGTGTATATATATATATGTGTGTGTGTGTGTATGTGTATATATATATATGTGTGTGTGTATATATATATATATGAAGGGCAACCAAATGAATCCCTAACAACCAGAAAGAGGCCAAAAAAAAAAAAAAAAAGGTTCTGTATCAGGAATCAGGAAAATACATATATTTCTTGTTATTTCACTGGTAGAAACCCAGGGGCTTTGCTTTCCAAATGCCCCTGCCAGGGCCCTGAGTATGTGACTTTATTAGCTTCTTGTGGCTGCTGCAGCAAGTTACCACAAGCTCGGTGACTTGAAGCAACAGTTTGTTTTCTGTTTTAGAAACCAGAGGTCTGATGTGGAAGTATCAGCAGGGCTGTGCTCCCTCCAGGGGCTCTAAGGAAGAGCTCATTCCTGCCATTTCCAACTTCTGGTGGCTGCCGGCATTCCTTGGCTTGTGGCTGCACCGCTCCAGTCTTTGCCTCTGTGGTCACGTGGCCTTCTCTCTGCATGCCTCTTAAAAGGGCACTTTTCATTGACTTTAGGGTCCAGATAATCCAGACTGATCTCATCTCAGGATGATGGATTTAATTATATCTAATTACAAAACTCTTTTTCCAAATAAAGTCATGTTCACAGTTTTGGGAGGATAAGGATGTGGACATATCTTTCTGTGCAACAGCAGCCATTCAACCCACTATGGCAACCTTTTCATGGTCAGTGTCTGAGTCCTACCCAACTATTTAAAAATGCTATCTCTTTTTTTAAAAAATATAATTTTATTGATTTTTTACAGAGAGGAAGGGAGAGGGAGAGAGAGCTAGAAACATCGATGAGAGAGAAACATCAATCAGCTGCCTCCTGTACACGCCCTACTGGGGATGTGCCCGCAACCAAGGTACATGCCCTTGACCGGAATCAAACCTGGGACCCTTGAGTCTGCAGGCCGACACTCTATCCACTGAGCCAAACTAGGAAGGGAGCAAGAATTACTAACTAAATTTAAGGTCTAAATAATTTGCCATATTTTTTTTGCTTGTTTCTGCTCAGTAGAGTTGCAGTCCAGGAAATAATCGGGGCCCAAAAGTGAAGGGGAGGGACGGGAGTTGCTTCACAGTGTGATGAGAGATCACCCTGACCTGACACAAACTGTGACGAGAAACTTTCTCGTCATTTCAAAATGAGTCTTAAAAATTGCAAACGATGTTTGTTTTTTTCTCCATATAAAATGCAAGAAAAATTAAAAAGAGGGGGGAACTATAGATTCAAAGAGGTTTAAGAGCTATGTTAACCAATTGTTTGTACTCTGACTCAAGCAACTCCATTTGACATTTGGGGAAATACCAGCACGGATGGCTAAGTAGGAATATGAAGGAATTGTTGCTAATTATTGTAAGTGTGATAATGGCATTTTGGCTATGCTTAAAGAAAGAGTACTTATCTTTTAGAAATAAATGCTGAAATATGTGTAGGTGAAATTGTGTGATATTTGGTATGCAATTCAAAGGAGTCCAACAGGCGAGAAGGGCAGAAATACAAAAAGAGAGGTTATGAGGGGCTTTTTTTGGTGTTTTTTAAAAATATGTTTTTATTGATTTCAGAGAGAGGAAGAGAACTGTAGAGAGAGCTAGAAACATCAAAGATGAGAGAATCAGCTGCCTCCTGCATGCCCCTACTGGGGATCGAGCTGGCAACATGGGCATGTGCCCTGACCTGGAATGGAACCAGCAACTTCCTGGTGTATGGGATGATGCTGAATCAAATGAGCCACCCCAGTCGAGAGGTGATGAGTTTTTTTTTATTGTGATGGCTGGATTATGGGAACAAGGACATTCATTGCTCTACCCTCTTTACTTGTATAAATTGCCCATAATAAAAAATTATTGAAAATTGAAAGTCACTTAAATCTTTACCAGTGGAGAATGAGATAAATAAATTACTATCTACTTATTATAAAGAATAATAGCATTCAGCCAAAACCGGTTTGGCTCAGTGGATAGAGCGTCAGCCTGCGGACTGGGGGGTCCCGGGTTCGATTCCGGTCAGGGGCATGTGACTTGGTTGCGGGCACATCCCCAGTGGGGGGTGTGCAGGAGGCAGCTGATCGATGTTTCTCTCTCATCGATGTTTCTGACTCTCTGTCCCTCTTCCTTCCTCTCTGTAAAAAATCAATAAAATATATTAAAAAAAAAAAAAAAAAGAATAATAGCATTCAGTTATATAATCCTCCCTGTGGGCCGGGCCCTGTTCTAAGCATCTCATCTATCTATACAGAATGAGATTGAGTTCTAAGTACTGACCCAGAAAGATGTCTAAGATATCTTGTTAAGTGAAAACACACACACACACACACACACACACACACACACACACACACATGTGCGTGCTCACTGAAGTTTGTATAATCCTATTTTTGGAAGTTAAAAAATAATATATGGCCCTAACCAGTTTGGCTCAGTGGATAGAGCGTTTTGGCCTGCGGACTCAAGGGTCCCAGGTTCAATTACGGTCAAGGGCATGTACCTTGGTTGCGGGCACATCCCCAGTAGGGGGTGTGCAGGAGGCAGCTGATGGATGTTTCTAACTCTCTATCCCTCTTCCTTCCTCTCTGTAAAAAAATCAATAAAATATATTTTAAAAAATAATAATAATAATTGGATTGGCTCTGGGTCACTGTCCCTGTCTCTCCATCAGAAGAGGACGGTGGTCCCACCTGGTCCCAGCTTTTTCCTTCTAAAAAAATAATAATAATAATAATATATGTGTCCTCATGCAGTGCTGGTGGGAATGTAAACTGGTTCAACTGCTATGGAAAACAGTTTGGCAGTTCTGTATAGAAATGCCAAGTGACCTAGCAATTCCACTCGTAGGTATATACCCCAAAGCAGTGGTTGGCAAACTGCAACTCACGAGCCACATGCGGCTCTTTGGCCCCTTGAGTGTGGCTTTTCCACAAAATACCACATGCGAGCGCGCACGTACAGTGCGATTGAAACTTCATGGCCCACGCGCAGAAGTCGGTTTTCGGCTCTCAAAAGAAATTTCAATCGTTGTACTGTTGATATTTGGCTCTGTTGACTCATGAGTTTGCCGACCACTGCCCCAAAGAATTGAAAATATGACTCAAAACAGTACTTGTACACGAATGCTCATAGCAGCACTGTTTACAATAGCCGACAGGTAGGTAGTGTGATGGCTTATTTTATGTGTCAGCTTGGCCGGGCCACTGTGCCCAGATATTTGGTCCAACGTTATTCTGGTGTTTCTGTGAGGGTGTCTTCTGGATGAGGTTAATATTTAAATTGGTGGGCGTTGGGGAACGTGGATTGCCCTCGACATGCTGGAGAGCCTCATCCAATCTGCGTAAGGCCTTAGTGGAGACTGACCTCTCCCTAGTGAGAAAGGATTCTGCCAGCGCCTGGCCTTGGAGTTTGACTGATTCGTCCCTGGATCTCCAGCCGCCAGCCTCCCCTGAGGATGCGGGACATGCCTGTCTTCATGATCACGTAAGCCAAATCCTTGAAACCGCTTTTGGTTCTGTTTCTCTGAAGAACCCTGACGAATACGAGTGGAAACAACACCTGTGTTTACCAACAGATGACTAGGGAAGCACGCTGCGTTTATTCCTGCGAGGCACTCTCATTCCGCCATGAAAAGGGATGAGGTACTGATTCATGCTACAAAGTCTATGAACCTCGGAAACATTCTAAGAGAAAGAAGCCAGACACGACAGGTAACATATTGTATGATTCCATTTACATGAAACATCCCAGAATAAAATCATAGAGACCGAAAGGAGACCAGTGATCGCCAGGGACTGGAGAAAGGGCACATGGGGAGTTTGACTGAGCAAGGACTGGTTTCACTGCAAAAGTGACAAATTGCCTGCCCCTTCGTGATACAATTGTATCATCTTTGTAAATCAATCTCCCTTTTATACTGAATATGTATGGGCCTCTTGTGGCAGAACTGGTTATGTCCCTTGCCAGTCCTGCGTTGCAAGAAGAGCAATGACATCACTAAGCATCTGCTTGTTGGAGAAGCAGAACAGGTTCGTTTTCATGAGCCTGGGTCCCGCCTGCTCCTTCCCTATCATCTCAGTCCCCTGATCCTTCTCCCTTCGAGCAGGGCTTCTGGGATCAAGAGCTCAGATGAAGGAGTAGTTTTATGCTGTTTTTGTCTTCCCAGCATCCATGTGCCCTCCTTTTGGCATCAACACCCTGATTTCCTTTGGTGACTCATCCATCCCTGAGTTTTCACCATGCCTGAGATTTGGGAGACTTTAGCTTCATCCCCTGGCTCAGGAATGGGCATGTGACCTGGCCTGGCAAATCAGAGCCTCCCATCCCAATGGCCACTGTGATTGGCTCAGGGATGGGCATGTGACCTGGCCTGGCAAATCAGAGCATCCCATCCTAATGGCCACTGTGATTGGCTCAGGGATGGACATGTGACCTGGCCTGGCAAATCAGAGCCTCCCATCCCAATGGCCACTGTGATTGGCTCAGGGATGGGCATGTGACCTGGCCTGGCAAATCAGAGCCTCCCATCCTAATGGCCACCGTGGTTGGCTCAGGGATGGGCACAGGACTGGAAGGCTAATGATTCACTGTCTTAATCCATCTTGGCTGTTCTAACACATACCAGGGGTCCTCAAACTACGGCCCGTGGGCCTCATGCGGCCTGCCAAAGACATTTATCCGGCCCGCTGCCCGCCGGGTGCCGGTGCCTGTCCTGCTTAGCAGCCGACTTGTCCCAGGCCTTCAGTGAGCATAGGAATTTGTTCATAGTTTTTTTTTTAAACTATAGTCCGGCCCTCCAACGGTCTGAGGGACAGTGAACTGGCCCCCTGTTTAAAAAGTTTGAGGACCCCTGCAGACTGTGTGGCTTCTAAACAACCACAATTTATTTCTCACAGCCCTGGAGTCCAAGGTCAAGGTGGGGGCCCATTCATTTTCCGGTGAGAATGTGCCTCACAAGACAGAAGGGGAAGGGAGTTCCTGGGGGTCTCTTTTATAAGGGCAGTAATCCCACCAATCACCGCCCAAGGCCCCATCTCCTAATACTATCACATTGGAGGTTAGGGTTTCAACCTATGACTTTGGGGGTGAGGGGACACAAACATTCAGTCTATGGCAGATACTAACCCAGGTTGTTTGCTGGAACCATTGGAAAGCTCATCTCTCTTCTGGGATTGCTAACCAAGTAGAAAATAACCTCAATATTTTGTAATATGATGAAACCACAGGGAAGAAGCCAAGAGTTGAAAAAAAAGATAGTTTCCTTTCCAAGAAATTTAAAATTTGAAGTCATTTCAAACATACAGAAAAGCTGTGGCATAGTACAAAGTTAGCCCCATACATTGACGGGGAATTTGCAAGCATAAGCACTTCTCACATTTGCTGAAACATGAAATTTTCATTAATCCAATTAAATTTCATTAAAAATTTTTATAAACCAAGTTTGAACATCCAAAATCCAAGAGAAAGGTGTCATCTGGCTCTTGAGAAAGATATTCTTGAAGGATCTCTATCCTTTCAAGAGACAAAAGTGATACAACTCTCTTCTCAGAAAAAGAATACATGTTTTTAATTTAGACTGGAGCTAAGAAACGGATGTATCCGTTTTGCAGGTAGCTCCTATAGCTTAGGATAACGGAGCCCAATTTACTTAGCATCCTCATTCATGGGTGTCTCCACCGCGGGTATGTTGATTTCGGTTTTATGTATGGTATGTGTCTGGTACTTCATTGCTAATATGAAAGTACTGGAGTTTGAAATGTTATTGCTGCAAACAAATGAGACAAATTGAAGGTTAGCCCTTCGACGTTTCTCTCTGGGGTGGCCTTGTTCTAAGAACTCCAGGATCTTGGGTCGGAGAGGAAGGAATGAAATGACAGCCTTTAAAAAAAATGTTTTCATTGATTTTTTTATAGAGGGAAGAAGAGAGAGAGAGGGGAACATCCATTGCCTGCCTCCTGCACTCCCCCTACTGGGAACTGAGCCTGTGACCTCTTAGTGCGTGGGTTGATGCTCAACCAACTGAGCCACACCAGCCAGGGCAAAAGGACCGTCCGTTTAATCTGCCATAGTCCATGGCAACCTACTTACATATGCATCGCAATTAGTTGTGAAAATGATACATTATTATGTTATTTTACATCTGTGCAGTCATTTGGTGGTTTTATTAAACTGTAGTTTTGTTTCTGATTTTGTGCTCTTTGAGGGCATAATATCCAGGGTGTGTGTCATAATGGAGACAATGGGAAACATTGGGCTAGAATAGGTCTTTTTTTGTTAATCCTCACCCGAAGACATTTTTTTCCCCCATTGACTTTTTTTTATTAAAAATAGTAGTACATATGTCTCCTTTTGTTTTCCCCCATTGACCTCCCCCCCGCCTCCTCTCCCCCATCCCCATTCATTTTTTTTTTTTTTTTTTTTTTTTTTTTTTAGAGAGAATGGAAGGGAAGGGAGAGACAGAGGGAGAAACATCAGTGTGAGAGAGATTAACCAGAATAGGACTAGAACAGGTCTTAATAAACCTCTGTAAGGGCTGCCCCAGCCCTAACCCCTTGTGTCCATCAGGACTAATTAGAAAGTGACATTCTAATTAAAACTGGCTTACCCAAAAGTGGAAATTTGTCAACTTTTGTATCTGAAAGATCCAGAGGTAGAGCTGAGCTCACGTGTGCCGGAATCCGGGTTCACACAGTCTCTCCCAGCTCTTCCCTCCTTCGTGTGAACTTGGTTCTCAGGCCACATGGTGGCAAGGTGGCTGCCAGCATCCCTGCGGCTCACATCCAACGGGAAAGAGCCTCTTCTCTGGAAGCTCCTTCGAAGTGTGCGGGGACTTACTCTGATTGGTCTACACGTGAATCAATCAATCAACCACTGTCACCAGCATGACACCACGTGCTGATGGCCTTAGATCTGGGTCCCACAGTTCAGGCCCAATGTGAAGGCCCAATTGGAACACATGGGTAAAGTCTGGGGGAGAGATGAACTCTTCCAAACCCAAATGGACCTGTTACAGAGAGTGGATGCTAAAAAGCCAATCCACAAATATCCACTCACCGCAAGTGACCATCTTGAAGGTGCCCAGAAAGAACCAAATGAACGAAAATGTCTGGCTAGCCCTAACCGGTTTGGCTCAGTGGATAGAGCATCGGCCTGCGGACTCAAGGGTCCCAGGTTTGATTCCAGTCAAGGGCATGTACCATGGTTGTGGGCACATCCCCAGTAGGGGGTGTGCAGGAGGCAGGTGATGGATGTTTCTCTCTCATCAATGTTTCTAACTCTCTCCCTCTTCCTTCCTCTCTGTAAAAAATCAATAAAAAAAATATATATAAAAAGAAAATGTCTGGCTAAGGGCCAACCCGTCCCCAAAAGTGGGGAAAAAAACGCCCTATGATTCTTGAGAAAATAGATGATGTTATAACAAGGTGTCACCTGTGGTAATGAGTCACTTCTAATCCAAGGAGTCAGGGAAACTGGCTTTCTTTGAGAGGGGACTTCTGAGAAAGCGTCGGAGTGCCGCTTCTTCCCCGCTTCCTCTGAATGGCAGGCAGGTCTTGCAACATTACTTCCCCATCATCCTTCGGCCAGGCCTCCCCATTGTCCCCTTCCTTCAGGCATGCTTTGCTTGACTGCACGTTTCACTCTTGTCTTAAAGGAAATATCTGACTTTCTGGAAGTATCATTTAGAAATGTATTCTGTAGTATAATTGAAAACGCTCCTGTGGTTAATTTAACCAGATAGCGTGTGTGTGTGTGTGTGTGTGTGTGTGTGTGTGTGTGTGTATGTGTGTGTGTGTTTCACAACAGGAAGCCTCAGAAGCCAGGCAGTTAGGAGCTGTCGGGGACACAGGCTGTTTGTATGTCCCAGTCCATAATCCTTTGCACATGTACCTTTATTCTCAGGCTAGCCTCTTCTTGTTGCAAGATGGCTGTGGTACTCCCTCCTGGCTATGCTCATGATCCAGTCAGAAAGGAGACAGGCCAAGGCTTTATTTATTTATTTTTGTAATCCTCACTCAAGAATATGTTTATTGATTTTAGAGAGAGGGGAAGGGAGAGGGAGAGAAAGAAACATCGATGTGAGAGAGAAACATCAATCAGTTGCCTTCTGTACATACCCTGACCGGGAATCGAACCCACAATCTTTTGGTGTATGGGGGACGATGCTCCAACCAACTGCGCCACACGGGCCAGGGCATCAAGGGGTTTTTGAAAGCATTAAATCAACTAACATGTCTAAGACCATTTAGTGAAAGTAGGGACTTTGTCCCTTGCTCACTGTATCCCCAGTGCCTAGCACAGTGCCTGGGGCATAGTGGGAATCTGAGAAAGTTTTGTGGAATGAGTCCCCCTGGACTCTGTATGCCCAAAAGAGCAGGTTCTTGGCACATAGTGGGAAGTGGGTGTCAATAAATGGAAGCTATTATTATTGTTGGGAGCTATTATTATCGGAACCAAACATGCTTGGGAACAAGATCTTCTTTCACTGATGTCATGTAGAACCGACTCTTTGTGAGGGGGAAACTCCTCTTTTATTGAAGAAAGATGTCAGAGTGGAGGCCACGGTCCCTGGTGGAAACTATTATGCCAGATGGCTTCATGGACACACAAAGTTGTTTTGTTCTTAAATATATATATATATATTTCTTATTGATTTCAGAGCGGAAGGGAGAGGGATCAAGAGATAGAAACATTGCATTAGCTGGTTTGGCTCAGTGGATAGAGCATCGGCCTGCGGACTAAAGGGTCCGGGGTTTGATTCCAGTCAAGGGGACATACCTAGGTTGCAGGCTCAATCCCCACTAGGGGACGTGCAGGAGGCAGCCAATCAATGATTCTCTCTCATCATTGATGTTTCTATCTCTTTCTCCCTCTCCCTTCCTCTCTGAAATCAATATATTGAGAGAGAGAGAGAGAGAGAGAGAGAGAGAGAGAGAGAGGGAGAGAAACATCAATGATGAGAGGGAATCACTGATTGGCTGCCTCTTGCACGGCCCCACACTGGGGATGGAGCCCACAACCTGGGCATGTGCCCCCAGGAATCCATAATCGTGAGCTTCATGGTCCATAGGTCAATGCTGAACCACTGAGCCACACCTGCCCGACACAAAGGAAGTTCTGAGCAGAGAATTTAAGGGTGATGATGGTGATGGTGATGATGGTGGCGAATGAAGTTGGCAGGGAAGGAGGAGAATGAGTTGGTGAGTAAAGCAAACCAGAAAAGAATCCCCTCCACCCTCTATAAAGCACATTCTGGTCCCAATCTTTCCCTTATCTTCATAGCCTTGCAAATGTTGTAGTGTTACTCCCAGAGAAAGCCCGAGATGAGATTGATTCCAGTTTACGACACATGCAAGGATCGGTAAACAAGTAGAAGGAGATGAAAACAATCGTGAGGGTAGTGAGAATGTGGCCGATGAGAAAAAAACTTAAACAGCGCTGACATCATCTTTTCAAAAATAATTCTGCCAATGTAGGGAACAGGGTTGAAATGTAACAAAAACGCTTTTTCCAGCTGCAATCTCCTGGCGGAGGACTGATTTATCCAACAGGCGCGAGGTTAGGACTCCAGGATGCATCCCAGACTGCGGGGCAAAACCTCCTGGCTCACTCACCCGGCGTCACTGCGGATTTAGACGCACGTTTCCAGTCCGCCTCCCCTCGCGCCCTCAGGCCGCCCGCCACCCGACGTCTCTCACGGGTCACGAGCACCCTCTACTGGTTATCAGACCCTCCCTTGCTTGGCCCCGCCCCCGAACGCAACGCGCAAGCTCCACACTTTCTCAACGCCTCTCTGGCTTCTCGCGACAGCCACCCAGCGGCGGCCTGAGTCTCGCGATAAAGGCTCATTGTCTCGCGGGACCGCGCCGGCAGACGGGCTCTCGGGTGGCCCGGGCCAGAGAAGAGGAGTTGCATGTGTCGTTTCAGCTGGCGGTAGTGGCGGGAGCGGAGGCGTCGGCGGCTGTACGACCGCCCGGGTAAACGATCCCTCGTGGTTTTTCCCACTTCAGAGAATCGCGTATAGAGAGCGTGGGGAAAGCTAAGGTGCTGCTGCCCGGCGGAAGGGGCCGGGCCGGGCGTCTCCACATCCCCGCCCACATGGGCCCCTCAGGTGTCCCCGGGATTAGCCCCTTCGCTCCAGGTCACCGCTCTCCCACCTGGACCGCCTTTGTCACCCCAGTTTCCTTACTTTCTGCCTCTTCTCGGTTCTCTTGCTCTATTTTCTCTCCCGAGACTCTGGTCTCCCTGTCCCCTCCCACTCCCATCCCCGCTCTTGACTCCCTTTGCGTGTAGCTGCCCCCACACCCTGCCCTCTGGGCACCTCCGGGGACTCACCCCTTCTTTGTAGGTTTTTTTCTTCCGCCTGCTCTGTGGCCTGTATTGCTGCGGTTTGCATCCCTTCCTAATGACCCCAGACCTTCTGCCCTGTCTCTACCGAAGTTACCCTGCCCATTCTTTCCCCCATTATTTCCTCTTTTACTAGTGCCCTCTGCCCCCAGTCACTTGCTTCCCTGTAGACCTGATAAAGATGGTGTGCCCGGAATTGCTCATATTTTGTGAATCCTAATGGCAGCTTGTATCATTCACTTGACCACAGAGAGATGAAACAGATTTGGGGTTAGGGTTATTTCTGGTGGGGGAGGAGGCAGGACTACACCCGAGCACTGCTGCTCTGGAGTCTTGGTCCACAGTTGTGCAGATGTGTTTTTTCCTTGCTTACAGGTTTGTGAGATGGCTGCTGACATTTCTGAATCCGGGGGGCATGATTGCAAAGGAGACTCCAGGAGCAATACCAAGTTAGATGCAGATTACCCACTCCGGGTCCTTTACTGTGGAGGCAAGTGTGTGGCAGGGTTTGTTTTTGTTTTTGGTTTTTTTTGCTTACTGTGTTTGTATGCCTTGTGATCATTGTTTCACACGTTTGGTTTCAGGCACCCTTTTTCAATCGGTCTTCGTCATTGGGTGAAGCCTTCGTTTGAGAGGGGGAGATGAACACATTTTCCCGACCTGTGGGACTTGTGTCTTGTTACTTGGCCCGGGAAAGCTAATAGTCCAGTTGGAACAGAGACATGCAAATAGGCTATTTCAGCCTAATGTTACTGGCTAATCTAGCTGTTAAAGGAGGGCTTCTTGGAATGACAAGGAAGTGGGGAAGAAAAAGCTTGGTGCACGCCTGGAGGCATGAACCGCTTTGTAGCTTATAGTAGAGGGAGGGTGTCAGGGGCCGAAGATGATGAGGTTTCAGTGATGTGTATGGAAGGACAGTCTTGGGACAGTGTTCTTGGTTTGATTAAACATAGCCCTAGCCAGTTTGGCTCAGTGGATAGAGCGTAGGCCTGCAGACCAAAGGGTCTCCGGGTTCGATTCCGGTCAAGGGCACGTACCTTGGTTGCAGGCTCCTCCCTGGCCCGGGCCCTAGTCAGGGCTCATGCAGGAGGCAATCTATTGATGTGTTTCTTTCACATCGATGTTTCTCTCTGTCTTTCCTTCTCTCTCTCTTCCACTCTCCCTAAAAATCAATGGAAAAATATCCTCGGGTAAGGATTAACAACAACAACAAAATATATATATACTAGAGGCCCAGTGCACGAAATTCGTGCATGGGGGTGGGGGGGGTGTTCCTCAGCCCAGCCTGCACCCTCTCCAATCTGGGTTTAGGCCCGATCCCACCCAGGCCTAAACGGGCAGTTGGACATTCCTCTCACAATCCAGGACTGCTGGCTCCCAACTGCTCGCCTGCCTGCCTGCCTGGTTGTTCCCAACTGCCCTCCCCTGTCGGCCTGATCTCGCCCCTAAATGCCCTCCCCTGCCAGCCTGTCACCCCTAACTGCCCTCCACTGCTGGCCTGGTCATCCCCCACTGCCCTCCCCTGCTAGCCCGGTCACCCCTAACTGCCCTCCCTTACCAGCCTGGTTGCCCCTAACTACGCTCCCCTGCAGGCCTGGTCCCTCCCAACTGCCCTCCCCTGCAGGCCTGGTCACCCCCACTGCCATCCCCTGAAGCCCTGGTCGCCTCCAACTGCCCTCCCCTGCAGGCCTGGTTGCCCCCAACTGCCCTCCCCTTAAGGCCTGGTCCCCCCCCTAACTGCCCTCCTCTGCAGGCCTGGTCGCCCCTAACTGCCCTCCCCTGCAGGCCTGATTGCCCCCAACTGCCCTGCCTTGCAGGCCTGGTCCCTCCCAACTGCCCTCCCCTGCTGGCCTGATCGCCCACAACTGCCCTCCCCTGCTGGCCATCTTGTGGCGGCCATCTTGTGTCCACATGGGGGCAGCCATCTTTTGTGTTGGAGTGACAGTCCATTTGCATATTACCCTTTTATTATATAGGATATGCAGATGTGTTAGGTGTTAGCTTGAATCAGGATTCTCCCCCCCTTTGAATATTTTTCCTCATTTTCAATACAGAAATATTTGTGAATCGAAAATGCTCTAATTTTATTAGCATCTTGGAAAGTTTCAGTAAACTTTAAAGGTACAAGACAGTAAAAGGGCAAGTAAATACTAATTTTTTTCAAGTATTTTTGACCAGTTATTATGTGCTTAGCAATGTTTTAGGTGCTGGGGACTCCATAGGGAGTAAGTCAGAAAAGATCCTTGTTTTCGTGGACCTATATTCTGTGAGTGGAATAGAGACCTCCTCACCTGGAGTTCAAGTACTGTAGGAAGAGAGGCGATGTTACTGAGTTAAAACATTGTATCAACTCATCCTTTATTGAATATCTTTGATAGTGCCTGGCCAGTGTGGCTCAGTGGTTGAGCGTCAACCTATGAACCAGGAGATCATGGTTCGATTCCCAGTCAAGGTTTCGGGCTCGATCCCCGGTGGGGGGCGTGCAGGAGGCAGCCAATCAGTGATTCTCATCATTGATGTTTCTGTCTTCCTCTCCTTTCCTCTCTCTGACGTCAATAAAAACATCTTAAAAATACCTTTGATAGTAATTTAAAATTAGTGTAAAATACCTCATTAAGAGAGTAGGCAGGGGAACTTTTTGTAGTGTTGGTTGAGTTTTGTTATATACTCATTTTATTGGGTTATATTTGACTTGAGAGTCATGGCCCAGAGTTTGCATCCTGAGTCCAGCTACCTGACCTTGGGCAAGTTACCAAACTTCACTGAGGGCTAGAGGCTTATTTCTTGAGGCCTGTAAAATAAGTCAGATGATTCGTATCAAGCTTCTGGTACAGCAACTAAGACAAGAATGTATTACAATAACTGCTAACTATTATTATTATTAGAAAAGTATACTACTGTAGTTAAGAGCTATTCTTTGTATCCTGTTTCATCAAATCTGGGATTCTATCTTTTATAAGATGTACCATTATTTTAGGTTCTACTAAGAAAGAAAACATGGTCAGATTGACATAGCATAATTATAAGAACATTCCTATATAATGTCAGGTTGTTCCACTTTGTGATGTGACATTTGAAGGTGACTGTGAGATTTTTGCCTTGAAAAGCTAGTTTACAAATAGTGATTTGTAGAGGGAAATAGATTTTATTTTATTATTTTTAGTAATAGGAAAAGGAAAAAGTATGTTGCAAAGAAATGGTAGCAAAGTGCCCCTGAAGTTTATAAGTGTGATATTAACCATGTGCCTTTGCCTCAAAAAAGCAAGGCATGATGGTAGCTTTTGACAAGTAGTACAGAAAAAATACAGGAAAAAGTACAAATGAGGCATTTTGCCAATTTTAAAAGAAAAGTTATGATGAGTGCTATGTGTGTGTGTATTTAAATTTTTAAATCTTTTTCTCTCCATTTCCCCAGTGTGTTCATTACCAACAGAGGTAAGTTCTTTTAAAATTCTTTTAACTTCTGCATTTGGGATCATTGATTTTACAGCTATCTTGAGAACTTTTTTCATTTTCTATCATTTAATAGTAGATTTTCAACCTTTTAATAGACACATTTGGTTTAGAATAATTTTATGGAATTACAAATTACCTTTAGATTTTGAGTCTCATGTGTACATCTTTTGCACTTGGCCATACAGTTTGGGTTTTTGCATGGCACTCATGAATAGTCAGTCAGCTAATAAAACAAGAGTAACTTTGAAACCAAAATTTGACATTCAAGCAGAGGAAAGCATGAAATGTGTAAGACTTTTGTTAATGAGCTTCTAAGTCAGGCTCTGTGGGCAAGCCATGAAAATAATGTACCCATGTGCCCCGAGCAAGAAGTAGATGTACTTGTTTTTGTCTGTCTGTTCCATTTCTAATGGCCCTTCTGTTTGATGGAGAAGAAATAAATTACTACAGTGAAGAAGTGCCTAATTCCTTTTTATTTCTGATTTCTTATTTCTTTTGGGGCGTTTCCTGGTTGAATATAGATTTCCTGTGGATAAGACGGCAGGTGGGAGTAGTTAGTTTTATCATTCTTTATGTAGAAGTACTGGGAATGCTTTTAAATGAAAATATATTGGTTGATTGAAAATGTTTTGCTGTAACTCGGTTTATTTTTTTTTCCCCCAGTACTGTGAATATATGCCTGATGTTGCTAAATGTAGACAGTGGTTAGAGAAGAATTTTCCAAATGAGTTTGCAAAACTTACAGTAGGTATGAACATTTTTTTCTTTCATCAAAACTTGTATACCCAAAACAAATGCACATAAGGTATTATTTTAAAGATACAAAAGTCTTCTTTTAGTAGGATAATTACAGAATTATAACCTATACCTATGAACTTTAAAACTATCTTAAGTTCTTGGGTTAAAATTCCTTATGTCAAATCACACACTGCTTCATGTGTCTTCTCTCTCTGAGACAGTGTATGTTAAAAATATCACCTTTTTTTATATAAAGAAGAGTAAATGATTTAGGGGCAAATATATTTTCACTCAGTCATTTAACAAATTATTTCTTGTAGCATACTATATGCTACACCCTGTTTCAAATGCTGAGGATAAAGCAGCAAACAAAAGATGTGTTTGGAAATTATATTCTCGAAGGGGAGATAAATAAGTAAAATGAGACAAATGACATAATTATGTTAAGTAGTGATAAACAGGGAACAGGGAGATAATAATTATTGGGGAAGGCCCTGGCTGATGTGAGTCAGTGGTTAGAGCATCGAACTGTGCACTGAAGAGTCTCGAGTTCGATCCCTGGTCAAGGCACGAACCTGGGCTACAGGTTCGATCCCCAGTCCTGGTCAGGCCATGTGAGAGGTAACCAATCGATGTGTTTCTCTCACATCAATGCCTCTCTCTTTCTCTCTCTCTCTTTTGGCTGTCTCTCCCCCCTTCACCTCCCCTCTCTTCTACTTTCTCAAAAAATCAATGGAAAAAATATCCTCGGGTGAGGATTAACAAAAATAAAAATAATAGTCACGCTCAGTTGTTGGTAAGATTGCTTATTTTTGTATGGGGTTGCTCAAAGGTGATTTTTTTTACATTAGTAGGAAGTGATGCTTTTGAATTTTCGTTTTTACATCTAGAAAATTCACCCAAACAAGAAGCTGGAATTAGTGAGGGTCAAGGACCAGCAGGAGAAGAGGAAGAGAAGAAAAAACAAAAGAGAGGTGAGACCTAACTCCACAATTTGATGGACACAAACTTCCCTTCCCTCTGCCAGTAGAAATCAGTGATGAAAGCATTTCCAATATCAGTAACACCCGCCTGTTACTGTAATTCATGAATATCATTCAGAGGGGTACAGAATCATGTTTTCGGGGGCAGGGGTGGATCTGGTATGATTTGTTGCTTTATCAGCAAATTAGACCTATGAAAACATGCTTTATTTGCCGTATACATATGTAAAAAGCAACCATCCATCTTGTTGATGATGTGAAAACTGTGTTGCCTTATTAAACTATCTGTGTATTCTATTTAATTAGAGTGAGGACATTTATATAAATTTTTTCTTATTACTTCTGACAGTTCAGTTGAAAATTTTTTTACTGATGTTATATATACCTGTCTGTCTCTCCTCTGTATCCTGTCCCCTCCTGTTTCTTCTTTAATTATTCTCCCCTGTGACTAAAATTAGCCTATAAATATTTTTAGGACTTTGCATCTTTTCAAAAAATTTCCAGAGCCCATGTCTTTCTTTGCCTTATCCTCCTGCTTCCCTTCTTAGCCATTCGCTTACTGTTCACTGCCCAGTCTGTCCTAACCTAACTTTCACACCACTGAAACCCTCTAATAAGGGTCACCAAAGGCTCGGTAGTTGCTAAATAATGATAAGAGCATTTGAGGACTCCCTTCTTGAAGTGCTGTACTTCCTTGGTTTCTGTGACGTTCTTTTTCATCCCACCACTCTTCCTCGATCTTCTGTGCAGACTTCTCTTCTTCCTTCTGTCCCTCAGAAGTTGGTGTCCCCTGGATTCTGTCTTCTGCCCTCTGACCTTTCATTCTGCATGTTCTCCTAGGGTGATTCTTCAACGTTCCTAACTTGGACACTTAGAAGTCCCCAGTCTGTATCTCTGGTTCAGGCCCATGTCTCTACACGGGGAATGTGCGAGGTGCCCTAGGTGCCTCTGATGCAGCATTTCCAAAGTTAACTTTCTAAGTCCCAAATCTGTGTCTTTTGTTTCCCCTATTTTGGTTAATGACAGCACAGTTTATCTAGTCATCTGAGCCAGAAATCCGAGACCCGTCTTAGGTTCTCTCGTTTTGTCCCTTTAGTCAGTTCTAAATTCTGTTTTCCCTCTTACTGTCTTTATCCTATGCCTAGTGGCCATTGCTATTGCCATTGCTTTGGTTTAGATTTTGATTAATTTCTGCCTGAACTAATGTAGGAGCCTCCTCCGTTGCCTCTCCATCTGCCTAACTCTTCACAGACCCACCCTCCACACTGTAGGGTGATCTTGACAAAACGTAAATCTGGTCATCTCACTCCTGCACATTCAGTGGCTTATCTCCTTCTTCAATGTAAAATCAAATTACAAGCTTGATGCACTGTTCCTTTAATGACTGATACAGAATTTTTTGCTTTTCTGGCTTTATTTGTTGCATATCCATAAGTGTCCTTCATCAAGATAGGTGTAGTTCTCAGATATAATGCCTTTTCTTATCTCTGAACTGGTTCCTTTTCCTGGAATGTCCTTTCTTAAACCTCTCCAGCCTGGACAATTCCTTATTCTGCAAGAGCTTAGATGCCACTTCCACTAGGAAACCTATTCTGTCCTTCAGAAGCAGGGTAAGCTGCTCCTCTTCAAAGCTGTGGTAGTGTCGTGTTTATGGATCCTACCTATAACAATAAAAGCCTAATATGCTAATTAGACCAGACATCCTCCTGGACGATCTTCTAGACGAAGCCGGGGCTGCAAGGGAAGCCTGGGTCCTGGGTGCCTGCTGATGGCCGGAGGGAAGCCCATGCCGGCAGCCAGGGGAAGGAAGGCCTACTCTTGCATGAATTTTGTGCATCGGGCCTCTAGTATACTATACCTAGGTATAGTATACTAGAGGCCCGGTGCACGAAGTTCGTGCACGGGTAGGGTCCCTAGGCCTGGCTGCGATCAGGGCTGATCGGGCCTTCCTTCCCCCAGCTGCTGGCTGCCGGCTGCAGGCTGGGGCCTTTGTTCCATGCCGCCCCCTGGTGGTCAGCACGCGTCATAGTGAGCAGTCAACTCCTGGTCTAACACCTGCTCTGTAGAATTCCCAAGGGGACAATTTGCATATTAGCCTTTTATTATATAGGATAGCAGGTTGCTGTAAAGATTTAACATTTCTTTTTTTTAAATATATTTTTATTGATTTCTGAGAGGAAGGGAGAGGGAGAGATAGAAACATAAATGATTAGAGAGAATCATTGATTGGCTGCCTCCTGCATGCCCCACACGGGATCGAGCCCAAAACCCAGGCATGTGCCCTGACCCAGAATTGAACCATGACCTCCTGGTTCATAGGTCAATGCTCAACCACTGAGCCATGCTGGCTGGGCAAGATTTAACTTTTCTTGTTGCACTTGACTAGACTGAGAATCCTTGAAGGGGCTGTGTTCTGTTCGTTTTGTGTCCTTAGTTCAGTGCTTGGCACATATTACTTAAATATCTATTGAATGAATACTCATGCACGTGTTCATTAATTTTGTATTAGAACAAGCAACTGTAGAAATAAAATTTGGTACCTTTTGAAAGTTAACAACTTTAAAGACAGTATTCTCTAACTATGTTAAAAGTGAAACAACTAATGCTAAGCTCTTCCTTAATAAATAAAGGTGGAAGGGGTCAAATAAAACAAAAAAAGAAGACTGTACCACAAAAGGTTACGATAGCCAAAATTCCCAGAGCAAAGAAGAAATATGTAACAAGAGTGTGTGGCCTTGCAACTTTTGGTGAGTTTAGTCTTAAGTGTGTTTAAAGCATGTGAACTCTATATATTTCTCTTTCTAAAAATCTGGAATCATAAAAATTTCATGGGTCTGTTTTTGCTAAGAAGATACAGAATAATATTCTGCATTTGTTACTATAGCTTCAAAATCAAGTTTGGAAGACATTTTAATGTCTTTTGCAGAGAGAACTGGTTTAACTTTTTCCTCTCCAGAATTCCTGCATGGGCACATTTTATGAATGAAGAGGGCAAGATAGGGTTTCTTTTGACACCCACCAGTGAGTGCTGCTCCTTTGGCTCTGCAGCTTGGTGTAGAGGGTTGCAAAATTATTTGTCCCTTCTGGGAATGACTAGAGGGTGAGGGAAGGTGGTGGTGGCAGAAGGTCCTGCGTGGAGGCCTTGAATGAATAGTGAAACTGCAAATCAAGGTCCCTTCGAGTGACAACACAGATTGGAAAGCAATCACTGGGCCACATTACAAATATTAGGTTTATTTCTTTGCTGTAAATTATCTTTTCTTTTTTTTTAAAGAGATACAGAAGAATAAAGAAAGGGATAAACAAAAGAACTTCATTGTACTCAGAAGTGTATATGTAATGGAATTCATGTGTTCCTGAATTTATTTATTTGTTTGTTTATTATTATTTTTTAAATCCTCACCCAAGGATATTTTTCCATTGATTTTTTTAGAGAGGGGGAAAGACAGAAATGTCGATGTGGGAGAAACACATCAATTGGTTGCCTTCTGCACACGCCCCAACCAGGGCCCTGGCTAGGGAGGAGCCTGCAACCAAGGTACATGCCCTTGACTGGAATTGAACCCGGGACCCTTTGGTCCGCAGGCCTATGTCTGTCCACTGAGCCAAACCAGCTAGGGCCCTGGATTTATTTTGATCTTACTATACGGGTCATGAATATTATGGGTGATGGTATTTTTATGTACTGAGGCTGTATGTTTACCTTGAATTGTTGAATTAAGACCACTGCCTGTGATAGTAATTATTGCTCTGAAAGGAATATGAAACCCATGAATGCAATCTGTTTTATGAATTTAAAGTGCAGATTAAATTTCAAAATGGAAAAAAGTCCTTGACACACAATTCTGATTATAGTCTTGCTGTTTCTTTTCTTAATATAACAGAAATTGATCTTAAAGAAGCACAAAGATTTTTTGCTCAAAAATTCTCCTGTGGTGCCTCAGTGACAGGGGAGGATGAGATCATCATTCAGGGAGACTTTACAGATGACATCATTGATGTCATTCAGGAAAAATGGCCGGAGGTGAGTATATGGACCATACACATCTGTAGAAATAGGTTATTAAGGCAAGTTGCTTTCATGTTATTTTCTATCACAACTCATGAGATGTAATTTGTGTTTTATAGGTGGATGATGATAGCATTGAAGATCTTGGAGAAGTGAAGAAGTGATTTTGAAAATTTGTCTGTATTTAATGGTCTGAACTGAGAGTTGATATGGCCAAAGGGGGAGAGGCCTTTTGAAAAAAAAATATTTATCCTACAGTAAAACTGTGGACTAACCTCGCCCTTGGCATTTTCACTGTTCTGTACAAGGCTGCTTGTGTTTTTTGTGTTTTTTTTTTAATTGCCAAAGTCATAAACAGGGGAGACTGTCATGCTTATGCATGAAATAGAATTTAGTCAAATAAAAATTTTTGGTCACTTGGTCCTGACTTTTCTCTTTCTGTCTTTTAAACTTTCTATTTTTGGAAAAACACTGTAGACTTTTTGTGGGAAGTTTATTTTGTGTATCATTTTCCAAATGGTCGTGACTTAATCTGGTTTAAAGCTGAGTGATGTTTTAAAGAGTTGTAATTGGGCTTCATCTTCAGGCATAATTATCTTCTTGCTTCTTCGGTGTGTTAGTTCTGAGATGCCTGAGCATCTAACAGATTTGTGGTTGAATGGGCTTCCTTGTTACCAACCAAGTCCACTTTGTGGGCCCATAAACATACTGTTGGCTGGAGTAGTTCAAGCTATTCTGAATATTATTGATCAAGTATATGACGAGCCTTAAAACCATCTGCACTGTTTGACCCAGTAAACCACTTCTTTGACATTATCTTAAAGGTATGTCTTATGTTCATCAAGATGTTACTCCTACTATCAAAAAAATTGCAAATGATATAAGTGAACAATTGGGAGGTGGTTAAAGAAATGATGGTGCATCATATAGTAGACTATTACACCTATATTTTAAAATATTTTCCAAGAATATTTGGAAACATGTTTAATAATGTTAAGTAGGGGGCAAACCCCATATCCGTTTTATACAAATCGTTTTGAGTGGAAGGCCATTTATTGAGGCTAGGAGTTCTTGTTCTGGCTATCTGAGTGTAAAATTCTGCTAACCAGTTGCAGCTATAAACCCGTGTTCAATATATTGTCTGGGAAATAGCAACTGAAACATGTTTTTCTCACAAGAGAAACTGACGATTATAATGAATGCACTAAGCAAATTTAAAACTTTTTTTTTTTATAAAGGTCTTAAGCCAGGTGCTACAAGTTGAAAAGACTGGTGGTATTTTAATTCTACAGATTCCTTTAATAAATTTAGAACCTATTGTTTATTGCCATGCAAATTACAATCTTGAATGTTTTTATAAATAATTACAATCTTAGAATGTGTAGTAAAGATGTAAATTTAAAAAAAGAAATTCTGCATTAACTGTGAATTTTACTAAATATGATTATCTGATGAAGCAAATTTATCCATCGAGACTATGTGGTATGTGTTATGTATGCTGTTGGTGCTGGAAGATGTCTGTATCAACACATGTGACTTCATGTAAAGATTCTTAATGTTCACAGTTCTTGGCAAATGCAGTTTCAATCCATATATAGCCAGCAGTGGATGTTACTGCAGGAAAACGCAGGATTAAAATTGTCCTTGTGTATAACATGTGTGAATGTGTTTCTTTGACCGGAATTTAAAAGAGTATAGTTTAATCTCTGATTAAAATGAAGTAGTAGAACAAGGCATGGCTTTAATCCGTACATTCTATTTATGTGTGTTTTATAGAATGTTTTCACAGTCTAGTATTTTTAGCAAAAAGAATAACCCTTAAACAGCCTATCTCATAATATGTGTAAGAGAATTGTCATGATTAAGCTGGCAACTTCAAATGCAAATACAGTTTTGATATACAATATTTTAAAAATAAGTATTTATTGATTTGAGAGAGAAACGTCCATCAGCTGCTTTCTGCACAACCCCTACTGGGGATTGAGCTGGAAACCCAGGCATGTGCCCTGACCAGGAATTGAACTGGTGACCTTTTGGTGCATAAACGATGCTCAGCCAATGAGCCACACTGACCAGGGCTGGATAGGCTATTTTTAATAACTTGTCAGAATTTTCTTTCTTGATTTTAAATTATAAGACATTGTCTTGGTTCTCCTAAACATGAGCCTATTCTATAGAGGCAATTGTCACCCAGATCAGTGAAGCTTGAAAGCAAACTAATTTTGTTTTTCCATTTCAGATTTTATAAACACAATGGCATGTTTTGCTAATTCACAATCAAAAAGTAAAGTTGAAATACCTTAAGACTATTTGGTAACGTCGTGGCAGCAATGCCAGCCTATGGGTTAAGCAGTAGGGGGTGGGTGACCAGGGATTAAATGTATTATTTACTTACCAGGGATAAGTATTATTTTTTCATAGTTTATTTCCTATATAACATGAAGAGTAAAAGGGGGAAGAAGGAAGGACTATGAAACAACACGTGAAAAAAGTTTAGGTTCAACCCAGAATGTGGTAAATTTTGTCATGATGAAGTTGCAAGATTCTCATTGCTATTCAAGAGCTACATCCAGAGTCTAAACAATTTTTTCTTTTTAACTGTGAGTCTTAGTTTAGAGCTGTCTGCTGGGCTGGCGACAACTATTAACTACCAGGGCTGGTGTCTGCCTCCATCCGTGTATTCGTTTGAATGCTAGATACTGTTCTCGGTGCCAGTTATACACAGCAGCTACAAGGCTCACAGTTCAGTGGGGCCAGAGGGAACTAGGTGAGCAACTCAAATGTCATAACCCAGGGTGATGGGGACAGAAACAGCCTTTATTTTGCGTCCTTTATTAACCGGTTCTGCAGCAAGCATATTCTCAGATTAATCATTCTTGAGTCCCAGGTCCGGATTTGGAAGCATGAAACGTCGTGAGAGCGGTGTCCGCACGTGGTCCGGTGGGAGCCAGCTTCCTGCATCCGGTCGCGCGACTACCAGGTATCGCGAGAGCCGGGGCGGCCCTCTTGGCGAGGCCATAGGCGCGGCCGGCGCGCGAGGTCCTCCTGGCAGGCGGTTTGGGGGGCGCGCTTGGGCCGGCTGGGCCGAGGGCGCGGGGCTCATGGGCTCTGGGCTTTCTCCCCACCCCCATCCCCACCCCCACCCCCACCGCTCTGGGCAATCGCGCTATGGCGTTTCTAAGGTGACGCTGCACACAGCGACTTTCTCCGGGAGCGGAGGAAACACCTATGAACCCTACAGTGACCTTCCTCGCCGGGCGCCAGGTGAGCGGCCTGGGTACAACAGGCAAGCAGACCTCGGGCAGAGCGTGCATTTTGGCCGAACTTGGGTGGTCTTTAGGGCACGGTTTCCGCTTCAAATTTAAAACAGTACCCAGGTCGTCAAGGGAAAACGGAGGGATGGAGTGTCATATCCCGTTTCCTTATCTCAAAAGAAACTTGTTGTCCAACCCAGGTGTTAAGACCAGTGGTGGGACCAGGTGCTCACTTAAAAAAAATAAAATAAAATATATATATATATATATATATATATATATATATATATATTGATTTTTAGAGAGAGAATGAGGGAGAGGGAGAGAGAGAAACATCTATGCGAGAGAGAAACATGCCCCCCCGTCCCCCCCCCCCTTCCCGCAACCTGGGATCGAGCCCGCAACCCTGCCTGTGCCCTGACGGGGAATCAAACCGGAACCGGAAACCTGTGGGTGCATGGACGATGCCCTAACAACTGAGTCACACTGGCCACCAGGCAGGTGTCCACTTCTTAAGGATGACAGTGGGCATTTGTAGAGCGGCTTTCTGTAGGCCACCTTCCTTCCGGTCCTTAATTTATCCACAGTAACCTGCCATGGGGGAGCACTCTATAACTCCGGTTTACCAAAAAAAAGAAAAGAAAAGCGTTGAAAGTGAACTTGCTCTAGGTTTGCGTTGATCGGTATGCGATGGGATGAACTTTTTTGTATACTTGGCCTGTTGCCTGGTTTCCAGTACTAGAATATATGCTCCTTGCTGTATCCCCAACCACTTGGTGCTCAGTAAATATTTGTTGAACAAATGAATGAACGAATGAGTGGCTTACCAAAGACTGGAATTCAGGTCTTGTGATTCGCAATCCCTTGGCTCCAAATTCCATTATTTTGTGTGTGTGTTTAATTACTAGTAACTGTAACCCATTCGTTGTTTCTGTTTATTTACAAATCGTATTTTTCAGAAAGCAGGAATGATGTACATGGCCTCCATGAACTTTTCAAGATAGAATTCTTTTTTTTTTAAATTGATTTCAGAGAGGAAGGGAGGGGGAGAGAGATAGAAACATCAATGATGAGAGAGAATCATTGATCAGCTACCTAGTGAGGACTGAGCCCACATCTCGGGCATGTGCCCTTGACCAGAATCGGACCTGAGACCCTTCAGTTCACAGGCTGATGCTTTATACACTGAGCCAAACTGGCTAGGGCAAGATAGAATTCTTTTTTTAAATACTAGAGACCCAGTGTATGAAATTTATGCACTCGGGCGGGGGCGGGGGTCCCTCAGCCCAGCCTGTGCCCTCTCACAGTGCAGAAGCCCTCAAGGGATGTCCAACTGACGGCTTAGGCCTCCTCCCTATGGACATCCTTAGCACTGCTGCGGAGGTGGGAGACGCTCCTGCAACCGCCACTGCGCTTGCCAGCCATGAGCCCGGCTTCTGGCTGAGCATTGCTCCCCTTGTGGTAGCGCATTGACCACCAGGGGGCAGCTCCTGCGTTGAGCTTCTGCCCTCTGGTGGTCAGTGCACGTCATAGCGACTGGTCCGCCATTTAGTTGATTTGCATATTAGCCTTTTATTATATAGGATATTTTTTATTGATTTCAGAGAAGAAGGGAAAGGGAGAGAGAGAGATAAACATCAATGATGATAAAGAATCATTGATCCACTGCCTCCTGCATGCCCCACACTGGGGATCAAACCCACAACCCAGGCATGTGCCCTGACCAGGGATCGAACCATGACCTCCTGATTCATAGGTTGATGCTCAACCACTGAGCCACACCACCTGGGTTTAAGATAGAATTCTTAAAGTAATACATTTAGCTCTTTATTTTATTGATGGGGACAGTACCATATTTTGAAACGTAACTTAAAATCTTAAAACCTAATGCTTGTTGAGTGACTGTGATGTGCCAAGTACTGTGAAGTACTTTACAGAGCTTCTCTTGCGTAATCCACACAACTCTAAGAAATCACAGTGCTGTTATTGCCGTTTCACAGGGAAGGAAACTAAGGCTTAAAGTTAAGAAACTAGTCCAAGGTTATAGAGCCACCAAGTGGCTAATTCTGGACCCTCACTTAGGTCAGACCAACTTTCCTGCACTAGACTTTAAGATGATGTATGCTTAAAAGGGAGTTACTGTAGATAATTTTGGTAGGTATGCAAATGGCATTATGGTTATATAAAAATGTTCATTTTTAGAGATGCATACTGAAGTATGTATGAGTGAAATGTATTTTTTTCATCAACAACAAAAAGGAAAAAAAATGAAACAGATGTGGCAAAATCTTGATAATGGCAGGACCTGGGTTCTGAGCATATGGGAGTTTATTGTGCTGTTCTCTGTCTTCTGTGTATGTTTGAAAACTTTCCTTTATAAGATTTGTTTTTTAATAGGTGTGTTGAGTTTGGATCAGTCCCAATATTAAATTGATAGAATGAGTTTATATAGATGTGTTAAGTGTTAATGAAAATTATTTACTTATAACCAGTAGTTATTTCATGTTTCCCTTTACTTGATTGCTCCAGAATTGCTGGAGCAAGGTGAGGGATAATATTGTTGGTTGATACAAAGAAAGGGTTGACAGCAAAGAAAAATGCAGAGATGGGTTCATTTGTAATTTAGCCAGTGGAGGTTTTACAAACTGTCCCACTTAAAAAAAATTTTTTTTAAATATGTTTTTATTGATTTCAGAAGAAGGGAGAGGGAGAGAGATAGAAACATCATTGATGAGAGAAAATCTTCCACCAGCTTCCTCTTGCACACCCCTACTGGGGATCAAGCCTGCAACCTGGGCATGTGCCCCGACCAGGAGTTGAACGGTGACCTCCACGCTCAACCAGTGAGCCCCACCAGCCGGGCCAGCCCCACTTTTTGAGTGCTGTGTGTGGTATTACAAAATGATAGAGGCAGTGAACAGTAGGTGTGATCTTGGTTTAAATATACATAATTTTGATGCCACATTATAAACAGCAAATAAAACTTAGTTAATGTCACTACCTTGAATTGGCAGCATCAGAAGTTATAATTATTTGGAAAATAGGCTTTGGCTGATTTATGCTATTGATTAGTTTTATTTTGTGTGAAACCACTTTCTGTGATTAGAACATCGGGTCAGAAGTTGAGATTTCCACTATCGAGAAACAACGGAAAGAGCTGCAGCTGCTCATTGGAGAATTGAAAGATCGAGATAAAGAGCTCAATGAAATGGTTGCAGTACATCAGAGACAACTTCTGTCGTGGGAGGAGGATCGGCAGAAGGTGTTGACTTTGGAAGAGCGTTGCAGCAAATTGGAAGGTCAGAAATGCATTCAGCCACGACTGTTAAGCACTTCTGTAGCTCGCACATTAAAAGGGTTCACGGGAGCCGAAACCAGTTTGGCTCAGTGGATAGAGCGTCGGCCTGCGGACTGAAGGGTCCCGGGTTCGATTCTGGCCAAGGGCATGTACCTTGGTTGCGGGCACATCCCCAGTGGGAGGTGTGCAGGAGGCAGCTGATCGATGTTTCTCTCTCATCGATGTTTCTAGCTCTCTATCCCTCTCCCTTCCTCTCTGTAAAATATCAATAAAATATATTTTAAAAAAAAGGGCTCACGGGAATGACTTATCCCAACACAGTGCCCTCTACCCTGGAGTTTAGTGTCAGTGAAGGTAGGAAGACTATGAACACCCACAATCAAACAGACAAATACAATATGAATTAAAGTAGGATGAACAAAGTGCTTAAATGTGGAGTGCTGAGTAGAGCTCCAGTTAGCAGTGTGTTAGGAGTGAATCTTTAGAAATTGTGTTTTGTTTTTAATTTATTGATTGATTTGAGAGAGAGAGTAACATTGATGTGAGAGAAACATTGACTTAGTTGCCTCCTGCACACGACCTGACCAGGGATCAAACCCACAACCTGGGTGTGTGCCCTGACTGGGAATTGAACCTGCCACCTTTTGGTGTGTGGGATGACACTCCAGACAACTAAGCCATACTGGCTGGAGCTATCATACAAACTTTTAAAAGAAGAATTATCTTTAAAAATTTTTTAGCACAATTACTTTTTAACCATGTATTGGAAAACAATGCATTTTAAGCTTCAGCTCTGACCACAAATAAGTGACTGGTGAAATTTCCCTCAGGCGAACTACATAAAAGAACTGAAATAATCCGGTCACTCACAAAGAAGGTGAAAACCCTGGAATCTAATCAGGTGGAATGCCAGACAGCTCTTCAGAAGACTCAGCTCCAGCTTCAGGAAATGGCTCAGAAGGCAACCCATTCCTCTCTCCTCTCTGAAGACCTTGAGGTGGGTTTAATTTTGTGATCAGCCTCACTAGCCCAAATTGTGTTTGCGTTTCAGTTACCGAGGATTTACTGGTAGATTTCATTGGTTCCATTAAAAATGCATGTGCGTGTGTATGAAAGTATAGCCGTCCATCGTCATAGTCTTGCATTCATTGTACTGCTCTGTTAGCTGTCTGTCTTGCAGATGAAGCTTCGTGACAACCCTTTTCTAACTGTTGGGCCATTTGGTTTAGTAACATCTATCATTTTATCAACAATGGGTTATTTTGGAAAGCCTTTCTCAAAGTCCGAGAGCAGTATCACCAAGTTTTGGGCACTTCAGAGTATGCTTTCTAAAGAACTATGTCTTATCTGATATGATAAACAGATATCTAACCCATGTTAGAGGCATATTAGAAATAAAATCTGTAAGATGAATGAACTGGGTAGTCATCAGATATTTTTTAAAGTATTTTTTATTGATTTCTACAGAGAGAGGAAGGGAGAGAGAGAAAGATAGATGAAGGGGAAACATCAATCAGCTATCTTCTGTATGACCCCACTGAGGATTGAGCCCGCAACCTCTTGGTTCATTGGTCGATGCTCAACCACTGAGCCACACTGGCCTAGTATCAGACATTTTTTTTTGAGCTCATGCTTTATGAGAGGCACAGAGAGAAAGCCATTTTTCTGTCCCATCTTTCATATTCTTCTTGTTTCATAGTGATGATATTCAGTATAAATCTTGGTAATACAATGGGGCTTAATAATTCATAATAATAGTATAGCTTTTATTGCATGCCTCTTTTATTTTTTCAGATTATTATAGTAGAGCGTTTGTAATTACAAACTAAGTAAAAACCATTCTAGAATCTATTGATATGCTCAATCTACAAATAGAAGCATTTCAGCCCCAGCCAGTTTGGCTCAGTGGATAGAGTGTCGGCCTGTGGATTGAAGGGTCACAGGTTTGATTCCATTCAAGGGCATATGCCCAGGTTTCAGGCTCAATCCCCAGTGTGGGGTGTGCAGGAGGCAGCCAATCAATGATTCTCTCTCATCATTGATGTTTCTCTCTCTCTCTCTCCCTCTCCCTTCCTCTCTGAAATCAGTAAAAATATATTTTTTAAAAAGGAAGTATTTCAGTCAGCTCATGCTGTCATAACAACATGCCATAGACTGGGGGGATTAACCAACAGAAGTTTCTTTCCTCACAGTTCTGGCAGTGAGGAGTCCCAGATCAGGGTGGCTGCCAGCAGGATCAGTTTCCTGGGAGGGCTCTCTTCTTGGTCTATAGACAGCCACCTTCTTGCTGTGTTGGGAACAGAGAGAAGGAGCAAGCTCTCTGGTATCTTTTCTTATAAGGATACTAATCCCATCATGGGGTCCCACTCTCATGACCTCTAATTCTAATTATCTCTCAAAGGCTCATTTCCAAATATCACCACTTTGCAGGTTAGGGCTAATGCATTATGGGGGCTGCATAAACTGGAAGATATTTCTAAATTAATAAACTAGTTTTAGAGCAGTTTTAGGTTCACAGGAAAATAGAGTGGACTGTACAGAGATTTCTCATACACCCCCCACCTCCCACCCCATTATGGACATTTTTACCATGGTGGTGCATTTGTTACAATCAGTATATACATACAGGACATATCATTATCACTAAAAGGGTTTTGACAAATGTATAATGACACATATCCAGCATTGTATCGTATGGAAAAGTTTCACTCCCTGAAAGTTCTCTGTGCTCCATCCCTCCCTCCCAGAGCTCCTTGCAATCACTGATCTTTTCACTGCCCCCATAATTTTGCCCTTTCCAGAATGTCTTGTGGTTAAAATGTATGGTTAGAATTGTAGTCTTTTCACATGGAGGAAACTTAACTGCACTTAGTAATATGTAGTTAAGTTTCCTCCATGACGATATCTTTTTAAAAGCCTGATTATTCCTTTTTCTAACCAATAAATACATCATGTACACCAAGCATGTCAAACTCAAAGGCTAATACAAGGCCAAATAAACAAGGTTTAAGTTTATGTGGGCTGCAAAAGCTTCAATTTTCATAGAAACGTAGGTTTATTTCGATAGAGACATGCTGAATACAAAGGGCTGAAATAAATGAATCATTGTTAACAAAATAATAGAACATTTTAATAAAATTAATATTTTTTTCTTGAACATTAACTTACCAGACACTGAATAACTACACAAATTAATAAGCATAATGCAATAAACCTATTTTTCTTGTTCTCCGAAAGTGAAATATTTCCTGTTGCGCACAGCAAGCAAATCAGTACAAGATTAATGACATGGCCATCGCTGCTAAAATATTTGCTGCTAAAATATTTGCTGCTAGTATTAGTGGAGAGAAATGGTGCGCCTGCACGTAAGGTGCGTAAGGGAAATGAATGCAACACGATTATAGTAATCAGTCGTTAGCGAACGTTGTAGTTCATTATTAATAATTATGTATAAGAGGATATTGTAAAAATTAAGTTATGAAATTTTTATTAAAACGTTTTTTACATACCGTTATATTGTCTAGGCCGCAAAAATATTCATTGTGGGCCGCATGTGGCCCATGGGCCAGGAGTTTGACATGTTTGATGTATACAATAGTTATATCAGCTATAGTTCTGTGGTTTAAAAAAAATCTGGTAAGTGGCAGTACCCCAACACAGAGTAAAAAAAAAAAAAAAAATGCACAGAAGTTCACTACTACTTTATTTTAGCAAAGGAAATCTGTTTTCATTCATTCATTTTCTTCTTTCTTGCCAACCTAGAATTATACATAAAAGACATTAGGTAGTAGACATGTTTAGAAACATAACCAACATAATTCTGTAGAGCAAACACTTGTGTTGAGAGGGTGCTAGAGGTAATGGAGAAATAGATGTTTGTATTCCTTTTGTTGGCTGCTTACTTAAGCCCATTTTATTATGAAAAAAAAGTTAAAGAAAAAAAACAAAAAACAGAAGAATGAGCACAGAGTGTGGCTGCTGACCGTAATGAAAGCTTTTTGATGACTCAGACATTAGCATTTATGTGTTGTTCCCTTGCAGGCTAGAAACGAAAATCTCAGCAATACGTTAGTGGAACTTTCTGCTCAGGTAGGACAGTTGCAGGCTCGAGAACAGTCTCTCACTACAATGATAAAGCTAAAGGTAATTCAGAATAATACGATCTCCATCCGCTGGGGTGCTTCATAGTTTATAAAGTATAGTCACATACACAATCCTGCTTAAATCCATCGCTATGCAGATTGATAGAGCTACCATTTTAGAAATGAGAGAAACAACTTGGAAATGATGTCCTCAAGGCATTGGGAGAGGAGGCAAGACTCCACTTTCGGTTTCTGTCTCCAAGTGCCATTCAATGGTCCAGCTCCCAGATTAACTCATTTTCTTCTGAGGGATTCACTGTTAGGTCTCCTGGCAGTCAGAATGCTTGTTAAAGAAATTTTTTTAAATTCTCACCCAAGGATATTTTTTTCATTGATTTTCAGAAAAAGTAGAAGGGGGTGGGTAGAGAAAGAGAGAGAGAGACAACACACATCAATTGGTTGCTTCCCACATGCGCCCTGATCAGGGCCATGGATTGAACTGCAACCCAGGCACGTGCCCTTGATCAGGAATTAAACCTGAGACCCTTAGGTCCAGTGGTTGGCAAACTCATTAGCCAACAGAGCCAAATATCAACAGTACAACGATTGAAATTTCTTTTGAGAGCCAAATTTTCTAAACTTAAACTTCTTCTAACGCCACTTCTTCAAAATAGACTCGCCCAGGCCGTGGTATTTTGTGGAAGAGCCACACTCAAGGGGCCAAAGAGCCACATGTGGCTTGCGAGCTGCGGTTTGCCGACCACTGCTTAGGTCCATAGGCCGTGGTTCTAACCAGTTATCAAACCAGCCAGGGTTTGTTAATTTGTTTTTAATGGAGAGAAAAACTGTTAGCAATCAAGCAGTTTTATATATAGAGGCCCGATGCACAAAATTCGTGCAAAAGTAGGCCTTCCTTCCCCTGGCTGCCGGCACCGGCTTCCCTCTGGCACCCAGGACCCGGGCTTCCCTCCAGCTGCTGGCACCCGGGACCCTGGCTTCCCTCGCAGCCCTGGTTTTGTCCGGAAGGTTGTCCGGAAGGACTTTCGGTCTAATTAGCATATTAAGCTTTTATTATTATAGATAGTGACTAACATGTCATGAACAGTGATTGATAGTCTCTTTTGCCATAACACACATGTTTGACAACTGGCAAGTAGGGGAATGATGTTGGTAGAGTGGGACACTCATGCTAATCCATATTAATGTTTTGAAGTGATCAGGGCCAAGTTTTGTTAATATTAAAGAGAAAAATACTAAAAGCTCCAGAATTTCCTTTGTTAAGTAATGACCAGCTTCATGGCTTCAACAACCACTGTGGGTTCCGTCACAGCAAACTCCCGGCAGAGCTGTGAGTGCTAATGACAATGCTGAAAAGGCTTGGCCGACTAATGCACCTGTGTTGGCATTTGCTGAACTGTGTTCATGTACTTAATAGGGATGCTGGGGTTTGCTAACGTTGGTCTGCCACAAAGTTCCATCAGCTATTGAATGGTCTGCCCAACCCTTTTCTTCTCCATGAGTCCTCCTAGCGTGAGGTGTGCAGACTGAGGTTTTCAGGAACACGCATAGGATGCCGCAGCAGAAAGCCGTGTACTTAGGCAGGAATAAAACCTGCTAATAGTTATTCCATTTGAGCGGGGGAGGGAAAGAACTCTTACTATTTTTATACTTTTAGGTATTGTTTGAATTGCTTTTCAACCAGCAGATACCCTTTATTTGTAATTAAAAAACTACCTCAACAGTAAGAGGTTCTGATCTGGGTAGGTTTGGGATAAGGTCTTGGAGTCTGTCATTTTAACAGCTGAAAAGAAGGGAAGGAAGAGTGGGGCCCATGGGATTTATCTGTGATCCAGAGCATAAGCCCCTTCCAGGGCCACCAACCCTTCTGTTACTGCAGTTTTCCAGGGAGTTGAGTTGGCTGGTTTAAGCTTTCTGAGACAGTAAGCTAGGGTGGGTGGCACTGGGTTCTGGGGCCAGCTCGTTGGTTCAAATGGGAGTTCCATCACTAATGAGTTGTGTAACCATGGGCAGTTTACTGTTGACTCATGAGTCACCTGGGGATAAATATAGCCCCTATCTCAGAGAGTTACCGTGTGGATAAAGTGGGTTAACGCGTGAAAAGTGCATAGACTGAAACCTGGCACACAATGACGTCTTAATACCAAGTGTAATCTTTTCATCTTGATTAGTTGGAATTTAAAAATCTTCTGTAATAGTTTCCAAATGTGGTTTTTAGGACAAAGATATTATTGAGGCAGTCAATCACATTGCAGACTGTTCAGGGAAATTTAAATTGCTAGAGCAAGCCTTGCGCGACGCCAAGATGGTGGAGACGTGTATTGTGAAAGAAAAGCAAGACTACAAGCAGAAATTGAAGACCTTTAAGATTGAAATCAATAAACTAAAAGGTAAGGAAGACATCTAAATGTAAGCATTTTATCCTGGGAATATATTCCTTCATTCAGGTTTACCGAATCTTATGATCAACAGTAGGTCTGTTGCTGGCTAGGTCCCACCATGAAATGTTCATCTCATGCCATTTCTGTGTTAAGAGATACATAGCAGAGTTGGGGAAACTGCATAATGCATGACATTTGTTACATCATCCTGCCTTGGCTGCACCAGTCAGTCAGTACTGCTGATACTGCTCTGTAACAAGCAAGGCCAGTATCTCCGTGGCAGGCAGCAGTGAGTCTTTGTTACACTCATGAGGCAGGAAGCTGATGAGGCCAAGCTGCTCATCTGGGCTAGTTCCGCTTCATGTACCTCATCTCTTCACCGTAGGCATTTCCTCCCACGGTGAAGGCAGAAGTGTCAGAGAGGAAGCAGAAATGTGACGAACTGACACACCATCACTTCCCCCTCACTCTACTGAGCAGAGCAAGTCACGTGGCTCAACCCAAAGTCAGGTGGTGGAGAAATATCCTCTGCTTCTCATGGGAGGATTTGCAAGAAACTGTGGGAGGCAGGCAGGGAGCAGTGAGGAATTGCCGCGAACGACACGATCTGCCAAGAGTGACTTTTGGAGCACGTTTTATTTTTAAAATTCCTTTGCGTTCTCCTTTTCTATTTTCATTCTCACAGTAGCTCCATGATTCATTTCTTTCTGAGTAATATTAGTTGAGGTTTTATAATTACATGAAGGGTAGGTATATAAAATAGGTTAGTGCTACGTACTTGAATATGGACATAGGTGATAGAGTCAAAATTTAAATGTGTCTACAGAGGCTGTGGAGGTAGATCTGCTTTTCTCTGGCCTTTCCCCACTGTGGGCAGAGGCGCTATCATTTTATACATAGTCACCGCCTTAGACACGAAGACCGACTCCCACTGTGGAACAAGCCCCTTCGAGTGACAAAGCCATGGGGTGTGGAGGCCACCCTCCCTCTGGCCTAGTGGAGTGCCCATAGCACCTCGTGAGGCTGCGAGTTGCTGTTGAGGTTGTGTGACTGTATTGTGGCTGATTTCACGTAGAAGACTCGGTCTTGTTCTGGTGATGCTCTGACTTGTGGCGGATTGTTGTTTTGTCTCTATTTGTGGCTTCAGCTAGAACCATGACCATGAGGTAAGCCTTGGCAGCAGGGGCAGACTCGGTCTCCTTTTTATTTATTTATTTATTTTGATCTGCAGTTAATAGCACAGCCCCTGGGGTACATTGTAGCATTTGATAAGTATTTATTGAATGCTGTGTATACCTAGGTAGAATATTCAAGTAAAAAGCCTGTTTTATTATTAGTATGCCTTATTTTATAAATTGAATATTTATTAAAACTTTTTTAAAAAAAGAAAAACAGGACAATAGTAGACTAGAGAGTGAGGGAAATAGAAACTCAGTTTGGGTGGACTTGGAAGGCATCTGTGAGGAGAACGTTTGAGCTGAAACCTGATGATAGGAAGAACTGGCATGTGAAGATCTGGGCCAGGAACCTTCCAGGCAGAAGGAACAGCAAGTGCAAAAAGCCCTAGTGGGTTTCGAGGTTGGAACACCTTCAAGAAACAGAACAAAAGAAGGAGAGTGACAGGCAGGGCCAGGCCAGGCCAGGAGGGCTTATCATTCCGAGTTTGGATTTCAACCAAAGTATGGTAGGAGGGCTTTTGAACAGAGGTAACGTGAGCAGATTTTTATTTTGAAAAGATTTCCCTGATTGCACCATGGACAATAGGCACAGTTCTAGCAGGAAGACCAGTCAGGTGAGAGGTTGCAAAGCCTTGGCCAGGGTCATCGCCAGGGATGCCATGAGCTGCTGCATATGGGACATATTTTGGCTGTAGGTTTAATAGGACTTCCTGTTCATTGGAAGGGGTGCTGAGGACATGAGAGGTAGTCATAATGTGTGTCTTCTTCTAGGAACTAGTGTTTATTTGAGAACTTTTTTTGTTTTGTTCTGTTTGTGAAGAGGATCTAAATGAAAAGACAACAGAGAATAACGAGCAACGAGAAGAGATCATTCGTCTCAAGCAAGAGAAGAGTTGCCTGCATGATGAATTGGTTTTTACTGGTAAAAATAGTTTAAGTGACTGAATAGGATACTAAACTTTTTACGATACTACTATGGCAGGCTAAAGGAATTATAGCTCTCTCAAAGTCATTTTTTCTTTTTTTTTAAGCACCCTGGCAGGGACCAGGCAGGGAATTTTAAAACTGTTACAATACCTCCCAGTTAACGCTGTTTCCTCTTTTGTAAAATGAGCTGCCCTCCCTTCCAGCTTAAACCTGTGACTGTACTTCTCGATAACAATTCATTAAGAAAGACTCTTATGAATTGAAGAAGGAAGATAGTTTATACTTTTGCAAATACTATATAAAAATTAGTAAATCCACATTTTTTTTTCAGTTTGCAAATAGATTACCTATAATTTATTAAGGTTGGAAAAATAGTAATGTGTTTTGTTACATCAGTATGACCCTAAAAATAATAATGCTGGAGATGAATTTTTAATGATTTAAAAGCAAGCTTATCAGTAAGGTTTAACTTCACCCCTTCTAATAAACAACAATTTCATTCCCTCCTCTCCATATTTTCCCACACTTTATCCCCTCCCTACCTACCCCAGAATCTCATTTTCCAATAGTGAAAATTTCTCCTTTCTCTGCTCCCAGTTGAGAATCACTGGTATATAGATCTTATTCCTATCCCTGCCAGCCAAGAGAATTTTATTAGGCTTTCATTTTGGTAGCATGTATTAGGGAAATCATAGATTTGGAGGTAAAATTCCAACTAGAAATAAAATTAAAAATTTTTTGGTCTACTCACACCTACCCTCAATGCCCTGCCTTCAGGAAGAGAATACATTCCTATAAAGTTAAGAGGGCAAAATGCAGCATTTTATTTAAAAATTTTCAAATAAAATTGAATTATTAATTTGAATCTCATGTGGAAAATACGACTTTCTACCAGTAGATGTCACTATTTCCATTATTAGGATTGCTGTCTCAAAGTAACATCTTTTAAAAATATATATATTTGTGTTGATTTAAGAGAGGAAGGGAGAGGGAGAGAGAGCTAGAAACATCAATGATGAGAGAGAATTTGTATTGATTGGCTGCCTCCTGCACACCCCTAACTAGGGATCGAGTCCGCAATCTGGGCATGTGCCCTTGACTGGAATCAAACTTGGGACCCTTCCGTCCGCAGGCCAACGTTCTATCCACTGAGCCAAACCGGCTAGGGCTCAAAGTAATGTCTTTTATTGCTGAAGATACATATATAGCTAGGTAGCTATATTAAAAATCTATTTATAGCTTCGAGCTGAATTCAAACAATCTTTGGATCAGTATTTGTGTGCCAGGCACTCTGCTATTTGCTAAGAAACTCACAGGCCCAGAACATTTAGTACCAAACAAATGCTATGAATGAAATGCTGTGGGAGATCAGGGGAGGAAAAAACATTTACAGGATATTCTGACAGTCTCTTTTCTTTTTGATTCACCAATTTTTACCCTTATATTCTATTATGGTTTTCTAAGTAAAATATTTGGAATTTGTTAGATAATACTAGAACAAACCCATTTCTTGACATAATTTAAAAAATGACCTGCTAGGCTCATTTCTTAAATATCTTTTCTACTCATACCAATGTCTCAAAGTAATTTTTGGACATGAAGAGGTTTGTGTTAATGTGACTGATGAAAAGTATTTTAATAATACTTTTTCTTCAATAGCAGAGAGAGAGAAAAGGAAAGATGAGTTGCTTGATATTGCGAAGTCAAAGCAAGAACGAACAAATGCAGAACTGCATAGTCTGAGACAGGTATGTCTCCAGTTACATTTCTTCCATTAGGTGGGAAATGTTTAAAAACGAACATCAAATTAGGAAATGTGTACATCTGCTGGTTTTGTTTATGGTGCTTTTGGAATCCCAGCTACATTAGCTGTATATCATATTTATTGTAGCAGATAGGGTCTTGTTTATAGTCACTAAAGGTTGGGAAACAAGTTAGACTAACAAATCTCAGTGCTAACACAGGAAAAAATTAAAAAGCACAAGTTTTTAATGTGTATCTCCAGTCACTATCTGATCTGTTTTAACATTTGAAAGTACCCAATTGTTGGCTCAATTTAGTTTTATTGTTACACTTTATATTGACTTATCACTATCTCCTGCAGATTTACGTAAAACAACAGAGTGATCTACAGTTTTTGAATTTCAATGTGGAAAATTCTCAGGAGTTAATACACATATATAACTCAAAGATGGAGGAATCAAAGGCCCTGGAGTGCAGGTAACCATAGGAAGAGGCTGTTAATGTAATCTTTTATTTTATTCCATCATTTAGTCACATTTTTAAGTACTTGCTGTGGGCCAGCATCTACTGCTATTCCCTATGTAGTAGGGAATAAATTTATGTGAGTTAATAATAAACTAGAGGCCCAGTGCACGAAATTCGTGCATGGCGGGGGTTGTCCCTCAGCCCAGCCTGCACCCTCTCCAATCTGGGACAGTCCAGGACTGCTGGCTCCCAACTGCTAGCCTGCTTGCCTTCCTGATTGCCCCTAACCACTTCTGCCTGCCAGCCTGATCACCCCCTAATCACTCCCCTGCCAGCCTGATTGATGCCTAACTGCTCCCCTTCCAGCCTGTTTGCCCCTAACTGCCCTCCCCTGCAGGCCTAGGTCCCCTCAACTGCCCTTCCCTGCAGGCCCAGTCACCCCCAACTTCCCTCCTTTGCCAGTCTGGTCACCCCTAACTTCCCTCCCCTGCAGGCTTGATCGCCCCCAACTGCCCTCCCTTGCAGGCCTGGTCCCTCCCAACTGCCCTCCCCTGCTGGCCTGATCCCTCCCAACTGCCATCCCCTGCTGGCCTGATCACCCACAACTGCCCTCCCTTGCAGGCCTGGTCCCTCCCACCTGCCCTCCCCTGCTGGCCATCTTATGGTGGCCATCTTGTGTCCACATGGGGGCAGCCATCTTTGACCACATGGGGACAGCCATCTTGTGTGTTGGAGTGATGGTCAATTTGCATATTACTCTTTTATTAGATAGGATAGAGGCCTGGTGCACGGGTGGGGGCCAGCTGGTTTGCCCTGAGGGGTGTCCTGGATCAGGGTGAGGGTTCCCTTGGGGCTTGGGGCGGCCTGGGCGAGGGCCCTTGTGGTGGTTTGCAGGGCGGCCACGCCCCCCGGTGACCCAAGTGGAGGCCCTGGTATCTGGGATTTACTTATCTTCTATAATTGAAACTTTGTAGCCTTGAGCAGAGCCAAGCTTCCTGCTTGCTCCGTGGCCGCAGCCATTTTTGTTGGGATTTATTTATCTTCTATAGTTGAAACTTTGTAGCCTTGAGTGGAGGCCTGTAGCTTGTGGGTGTAGCGGAGTGATGGTTAATTTGCATATTACTCTTTTATTAGATAGGATATTTTAATCCCAGGTTGTGGTGAGACCAGAGCTTAGAATTAATTTAGCCATTGGAGAAAAGAAATTCATTAAACATTATTTGTGTGTCTGTTGTGTAGAAGGCTTTGAGTTAAATAGAAACTATAAGGATGAGTCACTTGTTCATTCAGCACTCACAGTACTATAGGCATGGGACTAGGAATAAGGGCAAATAAAGATACATAGGACAGGGTACTGGCCCAAAAGAAGTCATGAAAAGAACGCTGTGCATAGCTGCTGTAGGAGCTTGGCGAGCTGAAGGCGAGCCTGCTCTTACCTCGATTTTCCTGTTTCCTTGTTAATAGATAAATGGGTCTTATTAGAATGTGGCTCAACTAATGAGGTTTGGGTGAACTATTGAAAATGACAGTATTGAGTGTATCTTATAACTTCCGTTTTTTGTGACGCCACCGTAGCAGAGACATGTGTTTATCTGACCTTGAAAATTACCACCCAAAAGTCGATATTAAGAAGGAAAAATATCAGAAGTCACTGGTTAAGGACCAGAAATTTGAGACCATGTTTGTTCAGCAAAATAGGTCAGACAAGAGCTCTTGTGATGTATGCAAAGAGAAGAAGCTACAGGTTAATACTTCATTTGGGGAAAAAAGTGTAATTGCTGTTTCATCTCTGTTTGCAAAAGACTTAATGGAGAAACAAAAGTCTTGGTCTCTGGGAGGAAAACTCCAGTTTGAACCCGAAAACAAAAGTACACTGTGCAAGAGCCACGCAAAATCTCCCAAAGGTAATGATGGTCTTGGGATTCAGATGGAAGAGAAACAGCCCTCAGAAACATCGGCTTCATCTGATGAGAAGCCCTGGCATGATGTCAGTGTTTACCTGGGCCTGGCCGACTGCTCTGGTTCAAAACGGCCCGAGAAGCTGGAGGTGGAATGCCAAGACCCCCTGGACAGATCGGGATTCTCGTGTTGCCAAAAAAGGGAAGCCTGTCTGGGTGAGAACGACACATGTGAGTTCAGGTGCTGCCACCCGAGTAACTTCATCGTCGAGGCCCCAGGCCAGATGTCCGACATGGAGTGGATGAACATTTTCAAGCCTTCTAAACTGCAGAGAATTGTTCGCCACAAGTCTGTGTGCACTTGTGCAGAAAGTGCCAGTGGAACAAAATACAACTCCACGAGGTTAGTGAGGTTTCATGTTCGTAACAGCCAGGGAGCCCCGGGCAGTGCAGGCAGTGCAGAGCCACCTCATGTTTGCAGATGAGTAGTATTTGAGGCAGCTTGTTTCCTCTGCATTGCAGCAGAGGCTGTTGAGTTATTTTTTGTTTTGTTTTGTTTAAAAATACATTTTATTTTATTTTTTTTTAATTTCTTTATTGATTAAGGTATTACATATTTGTCCTTATTCCCCCATTACCCCCACCTCCCATTCATGCCCCCACCCCCCTGTTGTCTGTGTCCATTGATTAGGCTTACATGCATGCATATAAGTCCTTTGGTTGATCTCTCCCTCTTACCCTCCCCTACCTTCCCTGAGGTTTGACGTTCTGATTGATGTTTCTCTGACTCTGGATCTATTTTTGTTCATCAGTTTATGTTGTTCATTATATTCCACAAATGAGTGAGATCATGTGATATTTATCTTTCTCTGACTGGCTTATTTCACTTAGCATAATGCTCTCCATCTCCATCCATGTTGTTGCAAATGGTAAGAACTCCTTTTTTACCGCAGCGTAGTATTCCATTGTGTAGATGTACCACAGTTTTTTAATCCACTCATCTGCTGATGGGCACTTAGGCTGTTTTCAAATCTTAGCTATGGTGAATTGTGCTGCTATGAACATAGGGGTGCATATATCCTTTCTGATTGGTGTTTCTAGTTTCTTGGGATATATTCCTAGAAGTGGGATCACTGGGTCAAATGGGAGTTCCATATTCAGTTTTTTGAGGAAACTCCATACTGTTCTCCACAGTGGCTGCACCAGTCTGCATTCCCACCAGCAGTGCACGAGGGTTCCTTTTTCTCCGCATCCTCGCCAGCACTTGTTGTTTGTTGATTTGTTGATGATAGCCATTCTGACAGGTGTGAGATGGTACTACATTGTTGTTTTGATTTGCATCTCTCTGATGATTAGTGACTTTGAGCAGGTTTTCATATGTCTCTTGGCCTTCCTTCTGTCTTCTTTCGAAAAGTGTCTATTTAGATCAGTTGCCCATTTTTTTATTGGGTTGTTTATCTTCTTTTTGTTAAGCTGCATGAGTTCCCTGTAAATGTTGGAGATTAAACCCTTATCTTTGATATCATTGGCAAATATGTTCTCCCATGCAGTGGGCTTTCTTGTTGTTTTACTGATGGTCTCCTTTGCTGTGCAAAAGCTTTTTATTTTGATGTGGTCCCATTTGTTAATTTTCTCTCTAGCTTCCATTGCCCTAGGAGCAGTATCAGTGAAGAAATTGCTTCGGCAGATGTCCGAGATTTTGCTGCCTGTGGATTCCTCTAGTATTTTTATGGTTTCTTGTCATATGTTTAAGTCCTTGATCCATTCTGAGTTTATTTTTGTGTATGGTGTAAGTTGGTGGTCTAGTTTCATTTTTTTGCATGTATCTGTCCAATTTTCCCAACACCATTTATTGAAGAGACTGTCTTGACTCCATTGTATGTTCATGCCTCCTTTGTCGAATATTAATTGAGTGTAGTGATTTGGGTCGATTTCTGGGTTCTCTATTCTATTCCATTGATCTATATGTCTGTTCTTGTGCCAGTACCAGGCAGTTTTGAGAACAGTGGCTTTGTAATACAGCTTGAAATCTGGTATTGAGATCCCACTTATTTTGTTCTTCTTTCTCAGGATTGCTGTGGCTATTCGGGGTCTGTTTTTATTCCAGGTGAATTTTTGGAGAGTTCTTTCTAGGTCTGTGAAATATGCCGTTGGTATTTTAATGGGGAGTGCATTGAATCTATAGATTGCTTTGGGTAGTATGGACATTTTAATGATGTTGATTCTCCCAATCCATGAACATAGTATGTTCTTCCATCTGTTTATGTCTTCCTCTATCTCTTTTTTCAGTGTCCTGTAGTTTTCTGCGTATAGGTCTTTTACCTCCTTAGTTAAGTTTATTCCTAGGTATCTTAATTTTTTTGATGCGATAGTAAATGGGATTGATTTTTTAGTCTCTCTTTCTGTAAGTTCACTATTGGTGTATAGAAATGCCATAGATTTCTTGGCGTTAATTTTGTATCTTGCTACATTGCCGAATTCATTTATTAAGTCTATTAGTTTTTTGATGTAGTCTTTCAGGTTTTTTATGTACAATATCATGTCATCTGCAAATAAGGACAGCTTTACTTCTTCTTTTCCAATTTGGATCCCTTTTATTTCTTCTTCTCGTCTAGTTGCAATGGCTAATACTTCCAGTACTATGTCGAACAGGAGTGGTGAGAGTGGGCATCCCTGTCTTGTTCCTATTCTTAGGGGAAATGGTTTTAGTTTTTACCCATTGAGTATGATGTTAGCTGTGGGTTTATCATATATAGCTTTTATTATGTTGAGGTATGATCCTTCTATTCCCACCTTGTTGAGAGTTTTTATCAAGAAAGGGTGTTGGATTTTGTCAAATGCTTTTTCTGCATCAATTGATATGACTATGTGATTTTTGTCTCTCAATTTGTGTATGTGATATATCATGTTTATTGATTTGCAGATATTGTACCATCCTTGCATTCCTGGGATAAATCCTGCTTGGTCATGGTGTATGATCTTTCTGATGTACTGCTGGATCCGATTTGCTAGAATTTTGTTGAGAATTTTGGCATCTCTGTTCATGAGGGATATTGGCCTGTAATTCTCTTTCATTGTGTTGTCTTTATCTGGTTTTGGTATTAGGGTGATGCTGGCTTCATAGAGGGAGCTTGGAAGTGTTCCTTCCTCTTGAATTTTCTGGAATAGTCTGAGGAGGATCGGTTTTAGTTCTTCCTTGAATGTTTGGTAAAACTCCCCTGTGAAGCCATCTGGCCCCGGGCTTTTGTTTGCTGGAAGCTTTTTGATGACTGCTTCAATTTCTTCCATAGTTATTGGCCTATTGAGATGTTTAGATTCTTCCTGATTGAGTTTTGGAAGGTTATATTTTTCTAGGAATATGTCCATTTCCTCCAGGTTGTCCAGTTTGTTGGAATAGAGTTGTTCATAGTATTTTTTAACAATCCTTTGTATTTCTGTGGGGTCTGTTGTTATTTCACCTCTTTCATTTCTGATTTTGTTTATTTGAGTCCTCTCTCTTTGCTTCTTGGTGAGCCTGGCTAGAGGTTCATCAATCTTGTTTATCCTCTCAAAGAACCAGCTCTTGGTTTTGTTGATCTTTTGTATTGTTTTTTTGGTCTCAATGTCGTTTATCTCCGCTCTGATCTTTATTATTTCTTTCCTTCTGCTTACAGTGGGCTTTTCTTGTTGCTCTCTTTCTAACTCTTTGAGTTGTAGGGTTAGGTAATTTATTACCATTGTTTCTTGTTTTTTGCAGTAGACTTGTAGAGCTATGAACTTCCCTCCCAAGACTGCTTTCGCTGTGTCCCATAGATTTTGGATTGTTGTGTTTTCATTGTCATTTGTTGCCATGATGTTTTTTATTTCTTCCTTGATCTCTCTGGTAACCCAGTCATTGTTTAATAGCATGCTGTTTAGTCTCCATGTGTTTGATTTTTTTTGGATTGTTTTTATTGTAGTTGATTTCTAGTTTTATGCCACTGTGATCTGAGAAGATGCTTGATATGATTTCTATCTTCTTGAATTTGAAGAGACTTTGCCTATGACCCAACATATGGTCTATCTTTGAAAATGACCCATGTGCACTTGAGCAGAATGTATATTCTGTGGCTTTGGGGTGAAATGTTCTGAAGATGTCAATTAATTCCATCTGGTCTAGTGAGTCATTTAGGATTGATGTTTCTTTGCTGATTTTTTGTTTAGAGGATTTGTCCAATGGTGATAGTGGGGTATTAAAGTCTACTATGATTGTATTGCTGTCAATCTCTCCTATGATATCCTCCATGAGTTTTTTTATGTATTTGGGTGCTCCTGTATTGGGTGCGTATATGTTTACCAGAGTTATTTCTTCTTGTTGGATTGCTCCCTTTAGTATTATGAAGTGGCCTTCCTTATCTCTTGTTATGTCCTTCACTTTGAGATCTAATTTGTCAGATATAAGTATTGCTACCCCAGCTTTTTTTTCATTTCCATTCGCCTGAAAAACATTTTTCCATCCCTTCACCCTCAGTCTTTGTGCGTCTTTTTTTCTGAGGTGGGTTTCTTGTAGACAGCAGATATATGGGTCATGTTTTCTTATCCAATCCATTACCCTATATCTTTTGATTGGGGCATTTAATCCATTTACATTTAAAGTTATTATTGGTAGGTACTTATTTGTCGCCATTTTTATTCCTTACCCCTGTGTTCCTTCTTCGCTTCCTATTTCTTGTTTTTACAGCAGACCCTTTAGCATTTCTTGCATTGCTGGTTTGGTGGTAATAAATTCCCTTAGTCCTTTTTTGTCTGTGAAGCTCCTGATTTCACCTTCAATTTTGATTGATAGCCTTGCTGGGTACAGTATTCTTGGATTCAGACCCTTCCTTTGCATGACTTTGTATATTTCATTCCATTCCCTTCTGGCCTGATAAGTTTCTGTTGAGAAATCAGTTGCTAGTCTGATGGGGGTTCCTTTGTAGGTAACTTTCTGTCTTTCTCTGGCCGCTTTTAAGATTCTTACTTTGTCGTTGGTGTTTGCCAATTTAATTATAATGTACCTTGGCGTCGGTCTTTTGCGGTTCATTTTGCTTGGGACTCTGTGAGCTTCTTGGATTCGTGTGGGGTTTTTCTTCCCTATATCAGGGAAGCTTTCTGTCATTATTTCTTTAAACAGGTTTTCTATTCCTTGCTCAGTTTTCTCTCCTTCTGGAACCCCTATTATGTGGATGTTGTTTTGTTTCATGTTGTCCCAAAGTTCCCTTTGGCTCTCCTCCTGCTTTTTAATTTTTTTTTTCTAGAAGCTGCTCTACTTGGGTATTTTTTCTTACCTTGTCTTCTAGCTCACTGATGCAGTCCTATGCTTCTTCTAGTCTACTCTTGATGCTTTCTATTGCGTTCTTTACAGCAGCGATGTCATTTTTCATTTCTTCTTGGTTCTTCTTCATTTCCTCTTGGTTCTTACTCATATTGTTGAATTTGTCTTCCATTCTTTTCAGCCACCTTATGACCATTTCTCTGCATTCTTTCTCTGGCAGGTTGCTTGCCTCCATTTTGTTTACTTTCTTTTCTGGTGATGCCTGCTTTTCTTTCATATGCGGCCTGTTTCTTTGTCTCCCCATGGTCTCTCTTCTCCGGGTGTCTGGTTATGTAGTTCTCTCTCTCCTTATCCCAGGCGAAATCTGACCTTTCTGTGGTGGAGTGTAGAGCTCCTCTGAATCCACGTGTTTACGCCAATTGGGGACAAGTGCTCTGGGGTTCGCAGCTGTTCGGTGGGTGCCGCAGTTGTAGATTTTCAGGCTTCCGATAACATTCACTTTCCACTTCAAGATGGCGCGGTCTCTGCATCTGAGCTGGTGGCTCTGGGCGGGAACCCAGCAGCAGTGAGGGCTGCCCAGTCAAGGGACCCCCATCCAGCAGTCCCCCACCTTCTCCTGGAGTATAGCTGTCCCTTAACTCTCCAACAGACACTCCCCGTGCGACCCTCAGCTGTTCTTTCTATCTGCTCCGGGACAAGGCTCGGGACACGTCTGTCTATTCCGCCGCCATTTTTTTTCTCTGGTTGTTGAGTTTTTGATTTTGTGGAGACTGAACTAAAGTCCAGTGAAAAGCCTGCACCTAGCACAGCCTTTGAGGTAAAGGTTTTGGTTAAAAACCAAGCCGATTGTCGTGAGTTGGGCAGATGTGGTTTTTTAAAAATATATTTTTATTGATTTCAGGGAGGAAGGGAGAGGGAGAGAGAGCTAGAAACATCAATGATGAGAGAGAATCATTGATCGGCTGCCTCCTGCACGCCCCACACTGGGGATCGAACCTGCAACCAGGGCATGTGCCCTGGCCAGAAACGAGCTGTGACCTGCTGCTTCATGGGTCCATGCTCAACCCTGAGCCACGCTGGGTGGGTGGGGAGATATGTTTTATTTAATAACAAAGAGGTGAATCACTTTATGCTGCTCTGGGAGGGTTTGGCTGGATAAGCTGTGTCTCTGTGTCCAGACCAAATGCATTGCCTGGAGCCCAGGTAACATCCTTCTCTAGGGGGCCCCCCCCCCCACATACACACTTACATACCCAACTGCTCCTGCCTTTGTGCTCACTGTACATTTTTCAAACTTTCTTACTCTTTTTTTTTTTAATATATTTTATTGATTTTTTACAGAGAGGAAGGAAGAGTGATAGTCAGAAACATTGATGAGAGAGAAACATCGATCAGCTGCCTCCTGCACACTTCCTACTGGGGATGTGCCCGCAACCAAGTTACATGCCCTTGACCGGAATCGAACCTGGGACCTTTCAGTCCACAGGCTGACGCTCTATCCACTGAGCCAAACCGGTTTTGGCCTTTCTTACTCTTTAAAATCATGCAAGAGAAAGAATACCTATATGTAACAGGCTGGTAAAGTTATGAGAAGAAAAATGGGTTAGTTATTAGCACAAGCTGCATATGCGTTATTAGCTGATATGCATTACTCAGGCTCATCATGTTGTCAGGATGGCTGAATTTTTTGGTTAAGTGGCGCTACAATAATGTCAGCTATTTTCAAATAAAACCTACCTGATAAGCCTTCAATTACAGAAAAGACAGAGTTTCTATATCGAGGGCCTTTGACTTTCATGGACTTTATGACTGAATTTTGTGTCTAGAAATTACATTATTTGGGTTGTCCTTCGGCTCTTTTAGAAGCCTGAGTCATTGAAAAAGCATGTGCATAGGTATTCCATCAGTTGCAAAATTTTAAAAAATTGGTTGTCATACTAAGAGCTATGTGTTCATACTTGTTTTTTGTTGTTAATCCTCACCCGAGGATATTTTTCCATTGATTCTTAGAGAGAGTGGAAAGGAGAGGGAGAGACAGAGAGAAACATCCATGTAAGAGAGATACATCGTTTGGGTTGGTTGCCTCCAGTATATGCCCTGACCAGGGCCAGGAATCTAGCCTGCAACCAAGCACGTGCCCTTGACTGGAATCGAACCCAGGACCTTTCAGTCTGCAGGCTGATGCTCTATCCACTGAGCCAGACCGGCCAGGGCCATACTTGGTTTTTAAAGGTCTTCTTTAGATAATTGTATCTATGGGTAGGGCACCACTACAAACTTCACTACCCAACAAGAACACCCATATGTTAAGGGAAAAGCAGTGTCAGATGGTTTTAAGAGCAAAGTGGAAATATATTAAGTTTAACGTATGTAGGAAAATTAAAATTTAAATCTGGAGTTTTCTTTAGAGACCATTTTGACCTCCGTGGCATGAAATAATCAGGAGTGACTCCTTGTTTGGCCAGCAGAGGCACATGCCGGGCATCGCATGACAAGTACGAGATGAAGTAGAAAAGATAATTCTATTTGCCTACTTTTCCTTAGATTGTGAGAACTTGTGACCCACTTTATTATCTGAGTGCTCACATCTGTACACCATTCCATTTGGCAACTAGAGGTTACCTGTGGAGGGAGAAGCCAGGGCAGCCTGCTCTCACCTAGTTACAGGTTACGTGGCGGAGGAGGGGCCATTGCCTTCCATCTGAGCCACGGCCGCTTTCGTTATCAACTCTAATAACATACCCAGAAGCTTAGCTGCATGTGTCTGTTCTCTGATTTGGAGAAACTGTAGAATTAATGAGCCACAGCAATGCCATTCTACTTTCACAAAAGTACCTTTATATACCATCGACAGAAATCGGTCTCACAAACCAAAAAACTAAAATTTTCAGAAATTATACTCTGTTAATTCCCCCCCCCCCCTTTTTGGTTCATCCTGTCTCAGAACCTTCTTTTCTTTTTTTGGCTGGGGGAGGAGAGAAATTCTTTATTCTATAGTTACCCTTTAACTAAGAATCTTGTTTTAATTCTTATTGCAAAGGCTATGCATTAATTTATAATATTTTTCTCAAACGGTCTATTCAGATCTATAGTGTTCTACTTACAACTTCATTAAAAAAGAGAAACAACTTTTTTTTTGTCCTGTCGACATACTTTTAAGCGTAAGAGTATTGGTGATACATGTTTGCTACCGTTTCAAGATGTCTGTTTCTGTTTGGTTTCTTATTCGCAGTGAGCTCATTGCCATCCAGCATTCCCACTGTGTGGGTGCTGCCATAAGAGAGGAGACAGAGTCCCCTTCTGAGAAAAGGAATTCACCTAGGATTTTGTTTGGGAGCAAAGATGCGGCGCTGCCCAGTGAAAAGGTTTGTGTTTCACTTAGAAAAGCCCAGCGTATTCCTGCAAGCTTCTTCTCATCGACTGTAATTCTTCAGCAGCACTGTTGTGAACCTGCTTAATGTTGGCCCTGCCTCAGGTTTACTGAAGTTATGGACTTTATGTATAAATATCCTACAGATCAGCTTTAGGCAAGATGTCCCTTAGGCTCTCCAAGTTGAGATTGACATATCACTTTTAATTAATCATTATTTTAAACACACAAAAAATGAAGACTATGACATGCAAAGAGATGAAGTGTTACAGATAAGGTGTAAATCCCACATTCTCCACGCCCCCCACCAGCTAACACCTATTCTGAAGTTGCTTCCATGTTTGTTTTTATACTTTATTATAGAACTAGAGGCCCGGTGCATGAAATTCGTGCATGGGGGGTGTGTGTGTCCCTCAGCCCAGCCAGCACCCTCTCCAATCTGGGACCCCTTGAGGGATGTCTAAAACGGGCTGTCGGACATCCCTCTCACAATCCAGGACTGCTGGCTCCCAACTGCTTGCCTGCCTCTGCCTGATTGCCCCTAACCACTTCTGCCTGCCAGCCTGATCACCCCCTAACCACTCCACTGCCAGCCTGATCAACACCTAACTGCTCCCTGGCTGACCTGATTGCCCCTAACTGCCCTCCCCTGCTGACCTGGTCACCTCTAACTGCCCTCTCCTGCCAGTCTGGTCGCCCCTAACTGTCCTCCCCTGCAGGCCTGGTCCCCCCCAACTGCCCTCCCCTGCAGGCCTGGTCCCCCCACACTGCTCTCCCCTGCAGGCCTGGTCCCCCCCCAACTGCCCTCCCCTGCAGGCTTGGTCCCCCACAACTGTCCTCCACTGCAGGCCTGGTCCCCCCCAACTGCCCTCCATTGCAGGCCTGATCCCCCCCACCCCCCAAACTGCCCTCCCCTGCAGGCCTGGTGCCCCCACAACTGCTCTCCCCTGCAGGCCTGGTTCCCCCCAACTACCCTCCCCTGCTGGCCTGGGTCCCCTCCCAACTGTCCTCCTCGGCCGGCCCAGTCACCCCTAACTGCCCTCCCTGCTTGCCTGATCGCCCACAACTGCCCTCCCCTGCAGGCCTGGTCCCCCACAACTGCCCTCCCCTGCAGGCCTGGTCCCCCACAACTGCCCTCCCCTGCAGGCCTGATCCCCCCAACTGCCCTCCTCTGCTGGCCTGGTCACCCACAACTGCCCACAACTGCCCTCCCCTGCCAGCCATCTTGTGTCCACATGGGAGCAGCCATCTTTGGCCACATGGGGGCGGCCATCTTGTGTATTGGAGTGATGGTCAATTTGCATATTACTCTTTTATTAGATAGGAAGGTATTTATGTAAAAGCATTGATACGTTTACTATGTAAAAGTATATGCTTAAACATCTAAATATGCTCCTTCATTTCATGGATGCTGACATTGTATTGTCTTCCCAGGACGATTTTTCCCCCACCAGCAAGCTTCAGCGTTTGCTGGCAGAATCTCGCCAGATGGTCACGGACCTGGAGTTGAGCACTCTGCTCCCCATCAGCTCTGAGAATGCCGACAGCGCTGCCAGGAAGGTACGTGCTTCCTCTTCTCTTGGCCCCACGTGTGGTGCCTGAGCGCTCCACTGCGTCCTGCACCCGCGTCGCTGGCCGGGCGGTGAGCAAGTTTCTTTGTGTCTCAGAGGGAGGGGCAGCACGCTGGTTTGGAGGAAGAAAATGTCATACTCTAATGTCACTGCACCCAAACTTCCTCTTTCTAATTACTTGGGGATTTAAAAAACATACTTTATTATAGAAAATTTTAAGTACACACGGATGTAGAACGAATTCTGTAATCACAGACCTTCAGCAACCATCAACTTTCTGTCATTTTTGTTTTGTCTCCCCCGTCCATACACGTTTTCTCCTGGACATCGTATCATTTTACTTATAAATGTCTCATGTATCTCTAACACATAAGGACTTTCTAAAAGCAAGCATAACGGAAATACTGCAGTACATATGGCACTTCACCTTGAAAAAGACATGAAGTTCGAGTGTCCAAGAGGTTCCAGCTGCAGATTGATTGGGAAATGGGAGAAGAAGGGGTATCAGATGTGGAGGGGTAGCAGCAGATGTGGGTGGGTGGGTGTGGCTGCTGGTGTGTGTGTGTGTGTGTATTCCTCCATGGCATGGCTCAATCCAGCTGGGTACATTTCACCTAGTGTTTCTTGTGGGCAAAAATCACATGTGAACAAATGCAAACTTCACACTGGGCTCAGATTTGTTCCCCGATATACCAGATGTGTTGGAGCAAATTCATGTTTTCAAAGCAAGTGTCACAGCAGAACTGCTGTGTTTCAGTTTAATTGCTGACAGACTTTCTCATCCCCAGCCTCAGGCTCTTATCTCAGCCTCTTCTTTATTTTTATTTTATTATTTTTTTAATCCTCACCCAAAGATATTTTTCCATTGATTTTTAGAGAGAGTGGAAGAGAGAGGGAAAGACAGAGAAATATTGATGTGAGAGAAACACGTCGATTGGTTGCCTCCTGCATGCATCCTCACCAGGGCCCAGGCCAGGGAGGAGCCTGCAACTAAGTTACATGCCCTTGACCGGAATAGAACCCAGGACCCTTTGGCCCACAGGCTGAGGCTTTATGCACTGAGCCAAACCAGCTAGGGCTCAGCCTCTTCTTTAGGGCCTGATGTTGAATTCCTATCGGAGACATAATCAGTAGCTCCCTCACTTTTGACCTCATAGCGCAGGATGTGTATGTGTGTGGGTATGTCTCCATCAGAGCATGCGTCTCAGCACCTGGTCACCGACTCCATGGCTCCCTGCTCGTCCCAGAGCCCTTAGTGCCTCTCTTACTCAGGTGGCATCCCCAGGTATAGCACAGTGCCCATTACACAGGATGCTCAGGAAAGACTCTGATGGAATTTGTAGGAAAAGTGAAGGAAAGAGGCTAAACAGTGACCTCAGATATAGAGGAAAAATCACCGAAGCTGATGGAGGTTGGTGAAAACTTGGCTTAAGAAAATTTTTGGGCTAGAAAGACCCAGAAGAGATATCTAATCTCAACCTTTCATTTTACAGGTGAGGAAAGTGACTAAATCTCTTACTTAACATCCCACAGCTAGAATCAGATAATCATTTAGTTGGGAAGAATATTGGCTCTGGATGTAATGTGTGTTCCAGTGGATTAAGTGATTCTGGGGATGTTGGGAAAACAACGAGCAAAAACCAACTTGGCAGTGAACTTTACAGACTCCTCCCCTCTGGTCTTTTTTTTTTTTTTTTTTCTTGGAGAGAGAGAGAGAGAGAAATGGATTTGTTGTTCCACTTATTTTTGCATTCATTGGTTGATTCTTATAAGTGCCCTGACTGGGAATTGAACCCGCATCCTTGGTGTATCGCAATGACACTCTAACCGCCAACTGAGCTACCCAGCCAGGGCCCGTCTGGTCCTGTTTTGCAATAGGGAAGCAGGGAGCGTTCTGAGCAGCCTGTCTGCTTCTCCAGGTTTTGCCATCTGCTGCTAGAGACAAAGGTCTCACTTCGAAGCCTGTCTCTGAGGCAGGCACTCTCATCGTTGCTGGGGGAGCACAGAGTGATTTCATCCTTCAGGCAGGGACCTGGCTCTGTTTCCTAAAAGTCGCAGGAGAACTTCTTTGGGGAGCTCCTCCTACAGACACACCTGCATGTGTGGCAAGTAATCTTTCACAGCAGGATTGCTTTATAACAGCAGAGGTTAGGAGATAGCCCAGGTGTCCACTCGCAGGAACATTGCCGTGAAACAGACGGGGAAGATCTGGGTGTGGAAATATTTCCAGGGTGTATTTTTAAGTGAAAAGAAGCAAGATACTGAAAGGTTCATATGGTATTCACCATGTTTACAAAAGGGGATGGGAATAAGCATATACATGATTTTTCAAACCACATCAATGTATTAACTATTGAAAAAATATATCAGTAACTTTAAAAAAAGAGAAAAAAGGAAAGAATAGAACACAGCACAGCTGATTCCGTCCCCTTCGCCCACAGCAGCTTCCTAGGAGCTTGAGGTGTGGGGGTGGGGAGGGACTTGGCCTGAGGCTGGACTTGGAGTTTTGACTGGTACAGCGGACTGGATGTCCTCATTACTAGTTAGAGACTATCGGTATCATCACTTTTTGTGTGGAAGGCTGCTAAAGCCTATGGATCCCTTTTAGAATCGTGTTTTCACGTGAATAAAGTAAAATTCATCAGATTGTAAGATACATAGGATGGCTGAGTGGAGAGACGGCAGCGTGGGTCGTCTGGAAGCACCGAGGGCAAGGCTAAGGAGGCTCAAACATAGGCCCCTGGGGAGGAGGCAGCAGCTGAGAAGGGGGCTTACCCTACAAGCTGAAGTTCATCACCTGTGTCTACCTCTGTCTTCCCAGGTATCATCTTTCTCTTTCCTCCTTTTTTCTCTTTAAAAAAAAAATCCCCTCAAACACCTAACGATGCTGACTAAGTCCTCAGTAGGCAGGCAAATGAATGAGAACACTTAGGGTGGTTGATTCTTTTTGATGACCATTATCTTCATTAAGGGCTCACCATCGAGTCTATATGGAGGCTGACAAAGAGCCCTGGGTATCTTTGGGCATTAGCCAGAGTTCAGCCCCAACACGTGTGGTAAAGCAAACAGCATCCCTGGTCCACCATGAGACAAAGGGCCCCACACACGAACAGGAAATCAGTAGGTCCTTGTTGGATGGATGGATGCTCGTGGAATGAAATTCCTTCATTGCATTTCATTACTTCCCTGAGATCTTTACAAGGCACAACTGCTGTATTTGAATGTTGTCTTCTTAAGTATCTTCTAGTTTTTCTATCCTGGTTACTAATTTGGGAGTTGTTTTGTAGAACTTGGAAGCCTCAGAAGAGTCAGCTCAAAAAAACACCTCTCAGTAATTGAAGAAAACAAAAGTCCACTTCAATATTCAGTATTTGTGGGTAAGTCACCTTTGCTTATCTCACCTTCTATCTCAATGGAGATTTAATGAGTAACTTGGGAGCACTGATAAGGTGGAGTTAAGGCTTCACGTTTGTTTGACCTGCAATTCTTTCTCTTTGGTTTGACCTATTTATACATACCTTCTAAATTTAATCAGGGTAAAATGTCAATTACTTGTACAAGAAGTGGAGATAAAAAAAAGTTCTTGTTCTCAATACCTAGAATTTTAAATGCAAGGCAGTGACCACATAGAGCATTCAAAATCAGAATGTAAATGAACATCTCATCTGAATGTCTGGAACGAAGTCTTTTCATGGGGTTTCAAGTTGTCACACGCCGTTTCTGTAGAACCCAGTTTAGGTTAAAAGGTATTCATCATTTTAGTTGTTTTTGATGTAAGCATAAGAGCATTTAAAAAACCCTGTGAAAGTAGAAAGCTTTAGTAGTCCTCTCCCTTTCTTCCTTTCTCTTATCCCTCCTCTCTCTGCTGAGAAGTTTCCGTATTTGTAATATTTTGCATGACCTTATGTTGATGAAAATCAGGATACATTTAATTCTTTTTAAATATATTTTTATTGATTTCAGAGAGAAAGGGAGAGGGAGATAGAAACATCAATGATGAGAATCATTGATTGGCTGCCTCCTGCACGCCCCCTACTGGGGATCGAGTCCGAAACCCTGGCATGTGCCCTTGATCAGAATCAACCCAGGACCCTTCAGTCTGCGGGCCAACGCTCTGTCCAGTGAGCCAAACTGGCCAAGGCAGGATACATTTAATTTTTTAGAGACTGGGAGTTCCTAGCACACAATCCAGCATCATTGATTTTATTAACTCTGTATTTCCTTCCTACAGAAGCTGGTCTCTCATCTATGCGGAAGGTAGGAAGCAGACATCAATACCTAGTACTTAATCTTGAAAACAAAAAGAGGATTGTAATTCCCCCAGGAGCAGCGATTTCATACCAAAGGGGAGCAGAAACTGAAAGTCAATTTTTAAACACCTGTATTTGGTTTGTTTTCAAGTTAACCATTTGCATATGTCAAATATTTTTCACGTGTAAGAAATTAGACCTTATTCTCTATTGGAGATACACAAACTTGGGATTATGCTAAAAGAGAAAAGGACCTCCCTGCATTATAACCAGTAGCTCATTAGAAGTCAGCTCCAACTATATGAGAAACAGTATTCTCTTCTCGTGGTTTCAGCTCTGGACGTGGCTGTGTAAACAGACATTAAATGTTGTGTAGTTGTCTCATCGGCTCACACAAACAACAGCTTGCCGAAAGATCAAGTTTTATATGCATTAAAAAAATATATTAAAGTCTAAAACACTTCCGTTTTAACTTGTAATTTAATTTTTTTTAAAGAATATACTATGTGACTCTCTGTTCTTCTAAGAGAATTGATCAGCTTCAGTCAATAAAAATATTTTTAATAATTTTCTTGGGTTTCTTTCTATCATACAGGAGTGAAATGAGGAAGGCTGGTCACGAGAAGCCAAACCTGGCATGTTCCCTTCCTCAGGAATGGGGGTGGGCCATTCAGCAGTACAGACTTCAGAGTTCTGCTGTGGTGTCAGTGCCCCTCTGTTCTGGGGTTCCAGGGTGGCATCAGAGGTGATTTTCAGGAGAACTGAGCAGCCACCCCATGGAGCCTTTTGAATTAGAGTGCCGAAAAGAGAAATGGGTGAGGTTTGGCTGTGTTCTATACAAATGCTTGCTTTCCCCCCCAGGCTAGGCTGCTTGGTCTAGCTAGCATCTAAGAAAGGGATCATTGATTCTGAGCTATCGCCCCCAAGTCAGAAACCTGTGTGCAGAGACTGTCTTCCTATCTGAGTCAAAATGTTAATCTCCTCTTCATGATGCGAACAAGTTTCTCTGTAGGCCACATGTCAACCTGCCTGTGAAAAGAGAACACTGATTAGCTTCTAAGGAGGAAAATGTCGGGAATGAAAAGGTTTGAAAAGTCCAAAGTTATTTTGTGGCTAAAGTTGGTATTATTTTTATTTGGGAGTATGTCGATTAAAGCTGGGGACAGTGAAATAAAGGAAGGGCATAAGACAGAAAAGGCAAGATGGTAGCAACTGGAGTGAGTATGGGCGGAGCTGCTTTGGCCCTTTAAGAAGAAAGTCTCAGAGGCAGAAGAAATGAGCCAGCAGGGCCGTGTGGACTCAGGAAACCAGTTACAGAAGCAAAGGCGGGCCCTCAGAGACAGGTTCAGGGGGTTAGCCCGGGACGTGCTGCCACTGCCCACTGCTCCCCTGGTTGCAATGTGGAGTTCCTTAGAGTTTAGGAGAAAGAAGGCAAAGACACATGTTTGTTTTTCTTTTTGTGGCTAAAGTTATTTAAATGTGAGCAATTTCTGTTAAAGAGAAGCAGCTTCAGTATGTTTAAAATAATTGCAGGATAAAGCTAGATTTTTAAAAAAATATATTTTATTGATTTTTACAGAGAGGAAGGGAGAGGGATAGAGAGTTAGAAACATCGATGAGAGAGAAACATCGATCAGCTGCCTCCTGCACATGCCCTACTGGGGATGTGCCTGCAACCAAGGTACATGCCCTTGACCGGAACTGAACCTGGGACCCTTCAGTCCGCAGGCCGACGCTCTATCCACTGAGCCAAACCAGCCAGGGCAGCTTTTAGCATTTATATTTTGTATCATTCATATCCTTTATCTTAAGAGGAGGCAACTAAATTGTACTATAACTCTCCTGCCAGAAATTCTCTCAGCCATCAGAAGAGACTGGATAAAAGGTTATTTTTAGGATTTGTGTGAACAGATCATTTCAACAAATAGAAATACCCCAAAAGAAATAAATTCTGAATCAAAATAGTACCAAGCCAAAAACAGTCTTACCTAAAAGGTGCTAATAGAATGCATAGGATTGAGAGGCTCCGTGGGGTAAGGTTGGTTCATTTCAGGAACATGGCTGAGGTTTGAAACCTTATGCATGCCATGGCTACTCGATCTGTAGTTTTCCTCAGTGGCCTTGACCTGAGATTCCACCCCCCACCTTTGAGATACCTGTAGTTACATAGTAGTTTTGAAGGAGGACACCTTGGTTTCCCTTGAACCATCTGAGATTGATTTTGTTAGTATCCATTTCAGGAAGGTTCATCATTCTAGGCCTTAAACAAAAATCTTAGCAACCACTTCATAAGGGATAGAAAACTGATAAGATTGGAGTAAGAAACCAGTCAGGACCACAGCTGACAAGGTAAGCTAAAAACCAGCATGGTCTTTGAGAGGATTTTATCAAATGAAGAGGGCACATCAATCAGGATGATTTCTGGGTTCTCAGCCAAATGCATGTTTAAGAGATCTAACAAAAAAAAGGAAATAATTTGAGCACAGTAAGTTCTGCTTTGCTGGCCACTGGAGGAGACACACAACCGAGCAAAGCAGACTCCATGCTGTTTACAGCCTGGTGGGGGAGAGACTTAAATGAAATAATCACAAATAGGTCATGGAAACTGGTAAGTGCTATGAAATAAAGCTTTGAGCATGAGACAGCATGCAGCCGGGGCATAGGGCAAGGGCGGAGGGTTCAGAGAAGGCTTTCCTGAGGAGGTGACCTCTAAACTAAGAGATGAAAGATGAGCAGGCAAACAGAAGAGGAAGAGCATTCCAGACAGTATGTTCAAAGGCGCTGAGGTGGAAGGAGTGTGACTGACATGCTTTTGGACCCGGTGGACCAGGATGGAGCAAGATGAAGCTGAGCAGAGAGGCAGGGTGTCATGTGTCAATGAGGCAGTGTGGGGGTTGCAGCATTTTAATAAGCAGTGATGTCACCTCTACTGTTTGCCTCCCAGGATTTTTCTGGAAACAAGGTCTAATTCATATCACAAATGCTTTGCCTTTGTAATATCCTGGGTGGAGCCTTAAACAGCCCTGGAGACACACCAAAGCTTGGTGCCCTGATTCTGATGATAAGGAGACTCTCCGCCCATCAGCTACAGAGCCAGCACTCCCTGAAGATGTTCCCACAGATGAACCCTGACTGACTATGAGTGAGGAAGCTGTGTCCTTGTGCTCCCAGGAACGCTCTTCCATAAAACCAAGCCAAATGCAGATGTGTAGCAAGTTATGGGGAGTTATTTACGCACTTTTCAACCCTTCATTGCACACACATTTTTGAACGTTGCTATGTGCAGGGCACCCTGCTAGGCACTGAGGGTATAAAACAGGAAGATAATGGTCCTTGCCCTGTAGTAGCTCAACATCTTACCTACAAGCAGATAATTTAGAATTCATTAGAGATGCTGAAGCCAAGTACTCTGCGATCCCAACAAGTGTTCAGCACTGTCTAGCACATTAATAAATAAAGGTTTATTTACAAAAACAGGCAGTTAGCCCACAAAGTCACTGACCCTGATTAGTCATAGTCTGGTAGTTGGTTGCTAATATTAAGTCACTATGGCAGATGGTCTAGATCCAGAGGGGTTGTCGCTTGATTTAAAGCAGATGCTGCCTGGCCGGTGTGGCCCAGTGGTTGAGCATCGACGTATGAACTAGGAGGTCACATTCAATTCCCATTTGGGGCACATGCCTGGATTGTGGCTCTATCCACAGTGGGGTGGGGGTGGGGGGCTGGCGTGTAGGAGGCTGCTGATCAATGATTTTCATCATTGGTGTTTCTATCCCTCTCCCTCTCTGAAATCAATAAAAATTTATTTTAAAAAAATGATTAAAAGCAGATGCTGTGTTAAGTGTGAAGTTCACTGGAGAACTGATTTGTTGGATGTAGAGCAGGAGTCTGAGAAACATTTGGTGTGGAGCCAGCAGCCTCTGTAGTGGGGGGGGGTGTCTTTATTTCATCACAGCTATTGACTGGGGCGCCAAGGATTAAAAATGAGATAATACTTGTAAAGGGTTTAGCCCAGTGCCGTAGCAAATAATAAGCACTCAATAACTATTAGCTATTGTCATTTTTGTTGTTGTTCTGGTAGAGAAGCCTTTCAGGGATTGGAATTAGGTAAAGCATGGTTAGTTTCTCCCTAGTAGAGTGAGAGGAGAGCCCTGTCAAATACCATTTTCAGGAACTCCGTGTCTGCTCCAGGGCTGGGCAGTGAGGCATCAGCCACCACGTAGCTTCCAGAAAGTGTGGAGGAGACAGCGGTCAAGGTGAGTCCTTGGTAGCTGTATTGGGTAATTTCACACCTATATTCTGATAGGAAAGTTGGAGGTAACAAACAATAACAACCATTGAGAACACATACTTGGGATAGCTGTTTTTTCAAGTCTTGTGATAATTTAAACAAAATCAATACAATGACTTTTTAATTTTCACCTGAGTATATTCTTAGAGAAAGAGGGAGAGAGAGAGAGAGAGACAGAGACAGAGAGAGATTGGTTGAGAGAGAGAGAGAGATTGGTTGCCTTCCAGATGTGCCCCTACCAGGGATCGAACCCGAAACCCAGGTATGTGCCCTGACCGGGAATTGAACCTGCAAACCTTTGGTGCACAGAATGAGATGCTCAACCAACTGAGCCACTGGGGCTGGGCCAATGTTTTTAAAAGTCCCACACCACCTCCAGTGGCATCTCTTTGATGCACTTTGATGGTCCATCACTGTGTTTTGTTCAAATCTGTCTACAAGTTTGCCCTGCCGCTCCAGTCCCCTTGCAGTTCCTACCCCCAGGCAGGTGTCCTCAGTCTCACCACACAGCCCCGCGTGGGTAACAATAGCTGCAGTTACGTTAGAGATGCACAAAGAGTGGGCTGCTTAATTGTATTTATTGTGACACAAATTAATGAGACTGAAACGAAAAAAAAAACCAAACCAGATCTGGGGCTGGGGTAGACAAGTCTCAGCGATCCCGGGATGGTGGGGTGTGTGCGGGAAGGAAAACGGCCAGCCCCAATCGGGAGGAAGGAGGAGTGCGCCCGCCCGAGGAGCAGGTGGAGGGAGCCTGAAGGGGCTGCGGGCCTTGGCCTAGACCCGCTGGGCTAGGGGGCGTGGCGCGAGGCGGGCGTGGCGCGGCGATAGCGGGGGCGGGGCCGGGATCCGGAGCTGCGGCGCGAGGGGCGGGGCTGGGAGCCGGGCAGCGGCCGGCGGGCGGGAGGGCGGGGCGCGGCGGCTTCGCGGTGCCTAGGCTCGGGCGGCCGGCCGGGGCGCACTCATTCACGCGGAGCCGGGCCCGGAGCGCAGGCGGCGGCAGGATGAACAGTATCAAGAACGTGCCGGCGCGGGTGCTGAGCCGCAGGCCGGGCCACAGTCTGGAGGCCGAGCGGGAGCAGTTCGACAAGACCCAGGCGAGCGGCGGGCCGCGGGGGGCGGGGGGCTGGCGGGCGGCGCCCTCCCCTGTCCCCTCACTCGCGTCCCTTAGGGCCCAGCCACCGGCCGCTCCCCGCTCCCTCACCCCCTCACCCGCTCAACCTCTCGCCCCCGGCCTCCGCGGTCGAAGCCGCCCCGCGCGCAGGTGAACCGGAAGCGCGCGCTGGCGCCGGGGCCTGAGGTGCGACTGGGGACCGCGGTGGCCGGAAGCCGAGATGCGGCGGTGGGCTAGCGGGGGGTCAAGGTGAGCGCGGAGCCCAGGTGCGGGCCGGCGCGGCCCGGCTGGGTTTCCGTGCCCCGGCCGTGCCCCTCCCCGGCCCCCGCGGACCAGCTCGTGTCCCCGTCCTCCACGCTGGTGAAAAAGCCGCCCCCGTCTCAGGGAAGCAGTGCGTTTCCTTGAAGGAAGCGCCCTGTTTCCTCCTCTCCCGAGCTGTTCCCGGGGCCGCACAGTGTCCTAGTACCTGCTGGGCGAAAAGTTTCACGTATGCAGCCAGACTTGTTTGCCCGAGCGCTGGCCCACGCAGAAATAGGTTCACACCCCTTATTAAGCACGGGCGCCTGGCAGACGGAAACTTCCTCGGCCCCCTTCCTGCGCTTCCCACGCGCCCGCATCTCCATCCCCGGGAGGTTATTTTAACCGTGAAACAATGGCGCGGGCGTGTATTTGGACGCGTGTTCCTGCGGAGAACGCGCGATGCCGGCGTTGCTGTGCTTCTGGTTTTTCTGTTCCTTTTCATTTTACAAACACCGAGGTGTGCTGAGGCCTGGGGGAGGGGAGAGCATACTTCTTTATTTGCCGAAAGAAGTCAAGCCAGGCTGAAATAAAAAAAAAAAAAAAAAATGAAAAAAAAAATCTTACTTTCGAAATAAAGGAGGCCGAAAGAACCTCCCGCCCTCCCCTGCCCGAAGCTGGATGGTGGCGACTTGTGTGGCTGCCATTAGCAGGTTCCTCCCCACCTCTCCCTGCAGAGAGCTCTGACTTTTGCGGTTGCTTTCAAAACAAGTTAGCACATTCTGTCTACAGCAGCTGCCTTTTGAAATAAAAACCCAGGGACACCTTCTACCTTCGTGCTTGTGATTAAGCAATGAAAGTGATAATAAAACCTTGGGATACCGAGGCTTTATGGAAAGCCGAGTGCTAGAAGTAACTTGGCCACAAATTAATTTATCCTTGTGATCATCATTCTCTGGCCTACGGTATGTTTGTTTTTTTCCAACCCGGATAGCCCATCATAAAAACAAATGTGGCATTTAAAGTCACTAATACATAATCGATTTGCCGGAACTTGCAGAAGGATGGGGAGAAATTTAATGGGCAGAGAGAATCTGGATGTTGTCAGAAGCTTTATTCGTTCACTGATTTTTTTTTTTTCCTCTCTTGCTTTTGAGGAGGAATAAAGAATTCTGGTTGCTACATAGAGAAGATGGGATTTAAAGGGCTAAGTTATTGGTCTAACTTGAGTTGTTATAAATCAAGAGCAACCTTCTTTAATGTCAAAGAGAAGGGATCTCTGATATAGATCCACACATTTTCGGTTTGGAAAAACTAAGGTGTTTTGTTTGTGTTTGCTTGTTGGGTTTTTTCCTCAGGGGCTGAGAGCGTGCCTTATAATGAAGAACTTTCTAATGGGTGGAAATAGCATTTGCCTGTTCCAGGGCTCGCTCCTTTTTTTCCTGGAAAGATAGAGTTTGGGTTCAGTGTCTGGCTGTGCTTGTCTTCAGGGTGACTTACTGGGGATGTCGGAATAAGGTTTTGTGCATGGTTAATATTTAATTAGATTGTTCCCAGAAATATCTAGTGAGCTGCCAGCCAGACCCCATTGGTGGGAGGGACCCGGAGAGCTGAGGTTGCTGCTCACGCATCTCCTCGACACAGAATAGCACGTCCAATCCACGGACCCGTCTTCCCTGTGGAATACGCTGCCTGTGTCTTCATGGTGACCACAGGGCCCTGTGCTGCAACGGAGCACTTTGGCTTCCTAAGAATGTACATCCTTATGGCCCCCCAGCTTCTCCTGTCCTGGTGGGCTCCTCCTGGGTGAGGATAGGAAAAATGAGTACATATTAGCTTTCTCGACAGGCCACACCCCCTGTTTTACAAAGGTCCCCCCCACTCCAGTCAGGAGTGTTCAGGGAAGGTACCTGGTACTTGTGGTTGTTGTGTGGTGTGAGTGTGTGTGTGTGTGTGTGTGTGTGTGTGTGTGTAATCCTAGGGGGAGTGTCCAGAAAGCTGGTCTCTTCCCCACGACTTCATTTTCTTTGGTGATAAACCCTTTTCCAAAATGGATATCAGAAAATCGTGTTGGCTTGTTGTAGTATTCTGAATACCGAACACCACACAATAGAGCGCACCTGCCTTCTGAACTGGAAAATGGCCTGTACCGTTGCAAAGGTGGTGTGGTAGCATGGAGGGCCCCTGTAGGCAGGTACACCTGAGGGCTAGTTGGTGTCCCTGTGCCAGTTGCTTTACTCATGAATCTCTTTCGTTGTCTCTAAAGATGGAAATAATTTCATCCACCTCCTGGGGCTGTTGTAAGGCATAGAGATCAGCCCCTCAACGATGCGCACGCCTCCTGATTCCTGGAACCTGTGAAGACGTTTTAGTCTATTTGCTAAGAAAATGCTCATCAGCTGACCTCAAAGTGGAGCGACTATCCTGGGTCAGCCAGGTGGGCCCAATGCAGTCACATGGCCTTTAAATATGGAAGAGCCATTCAGTGCTGGCGCCTTGGAGGTGGCGGCTGGGGCCGCTCCCAGGGAACGCAGTGTCCTCTGGAAGCTGGGACAGGTGGGAATAGGTGCTCCTGCAGAACCTCTAGGAAGAAAGGCTGCCCTGCTGGCACCGAGACTTTAGCTCCATGAGACCCACTTTGGACTTTTGACCTCAATTGTGAGATGATAGGTGTGAGCCACCAAGCTTGTGGCGTGCGGTTATGGCAGTGATAGGTCATTAACCAGGTAGGACAGTGCTCTGCAGACTGCCAGCTGGCCGTCTTCCTCCCTCCCTTCCCGCCCGCACCAAGCCTCACAGTTCCAGTGCCATTTCTGACCAAGCAGACCTGCCCTTGAGGCCTGTTATGGATGAGGACTCAGTCTTGGAAATGCTAAATGCCAGTCTTGCTTTTTCCTTAGCTCCGAGTTCCCTTGCTTCTCCGGGCCTCAGTTTCCCCGGCAGGATGTGGAAATAGATCCCTAAAGCTTCCCGTGAGGTCAGCACGAGAGAGGCCGCACCTGTGTGTGCCAAGCCCCGTGTGGAGCGGTGAGCAGCCCAGGTGTTAACGGTGGGGAAGGGATTGGACAGAGGGCCGGCCATCCAGCTCAGCCACACAGCCCTCTGCAGCCTCTGGGAGCCGGAGTCTTGTAAAGATGAACACTTACTGCGGCTCGGCTCCTGTTAGAACAGCCCTGTCCAATAGGAACCAAGTACGAACCACGAGTACCACTTCCCATTTCCTAGCTGCCCCATGAAGAAGTCAACAGAAATTCCTTTTCATCCTATCCGTTCTTGAGCCTGGTGTCTTCAAATTAACCATTACAACATGTAACTACTGTAAAAATGATGAGTGGGGTCGTTTACATTCCTTTCCTCCTACTAAGTCCTCAGAATCCGTGTGTTTGACATTCACAGCATGTCTGGATTTGGGCTCGCACTCAGGTGCTCAGTGGCCACACGTGGCCGGTGTAGACAGCACGGTGGGCGAATCGCCTGGGGTGGCGGGAGGCTTTTAAGAACGTCAGTGCCTGGGCACCTGAGATAAGGAGTCGTTTGGTGTGGGTCGGAGCCCAGGGCGTGTTCTTTGTTTCGTTTTGTTTTTAATGTGTTCCTGCCGGGAGTTCCTTAGAACCTCGTTATGAGAGGCGGGCCACAGGACACGTATTTGGGAGCTTGAGTTTCTCTTTGGAAAAGCTGTTCCCAAACACGCAGTACTCTCGTCCCTCTGCTCTGACACCGCCCACGCGTGCCCATCGCCCCCTCCGTGGAGTCTCCTGTGATAGGCAGGTAGACCCACATGGGCCCACCCTTGCGTCTTCGTTGTTCCTTACAAACACTGTGGTGTTATAGCCTCTAACTCACTCACCCCTTTTTGGGCCTCATTTAAATGTTTACCAAGAAAGCTCCTAAGTTTGAGAAGAAATCTAAACCATGTGGTGGACAGGCAAGACACCCAGCTCCGTCCCACCATTGTCATGGGGGCGGGGCAGGCCTGTCCTCTCCCTGCCGTGTTCCCACGTGCTGGCAGGGTGCCTGGCACCTGGAACAGACTGGTTGAGTGGCTAAAGGTCAGAGGCCAGCCAAGGTTCCTTTCTGAAGAGGACAGAGAGAACCAGGCGCACAGCTACCCTCGGACACTGCCCCCAAAGCTGGCCCTGAGCCACTCCAGCCGCACTCACCTGCCCGCTGAGGTGCCATTGGGGTGGGCCATGGGTGGTGAGCTGTGCCCTTCGGCCTGGTTCTGCTCTCTTGATGATGCTCAGGCAGGCAGCTGACTTTCTGACTCTGGGCTGCCAGAAATCCCGAGCCTCCCCGCTCCCATCAGTTGACTTCTTGATCCAGTTGGGGGTGGGGATGCAGCTGCCAGTTCTTCCCTCACCCTTCCCATCTTTGATGCTCATTTGTCCCATGACATGTTCATGAGGACCACATGCTGTGCCTTTGGGCTTGTTTCTGGTGCCTTGGAGTGTGCTACAGGAAGAAAAAGATAATTTTTTAAAATGACTTTAGAGAGAGGAAGGGAGGAGAGAAACATCAATGTGAGCGAGAAACATACCATTGGCTGCCTCCTGCACAACCCTACTGGGGATTGAGCCTGCAACCAGGCATGTGCCCTGATCAGGAATCAAACCCATGACCTTTTGGTGCCCGGGACCACACTCAGCCAGCTGAGCCACACCGGCCAGGGCGAGAAAGATCATCCTTGTCCCCTCCAAGAGTTTTCGTGTAATGAAGGAGGTGAGAGAAGGACAGGTGTGCTGTGGCAGAGCAGTGAAGAGCAAGACTGTGCCTCAGTCGGCTCATCTGCAAAGTGGACACGATGGTTGTACCCAGGTCATGGTCATGAGAGTTGACGGATTGCCTGGTGCTGGTGCACTGTAGATGCTGTGTCAGCATTAGCTGCTCCATAGAGCCCAGAAGGGCAGAAAGAATGTCCTGTTGGGCTCTGTCCCTGTGCCATGGTTTGTCAGGGCAGGAGTGGAGCTGGGGCTGTTGAGGAGGGAGGCGGATCTCCAGAATAGCGAGTCTCAGGTGCTCACGGCCCCCTTCCCCAGGACAGCAGGCCCGCTTCCAGGGACCTGGTCCTCTGGGAAGGCACTCCAGGGAAGCCCCAGGGAGTTGGGACAGCCGGCTTGTGACTCCCTTGGCAGAAATGCTGCCCTTCTGACCTTGCCCCAGGCCAGCGCGGCCTGGGCAGACAGGGCTGTTTGTGAATGAAATGAGACTGGGCACTCGATCCCAGCAGCTTGCCTGGAAACTGGAGTCGAGTCTAGGCCCGCTTGGCTGGGGGACAGGGAAACCCAGCCGGCTCACCTGAGACGCCGGCCGGGCCACACTGTGGGCTAGGCTCTCCCTTGTCCACTTGATCTCAGGCGGGACTCAAATATCACCTTGTCTGTGAGGCCTCACACCGTTTCCCTGTCCCCAGCACACTGCAGCAGAACCGAGGACGTGGGCACATGGAAGGTTGGGCACGATTGCATCACTTTGCCAGGTTGGGCCCCCTAAGCACTACCCCCTGAACCCCAAGATTCTCAGGCATGGAGGGTTAGCTCCTCCTATGTCCCAGCACCCTGAGCACGTGGCTCAGGGGACACACTCGGTGCGTGTGGATTCCATGCGAGTCTCCCTTCTTCGAAGCCTTAGTGAGGCCTGAAAGGCCACAGCTCCTACTGCGGAGAAAGGCCGAGCTGTGGAGAAAAGTTTGGGTGAGGTAGGGTTGCTGCTTCTCCTGCGGAAATAAACAGCCTCAAACTGCAGTGGGTCCGCCTGCCAGGGAGTGACTCAGGCTCCTGGCTTGTGGGACAGACAGGTCTTAGGGTGATGTCACCAGGGCCCAGGGAACGAAACCGCCTGGGGTGACTCCCTATCCATTCCGGAAGTGGAACTTGGGATGCATCTCCACCTCCTCGTGTGTTACCAGCAGAGCTGGGGCAGAGGTGGCAGTGGGCTGGGCTGTCCCGTGAGTGGCACCATCCTTCCTGACTCATGCCCCTCCTCCCAGAGGGCAGGTGGCCTCAGCTCAGCCCTCGGGTTTCACAATTGAGAGGCTGGGATATGAATGAAGAGACGTGGCGCTTGAAGCCTTAGGACTGGCGCTCCACTGCCTTCCCTGCTGCAGAAGTCCCCGAGCTGCAGACTCGCCCCAGGGCGCCCGGCTACTTTGCATATGACCACATCTTAGCTACCTCCTCGGCTACAGAAATCCTGTGTTCGCTTTCATCAATGGCCTTTGAGGTGGCAAAAGCCTCTGAATGAGATCCTTCTGTCCTTCCAACAGCTCTGGAAACGCCAAAGCAGAATAACCCGCCTCTCTGCCAGTCCCCGGCCCGGCTTTTTGAAGGACGGTTTTGTCCCTGCCGAGAGCCCCTGTGAAGGGTCATGATAACAGTACAAGGAGACTTAGGTCTGATTCATCGCAGGGATGGTTTTTAAAATAGAAACTGTTTAATAGTTGCCTTTAGTATTTAACCCTCATGGTTAAGTTATTAGCTGGAGAAAGAAACACTCACCACCTTGAATTTAACCAGCACTTGTATTTGAAAGAGCTTTTGTCCATTCAAGTGTTTGTTCACTTTTTTTAAAAATATATTTTTATTGATTTCAGAGAGGAAGGGAGGGAGAGAGAGATAGAAACATCAATGATGAGGGAGAATCATTGATCGGCTGCCTCCTGCATGCCCCTCACTGGGGACCAAGCCTGCAACCCAAGCATGTGCCCTTGACCAGAATTGAACCCGGGACCCTTCAGTCCGCAGGCTGACGCTCTATCCACTGAGCCAAACCAGCTAGGGCTAGTGTTCACTCTTTCATTCAGCCAATAAAGGTTTATTGGCAGCCAGGGCCAGGGTTTGGGGACTGGAGATACAGCAGGGATCAAGACTGCCAGCCGCGTGTCCAGGGTCAGAGGCAGACGGAGAGTAAGTGGTACGTGAGATAGTAAATGTCCCGGTAAAGTGAACAGGAGATGCGCTCCTCCTGGGAGTGGGTGGGGCAGACCCTCCAGGAAGGGGTGTTTCAGCCCGGAGCTGAGAGAGGGGGAGGCACCGCGTGGCCCGGAGGTGGGGCCTGGCTTGCTTGTTGGAGGGACAGAGGGAGGCACACAGGGCTGGAACGCAGCACGATGCTTTAGACTAGTTGCGTGTGTGCTTACCTTCCGGAAGACGGGGATTTTCTTACCCTGCTTCCCAGATGGGGACGTTGTGGTCTGAGAAGGGAACGCTTCTAAAGCGAAGTCTCCCCACTGTGTCAGGTGGATGGGGATGCAGTCTGAGGGCTGGGGAGCTGCGGCTGGCACTGGTGGAACTGGGTGAGAAGACCTGTATTTGTCCTCAGGCGTGGGCCCCTGGGGAAGGGGTCTCCCCGAGTCCGTGTTCCCCCATGGTGAATGTCGCCCATGGACTGGAGGATGTCATGTCTCCCCGAGAACAGTCACTCAGCTCAGCCCCTTGCTGAGCACTGGGTTCTCAGACAGTGTTGCTGCGCGATGGGCTGAGGAGCCGGGAAATGCTCACGCTCCGTCCTCAGTGACTGTCCCCTCCCCGCTGCCCCCCCCCCCCGACTGTGTGGCTCTTCCCAAACTTCCTGGGGGCCCCTGTGCCCTGCGTGAAGCCCCACAGCTGATGGGGCAGCGACTGGGTTGCTGTGAGCAGCCCTTGGCCGGAACCTCCTATGTGGCCCTCTGGCTTTGCTGACCATGTCCACGCCTGAGTCCACGCATGAGTCCACCTCAGGGCCCAGCCTCTTGGGGAATCACAGCTGTGGCTGCAGCTGCCTCCTAGTCTCCTGTCTCCTGAGTCGGCGCCTGCTAAGATGCTCCCTGGTGTGTGGCCCGTCCAGGGACGAATGCCATTGTGGCTCTGTCCAGCCTGGTCCTGGGATTGTCTCCACAGGGTTTTTGTTAGACAAACAAGGACGAGATTGTTCCTGGAAGCAGGGCAGGTGTGGCCCAGAGGGGCCCTTCTGAGAGGCCTCCCAGGATGTCCCCGCCCTGGCCACAAGACAGAGCCACCCCTGGAGGGAGCTGTGGTGAAGCCCAGGCCAGGTCCTGGGGAGCCGGTTCCTGTGGTGGGACCGAGAAGGCTGTCTGCTCCCCCTGCCCCTCCCCCCAGAGACGTGGCCCAGGAGGCTCCTGGGTGGAGTGAGGTGCAGACTGGGCGCTGAGTGGGTCGTGTGGGGGCTGAGAGGACAGTCACCGGCAGGTGGCCTGTGCTGCAGCTTCCTCATCACAATCTACAGGGGAGGATGTGTGGGGCTAGTTTAGTCAATATGTGCAAAGTGCTTAGAACAGCACCAGGCACGGCGGAGGCACTTGGTCATCATTTCATCATTGTGACCTTGGGCAAGTGGTTAACTTCCTGAAGCCTTGCCCGCCTGCTCCCAAGGTTGTTTAGGTCGAGGGAGGTCACAGCTGTGAAGTGCCCAGCAGTGTGCCTGGCACGTGGCTGAGCTGGATAAGTCATTTTCTTGTTAGGTGATCGAGACCTGTGGCGGGAGATACACATTTCCGTGCCTGAGGAGCTGGCCATTCTGACTGTGTCTCTGGTGCAAGCTAGAGCCTCCCCATCTCTGGCCTGTGGCCACCCCAACCTCATCCCCACCTCTGGCTCTGGAGGGTCGGGCCCCTCCCTCACTACTGGGCACTGGGCGGAGTGAGGTGCAGACTGCAGAGGCTCCTGGGTGTAGGCTTGTTGGATTTTCCCAGCACAGGAGCATGGGGGTGAATGCCCAGGAAACTGTTAGCCCTCCCTCCCTGCCCACCCTCTGTGTCCTTGCAGACCCGCCCGCTCGCTCCCTCCCCAAAGCCCCCTGCCCCGCCAGTACTGCTGTGGTCCTGCTTCCCTGCCTGTGCTCAGGAGTGGGGAGCACCTTCCCTGTCCCCCTTCCCCATCACTCAGAGCTGCTCCCTTTCTCCCCTGGGGCTCAGAGAAGCTGACAAATCCCCAAGACGGTGGCCCCCTGTCCTCCCTCCACCCAAGGCCCTGCTCTCCAGCACTGGGTTTTCCCTCCCGACCTTCCCACCACCCATCCCACTCAGCCTGTGTCTCCCTGGAAGACAGTTCTCTCTGCGGCAGGGATCCCCTGAGCCACCGGGAGGGACTGCCCCTGCTGGTCAGCACTGCTGAGGGGCTCTGGCGGGGGCTGCAGGGGGCCGAGGGAAGAAGGGTTCTTCAGGCACGCAGGTGCGAGAGGACCCCCACAGTGGTCCCGGGCTCCCCCTCCCCCTTCAGTTTTCCCACAGTCACCCCTTGGCTGGCATGAGGGTGCTACGCTGTGTAGACAGAACCAAGTGATAGGGCTGCCTCCACTGAGACTGTCAGCCCCAAAGCTGAGCTGGGTCATAATCGCCCAGCACAGAGTCCAGTGTGAAGGAGGACTGGCTGCATGCCCCATCTCTGTGCCCATCAGGGGAAAGTCCAACAGGACCGGCTGGGGAGGCCCGGGCGTCCCTGGGGCCAGATGTCCCCTTCTGGGACGGGGCTTGGCTGCTGCTGCTGGTAGGAACATCCAGGCCCTGTGAGGTGTGCACAGACTCCCTCTGTGTGAGCACTGAGCCTCCTTGTGCGCGACCCGACCTGCACATCTGCCCCTGCACACAACGGGGCCGTGTTCCCGCTGGGAGGAACCCTGGTCCTGCAGCCAGTGGCTGGGTGGGACTGGCGGGCGGGCAGGCCTGACCGATGGGGCCATGCTTTAGAAAATCTTCCATGTGCCAGGCACGTTAGGGGCTGGGGTACAGCAGTGACCAGCCAGGTAGAACCACACCCCCTCGAGGTGCTGACATTAGGGTGAGGAGACGGATAACAGATAAGGAAACGTTGTTAGTGGGTGCTGAGTACATGGAGACTTAAGTAGAGTGGTATCAGGAAGGTGACAAGGTGAGCAGACACCCAAAAGGGTTGGGGGGCAGGGGCTCTTTCTGGGGGTCCAGGGTCCAGCAATGAGAAGGTGCTCAGTAAAGTAAGTGGGAGGTGGGGATGCCTGACCTTAACCTTGGGCCCAGCTAAGCTATGCGCTTCTCCCTGCTCCAGGAAGAGCAGTCCTCCCCCTCCCCCCACCCTGCTGGGCCCCAGCCAGGCCCCAGCCAGCCTGCTCCTTCAGGGCGGGTCTCTGCTCTGCTCCTAGCTGCTGGCCTGGAGGACAAAGGGGGAGGCCTGCAGGAGGGAGAAGGGTTCCCCTGCAGCCCTTCCTGGGTCCACCCGGTGAGTGGGGTGGAGAAGGCACTTGATCCGGCTGTGGTTGCATTGCTGGTCCTTAGCCTCCTCTGGGCAGCCTGCTCTGCACGGTAGCTTTAGGCTCTACGCTGCCTGGAGTCTTCTGGACCAGGTGGCAGTTGTGAGAAGAGCCCGCTCAAATGTCAGGGCAGCTGGGGAATGGGGTTACACACCCCGGAGACAGGACACGCCTGGCTTATGAGCTGGCAGCTGCTTGCTGCTGGGGGAGGCATGGCCCCACCCCCTTGCCTGGCAGTGCCTCAGTGGCCCTCTCTTCCCAGCTCTACACCCACACCTGGGGGAGCGTGGGACAAAATCATTAAAGACACAGAACATAGTATCAGCCAAACCTGCCTTTGCTCTTATTAGTTGTGCAGACAAGATCCCTAACCCCAGTGCCTCAGTTTCCCCACCAGGGAAATGGGCTCGTGACCACTTTCTAGGGTTGTTGCTGGGAGGCATGTTGCCCATGCTCGGCACAGGGTAAGCCAGTGCCTGTCATTGCCCCTGTCTTAGACATATTCTGCCCAGGTGGGGTGCTCTCCCCACAGTGGCACTTGGTAAAGGCGCCGAGGGCTCCGGCGGCTGTACTGGCAGGGTCTGGCAAATAGAACCAGTGGCCAAGGGCGCTTCCGGGGGTGGCTTGCTGAGGCTTTGACAGAGAAGTCAGAGCTGCCCGCACTCTTCTCGGGTCCCGGTACTCCGAGGCAGGGGCTGCTCCCCAAGCCCGTCCTTGATGTCGGAGCATGTATCCTGGTTTTCCCCAGCACTGCCCGCACCCCGTGAATCAGGCCACAATGGGCACAGTGTGTGAAAGGAGGGCGGCCTGCCTTGCTGGGCAGCTCCAGAAACGGCCTCTGCCAGCCCCAGCTCCCTCGGCTCTGGCCTGTGTGTCTGATCTGAATGGCCACCTGCGCTCCCAGGGGCTGCTTTTCTTACAGAGGAAATCTCTGAGCAGGCTCCAAGTCGGTCACAATACACCAGAAATGAGCGAGCTGGGCAGCGACTATTGTTCAGATGCCAGCAGCGGGGAGCACAGTGGCTGCAGCCGTAAAAAGAAAGCGCTGGCACTGTCTCTCGGGCCCCCTCTGCCCTGTCCCCTCTTGCATGCTTCCTGTTGACAAGGCGGGGATGCTCAGGTCTGGCTGCAGGGTGGGTGAGCAGCTTCTTGGCTGCCTGGGGGAAGGGCATTGTAAAGAATTTCGGGAGGAGGGAGAGGATCTGGCCCGGAGAGGTGTCTGCATTCATCAGGCCCCTGTCCCGTCACTCGCGGCTGCTCCTCTCAGTCCACAAACACTGATGTCCCCAGCTCAGTGCTGGGTGGGGGGGCAGAGGCTTGTAAGACCTGCCGCCAGGAGGAGAAATAAAACTTCCACAAGTAAACCCAGGGCTGGTGGTAGTTCCTGGGTGAGGTGGGCAGGGGTGACAGTAGGTGCCCTGAGCCTTTGGTGAGGGAGCAGTCACCTCTAGGAAGCCTTCTCAGAAGAGGAGGCATTGACACAAGGGGGAGGAGGCCAGACTCCAGCGGGTGGAGATGGGAGAGGACCTTCGTCAAGGATGAGATTGCTGCTTGCTCAGGGCCCAGGTGGTAGCAGCGAACCCCCCTCCCGTACCTGCGCCACCCGGGAGAGACACAGCCTGCTTGGCAGGTAACGGAGCTGGGTTTATCCTGGTTTTCCACACAGTGGCTGTATGGGCCTTGCCAGCTGCAGCCTTTCTCTGGGTCCTGCCATGGCGAGATGGGGCTGGCCGGTGTCTGTCCACGGCGTGTGGTGAGGGCTCTGTTTGAGGCCGCTTCTCCCAGAGGAGGGACAAGGACCCGGACCGGGCCTCGCCTTGGGAAAGCTAAGCGCAGGTGGTCTCCTCAGCCAGCAGCCGCTTTCTTCACCGCCCAGACCCCTGGAAGCTTCATGGCCTCGGGTGTCGGCTGTGGTTTGAGCTGCGCATGTCAAGCCTTCAGAGTTTGGTTTGGTTAGGTTGTCCGTCTCCCCTCGTGCCTTTCACCACGGGAAGGGTCGCCCTGTCTGTGTGGGTGTTGCTGTTTCTGAACTCTGCCTCCTGTGTCCCTCCCAGGCCATCAGCATCAGTAAGGCCATCAATACCCAGGAGGCCCCCGTGAAGGAGAAGCATGCCCGGCGTATCCTTCCTGCCTCTGGGTCCCAGGGGGCGGTGGGAGGACGTGGAGGATGTGGGCCTGCCCTGTGTGGCCTTTGACCACGGGCGCGGTGGGAGTGATTTAGTGGCACTGCAGGTGGCCACCGGGGCTTTGTGAGGTCCACCCCCACCGAGACAGGCGCATGTCCTCTTGGGTCCTGGCCCGGCAGAGCCGCCCGCCTCGAGCAGCTCCTGTCAGACTCTGAGCCCCATCTCAGGAGCACCATCTATTGTCTTGGACCACTGGGCCCTGTTAAATTTGAGGGGCATGATCTTTCTCTCCTTTTTTTCTTTATTGATTATATATGTATCCTTATCCCCCCATTCCCCTCTACCACCCCCCCCCTCGCTCATGCCCTCACCCCCCTGGTGTCTGTGTCCATTGGTTAGGCTTATGTGCATGCATACAAGTCCTTTGGTTGATCTCCCCCCCTTATCTCCCCTCCCCTACTTTCCCTCTGAGGTTTGAGCATCTGATCGATGCTTCTCTGTCTCTGGATCTGTTTTTGTTCATCAGTTTATGTTGTTCATTATATTCCACAAATGAGTGAGATCATGTGATATTTATCTTTCTCTGACTGTCTTATTTCGCTTAGCATAATGCTCTCCAGTTCCATCCATGCTGTTGCAAATGGTAGGAGTTCCTTCTTTTTTACCGCAGCGTAGTATTCCATTGTGTAGATGTATCACAGTTTTTTAATCCACTCATCTGCTGATGGGCACTTAGGCTGTTTCCAAATCTTAGCTATGGTGAATTGTGCTGCTATGAACATAGGGGTGCATATATCCTTTCTGATTGGTGTTTCTAGTTTCTTAGGATATATTCCTAGAACTGGGATCACTGGGTCAAATGGGAGTTCCATTTTTAGTTTTTTGAGGAAACTCCATACTGTTCTGCACAGTGGCTGCACCAGTCTGCATTCCCACCAGCAGTGCACGAGGGTTCCTTTTTCTCCGCATCCTCGCCAGCACTTGTCCTTTGTTGATTTGTTGATGATTGCCATTCTGACAGGTGTGAGATGGTACCTCATTGTCGTTTTGATTTGAATCTTTTGGATAATTAGTGACTTTGAGCATGTTTTCATATGTCTTTCGAAAAGTATTTAGGTCCGTTGCCCATTTTTTGATTGGGTTGTTTATCTTCCTTTTGTTAAGTTGTATGAGTTCCCTGTAAATGTTGGAGATTAAATCCTTATCGGAGATAACATTGGCAAATATGTTCTCCCATGCAGTGGGCTTTCTTGTTGTTTTGTTGATGGTTTCCTTTGCTGTGCAGAAGCTTTTTATTTTGATGTAGTCCCATTTGTTTATTTTTAGTTTCCATTGCCCTGGGAGCCGTATCAGTGAAGATATTGCTTCGGCAGATGTCTGAGATTTTGCTGCCTGTGGATTCCTCTAAGATTTTTATTGTTTCCTGTCTTATGTTTAAGTCCTTGATCCATTCTGAGTTTATTTTTGTGTATGGTGTAAGTTGGTGGTCTAGTTTCATTTTTTTGCATGTATCTGTCCAATTTTCCCAACACCATTTATTGAAGAGACTGTCTTGACTCCATTGTATGTTCATGCCTCCTTTGTCGAATATTAATTGAGCCTAGTGGTTTGGGTCTATTTCTGGGTTCTCTATTCCATTGATCTATATGTCTGTTTTTGTGCCAGTACCAGGCAGTTTTGAGAACAGTGGCTTTGTAATATAGCTTGATATCTGGTATTGAGATCCTTTCTACTTTGTTCTTCTTTCTCAGGATTGCTGCAGCCATTCGAGGTCTGTTTTTATTCTAGGTGAATTTTTGGAGAGTTCGTTCTAGGGCTGTGAAATATGCTGTTGGTATTTTAATGGGGATTGCATTGACTCTGTAGATTGCTTTGGGTAGTATGGACATTTTAATGATGTTGATTCTACCAATCCATGAACATGGTATGTTCTTCCATCTGTTTATGTCTTCCTCTATCTCTTTTTTTCAGTGTCCTGTAGTTTTCTGAGTACAGGTCTTTTACCTCTTTAGTTAAGTTTATTCCTTGGTATCTTAAATTTTTGTGTGCAATGGTAAATGGGATTGTTTTTTTAAATTTTTTTTTTTTTTAAATCCTCACCTGAGGAGATTTTTCCATCGATTTTTAGAGAGACTGGAAAAGAGAGGGAAAGACAGAGAGAAATATCGATGTGAGAGAAACACATCGATCAGTTGCCTACTGCATGCGCCCTTACCAGGGCCTGGGCCAGGAAGGAGCCTCCAACCATGGTACATGCCCTTGATCACACTTGAACCCGGGACCCTTCAGTCTGCAGGCCGACGCTCTATCCACTGAGACAAACTGGCTAAGGCATTGCCCTTTTTCTTGACCTTTGCCGAGCTCTTTGTGAACCGTGGTGGATAGGGGGAGGGATGTGGGGAGGGGCTCAGTGGCTGTGGGATGGGCGTCACCAAGTGCCCCCGGCCTTCCCCATGCTGGTCTCTGCATGCTGCACTTAGCCTTGACGCTGGTAGGCATCATTCTGGGCACTCACCACGAGAAGGGGGCCTTCACCTTCTGGTCCTATGCCATCGGCCTGCCGCTTCCCAGCAGCTCCATCCTCAGCTGGAAATTCTGCCATGTCCTCCACAAGGTCCTTCGAGACGGGCACCCCAACGTGAGTAGCCTCTGTCCACTGGTCCCCAGAGGGTCTCCTGTTCCAGCCACCGTGCTTCTTGGGGCAGCGGGAGGCTGGGCCTGTCTGCTGGTGCCCAGGGGAGGCAGGGTACATGTCCCTTTGAAATGAGAGACTGTCCCGCTGCCCTTCTGCCCTCCACCCGCCCCTTCCCAGCCTCGCCCTCAGCGTGCTGCCAGCATGGGTCAGTGTGTTGGGCCCCTCCTGCCAGTCCTGGATTCTCCAGCCTCCTCCCTCGTCCCCCTGTGCTGCAGGTCCTGCATGACTGCCAGCGGTACCGGAGCAACATCCGGGAGATTGGGGAGCTATGGGTAGGTGTGGAGGCGAGCTTGGTGGCCTCAGCCCCTCACTCTCCACAGAGTCCAGCCGTGGGCCTGCTTGGCGTTCGAGTCCTCAACACTCAGGGCGGAGCAACGGCAGGGCCGTGTGACCGTGTCTGTCTTCAGAGCAGAAGTTAGAGTGATGCTTTCTGGGGTGACAGTAAGGGCGTTGCAGACTTGCTTTAGAAGGTCTGGTACAGGACGTTCCAAAGGCATGACTAGGCGCCTCCAGCCCTTCAGTCCCTGAGTCGGGAAACGCAGCAATGCCCGTTTCTGGGCGGGTTATGGTGGTGGTTAGAGCCCGTGGGAGGGTTGCAGGCTCCTGGGCCCCCAGACTGGCTGCTTTAGAATCTCAGGTTGGAATCTGTGTGCTCGGGAAGCTCCCAGAAGATTCTTATTCACGGGCAAGTCTGAGAGCCTGGGAGCTTGTCATCTAGGTCCCCTCCTGCACCCTCCAGAATCAGGTGGAGAGAGAGCCTCTGGCCTCTTTGTCCCCTGGGAGCAATGCTAGAGCCCCGCCGGGCAGGGCGCCCCTGGATCCAGGGCCGCAGGAGCCCGGACCGCTGTGTTTCACCCGAAGTCAGGAAAACGGCAGCAGGGTGCCATGGCAGACGCACGTCTAGCTGGCGTGGCCACGGGGAGGCAGTGTTAGGAGGTGACAGAGGAGGCACCGGGCGGATATGGACACGCACCTGTTGGAGTGTGCCTCCGGGCTGCCACAAGCGTTTTAATAAAGTATCTCAACCCAGAGCTGGCCTGCTGCCTGGACAAGGAGCTCTTGTCACAGGAGTTTCTTTGGCAAGACTGGCAAGGAGTATGATTAAAAAACAAAATGAGAGAGCTTTCGACAAGGGCATTGGTGGAGGTACCCAGGAGAAGAGTCAGTCACCTCTGGCTGGCTAACGTTAGTTGAGTGAATAAGTGATTGGTGGGTGAAGGAGTGACACTCAGCTGTCACCTGGTGTCGTCCCACCTCAGCGTCCTGGTCTGCCCCGTGGCGTGCCAGGGCCTATGGGACTCTCGGGCACCTTCCCGGGCAGTGGGCGCTGATCCAGCTCCTCCCTCCACAGGGCCATTTGCACGATCGGTATGGACAGCTGGTCAATGTTTACACCAAACTCCTGCTGACCAAGATCTCCTTCCACCTCAAGGTGGTATCCTCGGGAGGGTCGTGGGGCGGAGGGGCCCTGGGCTTTCCTTCCTGATGTCCTGGGACCTAGCGGAGGGCGGGTCCTGTTCTGTCCCAACCTGATCCAAGGGGACACGGGGGTGCGGGGTTCCTGGAAGTCAGAGCCTCTTGATGCATTTTCTGCGGACACTGGAGGTGGTCTTGGCCTTGCCCTTGGGTCTGGGCAGCCTCTTCGCCCTGGCTGGAGGTGTCCCATCTCTGTCCTTGGTCTCCGGTCCCTCGGTCTCTGGTCCCTCACAGTCCCTCCTCAGCCAGCACCCAGGGCCGAGGGTGGCTCCACAGGTCGGGGGCTTCTCCAGCCTCTTCCCCTCCCTCAGAAGTTAGAACTGGTTCTGGGCCTGCTGTTGAGTAGGGGTGTCCTCTCTGCAGCACCCCCAGTTTCCTGCGGGCCTCGAGGTGTCAGACGAGGTGTTGGAGAAGGCAGCTGGGACTGACATTAACGACATGTGAGTCTCTCCAGAAGGTGCAGTGGCTGGCACCGTTTCCTTCTCCTCCCTCGGTTTCCCTGTTTGTCCCTAAAGTCTCCAGGGTCCCACGTGTCAGTGGCTCTCTGGGGCCAAAGGTCATGTTCCCTGGAGATGAAGCTAACACTGAGGGGATGGGATTTGTTTGGAATCAGGTGTTTTTGGCTGAAGGGCCGTTGTGCTGTGCAAAGGCGTGTTGATGAACTGTGGAGGGGTCTCCCAGGGGCGTGCCCCCTACCACTCTCTCTCAGCCCTCTCGCCTCCCCCCGCAGCTTCCAGCTCACCGTGGAGATGTTCGATTACATGGACTGCGAGCTGAAACTGTCCGAAGCAGGTGAGCCGGGAGGGATCAGGTGTGGGAACCTGGAGACTTTAGGAACCAGGGGTGCCTCTGTGAGCCAGACCAGACTGACTTCCCATTCCTGCGTGCACTGCCCCAGGGGTCCATCCAGGACTGCAGCCACCTCTCCCACTACACGGTCAAGCTCCCGTTCAGGCTGCACTCCTGTGAGTCCCACCGCCCCGGTCCCCTCACCGCAAGCGCGGCCCCTGAGGTCCAGCCAGAGCCCAGGGGGCTTATGTGGACTAGCATGTACTGGGTCAGAGACGAGAAGTCGAGAAGTTAATTAGAAGTAGCAATGATAAGCTATTAACATAAATGACATACTCGTTATAAAAAAAAAATCTCTATTTTTCTTCCTTTTTTTTTTTTTTTTTTTGGTAAATTTTGGGGATAGTTCCAGGGGCCAGTGTGAGACCTGCTGTTCCTGCCACCTCGTGAACCCCCTCCTGTTCCAGGCCAGGGTGGGCAGGGGCGGGCCCACCAGGAGCTGCATCTGCCAGGTCCGAATGTCGGCTCCCGCCTCAGAGAGTTAGCTGGGTCATCGTGCCCGTTTTCTGCTATAAAAGGCCCCCGTGTCGTGTTGGGCGTCCCCGCCCAGGGACTGGCAGCCTTTGGGCAGGAGCTTCAGGTCCCCTTCCCGGGGCTGCAGAGGTGCTGGTTGTGGCCACAGCTTCAGAATAACTTGCGGGTGACTCATGCTTTTCATGGGAGGAGGAGAAGCAAATGCCTTTTTAAGGAAAAATCGGAGTTAGGAAGAGGTGTGTCTGGGCAGCCTCCTGGCATCCCGGTCTGGGTGGGCCTGTGGGCAGCTTGGCGTTGAACCTCCATGCCCAGGAGGGTGGCCCTGCCCAGGACCATGGCTGCCAGCCTGGACCTTGGCAGAAATGTGTCACGTGGGAGCTGCGTCCTGGGGTCCTTACCCCTGTGCTGCTCTTGGCCAGGGTGGGGCTGAGTGTGGGCCGGACAGGGGTCCCCACAAGGGAAGGTGGAGAAAGCCCACAGGTGGGCCCCCAGATCAGGGATGTCTTAATGAAGCACAGAGAAGGGCTTCCTGGCAGCATCTCCCGGAGGGAGGTGTAGGGGCCTTGCCCACCCGGAGGCTGCTCCTTGCTGCTTGGTTTACAGCAGCCAGCGATGGGGCGTGCTAAGGACCGCTCAGTGAGAAATGGCCGTTTCTCAAAACCCCCAAAATAGAACTTCATGGGTATTCTCAGTTTTTATAAGGAAAACGTACTTGACATGGAATTAAAAGTTAAGTTTTAAAAAGGCGAGGGACAGCACTTAGCTCCTGCCTTCTCGTCCCCTCCCTCCTGGGCATTCTCGTGTCACATGGAGGTTCGCCAGTGGTCCCAGCCCAGGCGAGGTGACAGGAAGACTCAGAGCTGGGGCCCGCCCGTCTGGAGCAGCGTCCCGGGTCCGTGTCCCGTGTGGGCGCCCTGGCGGCTCTCCGTCCTGGCGGCTCTCCGTCCTGGCGGGCTGCCTGCTTGTCGTCTCTGCCCAGAGTAGAGGCTAGGGGGTGGGTAGCCTCATGTTTGTCCTTGTCCCTCCTACTTGGATGATCTGATGAAAGGCATGATTGTCAGGGTCCGGGGAGGTTGGCCCTGGGCACAAGTTTGGGGTCACGGGTTTTACAGAGCCGCGTCCTGACTCTGCCGCTGCAGCTGCTCCCAGGGCCACCCTGAGGCTCTCGGGAAAGCCTGGCCAGGCTGAGCTGGATCCCATTTGCCCGACCTTGTCACCCTAGTTTGAGGGAGCACTGGCCTCAGTCTGGAGCAGCCACAGCGCACGGGGCTCCCATTGTAGAAGTAAGGAGCCCACTGGTATCTGAGGGATGGAGTCTCACTGCCCAGCAGGAGTGGGAAAGCCAGGCTCCCCAGGACGGCAGCTCCCAGGCTTCTTTGACGACACCATGAGCCTCTCCACACCACGGCTGTCACTAGGCTCCAGTCAGCTCTGCCCGCGTCTCCCGACTCCCCGTGCTCATACTCCTCCTCCCGCCTCTGCCTCTCTCTCTCTCTCTCTCTCTCTCTCTCTCTCTCTCTCTCTCTCTCTCTCAGTTTTTCGGCAGCTCAACACAGCCATCGCCGTGTCCCAGATGTCCTCAGGCCAGTGCCGCCTGGCCCCCCTCATCCAGGTCATCCAGGACTGCAGCCACCTCTACCACTACACGGTCAAGCTCATGTTCAGGCTGCACTCTTGTGAGTCCCGCCGCTCCCGGTCCCCTCACCGCTACCGCGGCCCCTGAGGTCCAGCCTGAGCCCCAGGGGGCTTACATGGACTGGATCAGAGATGAGAAGTTAATAGAAGTAGCAATGATGACCTCATTACCCATGAACATAAATTGCTTGTCATGAAAAATCCCTGTTTTCCAAAGCGAACCCTCTGTGAGAAAAGCGGTGCAGTTGACTTGTGTGCCCGTCTCGGACGCCTGGCCTCAGCAGCCCCTTGCTGCCCCTGCGTCCGTGGCTGCTGGTGTCTCCGTGGGGTTCCCCACTTGGACAACGCTGGCCTGGGGCATAGGAGCCATTCGAATATCAGACCAGGGCAAACTTGAGTCTAAAGAAACTTCACTGTGCCTCCGAAGCTGGGCCCAGGGGGTTTGCCGTGGTCTTGGGACCGCCCTGTCCCCTCATTTCTTCCCTCCATGGTGGGGACTTGGCCGGTTGGCAGTGATCTCTCTAATCTGTGGCGGCTTGTAGAATGGGGAGGAACGGGCAGCGGAAGGGAGGGGGGAACGTGAAGTCTCTGCAGCCACAGAGTGGTGAGCACAGATGAAGGTCATCAAACCTGTTCCGCCCAGGTCTCCCGGCAGACACCCTGCAAGGCCACAGGGACCGGTTCCACGAGCAGTTTCACAGGTACCAGCAGGCAGGGCTGCGGGCATGTCTGTGGGGCTGGGGCTGCCAGGGGGCCAGGCTCCCCTCTGACCTCCCGCGTGTGTCCCCGCAGCCTCAGGAACTTCTTCCGCAGAGCGTCTGACATGCTCTACTTCAAGCGCCTCATCCAGATCCCCCGACTGCCCGAGGTGCCTGCCCTGCTTTCCACTCTGGGTTCTGAGCCCTTGGACAACCCCGGGTGCCTAGCAGGGCCCCATGTGGGCTCTGGGGGTGGCCAGGGAAGGCTCCTGGGTGGGGTGGGGGGCACGCTGAGCAGCTCTCACCTATGGCCCTTGCAGGGACCCCCCAACTTCCTGCGGGCCTCGGCGCTGGCTGAGCACATCAAGCCGGTGGTGGTGATCCCCGAGGAGGCCCCCGAGGACGAGGAGCCCGAGAACCTCATTGAGATCAGCACAGGCCCCCCCGCCGGGGAGCCAGCGGTGAGTGGCCCCCTCTTCCTTGCAGGGGGGTTTGGGGTGATTGGGCCTCCCTCCGCTCCCTCCTTCTCCTGGCCTGGAGGGTGGGGGTCACCGTGCTTTGCTGTGGCAGGTGGTGGCTGACCTCTTTGACCAGACGTTTGGACCCCCCAATGGCTCCATGAAGGATGACAGGTGAGGCCTGGGACACCCTGGGCTAGGGCTGGCATTGGCCTCCATGGAGCTGTGGTCAGGAGAGGCCACAGGTGGGGGATGTGAACTGGAGACACCTAGATCCCCAGGAGCCGCTGATGAGACCACAGATCCTGTGCGGGGTCTTCTGATTGTCCTGGCTGCCTGAACTTGAACGCCAGGACTGTGCGGGCCTCAGAAAACCCTGCCTGCCCGACCTCTGTCCCCAGGGACCTCCAGATCGAGACCTTGAAGAGAGAGGTGGAGACACTCAGGGCTGAGCTGGAGAAGATCAAGCTGGAGGTGAGGAGACGTGGACCAAGGGGGGCCTCAGGCTGTGCGACTGCACCCAGCACCCTCATGCGGGCCTGGCACAGTCCTCATGTCCATGTCCACCACGTCCACATCCTTCCTCCCTCCACAGGCCCAGCGGTACATCTCCCAGCTGAAGGGCCAGGTGAACACGTTGGAGGCCGAGCTGGAGGAGCAGCGGAAGCAGAAGCAGAAGGCGCTGGTGGACAACGAGCAGCTCCGCCACGAGCTGGCCCAGCTGCGGGCGGCCCAGCTGGAGGGCGAGCGGAACCAGGGCCTGCGCGAAGAGGCCGAGAGTGCGTGGCCAGGCCGGGGAGGCCGAGCCCAGTGGGAGGGTCCGGTCCCCAGTGGGGGGCCTCCGCCGAGCTGAGGGTCACAGCCTCACCTCTCACCGCAGAGAAGGCCAGTGTCACGGAGGCGCGCTACACCAAGCTGAAGGAGCAGCACAGCAAGCTCATCGCCACGCACGCCGAGCTGCTCAGGAAGGTGGGGCCCGTGTGCAGGCAACTGGCGGGAGGCGGGAGGCCCGGCGGTGGCAGAGCGTGAGCCCACCCCTGTCCACGCAGAATGCAGACACAGCCAAGCAGCTGACGGCCAAGCAGCAGAACCAGGAGGAGGTGGCGCGAGTGAAGGAGCAGCTGGTGTTCCAGATGGAGCAGGTGAAGCGGGAGTCTGAGATGAAGGTGCGTCATGTGCACAGGCCCTGGCTCTGGAGCCCCCAGCACCACTGTCGCCGTGACACACTGTCCTCTTGACATACTATCCCCATGACACGCTGTCCCCCGTCCCAGCTGGAGGAGCAGAGTGACCAGCTGGAGAAGCTCAGGAGGGAGCTGGAGGCCAAGTCCGGGGAGCTGGTGCGCGTGAAGCAGGACCTGAGCCGCACGGAGCAGGTGAGCTGCTGGCCGGGGTGGCCTCCGGATCGGGCGGGACAGGCGTCAGGGCCCTCTGCCCCGTGAACTGGGCCACGCCTAGATGCTACCAGGTTGGTTCAGTGGCCCCTCAGCCAACCTGGCCTGTGGCTGTGACCCAGCACGCAGGGAGCACATAGGACATGGGCCTTGGCCTTCCAGAAGCTCGCAGTCTCTAGGGATAGTGAAGACTGTGAACTTGGGTGGGGGTGGGCGTGAGGGGTGGTGGGCACCTGGCAGCCCTGCCCACCCACCCGCCTGGTGTTCACAGAGCGGGTCGGAGCTGAGCTCACGGCTGGATGTGCTGAGCGCAGAGAAGGAGGCGCTGAGCAGTGCTGTGCGGCAGCAGGAGGCCGCCCTGCAGGCCGCCCAGAGCCTGGTGCAGGAGAAGGAGGCAGCGCTCAGCCAGGAGCAGCAGCGCCATTCCCAGGAGAGGGCCGAGCTGCAGGGGCGGCTGGCAGACAAGGTAGCGTGCCTCCCCCGCCCCGTGTGACGGCTCGAGACCGTCATACCCACAGCCCCGCCCTGAGCGTGGATGAGTCAGTGGGTCTCTATGCTCACAGGGCTGTGCTCTCATCTGGTGCCTCCGGGACATTTTCACCCTCCAAAGAGAGCCCCCTCCTCCAGCCCCTGGCACCTCTAATCAGCTCTCGTCTCTGGATTTGCCTGTTGTGGACATTCATAGAAACGGAGTCGTACAGTAGGGCTGGCTTCTTCAGGGTTCACCTGTTTCAGAACTTCCTTCCTCTTCATGGCCCAGGGACATTCTGCTGTGTGGAGGGACCACGTGTGCTTATCCATCGTCAGCTGGTGGACACTTGGGTGGTTTTCACTTTCTGGTTATTGTGAAAGATGCTGCTGTGAACATTTGTGTACAAGGTTTTGCGTGGACATGTTTTTATTGCTCTTTCCTATGTAACTACGAGTGGATTTTCTGGGTCACATGGTAACTCGGTGTAACTTTTTGAGGAACTACCAGTGTTGCCAAAGCGGCTGCACTATTTTTCATTCCCACTGGGAGTGTATGTGGGTTCCAGTTTCCCTACATCCTCGCCAGCACTTGTTACTGTCTGTCTCTGTAGCCATCCTAGTGGGTTCAAATGGTACTTCATTGTGTTTTTTGTTTGTTTGTTTTTGTGATTGCTTTTTAAAATATTTTTTATTGTGTTTTAGAGAGAGAGGAAGGGACGGATAGAGAGAAACATCAAGGAGAGAGAAACATTGATTGGCTCCTTCCTGCACACCCCTATTGGGGATCGAGGCACATGCCCTGACTGGCATTGAACCAGTGACCTCTTAGTTCATGGGTTGATGCTCAACCACTGAGCCACACCGCCGGGCCTCATTCTCATTGTGGTTTTGATGTGTGTTTCCCTGATGGCAAATGACATGGAGCATTCTTTGTGTTCCTTCCATTTGCATATCTTGGGAGAAATGTCTGTTCAGATCCTTTGCCTACTTTTTAACTAGTGTTTGTCTTTCTACTCCTGAGCTGTCCAGCACACTCTGGAGGGGCCCCATCCCTTGGGGTGGAGCTGGGCCTGTCCTCCGACTCCTCCCCAGCGAGGGTCTGGGCTGGGTCCTGTCCAGCTGCTGTGAGGCTGTGCCTGGGCAGGGTCTCCAAGCTGCCTCCTTCCCTCCCCCAGGAGTCTCGGGAGCAGGGGCTGCAGCAGAGGCTCCTGGACGAGCAGTTCGAGGTGCTGCGGCGCTCTGCCGCCGAGGCCGAGCGCATCCTGCAGGACGCCGTGGGCAAGCTGGACGACCCCCTGCACCTGCGCTGCACCAGCTCCCCGGGTAGGGCCGCCAGCCGGGCACTCGGCCACCTTCTTTCCTGACCAGCTGGCAGGGAGGTGTCCCCTGCCCTGAGAGGTCTGCCCCTCACCCCTTCTCCCTTTGCTTGCAGACTACCTAGTGAGTAGGGCCCAGGTGGCCCTGGACGCCGTGAGCGCCCTGGAGACGGGCCACGCCCAGTACCTGACCTCCAGGTCAGGTGAGTGCAGGGCAGGACTGGGCAGGGAGAGGCCATGGGCACTTGGGTGCTGGTTCCACCAGCCCTGGCTGCCTCTTGCCTTCGGGAGGTTTCCTGCAACAGGTGCCTCTTCAGAAAGCTGAGCAGGTGCCCCCACCATGCCCACCTGGGAGCCCTGCCCTGCAGGCCTGGGTCACAGAGCTGGGTTTGGTTCCCGCTCTGCTGTTTTCTAGCTGCGTGACCTTCGCCTAGTACGTTCTCCCCTCAGCCCTCATCCGTGGACTGGGCGCTGGCACCTGTCTTGAGCTTGCTGGGCGGAGGGCATGGCGCCTGCTCTCAGGACTCACTCCGTGGCAGCAGCATTAGGGTCTCGTTCCTCTCCTTGCCCATAGATGCTTCTGCCCTGGTGGCTGCCCTGACCCAGTTCTCCCACCTGGCTGCGGACACCATCATCAACGGCAGTGCCACCTCTCACCTGGCCCCCACCGACCCTGCCGACCGTAAGTGGGCCCAGGCTGTGTCCCGCAGGTTCTCATGGTAGACCAGGGAAGGGTGGGAGCCTGCAGACAGGTCCTGGCATCAGAGCCTGGGCGGGAGCCTGTGTGGAGACTCCTCCCAGGGTCCTCGAGTGCCGGCTCCCCTGACAGTCCTCTCCCCCAGGCCTGATCGACGCCTGCCGGGAGTGTGGGGCCCGGGCGCTGGAGCTGGTGGGGCAGCTGCAGGATCAGCAGGCTGTACAGCAGGCCCAGCCCGACCGGGTGCGGAGCCCCCTGCAGGGCATCCTCCAGCTGGGCCAGGTGCTGAATGTGGGCTGGGCTCTGGTGGGGGGCAGTGGGTTGGGTTGAGGCTGGGGTCCCCAACTTTTCTGCACCTTTCTCCAATTGGGCTGACCAGGTGCTTGGGGACAGAGCACGAGGCTCCCTGTAGAGTGGTTGGGGGTCGAATTCACCCCATCTGAGCCCTGGTTGCCCTCCTCCCTCAGGAGCTGAAGCCCAAGAGTCTGGATGTGCGTCAGGAGGAGCTGGGGGCCCTGGTGGACAAGGAGATGGCAGCCACGTCCTCGGCCATCGAGGAGGCCGTGCGGAGGATCGAGGTAGGACCGGTGCCGTCCTGCAGGACCCTGGGCGGGGGGGCTGAGAGCAGGCTGCACCCCCTCTGCCAAGGACAGGCGGCCTGTGCAGGTCTGGACAGGGAGGCAGCCCTGGTGTGGCGCTCTGAGCCGAGCCCACCCCTCCCAGTGCAGTGGCTGCCCCAGCGGCCCCTTTCCTCCCCTGTTGCCCTCCTCCCAGCCGGCTCACGGCTATGCCCTTGGTGCAGGACATGATGAACCAGGCCCGCCACGCCAGCTCAGGGGTGAAACTGGAGGTGAACGAGAGGTGAGCCCACTTCTGCCCCCAGGCCTGGGACGAAGCATGTTGCCACACCAGTTAGGAGGGCAGCCTCCCAGCACCAGCTGTCTGCCCTCCTAACTGCCCACTTCCCAGAAGCACGGCGATGAGCAGTGCACCCCGCCCTGTGGGCCTTGTGTCAGGCCCCCTAACTCCCCAACCCCCTGTGGCTTCCTGGCCACACTACAGCAGCTCTCCCTCTCCTCCCACCCCTCCAACCCATAGGATCCTCAAGTCCTGCACAGACCTCATGAAGGTGAGCGGCCGGCCGGGACCCCAGGGGCGGGCTCTGTGGCCGGGACCCCAGGGGCGGGCTCTGTGGCCGGGACCCCAGGGGCGGGCTCTGTGGCCGGGACCCCAGGGGCGGGCTCTGTGGCCGGGACCCCAGGGGCGGGCTATAGCTGAGAGGGCTGCCCCAAGTGTGACATAAGTCTTGGTCTTGGCAGGCCATCCGGCTCCTGGTGACCACATCCACCAGCCTGCAGAAGGAGATTGTGGAGAGCGGCAGGGTGAGCTGGGCTTTCGGGGCGGGGGGTGGGGGGGAGCCACACAGCTACTCCTGAAGGGCCACCACTCCAGCGCCCTTCTCATCCCAGGCCACAGGGCTCCTTTGGGCAGGAGACTCCTGAAGGGTGCAGTGATGAGACCCCCCCAGTGTGCACACCTGCCTGGGAGTCGGCTGAACCCCGACAACTCAGAGAAGGGCCCTGGGGAGCATCCCTTGCCACCTGTGATGTCATTGACTGGTCTGCCCTGCCCTCTTGTCGCCACTAGGGGGCAGCCACGCAGCAGGAATTTTACGCCAAGAACTCAAGGTGGACTGAAGGCCTCATCTCCGCCTCCAAGGCCGTGGGCTGGGGAGCCACGCAGCTGGTGTATGTCGCCCCAGGTGGGGGGCAGCAGGGAGTGTGGTGCCAGGGTCTGAGGAGGGAATGTGGGGTGGCCCCAATCTCCAGGTGTTGGGAGACCCAGGCCCTGCCCGCTCTGCCCCCAGGGAGTCGGCTGACAAGGTGGTGCTTCACACGGGCAAGTATGAAGAGCTCATCGTCTGCTCCCACGAGATCGCGGCCAGCACGGCCCAGCTGGTGGCAGCCTCCAAGGTGAGGCTCTGCCCGGCCAGGCCTCTGCTCAGGTTCCCCCCCTCCTGGCTGCAATGGATGCACCGCATGTGGCCAGGAGACCTTGGGATGGGGTGGTCCCATGGGGGCCATCCTGCATCCTGACCACCCCCATGCTCCCCCAGGTGAAGGCCAACAAGGACAGCCGCCACCTGAGCCGCCTGCAGGAGTGCTCCCGCACCGTCAACGTGATGGCCGCCAACGTGGTGGCCTCCACTAAGTCAGGCCAGGAGCAGATCGAAGACAGAGGTGACGGCTGGGGGCCTGGGAGCGGCATTGGGGGGATGTGGGGCGGGGGCCCAGGCACTTACCCTGTCTCTGGTCACAGATACCATGGACTTCTCTGGCATGTCCCTCATCAAGCTGAAGAAGCAGGAGATGGAGACCCAGGTAGGTGCCTGTGCCAACCCCACACCCCACTTCCTAGGTGCTCGGGCAGCCTCCAAGCCTGCCCCTCCCCTGGGGCTGAGCTCCCAGAGGGGTCTGCTGAGTGGTGCTCGCCGGCAGGTTCGGGTCCTGGAGCTGGAGAAGACGCTGGAGGCGGAGCGTGTGCGGCTGGGAGAGCTTCGGAAGCAACACTACGCGCTGGCTGTGGGGGTGGGGACGCCTGGAGAGGAGGAGCCTGGCCAGCCCAGCACTGCCCCCCACAGTGGCACCTCCAGGAAGCCACCCCTGGCCCAGAAGCCCAGTGTGGTCCCCAGGCAGGACCACCAGGTAGGACCACCAGGTGCCAGGCGTCAGTGCTGGGATGGGGCGGGGCCCTGGAGGGTGCTGCCGGCCTCTTGCTTCCAGGTCTGTGGGACATGGCGCCTTGGGAAGGTAGAAAACCCTGACCAGCAGGAGCAAAATGCTGACCCAGCAACATGGGGGGCTTGGCTCACTCAAGAGGAAGATGGAGGGGCTGAGGAGACGAGGGTGCGGGGGGCCTGGCTGGTTATGCACCCCTTGCAACGTCCAGTGAGCACCTCAACTTTGACCCCTGCAGCTGGACAAAAAGGATGGCGTCTGTCCCGCTCAACTCATGAACTCCTAGGCTCCAGAGGGGTCCAGCGGGAGCCTGGCAGGCGGCCTGCGCCTCACGTGGCTACCGTGACTCGGCTAAGGAGGCATTGAGGGGTGCGGCGTGCATACCAGGTGCCCGGGTCTGCCCACGGCCTGGATCAGTGTCCGCGAGGCACCCAGACCTTGCTGAGCCCGTGGACCTGGGCCGAGGGGCTGACAGGGCAGTTCTCCTGGATGTGAGTATCTGCCACGGGACCAAGAGCATCCAGGCTCAGCAGGCCGGAGCCACAGTTCAGGAAATACACAGACATTTGTATGTTCCCAGCAAGAGCTTTGCCTTGTGAGTTTGTATTCGGCGCACTGGGAGCAGGGCCATGGGGTGGGGTGGGCAGGGCCTCCCCTGCCTTTTGGGCTCGGCGTCTGAGGTGAGAGGTGAACAGAACACAGTGCTGGCTGTCGGGACTTCCTGAGTCATCCCTGGGTTTGTGGTCTCGGATTCCATGGAGATGGGACTTGGGCAAAGCAGGACTGGGACAGCGCCCTTTCTCCTGGGCCTCGCTCTAGGGCAACAGTGATGGGGGTGCTGAGGAGGACGTGGTCTGGGGAGAGAGGTGGGCCGGGTCTGCTGTGGGCCAGGCAGGGCTGAGAGCCCCATGCCTGCTGGGCACAGGTGCTGCCCTCGCTCCTGGAGTCTCTTTCCACTGAAATCTGGTGGCCGCCCGCTTCCTGTTTTTCATTCCCATCTGGCTGCCCCTGCCCTGGAGGCGCAGCTCTGGGCTCTCCCCACTGCCCACCTCCACCTCCACCTCCTGCACCGCAAGGTTTCCAGCTCAGCCAGAAAGAGCCCAGAACCCATAGCCCTGCCCGCCGTCCTCCGGACCAAGGGAGCCTCGTGCTCCATGGAAGAGGGCAGCCCCCTCCGCCCGGTGCTGAAGCCCAGCGTGGCCTCCCTGCCCACTGGAGGACGACTCGAAAGAACTGCATTGCTTGAGACCCCCTTGGGGAGTGGTTGGGTGGGGTGGGGCCCTGGCTGGGGGGGGAGAGACCGGCCCTGCGTCCAGTACCCACTGTGTCAGGATGAGCACAGGACCCAGTTCTGGGCTTGGAGTTCAGTGTTTCCTTGTATTGGGGTCCAACTGGCAATAAAATGCACTTTGACTGTGGTCACTGTTGCCCCAGTGAGGGGCTGCGCCCGGGCTGTTTATTTCTCTGGGGCCAGGAGCTGGGCTGGGACTCGTTAGTTTCTGCAGGTGACAGCGGCACTTGGAACCACAGCAACCCTGGCTGGTGCTGCTGCTTCTGCCAGGTGTCGTGGAGGTGGTTTCTCCAGGAGGTTTGCGTGTGGAGGCCCGGATGCCTGTGTGGTGAGTGGTGGTTTAGGGCTTTTCTCCACAGCCCCAGGCCACCTCCAAGGCAGGTCCCCAGCCCCCATGGCTCTTGATCTCCTCCCCCCAGCCCACAGCTGGTTCCCAGGAGGGCGCTGGGGAGAGGGAAGGCTCCTGGCCGCCTGCCTTGGCCTCAGATCAAGCATCTGGAACAAAAGGACAGTGCGGGTCGGGGGAAGGGGGAGGAAAGGTCAGTGTGGGCTCCTGCCCAGCTGGCAGAACTCCCACCGTGTGGCCTCAGACACGCGTCCACGCCTGTCCCCAGGGTGACTGCGGTCCAGGTGGGTCAGTGCTTTGAAAACTGGTCTCCGTAAACAGGGAGGGGCCTGCCTGATCTTTTGTAGGGTTATTTTGCTTTGGCAAAAAAAAAAAAAAAAAAGTACTGAGCACCTTTGCTGTGCCAAACAGCATGCCAGCTACTGGAGACACAGCAGCAAAGAAAAGACATCAACCTCAGGGAGCTTGTCTGGCAAGGAGGGGGCAGTGCCCTGGTGAGGGAACATTGTGAGGGTGTACATATGGCTACCTCACTGGACAGCCGTGGATTCCTGTGAATCCCAGTTGTGCCTTTCCAGCCTCGTGTCTGGAAGGGAGACGGGAAGTCTAAGCTGAAGCATCTTCCTGTATGAGATGCAGACACTCACAGCACCCACTGGGTGGGGAGTGCTGAGGACTTAGGAAGATAATGCATGTAACTGCTTATGGGCTGCCTGGCGCACGTGGCACCCTCAGTAGATGTTAGCAAGACGAGCAGTAACAGACAAACATGTTTTCAAATGAAATAAATGAAATAGTTACTTTAAGGGAAGAACTGCTCTGTCCCGTTGCCATATTGTAATAATAGCTCTACTGCCGTCTAGAAATCCTGTTACTGATTTGCTCATTTACATGATTGTTCTCTGTTTACTTTGCAGGAACTGGAGTCCATGGTCGGTCTCTGTGGTCGTTTTTAACGTGCCCAGTTATCTTGACAAGCTCTTACCTATCAGTACTGTACCTTCATTGAACTTATTGGAGTGACATTGGTTAATGAAGTCATATAGGTTTCAGTGTGTGACTGTATAACACACCGTTTGTATAGTGTTGTGTGTTCACCACCCGAAGTCGAGTTTCCTTCCATCACCATTTACCCCCCTTTACCCTCTTCTTTCCCCTCCCACCCCCTTTCCGTCTGTAATCGCCATATTGTTGTGTCTATGAGGTTGGTTTTGGTTTTTGCCTAATCCCTTCACCTTTATCACCCAGCCCCCAAACTCCCTGCCCCTCTGACAGCGGCCAGTCTGTCCTCTGCACCTATGAGTGTTTCTATTTTGTTAGTTCATTTTGGTCATTAGGTTCCACATGAGTGAATCCCTTGGTGCTTGTCTTTCCCTGACTGGCTTATGTCACTTGGCACAATACTCTCCAGGCCCATCCACGCTGTTGCAAAAGGTAAGGCTGCCTTCTTCTACACGGCCAACGCCTGTTCTTACTCTAAGGGAAAACAGCTGGAGGAGACTAAAGCGGTTCGTTCTCACCCAGTGCACCCCAGTGAACATCGGTGCAAGCCGACTGCACTTGAACTGGAGACCCCGAATGAGAAGCCTTGGGACAGGTCCTGTCCTGCTCGCGCCCCACCCCATTCTCGTGAGCCAAGGGGCCCAGCAGGCAGGAGAGGATCCGACACAGCTGGGTGAGGGGCCAAACCTGCATTGGGGCGGACTGGATTCTGCCTGTAAGCTTCCTAGAGCCTCTGGGAAAGAGAAACCGCTACATACAAATTCTCTTAAAGGAAAGGAAATTGCTTTCTCAGGAAAACTCCAGCGCAAGTGCCACGGGGAATGGCATCTGTTTAGGAGCCGGCGGTGGGTCAGCTTGCTCAGGGCTGCAGTGGGTGCTCCTTGTGTACCCGCCCACTGAGGAAAGTCCCTCCCAGGGCATCAGGCTCGTCCGCAGCACAGGGACAGCGGGCAGTGAGGGTCCCAGGCTTGGCTCAGCCTGGGGGTGGAGGGACACGTCCCCAGAGCAGAATGTCAGCCACTGACTCCTGTCATTTGAAACAAGCAGGAATGTGTTTGTTTCCATCAGCTATGCAGCAGGTGGCGGTGACCCTGTGGGCAGCAGCCAGGGCCGCGTCCACTGAGACAGGTGAGGACCCTGCTTCTCGCTGCCCTTTGCTGACGGATGTGAGGATTCCTGATCGAAAACAAGGGCTCTGCCTCAGGGCCCGGGCCCTGGACGAGGCAGCTGTGGCCGCCATCTCGGTGGCTTTCATTTTTAACGTCAGCCGACACGCCAGTCAGCTTCACGCACAGGCAAATAAACGACAGGACTGTTAGTAGTAATTGTCTATTTATTAAAAAGGGTCCCACAGCCTCACAACCACAGCTCAGACATGGCCCTGGAGCAATGGCGTGGCCGGCCTGGCAGCCCCTTCGCCACATCCACGCTGGGCCCTGCTCGGCGGCAGGGGCATGGGGTGGGTGGCACTGCTCTTGGCTCAAAGAGCATGGCAGGTGCCCCTGACTGGCATGACAGCAGATGGTCCTATACAGCTCTGGTTCTTTGAAAACAGGTATGATACAGTAGAGTCCAAGTCCAGGAGCAGAACTGTGTGGACACTGAGTACAAAGGTGGTGGCCTCACCCGTGGCTACTGGGACAGACCGTCTGAGCTTCGGCAGCAGCCAGGAGTTCCCCACCTGAGCACCTGGCCTGTTTGTCTACAGGTAGGTGGTGACATCCCCCCGCCCACCACCTCCTCGGAATTCAGCACGTGTGGCACCTATAGCTGGGAACCTAGTGGGGCAGGAAGAGGGTCCTAGCTTGGCACCCTCTTCCCAGGGCCCAGCCAGAAGCTGAGAATATTGGCCAAGAGGACCCTGGTTCAGGGCGCGAACTTCTTACAACACAGGGTGACACGCCCTTCCTGAAGGCAGTTGGGGGCCACAGCCACCCCATGGCCTGGGGGCAGCTGATTTGTGTCACCTGTCACCTACACTTCCATCTGCTCAAAACATGTGCACTTTATTTATAAAGTTTCCCTGAATGGTTTTGTGTCAAAAAGTTTTCTTCCCCAATATAAAACAGGAAATTTACACACGTAGTAAAAATATTGGCGTATTTCTTCATAGAAACCCTGGGACCGGCTGAGGGGGCGGGAGGAGCTGGGAGGACAGCGATGTGCAAAGTCCAGCTCCGCCCACCTCCACTGGGCAGTGGGCCAAGTGCAAACCCTGCGGGTGGCTTTGAAGAACCGAGGTTTTGGGGGTGTGGGGGGCTGTCACCCCACAGACTCAGTAAGCACCTTCTGGGCTGGCCCATCGGCCGACCCTCACTGGGCTGGGACAGGCTGGGACAAACTGTCTTGAAAATAAAGCAGAAACCAGGAACCACGCTTACCGCGAACGCTGCAACGGGAGGACCACGATTCTAAAGGGAGGGCAGCTTCCCCAGGTTCGTGAGCTCACAACACAAACGGCACAAGAATGGAGAATGCAAACTGGCACTAGCACGAACCAGGGCCCCACGCTACTCAACCTACAGTGCTCACAGCAGACGCCACTGGGCCCTCGGCCAGGCCCTGGGCCTCGCTGCCTCCCAAGCGTGGGCCCGGCCAGCAGGCTGGCGTCTCCCAGGACGGATGGACAAGGGACCTCACTGCAGGATGAAGCCTGGCTGGTGAGGCAGCCGGGGCGGGGGTCTCTGGGGGAGAGGCGGTGGGTATGGCGACACAAACTGCGTGGGGAGGCCCATGCGGGGGGGCAGGGGAGGGTACAGCGGGGCCTGTGCTGTGCCCATGGCAGCGGTAAACGGCGTGGCTAAGCGTCCTGCAGGCACCGGGGGCGGGATGCGCCGAGGCATGACAGAGGGGGGCCCGCTAGCCTCCGGGGCAGCAGGCACTGGCTCGGGCACCCTGGACGGCAGCGGGGCTGGGGCCTGCGGGAGTCTCTGCCCCTTTAGCACCATCTCCTGCAGCTTCTCGATCTTCACTCTCCGCACGTGGGCCAGTTTCCGCTGGCTCTGGTAGACATCGATGAAAGAGTCCAGAGGCAGCTCTCCCTCGAGAAACTTCTCTGCCATGTTCTGAAAGCAGCAGGACACCTGGTCACAGGGACAGCCCAGCCCTGGGGGGAGGACTCTCCCTCCACCACCCAGTGGGCTCGGAGAGGCATCCCCAGCTTCCTCCCAACGCGGGCCCCTCCTCCTGTCCACCACAGCTCCATCCACCACAGCTCGGCACGGCAGGCCCTGGCTGACCCCGCGGGCCCACCTCCCAACCACCAGCGGGACAGCAACAGGCTGGGGAGAGCTGTCCTCAGGACGCAGGGGCCCCTCGGCCCGGACCGCGTCGTTCCCACCCTCTCCTTACACCAGGCCGAGCCGCTTGCTGCATCCTGACACGTGGGCTCAGCGGGACCGAAACCAGCGCGTGCCCACCAGGGTCCCACCTGGGCCACCACCGCCAGCCTTGCAGCTACAACTGTCCCCCGGACTCATCGCTTAGTGAGGCTCCAGCCCCCAGCGCTCAGCTGGCTGCGTCCTGGGGGCACTTCCCACCTACTGACTCGGAGCAGATGGCACCCCAGCGCCCATGGGACCCTCGCTAAGTCAGCACAACACGCACCCGTCACCTGAGGACCCCACTCCCTGCTGCACCCCTAGCCCCCAGGTCACTCGGTTCAGGAGCAGCCTGGGAGGCGCCACCTCCTGGCCTCGGGGTGTGGTGCTCGCCGTCCCCGAGGGAACTGGGCCAGGGACGCTGGCTGTTTACCTCCGTGTCTTCCTCAATCTTGGCTCCTTCGGCCTGAAGAAGTGCTAACAGGGTCTCCAAGGAAGCACTGCTGGGCTGTCTGTCTGCAAGAAGCCAGAGGCAGGGTGAGCAGGGGGGCGGCCCTTGGAAATCCCAGGGCCCCAGCCTCCCACAACCACCCTCCCACTCCCCCTTCAAAGCACGAGCACTGTAGCCAGAAAGCCGACAGCAGTCACACCTGCTGAGGACTCTCCAGGCAGTGAGACTAAATCTGGGGGGACAGGTGCACCTCGCCCCAGAGCCCAGGTCCCTCCGCCCCTCGAGGACTGGGACTGATACTGAGCATGTGACCTGCCCCACACTTCCCTCTCATGACACTGCACTTCCTGTCTGCCACCCTGTGGAGCCCATCACTGTACAGTGGACATGCAGATGGTCCCCAAGTCCAGCTATCAGTAAAGCCACAGCCTCCGAGCCACATCAATGCCCACTTGGCGGATGGCACGCCCGGGGTGGGGTGTGCGTCTGTCACGCCCAGAGGCTGCGCAGTTTGCATCCTCACGCACCAGGCATGTGGCCGCTTCCCTTTCACTGTCTGGCTAGGTGTGTTCTGGCCCATTTTTACCGAAGTTATGGTGACGGGGGGGGGGGGGGGGACGAGTCTATCCAATGCCCCTGTGACCTCTAAGGGGGTGATTTTAACCACCTAACCCAGAAGTCTCCCTGAAACCTACCCAAAGCCCCCAGGACTCTATTCCGTTCCCACTTCTGTCGTGGCTGGAAATTAAAGTGTGACATTAAAATGCAACATCCCGGTGATGATCATTTCAACACTAACTCTGAGGGCCTAACCGCACACACAGGGTGCCGCAGCGGAGCATCACGATTCAGAACACCGCCGCAGGCCGCCCTCTTCCTCCAGGTTTCCCCAGAAGAACCTTTCTCTTGCGGTCGCAGCAGCTGGGAAAGGGCTCCCAACTCCATTCCTGACCGATGGCCCTGAGAGTTACCTAGCTGGGTCTTCTTGATCTGGTAGGCTTCGAACAGCACCTGCAGCTCCTGGTATTTCTGGGTCAAGCGCGCCTTCCGCGCGTCCAGCTGGGGCTGGTACAGGAGGTTCCCCTCGGCCAGGCTCCGGTTGCTGGCGAGTGTCATTTCTTTGTTAAGCTGGACATTCTGTGTCTGCAGGGAACACAGGACGGTGAGAACCCAAGCGTGTTAGTGCCCGGCCCGGCCCCAGGGGTTCCCACCCCTGCTGGCCCCTCGGCTTTCTAGTGTGGATGCTGCTTCCCGTTCTGAAAGAGCAAGCCACCTCCCTCCCAGCGAGCTGCAGGGCGGCTCTGTCCCCTGACCCGCGCTAAGTGGCTGTGCTGACTGGAACGCCTTACCCCTCCCAGGAGGAAACAGGTTTTTTCAGAACAAGTGTCTGCTGCTGCTCCAGGGGAAGTGAAAGAATCACTATCGGGGGGCCAGTGGGCTCACGTCATGACTGTCAGGCCTGGGGCCCTGGGAAGGTGGTCGGTGCCCCGTGAGCCTGCTCCATTCGCTCCCACCCCGCCCACCGCAGCTCCCCCCCACTGCTGATCACCATCCACCATCCGGCGAGCGGACCCCACCGGGGTTTCCTTCTGCCCTTTCCTGCCTCTCCGGAGGTGAGGGTTAGCTGGGAGGAGGAGGGAAGCCCACCGCCTGAACCTCTCGTTTCCTTTCACCCACCACAACCCACTTTCTGGACCTGGGGTTCGGCAGCACGCAGTCCCCACTATTTGTCTGTTCTCTCCCTCAAGTCTGTGCCAGTCCTCCCTGCTCCCTGCACACCACCCTCCTCCAGCCCCCCCACCCCTGTCTATTTTCACTGCTTCCTTCCTCTCCACAGTCACAGGGTAGGGCCCTGGCTGCACTGCCACCATTGACCCCCTCGAGCCATGCCCACCGGAGGCTCCCACACGGCTCCCAGCACACTCACTGACGTGTGTGCACGCACACATGCATGCATGCACACATGTAGAAGAGCACACGCACAACTTAGTGGAGTAAGAGAGCAAAGACGAGGCCCATGGCCCCAGGCCTGCAGCAGGACACACAGATGAACGGGCCGGGCCCTAAAGAGTGGGCGCAGCTTAACACACATCAAAGGGAGAGACGCCTCCAGCTCAGCACTAGGAATCTACAGCCGAAACCTCCCCTTGCTTGCTGCTGGCTGCCAGGGCTGGGGGCTGGCAGGGCCTGCAGGGGCTCCCTCTGCCCCAACCCAGAGCACTGGCCCACACGGGCTGTGTCCTGCCCTGAGGTCTTCCCTTCGACTGCAGACTGCCGAGCATTTCAAAGAATGAACAAAGAAAACAAACGCCCATAAGCCGCTCTAGATAGAAACCGCTCGGCAACTTCTTTTAACACTGAACATGCAAATACCACGCGACCCGGACACTGCACGCTGGCAGCCACGCTCGGTCACGGTGCCCCTTTCCTGCCACTAATCGCCATGGGCACGGAGTGTGTTTTCTGGCGCTCTGTCTGCGTCCCCTCCGGCAGGCCAGCGCCCAGCACGCGTCAGCTCAGCCACCTTATTCTCACAGGGTCAGAGTCAGGTCACAGCCACTTCTATGCGCTAGGAAGTCCCAGAGGAGGGGAACACGAGGAAGCAACAGGCTATAAGCAAACGGCAGTTTGTCTGCAGAAAGAAAAGGGCAGACGCAAAGCCACCGCCAGCGGAAGAGGCCAAATAACACTTCAGCTGAGGCCCACCGAGCCAGCTGTACCTTAAATCCTTTGGGCACTGGTGTTTCTACACTTTAAAAATCAGTGAGTTCTACGTGGCTGCCAGCCCGCACCCATAGCCTCTCCAGGTGGACACGGGCTGAGGTGGTGGAGCTTCTTTCTAAGCAGCTGACAAAAGCTCTTCCCACCCCGGGCCCCACAGCACAGCTCGGGACGCTCAGTGCGATGCAGAAAAACACTCCTCCTCCGTGTTCCTGCCCGTGCTCCCGCTGAGGAAACGGGAGGACACAGCAGCGGTGAGCTGGTGGGACAGCGCCCACGGCACTCAGCCAGGACCCGTGGCCGCGCTCTGGGGGACACGGCCCGACTCCCTGACCCCAGCCTCGCCGCTGTGACCGCTCTGTACAGGAACCTGAGACCGCATGGAGGGGCCGCCGCACTTCGGGAGCCGTGGTGCCGAGCCAGCAGACGTCTGAAATTGAAAACTGTCGCCAACCCTTGATGGTTCTCATGATCCTTTTTCTTAACCAGAGAGAAATCTTTTCAGGAAATAATCTCGCTGCGGTACGGAAGCATGTTTATCGCTGTGCTCGGTTTCCCTGCAGTTCCCCTTTCTGCTCACGACGGAAGGAGAGTGAGCTGCGCGAAGCAGCATTCAGAGCAGGATCGACGGACGGGGCGCTATTCTGCCCACCCGTCTCCCCCGAGCAGCGCTGTCTGATGGGTGTCCACCCAGAGTCAACGGCGACCTCGGCACGGGGTGACCTTGTTACTTTCCTCTTTCTGCTTGTATATAATAAACGTGCACGTTTACTGAAAAAGTCATTTTTCAATGATAAGTAAACAAACCTGGCCCAGCCAGCGTGGCTCAGAGGTTGAGCCTCGACCTAGGAACCAGGAGGTCACAGTTTGATGCCCAGGTTGCAGGCTTGATCCCCAGTGGAGGGTTACAAGAGGCAGCCGATCGATGGTTCTCTCATTATTGATGTCTCTCTCTCTCCATCTCCCTTCCTCTATGAAATCAATAAAAATATATTAAAAAATAAATAACCTGTTCGGTATTAGCAGAGCCAGAGGGCAGAGGCGGCAGGGAAATCAGCTGTCTTTGTTGTAGAAAAGACGACAGGTGTTTGATTGCACCTGTTCAGGCGGAACGTCCAGCCCTCCCTCTCCGGGATGCTCACGGCAATGACGACGTTCCCGCAGGACGCACTTTCTGCCTCAAACGCACTAGCCGTTTATTTATTTACTGATTTGGTTGAAGGAATATGGCAGGAAATAAAGGTCAAAAAGAAAACAAATGTAAACTCCCCTGAATGACACATGCAATGGTTACAAGTGAGACGCGTGGGGACGGCGCCGGCTTGGAGGCTTGGGCTCGCAGAAGGCCCTGCGACGTGGAGTTCTGATGGGCACTGGCCGGTCCGGCTACCTCAGCTCTGAGAACTTTGCCTTCCTGAGCCTGCCCACATGTCCAAGCTCCCCCCTTCTATGACAACAAGCTCGGGGCAGTCCCTCGCGTCCCCGACACTGTAATTTAGTCCTTGGCATGACCGAGTTATGTTAGTGAATTTCAACAAACACACGGAAATGCTTGGTGGTGCTGGGAGTCTTTAAACGCCCAACACGCTGTTAGTACTGGAGACGTGGGCTGCGGTGCTTAGCATGAAAACGTAGGGATGCCCCTCACCCACCAACACCCAGCTCACAGCCCAACACGAGCTGCACAATCTCACCCACGTGATGGCCGGGTGTCTCCGAGGCACAGCTCTGTGGAGGTGGAACCCACACGCCAGACGCCACACGCTCCACCCACATGAAGTGTCGACTGCAGGGCGGTCAGCGCATACCTTTGGCGGGAGTGCCTTTGTACTGCAGTCCATTGTGCTTGTCCAGGTAACTGTTCATTCATCAAAAACGGGGTGGTGGGGAGGCCTGAGGCATCACACATGCGGCTGGGGGGCTGCTGCGTCACAATGGAGTTTGTACTCCTGGGAGCCACAGGGTGCTTGGAGTGGGCTGAATGGCACCCCCCGAAAGATGTGTCCACAGCCTCATCCCTGGTCGTGGGCGTATGGCCTTGTTTGGGAAAAGGGTCTTGGCAGATGTGACTAAGTTAAGGGTCTGGAGACCAGATCTCCCTGGATGTTCGCAGTGGCCCTGAATCAGCCACGCGTGTCCTGGGAAGAGACACACAGACAAGACGGACGCAGAGGAGGCCGCATGAAGACGGAGGCAGAGACTGCAGCGACGCGGCCACAAGCCCAGGAGCCCACGCAGCAGAGGCTGGAGGGGCAGGAGCACTCCCTGGGGAGCCTCCAGGGGGAGTGTGGGCACCGATTCCAGGCCTCAAGCCTCTGGGACTGTTTTAAGCCACGGGTGGGGAACCCTTTTCCTGGATATTTGTAACATCATTCGAGTGCCATACAAAATTATCAGCTTAAAAAGTAGCTTCTTGTATTTGGTCAAACATTTAATTACCCCTAACGCCTTTGCAGGGCCAAATGATTTCACGGCCTCATAGGGCCGGACATGCCCTGCCCCTGCTGTAAGCCACCGAGTTCGCAGTCACTTGCTGTGGCAGCCCCAGAGCCCAACTGGCTGAGACGGGCCACGGGACCAGTTCAACGGGCCCCTTGCCTTCTAGTTCTTGCTGGATTTGGCGATGGGGACTGAGGATGGGGTTCTCTGGGTCCCCTCCCGATGGGGTGACTGTAGGTGGCCAGACCCATCTCCCCACTCAAAGCAGCCCTCTCGCACTCTGTTCTCTCCACCCCTGGGGTCTGGAGGTAACCACCACACCTGAGGCCAGGCCTGCCCCGGCCCTGGGTCCACACCCAGGTCTCCTGGTAAAGAACGCCTGTAGGACTCGCCTCTCAAGTCGCTGAGCTGGGGGCCGTCCTGCCAGAACCTGGCTGACATAACCAGAAGGGCTTTCCCGTTAAATAAAATGACACAGGAGGATCGTGTCACTCACTCGGAGGCCCAGAGCTTGGCCCAGACCAACAGGCCTATCAGTAAACACTGGCCCAGCCTAGTCCGCAGGGATCACATCTCCGGCCTCAGGCCACTGTCGGTTAACGGTTAACAACGGCTCCGAAGATTAGCTTCCGAAAATCTTTACCACACACTGCTCAACAGTAGCACCAAAGTTACACCCAAGATCAGCACCAAAGATACACTGTGACTACAAACCACCAGCTGGGGACTGGGACACGACGCTCTCC